>NC_132916.1:80014980-80639980 GCF_047675955.1 Chlorocebus sabaeus
GATGGCAAAATTGAAATACATTCAAAATTTGTATTTAATATTTGCCCAATTCAGATATCAGAACCAATGTTTCAACTTTTAATTTCTTTCGGTAATCTACTATGTGGTATTGCTCTCCAGGCAGTGCTGGATTTTCATCCTTGGTCAATCTAAAGCACGAATTCAATAGATTGTTTCATCTCAAGCTTATCTAATATATTCAGTTAAGTCATATTAATTCTGAATTACTACTCTAAGTAGGTAAGGTAGTATTTATTTTAAAAGTAATAAAAGGGAAACTCTTAGGTATTTAGGCATAAATAGGTACTTAAATGGTCAATGAAGTATTACTTGAGAGTAACTGATCTTGAGTAATTATAATTTTAGCACAATGTGCATGCCAATCTCACATAAATTTGATCAGTCATCCAAATATTCACTTATTACCTAACTTATATTCTTTTAAAAAGATGGTAACTACTATATATCAAAGTATAGATCTCTATATTATAAAATGTAAAATTAACCAGTTCATTTCAGACTTTGATTTTAGATAGCTTCATTATACCATTTCCATCACCATTAAGAAACCACTGCAAATACTTTTCTTCCATAGTTATTATCACAAATGAGCATAAGTTTGTAGTTTTATAAAAATTAGCAAAAGTACAAACTAATAGAGTTGTTTCTTCTTCTTCTTCTTCTTCTTCTTCTTCTTCTTCTTCTTCTTCTTCTTCTTCTTCTTCTTCTTCTTCTCCTTCTCCTCCTCCTCCTCCTCCTCTTCCTCCTCCTCCTCCTTCTTCTCCTCCTCCTCCTCCTTCTCCTTCTCCTTCTTTTCTGAGATAATCTAAGCTCACTGAGACCTCCACGTCCTGGGCTCAAGCTATTCTCCTGCCTCAGACTCTCAAGTAGCTGGGATGACAGGGGCACACCACCAAGCCTGGCCAATTTTTTGTATCTTTAGTAGAAATGGGGTTTTGCCATGTTGGCCAGGCTCATCTCGAATTCCTGACCTCAAGCGATCCACCCATCTTTTGGCCTCCCAAAGTGCTGGGATTACAGGCATGAGCCACTGTGCCCAGCCTAGTTTCATAAAGATAATTTTATTGTGATGTGGTAAAGTTATTTTGTTTTTGCTATTTTTGATTAGCTGGGAACAGAATGCCTTTAATGAGAACATTTTGGGCTTATTTTTTGTTTTGTTTTTAGAGAAATTGTTTTGATAAAGTTAGCACAAAGTAAGCAGCAAAAGAGATGGCAGAATTTCCTTTCATAAGGAAACAGCAGTGGGTTGGTGAAAAGGTGGAGAAAAAGAAGAGAAAGAAAATGAGCAAGATGGTGAAAGCTGGGACCTTGTATAAATTCCACAATCTTCCTGAAACCTCATGTAAAGTTTTCAAATTACATAAATACCTTGTAAATGAAGCTCATTTGATGGGACTTGAGGAGGAGCTGAACTCTAGAGAATATTAAGTCAATGTAAGTGAAACATGAGATAAATGGCCTTAAGATCCCTGAAGTAAGTGAATTCAGCTTAGTTCTGAGCAGGATGTCCAAATCAGATGTGAGCTAAATCCTAATTGACTTCACACACACACACACACACACACACACACACACACACACAGAGGCACATGCCACATGTGTAGGGGGATAAGAAGGGAGCTAGGAGGGAGAGAGAGAAAGGGAGAGAAGGAGAAAAGAAAAAGGAGGAGGAGGAGAAAAAGAGGGACAAAGAAGAGGAAGAGAAGAAACAAGAAACATAAAGAGAGCATTATATTTTCAAAAGACATAAATAATGGTTCAAGCAATCATACATAGATTTTAAAAGGCAAAAGAAGCTATCAAACTGACATTGACGTTGCAATGAATTAAGCAAATTAATTAAAATGTATGATGAAGATTTGATGAAATCCCAATCAAAATAACAGTAAGTTATTTTCAGTATAACAACAAAGCAAATTTAAAGTTTATATGGAGAGGTAAATCCTCAGAATAGCCAACACAATATTGAAGAAGAACAGAGTTAGAGTACTGATGCTACCTGGCTTCAAGACTTGCTATAAATCTACTATAATTAAGAGTGTAACAGTGGTGAAAAAATAGATGAATTGATCGATGGGATGGAATAAAGAGCCCAGAAATAGAGCCACATAAATATGGTCAACTGATCTTTGACAAATGCAATGGAGCAAAGATAGTCTTTTCAATAAGTGAAGCTTGGACGACTAAATATCCACATGAAAGGAAAAAAGAATTTAAATGGAGACCTTACACCCTTCACAAAAATTAACTCAAAATGGATCATACATCTAACTGTAAAATTCAAAACTGTAAAACTATAACACTCCTAGAACATAACATAGGAGAAAATCTAGATAATCTTGGGTTTAGCAATGAAATTTTAGATAAAACACCAAAGGTGTAATCCATGAAAGAAAAAAATGATAAGCTGGACTCCATTAAAACTTAAATATTTTGCTGTGCAAAAGAAATTGTCAAGGAAATGAGAAGACAAGTTGTAGACTGGGAGAAAATATTTGCAAATGACACATCTCATAAAGGATTGTTATCCATGATTTACAAAGAACTCTTAAAATTAAACAAAACAAAAATAATTAAAAATAGGCCAAAGATCTTAACATACATATCACTAAAGAATATATGTAGATGGCAAATAAGCATATGAAAAAGATGCTCCATATTGTGTGTCATCAGAAAAATGCAAATTAAAATGACAAAGCGATACCACTATATACTTATAAGAATGGTCAAAATGCAGAACTCTGACAAGACAAAATGCTGGAGAGGAAATGGGGCAACAGAAATGCTTATTCATTGCTGGTGGGAATGCAAAATGGCACAGCCACTTTGGAAAACAGTGTGGCAGTGTCTTACAAAATCAAAGATACTCTTAGCATATGATCTTTCATTCATGCTTCTCTTGGGTATTTACCAAAAAGAGCTGCAAACTTAAGTCTACACAAAAATCTGCACATGGATGTTTATAGTAGTTTTATTCATAATTGCCAAAACTTGGAAGCAGCCAACATGTCCTTCAGTAAGTGAATGGATAAGTAGACTGGCACTTCCAGGCAATGGAATAATATTCAGTGCTAAAAGAAATGAGCTATCAAACGATGAAAAGACATTGAGGCAAATTAAATGCATATTACTATGAGTGTAAGAGACCAGTTTGAAAAATATACATACTGTATGATTCCAATTACATGGCATAATGAAAAGGTAAAACGATGGAAACTATAAAAAAAAAAAAAATCTGTGGTTGTCAGGGCTTAGGGAGGAGGGAGGAATGAATAGATGGAATCTAAAAAATTTTTAGGTAAGCAATACTAATCTGAATGGCATTATAATTTTGGATACGTGAAATTATAAATTTGTCCAGGCACATGGAATATGCAACACTAAGTGTGAACCCTAAAGGAAACTGTAGAATTTGGGTGATAATGATGTGTCAATGTAGGTTCATCAGTTGTAACAAATCTGCCACTCTAGCAGGGATGTTAATATGGGGAATATTTCATGTGAGGGGCAAGGAAGAGGTATTTAGGAAATATCCGTACATTGTTCTCTGTGCATTTTGCTGTGAACCCAAAATTGCTCTAAAAAATAAAGTCTTACAAAAATATAAATAAATAAAATTAAAAGAAAAAAGTATAACGAAGTTCTTTCAAGTAGAGATTCTGACAGAAGTTTAAATGAATAAAACCCAAATGTAGTTAACAGCAAATTTTCTTATGAACATATATTGTTAAAATCTTAAATTCTTAAGAACATATATTTCCTTAAATTTATTCATAATAATTCATATAAAAATTTTATATATGAGTCTGATTTTTACCCTATTTCATTAAAAAGTAATTTCTTCTGAAACTAAGATAAATTATAATTATCAATACTTTTGAATATTTCTAGACTAAAGTAAGAATATGCTATTATTTATCTAATTCAGCAGTATGTATCTCACGCTTTTGGGTCTACACCTAGACCACTTTAATATAAAATAAGCAATATTATGTATACTATGGATTTGAAGAAACTGCTTAGAGGTCAGAAACACAGTGGAATATGGGATTATGGGCAGCCCTAGAGATGCATGTCTTTAGTAACAATTTAGGAATTGAAGAATTTCAAGATTTCATCTTGAATTTGAGGCACTATGTACCAATTTTTAAATTGTAGAATATAGGATTATGCTTTCTTAAAAGTAATAAAAATTATGTTCCCTTTTATTAGTATGTAATATATCTGGGTTTGTAACTGCATCCTGAAGAGCTGGAGAATAGTACAGGAAATACTTTTTAAAATAAAGGTTAAAACAAAATATGGAAACAGCACTTATGTAAAAAGCTTTATTTTTTTTTAATTTTTTTATTTTTTATTATTATACTTTGAGTTCTAGGGTACATGTGCATAACGTGCAGATTTGTTACATATGTATACTTGTGCCATGTTGGTGTGCTGCACCCATCAACTCATCAGCACCCATCAACTCGTCATTTACATCAGGTATAACTCCCAGTGCAATCCCTCCCCCCTCCCCCCTCCCCATGATAGGCCCCGGTGTGTGATGTTCCCTTCCCAAGTCCAAGTGATCTCATTGTTCAGTTCCCACCTATGAGTGAGAACATGTGGTGTTTGGTTTTCTGTTCTTGTGACAGTTTGCTAAGAATGATGGTTTCCAGCTGCATCCATGTCCCTACAAAGGACACAAACTCATCCTTTTTTATGGCTGCATAGTATTCCATGGTGTATATGTGCCACATTTTCTTAATCCAGTCTTTCACTGATGGACATTTGGGTTGATTCCAAGTCTTTGCTATTGTGAATAGTGCCACAATAAACATACGTGTGCATGTGTCTTTATAGCAGCATGATTTATAATCCTTTGGGTAAAAGCTTTATTTAAATTATAACTGATATTTAAACATTGAATTACATATAAGTAATATATTATCTCCAATAAAATGAAATAATAAACTAGAAAAATAACAAGCTGCTTGATGAAAGTAACCCAAAGGTGACTGACTCTCTGATTCAATCTTTCCAGTAACAGTTAAATAAGTGAGAGAACTTAAGAAAGATAGTGTAACAAAATTAGGGGCCAAGAGACAACTCGGGAGTCTTGAGAGAGTTCCTGGAAGAAGGAAGTTGCGGGGCTGGGGTCAGAGGAGGTGACTCTGGGATGGTATAGACAAGGGAGCCATGGAGAAGACGCAGTGTCAGAAGAGAGGGAGACAAATAAACTGGTCAGGGAAAGGTGGGGAAGTTCAGAGGCCCAAAAAGAAGAGGATTTTAGGAAAGCAGGTGACCGTCTGGGCTCCCCCTTCTCTCAGGCATGCTATTACTCCTTGAAGCTCTCCTATTTTGTAGTTCAGTATTTATTAATAGCCTATAAATTCAGTGTTTACATCAATATTTAAAAAAAAGAATTTGGGAATAATAAAGGAAAACCAGAGTTAAGGTTTTTTTAGAGAAAAGTGTGTTTTAAATGACTCCTGTACCTCAGTATCTCCCTTTGTAAAATATAAGTAATAATAAAACAGTAAGACTAAAATGTTTTTACAAAGACAAAGAAATAAAGCTGCTATAAAGGTTCTTATAGAAGCATGAGTGCCACTATACAGTAAATTTTTAAAAATCTCTCTTAAAATGTCCATTTGTATGTATGGTTTCTGCTGTAAAAAATATATATTTCTCATTTTCTTATTGCCAGCTACTGAAACAGCATTATAAATTACTAGAACCAAAAACCACATATTTTAGCTTATTGTTATATTTTATTTTAATCATGTCAATCAATGCACATTTCAGTACATATAGATATATACTTACGTAATACAGGCAATACATATTTCACTTCAGGCCTTAACAGTATTTATATCACGGATGCACAATAAACGTCCTATATAACAATTTTAGATTATCTACAAACTACACAATCTGCATACATATTTTTTATTAAAATTTTTAATCTCATGTTTATTTGACAGACTGTCCCAGAGCCTTTTTTGCAGTTACGTGTAAAAGCAATGCAAAGTCTCTTTAGTATTCAACTAAGCAAATCATAATGAACAATACAAATTTTCTGGTCTCTCTACAAGGTCACATTATAGTTTATAAACCTAGATATAATTTTGTGTTTGGGTACCCCAAGGTGCCCTGTATAACTTATCTATTTTTTACTGAGACTAAATTTTTCAAAAAGGAAAGTTTTATTTGATTTTTTTCAGCAAGAATTTACATAAAACCTGCAGGGTCTGGTCTTTTTACTTCTTTAACTCCTCCTAAATAAGTATTCCTAAAATGCTGAAAAAGGGCAAAATTATAATTCCAAATAAATATGATGCAACCACTCTCCATCTCTGACTTCTTTTCTCTTCTTCTTCCTTCCCACTCCTCTTCTTCCCCCTTCCCACTCTTCCACAGCCACACTAAATATACACATGAGTGTATTCTGCCTGTAGGGCAACACTGTGCTTATCACAGTGAATAAATATTTATTCAATGAAAAACACTTTGACTTTTCATTCTTTTGTTCTCTCAATGCACAGTAAGTGCACATCTGTGCCAAGCACTGTGCTAATCATAAAATAAAATGAAAGACAGAAATGATGACAACTAGACCATATGGTGGAGATACATTGGGTGCAAATAGAGCCGAGAATCTGAACTTGTGTGGAGAGTGGGAGAAAGGAGAGGATGAGGGGCTACAGTCAGGGTCTCTTAGAGAATGTGACTTTCAAACTGAGAGGTAAATGATAAGTGAGTTAGCCACATTAAGATAAAGGAGATTTGGAGGTAGGAAAAAGAGCTGGTGATGATCAGAAGTCAAAAGAAAATATAGTGTATGCGATTAATTTTTTAAAAATCAGTATGATTGAAAGATAGAACCCAAAAGGAGATAAGAAAAGCAAAAGAGACAGGAGGGAGAAATAGGGGCCAGTCTGACAGGCCTGAATATTATCTTAATGATAATAAAAATCCATTAAAAAGTTTAAGAGGATCAATGTAATAAAATGTTTTATAAAAAAGGTTATGATGGCTTCTTTGCAGAGAATATATGGACAAGGGTCATGCTTTGCATTAATGAAAGCAAGGCTGTTGCAGCAATTCACATAATAACTGATGGCGGTTGCCCTGAGCTCATGATTCTAGGTCGTTTGAAGCACTGTGAAAGAGACTGAGTATGGGCCAGGCACGGTGGCTCATTCCTGTAATCCCAGCACTTTGGGAAGCTGAGGCAGGTGGATCACCTGAGGTCAGGAGTTCAAGACCAGTCTGTTCTACATGGTGAAACCCCGTCTCTACTAAAAACACAAAAATTAGTCAGGCGTGGTGGCAGGCGCCTGTAATCCCAGCTACTGGGAGACTGAGGCAGGGGAATCTCTTGAACCTGGGAGGCGGAGGTTGCAATGAGCCGAGATCATGCCATTGCACTCCATCATGGGCAACAAGAGCAAAACTTTGTCTCAAAAAAAAAAAAAAAAAAAAAAAGATAGCGAGAGAGATTGAGTACGAAGAGTTTAGTAACAGCATGGTGGGAGTACCCCATACCCCAGTGTGCATCTTAGGACCACCTCTCAGTGGAGACTCAAGTCTCCCCTAGTCACATAACTTCAGATTTCAAGGAATTCTTGGTTGACATCATATAGCACTAGCAGAGATCAAGGTCAGTAGGCTTTAATGCCAGTAAGAATGTTAACACCGCCTATCTGAGAGAGGAAAGGGACACCATTGGCAGTTTGCTATTCGAGTCCTAGGTGTATCACAAAGAAAGCCACCAATTAGAACACAAGGTGCCTACTCCAGCAAAGCAGCCAAGGCAATTTGGAATACTTGGGAACAACAGTCTATCTCCTACAAATATCTATGTTATAATGTATGAAAGCTAAGTGAGGAGATAATTTTACACAGATGGAGTGTAGATTGAAAGGTGTCCTCCAAATATGTAGTAACTCATACCTTGCAATATATAATAGTTCACACTGTAAAAGATGCATTCCATTTTCTTTGTTCAAACTTCTCCTGCTTGGTAATTTCACATAGACTCCAGCTTAATGCTGAGTTGTAATGCCTACCTAGTGTTTCTATATCCACAGGGTGCACTGTATCTAATTTTCTGTGGCTAATTTTATTTTGGGATTGACAGTTGCACTATGTAACACTACACAATTTTAATATTGTGTAGGAAATACAACTAGGAGAGCAACAACCAAAGGCCTTGCTTTAATTTTTAAAACATATGAGGAGTATTATTTTAGGAAAAGCAGAATAGTGACAAATAAGTTCAAATATTTTCTTCTGATGATGTGAATTTTTCATTTTAACTTCAGTTGCAGTCAGAAGCCAGATGTTTCTCAAAGCTACCTATGTGACCTATGTAAGCTGTTACATCTTTGAAGGGTTGCAGGTTGTACACAGCTGACTCAGGCTGCTAGAAAGCGCTGAAAAAACAGAGTTAGATGCTATTCCAACTGCTTGGCCAGAAGAGAAATTTTGCAGCAGGGCTATGTTTAGCACCATGGACAGCGCAATTCAGAGTCCCAGAGCAATCCACACTTTTGCAGGGGAGAGTCATTACATCTGGAAAGAGCTTTGAATGGCATTTGTGCTCTCACCAGGACCTGGCCCTTTATCTGGATGTATGATATTGTTATGAGAAATAAAAAAGAAACAAATCTTGTTTTAGCCACCGTGCTATGCTCTTAATAGCATCTCAAGCCTCAACTCCCTCCTTGTTTAACTTTTATGTGATACTTCACATCAAAACCTGAAAGGAACTAATAATCACAAAGGCAAACCACATTTAGAGGGTGAGATCTGTTCTAGGCTATTCCTTCTATGTCAGCTTGGAAAAACTCCTTTCTACTCTAGACAAATTCAAGGACAAGTGATTTGGGAGGTAATTGCAGAAGAAGGAACATATAGAAATATGTAAAGATTTTATTAAAACTTTAAAAACTATTGAAGCTGTGTAATATGATGGAAAAGGCACTACACTCAGATTTGAGAGCCTTAGAACCAACAGATCAGATCTTCGTCTATGTAACCTTTGGAAAGTCATTTAATGTCCCAGATTTACTCCAGGGTAAAAATAAAAGGTTTAGACTAAATGATGATGATGACAATATTACATAGTTTTCAAAAGGATTTTCTATACCTTATTTTGTGATTCAATATTCACATAATTTTTAGTGTATGGTCTGCAATACATTTGTTGGAGTCTATCCTCCCCCAAGTGAGAAGTTGCTGACAGGGAAAAAATAATCCCGATTATAATGAAAACCTGATCTGACAGGCAATTATACAACCCCAGTAATTTATTACACTAAAACTTAAAAATCTTGTATTCTGTATATTTTAGAAGAAGGACTGAATAACAGTCAACTATCTGCATCTTTCCTATCATTTAGATGTAACAATACCCTTAGCATTTATCATACATACTGGGAACCAAATTTTTCTCTGAAGAAAATTAATAAATAGTCTTCATCACACAAAGGAAGACAATACCGGACTCTCTGTAGTGTCTGGTATGCTAGAATAGACTGCTAAATAGATCCTCACATTTCCTGTGAATCACAAAGGCAAACCACATTTAGAGGGTGAATCTGTTCTAGGCTATTCCCTCTATGTCAGCTTGGACAAACTCCTGTATACTCTAGGCAGATTCAAGGATAAGTGATTTGGTAAATAATTACAGAAGAAGTAACTTACGGAAATCTTTTATTAAGACTTTTTAAAAGTATTGAAACTGTGCAATATGATGGAAAAGGCATTGAACTCAGACTCAAGAGCCCTAAGAACGAAGAGATTCCCCGTAAATATCTATTTAGGAGTCTATTTTTCCCCCGAAGATTCCTGGTTTAAACTTGTGCCTAAAAGAAAAAACAATCTATGAAGGATTTGGCATGGTGAAGAACTCTCAAGATGAAAAAGGAATAGGCATGGAAGAAGTATGCTTTAGGGATAAGATATTTTAGACAAAATTTTGGACTAAGGGACTCCAAAGGGGTAGAAGCAGAATTTGGTCCAGCCAAGACACTTTGTGCTTGAGATTCACAAAGCAAGAGTTTAGGTTTCTCATTCTAAATTTTTTATGCTTTTGTACTTTTTTTTCTCATTCTAGTAGCAAACTAAAAACACATGCATGTCCCTAAAACTCAGATTTACTGAATCAGAAATTACAACCTTAATGCCCTAGTAAAATTCCTTCAAAAGATTTGAACTGATAAACAATGTAGTGAAAAAAATATGGAGAAATTAGAGTTTATGGTGCTGGTAGTAGCTAGTATCACTGCAAATCTGAGAAATTGAATGAGTGAGCTGAGGCAGAGACAAAAAAAGCAAGACAGAAAGAAAACTCATGAGAGGAATCTCTAGAGAAGTTGTGCTTGTTGATGGCTGCCATCCACACTTTCCTTGTAATTTTTTCCCCTTTTATCTTTTTGAGAGCTTTGAAAGGAAGATTCCCTTTTAGAAATTAAGTGGAATTCCAGTCTTGTAAATAATTTCAGAAAAGAAACAATAAAAATTGCTTCAAGGAAGTTGAATTAAGGTATAAAAAGGCTCATGGCTATTGAGGAGGAATGTGAAGGATGTTCAGCATAACCGAAGTCACATGATTGACATTCTGCTGGGAAATGTTGAAAGATGGAGTGAGATGGGTAGGGCCATTTCGTAAAGAGATGTTTGCTCTGGGAAGGTTTGTGGATTTAATTTTGAGGGCGATAGGAGCAAGGTCAATATTTTATAAGTGGAAATTCCATTTTTTTTTTCAAAAGATAATTGATGCTGGGTTAGAGGAGGGAGAAAGCAGAAGAGATGAATTAGGGAGCTACTCCAGTAATCCAGCCAAGAGATGGAGGAAGGAATGAATTAGGACAGTAGAGGAGAAGAAGGGATAAATTACAGATATATAGTGACCTGTCACTTAACAATGGAGCATGTTCTGAGAAATATGCATGTCGTTAGATGATTTTGTCCTGCAAACGTCATAGAGGGTACCTGCGAAAACCTAAATGGTGTAATTTGGTACCCACCTAGGCTAGCTGGTATAACCTGCTGCACCTAGGCTACAAACCTGTATAGCATGTTCCTGTACTGAATACTGTAGGTAGTTGTAGCAAAATGGTATTGGTGCATCTAAACATAAAAAGACACATTAAAATTATTACATAATAGATAAAAATAGTATACCTGCATAGGACACTTAGCATGAATAGAGCAGGACTGGATATTGCTTTGAGTGAGTCAGCGAGTGAGTAGAGAGTGAAAGTGGAGGCCTGGGACATTACTACACACCACTGTAGACTTTATAAACACTGTATACTTAGGCTACACTAGATTTAAAACATATTTTTTTTCTTCAGTTATAAATTAACTTTAGGCTCTTGTCGCTTTTTTACTTTATAATTTTTTATGTTGTTTAAACTGTTAACTCTCTTGCAATAACACTTAGCTTAAACAAACATATTGTACAACTGTACAAAAATATTTTTTGCTTTATATATTAATAACACTTTTTCTATTTTTTATTTTTATGCATTTTTTTTTTGTTAAAAGCAGAGACACAAACACACATATTAGCCTAAGCCTACACAAGGTGAGAATCATCAGGATCACTGTCTACCACTTCCATATTTTGTTTCACTGGAAGGTCTTCAGCAGCAAAAACACACAAGGAGCTTTCCTCTCCTATGATAACAATGCATTCTTCTGGAATACTTCTGGAAGGACCTGCCTCAGACTATTTTACAGTTAACTATTTTTTTTTAAATAAATAGATGTATACTCTAAAACAATAAAAAAGGAAAGCATATAAGACAGTAATATAAGCCAGTTTGTTATCATCGTGAAGTATTATTCACTGTACATAATTGTATGTGCTATTCTTTTCTACTTCTGGCAGTGCAGGAGGTCATAGACCAGCATCACCACAAACACATGAGCAATGTGTTGTCCTACAATGTTATAACAGCTGCAATGTCACTAGGCAATAGGAACTTTTCAGCTGCATTACAATCTCATGGGACCACTGTCACATATGCAGTTCATCGTTGACCAGAAAATCATTATGTGGGGGCATAACTGTATTTGAAAAGTAAACTTAATCAGTCTTAGTGAAAGACTGACTGTGAGAGTGATAAAGTTGCTAAGGAAGGCTCTAAACATAGGAGCTTGGAGAATTCGATTATAGTGATTCTATCAACCCCAGTAGGTAATACAAAAATTAATTATTTGTAACTTTAGCCAAGTTTGATTAGTCTGCTAGATATCCAGGTAGAAACACTCTTCCAGTGAGTTTGGACCCTATGAGAAACTGGGGGCTATTAAATGTAAGGTTTGTCATAGATCATCTCAAGTGGTCTACCATTCTAAAATTGTATTTCCTTTCTTCCTGCCAACTCTTCTTCATCCCAAGTTAACCAAAATCCCTCTGATATCATGCTTTTTATCTGGGAAATTATGTGATAAAATGTCCAGAATAGAAACTCTGTCACAGCCACCAGTTCAAACCTTGTAAGGAATAATCCCATATTAGAAAAAGAAGAAAAACGTAACATAAAATATTTTCAAACTTGTTTGTAATCAAAATGCATTAATATATTAAATCTCATAAATATTTATGAAAATAAGATTTTTCAAAATCCTTGTTTAAGCAATTATCTGCTAAATACATATAATTTAAGTTATTTTAGACATGTCTTATTCACACAGTTGAAAAACTATGATGTATGGTCTCACACTTTATTTTAAAAACAAATAAAATGTCTTCCATTTAGAGAGGAGGTGTGAATTCAGCACTATAATTTGCTCTCTTATTTAGTTGCTAAAAATAGTATCTCATCTGTATTTAACTTTGTGTGTTGTCCACTACGATAACCTGTCCTAGATGCCTTTCTGAATAGCTCTTTCTGCAGTGACAAGAAATAATGATCAAACATGAACAGAATTCTAGGCAGTTTTTCAAAATCATGAGCCTACTTTACACAAATTAGTAAATAATTTGTATAAAACTGACGATGTTCATAAGTCATGGCTTAAAATTAGCTGTTGATATTCTTAAGTCATGTCTTAAAATAAATAAAACAATTTATTTTAAAGTTCTACTGACTCGTAATGAAATTTAAAAAGTAAAATTTAAACCTTATTTAATCCTTTTTTGTTGTTACAACTAAGAATTCTTAGAAGAAACCACTAAAAAACTTAGACAAAATAGAGATGAATAATGACAGTTGTTGGTTTTCACTTAACAACCTCTATTTTTCTCACCTGCATCCTTTCAACATTCATCAGCAAAGTTAACAAAAACATATTTCAAATCCGTTCTCTTTTTTTCATAATTTCCTAACCTGCTATAGTTGAAATATGTCATCCATCACCATGGGCCTTGACTCACTTATCTTCCACACTTGTCCATCCCTGAAATAGGTTCTCCATTTAGAATAAATTGTTGAACGCTTAGATCAGAATATGGCCCCCATGAACAAAAGCTAAACACCTTACAATGCCGAAGCCCTTCATTATCTTGTGCCTGTTCATGTTACCAACCAGAATTTACTCTCTCCCCTCAAACCTTTGTCCTGTAACCACTCTGGGCTTATTAGATTCCCCAAACATGTCCACCCTTTTCCCAACTTAGGGTCCTGGCACCAGTTCTGCCTTCTACCTTGAACACTGTTCCTTTCATATTTGCTTAGCTGTCTTCCTTTTGTGTTCCAAATTTCCCACCTTAAACACAGAAGCCTTCTTTATCACCAAGTGTAAAGAAACTACCTCCTGACTCTATCTTACCCACATAGCTGAACTTTCTTCACGGCATTTGTTTCCTATTTCTGGTAGATAGTTCTCTTGTTTGTTTATTTAGCTGTTTAGTGTTCTTCCTCTATGTTATTTCAAAGCCTAGGACTGCCCTGTTCATAAGAGAGATGATCAAAGTGTTGGAGAGCACAGTTAGTGGCATCAAATGGCTGAAGTTTAAAATCCTGATTATAACTGTGCTATCTCTGGAGAGTTATTACGGTTACTTTGCATCCGTTTTTCACATGTGAAATAGCGGTGAAAGCAGCACCTACTTACGTGATAAAGCTCTGTGAATATTAAGTGAGTTAAACAGGGACTGGTACACTTTAAGCATCTGAAAAATGTCATCTATGGTTCATTATTGAGCCTCAACATATGAGACAGGACTTGGTACAAATGAAACTTAATAAACATTAACAAAATGAAAAAAAAAATAAGGAGATCATATCTCCTATTTATATTAAGGTTTTTTTTCTTTTAGAAATAACTTGCTATTTCCTTTATTTCATTCTTAAGATATAGGTAAATACCTAAATAGGAACTTATTTTAAAATTTGTTATCTAACTCCTCATAGATGTGGATAGTAGGCTACTCTGGAGATTCATGCGTCTTTCCTATAAATATAACTAGTGATCCTGAACCTTTAGCAGTCTATAGCAAAGTAAAGCAAAAGAGAAGTGAAAAATAATAATAATTTACTAGTTGTTTATTAATTTAACTGCTGTCTCTGTGTAACCTCACAACTGCAATACAAGGCAGTTTCAACTGTAAACTGTGAAG
This sequence comes from Chlorocebus sabaeus, assembly GCF_047675955.1. Classification (NCBI taxonomy): domain Eukaryota; kingdom Metazoa; phylum Chordata; class Mammalia; order Primates; family Cercopithecidae; genus Chlorocebus; species Chlorocebus sabaeus. The sequence continues at coordinate 80,029,571 of NC_132916.1, forward strand.
AATACAAATTATGGCTAATCGAAAGTGCCAGGGAGACCTGAAAGATGACAGAATGCAATTACCCAAATTGGGCATATGCCAGGCTAGTACTGACATGACTTCTCTTAGAAATACTGTGCAGTCCTACATGGCAATAACAACCAGATTAGTAAAATACAGCTGCTAAAAACAGTTAGTGGCTCAATTTCCCACAGCCTCATCACAACCCTCTGTTCCCAGGACCAGCTGGTAGGAAAGGAGTTTTGAGAAGATTCATTTTCACAAATGACCACTTATTTGCATAGATTTAACTTTATATTGCCAAAAGCCCAAGAGTTCTTCTGGTTACCTCGTCTGGGAAATCCAGTGCGTTTGGGAGGATAGTTTATTTGAGAAACCATGGTTCTCAATTTGATTTTAGGTTGGAAACTCTGCTGCTTCCTCAGCCTTGGGGATAGAATAAAACATAATCTGGTCTTCCCTTTAGACAGGAAGGTGGAATTTAATATAATAGTTTTCTTTTTTATGTCTCTTTTATGTATTTTGGGTTTTAATTCATGGTTACATAAAGAATACTTGCAGAGCTTATTTTTTGTACTTTTATTAGGTTTCCTTTCACTCTGAGCTGTGTGTATGTGAGTTCTTTCATTTATTGCAGAGATGGAAGAAAAGTAGATTTCTTTCTAACACCTACCTAACTTGTAGTGGTTTTTATTATACCCACTTACCACAGCGGGGAATCGAGCGTTAGAGGGATTAAATACCTTCTACAAGATAACACATCTTGTCCCTGACAAAGCATGGATTCTAGCTTAGGTCCAAGTAAACGCACAGCCATTTCTCTTTCCATGACACGTCACTTTTCTCAAGGACAACTAGATTCAGAATTGTAGAAAAGACTGAAAAAACACATGAGACATTTAAAGAATATACCACTTGGTAATGGAAAGTGTGATAGAAAGATACCTACGTAGTGAGGACACTCCCCTAATATCCTCCTCTCTTCTTAGAGACCAAGCGGTTTGTGGCTGAAATTCATGCATACCTGAGAGTGCCCGTACACAGATCAGTGAGCCTAAAGGAAGTCCATGCACATTAGGGGCTGAGTAGCTGGAAGGAGAGGCTTTGCACAAGAATAGAACTACACGTAACAAACTAGCCTACAGGAGGAAGAGCTGCCTCCAGCCTTCTCTGCTACAAACATACCTTTTGCATCTCCATTATAATCCATTCAGCACTGCATGGTATTTGTCAATTATCACTTGCCTGATTCTCCTGTTTGACTGAGGTGAGAGGCTGTGCGTCACTCACTTCTGCATCAACTTTAATAGGACTCAAAGCAGGGCAGCATAGTGTCTAAGAGCACTAGCTTTGGAGACTGACACCTGGGTTCTAATCTCTCCTTTACCACTCACCAGCTGTGTAAACTTAGACAAATTAATTAATCTCCCTGTGCCTCAGATTTCTTATCTCTAAAAGACACTATAACACCTGTCTCTGAGCCCCACTGTAAAGATCAAATGCATTATCTGTGCAATGTACAGAACAGTGTAACTGCTGACAAAAGGAACTTAAAACATTCCCCTGTCATGGTCATAAAGTTTTAATCGACAGCGTGGCTTTGGTTTGGCCTACATAGTATATAAAAGAAAAAAAATACTGAATTAGAATATATCCAGAAAGGTCACACACTCCACTTTTATGCAATCCCTACTACTCCTTTTTTTCTGACATTATGTACTCTACAATTTTGTGTCATCTGTCATACCTACAATAATTTGTTATAAGACAGTGATAAAATTGTTGAAGAGGACAAGGACAAGGACTTAATCTATTAGGATGACACAGAGGTTTGATTCAACACTTCTTGGATGCAATTGTTCAAACAACTGTGAATTCATGTCAAAGTTTATTATCCAGACTACAATTTTATGTATACAATTTTTAAAAAGCCAATTCTTTGCTTATATCAAAAGAGTCTTTGTGTGTGGAATAACTACTATCTGCTAATGTTACATGAATATGCATACAAAAATCTGCAAAGTTACTTATCACAGTTAAGAGCGGCTATTATTTGTTATAAAAATTTTCATTCAGAATAGCATTCTACTTTCAGAAATATTTTATAATTAAAAATATATATCTGGCCGGGCGCAGTGGCTCATGCCTGTAATCCCAGCACTTTAGGAGGCCAAGGCGGGCGGATCACGAGGTCAGGAGATCGAGACCATCCTGGCTAACACGGTGAAACCCCGTCTCTACTAAAAATGCAAAAAATTAGCCGGGCGTGGTGGCAGGCGCCTTAGTCCCAGCTACAGGGGAGGCTGAGGCAGGAGAATGGCGTAAACCCGGGAGGCGGAGCTTGCAGTGAGCTGAGATTGCACCACCGCACTCCAGCCTGGGAGACTGAGCAAGACTCTGTCTCAAAAAAAAAAAAAAATATACACACACACACACACACACACACACACACACATATCTCTTTCCATGTATTTATTTTATTATTAGCATTATTGACTAAATCATATTTTGTCACATGGTGTTTCATAAATTAACCAGTCTTCTATCAATGTACATTTTGGTTTGTTCCAGTTATTATCATTATTATTTTAAATAATTTTTTAGGAAAGTATTTGTATATAAAGCTTAATGTTCACCCTCAATTGTATCTTTAGGATAAATTCCTAAAAATATTATTTATAATACAAATCCTCGCAGGGTTTCATGGTTTCCTATACAAATTATAAAATTTCTCTCTAGAAAAATTGTACAAATTTATGCTCTTGACAAGACTGTGTGAGAGACCTCATTTTAAGTATTTTATCCAACCCTGGATATTAGAGCTTTTGCCAAATTCAAAAATAAAAACATGGTATTTCGATTTAGCTTTAATTTCCATTTTTTTGAATACAAACAACATTGAATATATCTACGTTTTATTAGTTATTTATAAATTTTCTGTTGTGAATCTCCCATTCATATCCTAGTCTAAATTTTCATTTTAAATTCAGGTATTCATGTTTTCTGATTAATCTGCCAGAATATTTTAGATGCTGAGAAAATAATGTTTTCTATCAAATTACAAAGTGTTTGCCATAGGTTATTTATTTTGCAACATTATTCATTCTTTTTCCTATTTACACAGTAAAAGCAGACTACACTGCATAGTTTCATCTGATCAGCTCAAGTTTACAAAGTCCATTTTGCCTTAATATTGAATGAGTATTCATCTGTTTTCTTAAGTTTTACTACTTAGATTTAAACTCTATTCTCCTAGAATTCTTTTGAGGAGTTATGTAAGAATATATTTTTTAGGTTTCATATTTTATTGTACTGCTTGCATAAAAATGAGCTCCACCATTTTTATATTCTATAAGAGTATAAGATTAGTTTCGTGTGGGTATGGGTTCGTGACAATATTTTGTCTTTTTTTTTATTTCTTCCTTCTCTATTGGTCTGTTTTGGGTTCTCTATTTCTGTTTAAATTAGTCTTCATAATTTATACTTTGGTAGAAAACTATCTACTTTTAAGAAAATTTTAAATGTATTTATAGAAAATTGAATGTTATTATCTAATTTTCAAATGTTCTCTGCCATCTTTTTTTTTTCAGTTAATGCTGTGTATTTTTACTTCTCTGTTTCCCAGAAGTTTGTCCACATCTTCTTTTTCAAGAAAATCAAATATTTAATTTATCTATTAGATTTTTATCTTATTTATTGCTGATTTTATTTTAATAAGTCTTAATCTCTTAATGTTAGCCTAGGTTATTATTCCTTTTCCTGAGTCAGATACTTAGCATATTTTCACTATTTGTTAATTAATAATACTATAATAAAAGGTACAATTTTCAAAACTTATTTTCTATGAATTATTTCTTTTCTTATCTACTTCCTGTACTTTGCCCAACTTATTCAAGGAGTTTCATACACTTTTATCACAAGTACCTGTCTCAAATCTTAGTCTCTACCTTTAATGACATGATTTGAAATTTTTAATCTATATATTATTACCTTATTTAACTGGTGGAGAACTTCTTTGGAAATGTTTTAAGTTTTACATTTTGTTTTTTTAACACGATTTAAGCAGTAGTTAATTTTTTCTCTCTCTCTTTCTCTTTCTTTCCCCATTGGTTTCAGAAGTTCTTTCAAGGCTTTGTAAGCTGTAAATTTCTTATGGATAATAATATGCAACTTCCTCAGCATTGAAAAGACGATGACACATGGAGAGAAGCAGAAAGGAATAGAGACACCTGGAGGAGTTCTGTTCCTGGATTCCAGGTGCTTCTGCATCGCGTGTCCTTGCCCTTTCTGTAAGTGCATTCATCAATAGTCTGAAATTGTGAAAATTAGTAAATGTTATTTTGCTAGTTCAAGTAGTGTTTATGACACTTTCAATAAAAAAGTTTGAGAAGTACCATTAACATTTTCTTAATATACACAAACCTTAGAATGCTTTTCAGAAGCCTCACATAAATGCCTTAGCCATATGTAATATCACTACCCAATTTTCTCAAAATTCCAAAGATTGTGCCTTGTCTTGCACAAAATTCTGTGGAAAAGAAGTTAACATCAATTCTAGTTGCATTCATTTGGGAAACTATATGTATTTCCTTACATGCCCATTTCTTTCTGGAGGAAGTCTTCTATTTTATTCTTGCCTATGTATCCCATTGAAGTCATTCTGTATCACCCTTTCAAATAACATTCATTTTTGTATTGACTTTGCTGTAGTAAAAAAAAAAAAAAAGAAATGGTTCCCAGTCTCAGTAACTCACACAACAAACATTTATATTTTGTTTATGCTGTATGTCATTTATGTTCTCCTTTATATATTTCCTCATTCTGCAATCCAAGCTGTCAGAGCAGCTGATTTTTAGACTCTGTCATTCTTGTGGCAGAAAGAAAAGCAAGGGAGATAATAGAAATATGCAATGCCTCTTAGCAATTCCTCTTGGAAGTAAAATACCATGTTCCCTTTGTGGCAGGTCAATTCTCCCTGACAATCACACAGACAAGCCTGCATGACAGTCACACCAACAGGCCTGCATACCACTTCAGTTGCACAGAAAGATTTCCACAGAACTGCTCTAATACTGAGCAAATAGTTAAACCTAGGGAAATCAGTGCCTGGACATCAAAGCTAAAAATGAAACATATGGTCAGTAGGAGCCTTGCATGGGCTTCTCCCTAACCTGGGAGCAAGCCAAAATAATAGAGACAGTCTTGTATTCCTAGTACCAGGACCCATCTTGGGTCAACAGAATCTGAGACGAGTCAAGGTAACAGGGGCAGCTGTTTGAACAGATTCACCGGAGAGTCTAAGGCAGCTCTCCAGACCAAGCTGTAAAGGAGATGAGAGAGAAACAATCACTCCGGTACCACAGTAGACAGAGTTTGAAGGTCCTGGGGCCTGTTTAATCAGACTTAGCAAGCACTGTTTGCCTCTGATCTTCTAGCTGAAACAAAAGTAGTTACCAATAGACTTAGGTGCATGCTATACCGCACTTAGGCACATAAGCCCAACCTATATAAGCACTAAGAAAATTGTAACACTTTGAGGTGGTCTGGTGGAATGATCTCCAGCCTTCTCCCTGTATCCAGTTACAGCAATAAATTCCCTTCTTTCCTAGTTTATCTGCTTCTCCTAGTTGGGCCTTGAGAAAACTCAACCAGATCCAGCTTGGTTCCGGGAACACCTTGGCCCAAGCAATCATTTGACCAGGCCTAAAAACACCAAGTGTGTTCTACATTGCAAGTTACTTGCAGTGGCAGAAATGTGTGATCTTCTTACAAGGCAAATGGAAGAAACGGTTGTAAACAATAATAAAACTGCTACAATATCATCTATCTTACTGTTGTTTGTCCCCTTGTTTTATCTCCTTCTCTTAGCACATTCATTACTTTGCTCTTTTGTCCTGCATACATGAAAATCTGGTAAATTGTATCCTTTATTTTCCTGATCCAGCATTCTGTGACATTGATTTTACCCTTCCTATCACTAAGGGGGATCTGGTGGTTTTAATTTCCTTGTAGATTGTCTTTTTTCTCATCTACTTTCAGACTTAACTAATTTGTTTCCTCTTCATCCTATTCCATTCCTCTTTTATAGTGGCCATATATTCTTATAATCTACTTTTTTTTTTAAAGTCACTTAAATTTTTTTGAATATCCATGCTTTTTTTTCTGTACTTACTCACTGTTAAAAAGAGTGAAATTCATCCATATTCAATAATTTTCACTCCACAGGCTGTCTTTGTTCTGCATGTTTTATTCACTAGGTTGATTACTGCTCTTTATAAATCAGTCAGAAAGAAGGTTGAGGTAAACATCCTAATCCTAAATTTCTGTGATGTATTTACCTTTTTTATTATTATTTTTGTTTTTGTTTTCTGAGATGGAATCTCACTCTGTTGCCCAGGCTGGAGTGCAGTGACACGATTTTGGCTCACTGAAACCTCTCCCTCCTGGGTTCCAGTGATTCTCCTACCTCAGCCTCCCAAGTAGCTGAGACTACAGGCACCCACCACCAAGCCCAGCTAATTTTGGTATTTGTAGTAGAGGTGGGATTTCACCATGTTGACCAGACTGGTCTCGAGCTCCTGACCTCAAATGATCCACCTACCTTGGCCTTCCAAAGTGCTGGGATTACAGACATGAGCCACCACGCCCAGCCTGTTTTTGTTTCTTATTCTTTTATTCTGGTGATCTGCTCTTTTTGCTTCTAAGATCCAGGGTCCCTATGATTTATCCTCTCTTCCTCCACCCATAGCATCCTGCTTTTGGGGATGACGGCTGTCAGGTTGCACTGTGCCATCACAAATTCTCATTGATATGTGTTGATCATTTTTTTTGTGTGTGTATGTGAATTTGAAATATCTCCTTGGCATTAAGAAGACAATGTGGGAGAAGTAAAAGAGGAGACATTGATGATATCTGTAGGGCAAGGGAAACAGTGTTCCTTTTCACAGATCACTTTCTTGTAGGAAGATAATTGGAAGAGAATGCAGAACTTCCACCTATGGCTGTACCCTGCATAAGGATAGACAGTGAAGAGCACTGGAAAAATCTGAAACTCAGCCCTTTCCAACAACTAAGTCATGTGCTCTGATTCAGAGCTTCATCAGCTTTCTGGATGTTTACAGAAAGGTGCAATATTTGCTAGCAGCAACCCAGTTTTATCTGCTTATGTACTTTGTATAGACTTCCAACTCTATATTCTTTTGTGTTTGACTTTCTTCTCTCAATATTTTTGTCAGCTTCTGCTCATGGCTGTCTCAACTCTCTCTACCGGTAGTGTACACATCAATAGACTCCATACATATATGCAGAGAAGTTTCCAGCTACAGGTAACCATAGATATATATTTATTTTTAGATAAGAAAAATTCAGTTACAGAAAACTCAAATAACTTTTCACTGTACTGGTTAGAAAGACAGCTGGGAATTTAAACTCAGAAATCCTAAGTCTCATTTCCCTATCGACTTAAAAAAAAGAAAACAAAAATCTGATTCACCTAACCATTTTGAAAACTTGATAACTAAAGAAAAAGATAATTTACCTAGCCTTTTTTTCTTTACATCATTGAATGTAACTGCGTCTTTGGATTTTGAGTTTGATTCAAAGGAAGCCCCATTACCAGTCTCCCAAAGTCTTCTAACTTCTGAATTGTCAGAAAGAACCCAGGGAAGCAATAAAAATTGTAGCAAGAAAGCCTACCTGTGTGACTTCTTGCTAATACACAGAATATAGTGACTCTAGGCTATACCATCCACTTTGCAGATTTTGAAAAATTATGAAACTATTTTTGAAGAACAAGGAATTTATCTCTTCGTGTATCTGTATATATAGATACAAACATATGTAATAGCATATTTCTGGCCATTTATAGTATTCCATTTGTTTCTCTTAATCTTTTCATTTAGACTTTATATAAAATTTTAAAATACAAAACAAATCTATTTGATATCCATTCCATAACTTTTCCCCCAGAGGTAAATATCTAATGTAGCCATAAATTTATTCTTTTTGAAAATTGAGACATTGTTTATTTCTGAGCATCCCACATTTCTTCCTTCCTGAATAATTAAAATATTTCTGGCAGTGACTCTGGGATCACATTTGTACACTTCTTCAGTTTCCTACAATATAATTCTTCAGAATCTGGAAACTTGGATTAATGTGAAGTAACTAGGGACTGCTTCATACCACTTTCACATACTATCTCAGGCAGTAACATCTTCTTTACATTGTTTAACATGTTTTAGTTTGGGGATAATTTTCTTTACTCTAGAAAAGATGCATTGGTTATTCTTCCTTCCATCATTTGTACTAATAATACTATTTTCAAAAAACAATATGTCTGCTTGTTTCTTCTTACTTCTTTACAAGTATCTTTAGAAAGCTATGTATTGGCCGGGCGCGGTGGCTCACGCCTGTAATCCCAGCACTTTGGGAGGCCGAGGCGGGTGGATCACGAGGTCGGGAGATCGAGACCATCCTGGCTAACACGGTGAAACCCCGTCTCTACTAAAAATACAAAAAAAAAAAAAAACTAGCCGGGCGAGATGGCGGGCGCCTGTAGTCCCAGCTACTCGGAGGCTGAGGCAGGAGAATGGCGTGAACCCCGGAGGCAGAGCTTGCAGTGAGCCGAGATCGCGCCACTGCACTCCAGCCTGGGTGACAAAGCGAGACTCCGTCTCAAAAAAAAAAAAAAAAAAGAAAGCTATGTATTAATTGTCTTTTATAGAAATAGGGTGGTTTTGTGGCATGAAGAAGACATAGGTGTGAATTGTAATATTGTTGTATTCATCAGTTTCTGCAAATTTCTTACTTTCTAGAAGCTGTCTTTTCTTCATTTGTATTTCTGAAAAAAAGATAATGTATCACACAAATTTGTAATAAGAACTAAAGGGTCACATAATAAAAATATAAAGCTATTATTATTATTATCATTATTATTATTTGAGACAGATCCTCCCTCTGTCACCCAGGCTGGAATGCAGTGGCACAATCTTGGCTTACTGCAACCTACGCCTCCCAGGTTAAAGCGATTCTTGTGCCTCAGCCTCCTGAGTAGCTGGGATTACAGGCACGCACCACCACACCTGGCTAATTTTTATATTTTTAGTAGAGACAGGGCTTCGCCATGTTAGCTAGGCTGGTCTTGAACTCCTGACCTCAGGTGATCCGCCCGTGTTGGCCACCCAAAATGCTGGCATTACATAAGTGAGCCACTGCACCCAGTATAAATATAAAGCTTTAGCACAATATTTGACACATAGTATACATAAACATTCTTAATTTCACTAAGAAGTCACAAGTTCAGTTTATACTATACTTTCAGGCAGTAATGTATCTGGACTGATCATGTCTCTACTCTCTGGGAAGTAGGTGTTGAGCTGGAGTTATGTGCAAGGAATTTATTGGCGTGGCGGCAGAGCAAAGTGCAGAGGAGACATGCAAAAGAAGCCTTCAGAGCCAGATAAAAAGAAAAAAAAAAAGGAAAGCCTCAGACTAAGGTACAGATCTGTCAAAGTCTCTTCTGGCAAAGGGGCTTTGAAGCCAAGTTGCTCATCAGAGAAGACCCACAATGGACAGCCTGACTCTGGGACCTCTGCCACGCTTATCATTGGCTGGGGAAGTCCAAAAAGAGCTCAGTCTTGATTCAAAAGTTACATGTTCGAGTTAGACACCATCAGCCAACTTCACTCTTTGCAGCCAAACAGGAAATCTTTCTTAAAGAGAGATCCAAGTGGCACTCCTCATGCTGCCACATTGGGCTGTAGGGCAAAACTACATTGTTCATGAAAACTTGCCTTCCCCACTTACTCACTGGGGATTTGTAAGAAAGGTATGGAATCTCTCTGTGCTGCAGCTTCCTGGTCTGTAAAACAAGAAAAATAACATAGAGTTGTTGTGAAGGTTAAATTAAATAATGTATATAACCTACTTACAATACTCACTGGAACATAACAGAGACTCAATAAACATTTGCCATTATAACTGGCATATTCTTACATTTTGCCACATCCATAAATTTATTCTTGCCTTCTTATATCCTTTCTTTCATCTTTTGTGTATATTCTGATAAAGCAAATAACATGAACACTGAGCAAATGTACTGGTTTTTTTTTTCTCTTTCTCTAATTTCTCATTGTTCACAATTATCAGTCTAGGTAATTGCACTTATTAGTATTTCTGTTAATAATCCCCCTTAGTATAGGTAAGAAGAGAGTCTACATGAGATTTTCATTCCATAACTTTGCAGAGTAGATGTATTCGTTCCACAGTACGAATAAAATAAGCTTCTTTGAGGGCAAATCATAAGCACTATATGCTATATCCTTTGCAGATAAAAGGAGCTATTTTATATCCATCAAAGTTGAAATGGGGTTTAGTTTAGTGGACCAGAAAAATATTACCTGTTTTGACATAAATACAATGGAACAATTCCAAAGAAATCCAATTTTGAACAGCACTGCATGCAGCGATTACAAAGTTTGAGAAGATTTGAGTGTTCTGAATGCTTCTTGTTGTCTAAGGTGCTCTCCTAAGATTAGCCAAGCATATTATGTGAAGATGAACCAGACTTATCTTTGTGCTCTTTCAATTTTCTAACAAATGAAAATTTAATCATTATCTGTTATATTCACAGAATCACTATCTATTCCAGTAATCTGAAGTATTTTGGGTATATTATTTTATAAAATGATAGTACTCCTTTAGAGCAATTCTAGGGCCACTATTATTATTCATACTTAGAAACAAACCACAGGATAAAAGCTATGGCTATAGAAAAGAAATTGAATTTTATTGACTAATTTGACTGATGATGACTTTTTGTTTTTTAAAATTTCATTTTTTTGTCATGTCATAATGACAGCATGACATATAGAGAAGTAATGAATCTGAGTGCTACCCTCATAATACAGAAATTATAACTTCCTGATATCATCTGATATTAAATGACATCATAACAATCAGTTATTCACTCAATGAATATTTATTTCATACTGATTTTGTGGCTAGCCTATTTCTAGATATGATGGTATAGAAATGAACAATTCAAATGGGCTTCATTCTATAGCTTAAAATTTTTCATTACAATTAAAATAAGATTCTTGCATTGCCTATGTGGATAAATTAATACTTAAGTCTCTGTCTATGTGTATGAGCTCAAGTCTTACAAGATCCTCTGAGCTTACTCTGCTCCAGGCACACTGTTCTACTGCCCTTCTTTTTGTTTCTTGGACAACATCTTAATCTCCTCTCTTTTGACTCAGACCATTTGCACTAGCTGTTAGGTCTATCTGATATGCCCTTCCCTCAGATATTATGGTTTCTTCTCATCACTCAGATCTCAAGTCAAAGAGTGAACTCACAGATTCTCTGGCCTAAAATAGCTCCTAGCCCCACTCTCCAATTATCATCTATCCCTTAATACTGTTTCACTTCTTATCCAAATTAACTGCTATTGGAAATTATTTATTTTCAAATATTTATTGCCTTTTGCAAATGTTCACAGCTTTTCTGATTTTATGACTATATTTGACAGCCACATCCCACATTTTATTCCCTGCCTCCAGGACCCTACCATGGCTCTGGCTCACCTTTTTCTTAGTTGATTGTATTGTAATGATTTCACCTTTTTCTTAGTTGACTTATAGCACTAAGTACTCTTTGTATTGTAATTATCTTTGTATTTTACTGTTCCCCAGCACTAATATGTAGGCTACTTGAGAATAGAAACCAAACATTGCCATTCACAGATATGGCTCCTGGAAAAAATATACAGCACACAGTAGCAGTTTCTCAAAAATATTCATTGAACAAATTAACGAATTCACTAATTTTAAAATTTGCACAATATTGACTACTTAATACATGTTATTCTGACTCTTTCACAGAAGTAAAGGAAAAAACACATATGCTTAATCTACCTTCTCCCTTTTTAAATGAGTGTTACACTCCTAGTGTAAAACTATCAGTGCCACATACTGTTTTTCTTTTTATTATTATTATTAATATTATACTTTAAGTTCTAGGGTACATGTGCATAACGTGCAGGTTTGTTACATATGTATACTTATGCCCTGTTGGTGTGCTGCACCCATCAACTCATCAGCACCCATCAACTCGTCATTTACATCAGGTATAACTCCCAATGCAATCCCTCCCCCGTCCCCCTTCCCCATGATAGGCCCCGGTGTGTGATGTTCCCCTTCCCAAGTCCAAGTGATCTCATTGTTCAGTTCCCACCTATAAGTGAGAACATGCGGTGTTTGGTTTTCTGTTCTTGTGATAGTTTGCTAAGAATGATGGTTTCCAGCTGCATCCATGTCCCTACAAAGGACACAAACTCATCCTTTTTTATGGCTGCATAGTATTCCATGGTGTACATGTGCCACATTTTCTTAATCCAGTCTGCCACTGATGGACATTTGGGTTGATTCCAAGTCTGTGCTATTGTGAATAGTGCCACAATAAACATACGTGTGCATGTGTCTTTATAGCAGCATGATTTATAATCCTTTGGGTATATACCCAGTAATGGGATGGCTGGGTCATATGGTACATCTAGTTCTAGATCCTTGAGGAATTGCCATACTGTTTTCCATAATGGTTGAACTAGTTTACAATCCCACCAACAGTGTAAAAGTGTTCCTATTTCTCCACATCCTCTCCAGCACCTGTTGTTTCCTGACTTTTTAATAGTTGCCATTCTAACTGGTGTGAGATGGTATCTCATTGTGGTTTTGATTTGCATTTCTTTGATGGTCAGCGATGATGAGCATTTTTTCATGTGTCTGTTGACTGTATGAATGTCTTCTTTTGAGAAATGTCTGTTCATATCCTTTGCCCATTTTTTGATGGGGTTGTTTTTTTCTTGTAAATTTGTTTGAGTTCTTTGTAGGTTCTGGATATTAGCCCTTTGTCAGATGAGTAGATTGCAAAAATTTTCTCCCATTCTGTAGGTTGCCTGTTCACTCTGCTGGTAGTTTCTTTTGCTGTGCAGAAGCTCTTTAATTTAATGAGATCCCATTTGTCAATTTTGGCTTTTGCTGTCATTGCTTTTGGTGTTCTAGACATGAAGTCTTTGCCTATGCCTATGTCCTGAATGGTACCACCTAGGTTTTCTTCTAGGGTTTTTATGGTATTAGGTCTAACATTTAAGTCTCTAATCCATCTTGAATTAATTTTCATATAAGGAGTAAGGAAAGGATCCAGTTTCAGCTTTCTACTTATGGCTAGCCAATTTTCCCAGCACCATTTATTAAATAGGGAATCCTTTCCCCATTTCTTGTTTCTCTCAGGTTTGTCAAAGATCAAATGGCTGTAGATGTGTGGTATTATTTCTGAGGACTCTGTTCTGTTCCATTGGTCTATATCTCTGTTTTGGTACAAGTACCATGCTGTTTTGGTTACTGTAGCCTTGTAGTATAGTTTGAAGTCAGGCAGCATGATGCCTCCAGCATTGTTCTTTTGACTTAGGATTGTCTTGGAGATGTGGGCTCTTTTTTGGTTCCATATGAACTTTAAAGCAGTTTTTTCCAATTATGTGAAGAAACTCATTGGTAGCTTGATGGGGATGGCATTGAATCTATAAATTACCTTAGGCAGTATGGCCATTTTCATGATGTTGATTCTTCCTATCCATGAGCATGGTGTGTTCCTCCATTTGTTTGTGTCCTCTTTTATTTCACTGAGCAGTGGTTTGTAGTTCTCCTGGAAGAGGTCCTTTACATCCCTTGTAAGTTGGATTCCTAGGTATTTTATTCTCTTTGAAGCAATTGTGAATGGAAGTTCATTCATGATTTGGCTCTCTGTTTGTCTGTTACTGGTGTATAAGAATGCTTGTGATTTTTGCACATTAATTTTGTATCCTGAGACTTTGCTGAAGTTGCTTATCAGCTTAAGGAGATTTTGGGCTGAGACAATGGGGTTTTCTAAATATACAATCATGTCATCTGCAAACAGGGACAATTTGACTTCGTCTTTTCCTAACTGAATACCCTTTATTTCTTTCTCTTGCCTGATTGACCTAGCCAGAACTTCCAACACTATGTTGAATAGGAGTGGTGAGAGAGGGCATCCCTGTCTTGTGCCAGTTTTCCATCACATACTGTTTTTCAAGTCACTTTTCTGTTCTAGCATATCAAGTGTTCTACTTTTAGATCTGCCTATAGAAAGCAAGTAGGAAGAGATACAAAAGTTTTGTGTACTATCATTTGAAATTTCTATTCTAGTTCACATGATTCTCTTAATTATAAAGCAAACTTCTGACATTTCATAGAAATGAGTTTATTTACTTAAGTGGATAAGAGGATGAAAGAAGGTTTATAATAATTTTTACATTATTATTTATGTCTCTGACTTATGTGTGCAACCATCTTAATATGTACGCCTTCTGTTAACAAAGAGCAGATTGAATTTCTTCCAACAATGATGTAAAATTACCTCCAACATTGAGTATAGCTCATCAGTCTTATGAAACCAAATTATTTCTTAATTTCTCAAGGAGAAGATGCATGCTTTTTCCTTATTACACAATATTATATAATTCCTCTGATTCAGAGAGACTTTTTAAAGTTGATACGGTTTGGCTGTGTCCCCACCCAAATCTCAGCTTGAATTGTATCTCCCATAATTCCCATGTGTTATGGGAGGGACCCAGCGGGAAGTAATAGAATCATGAGGGCCAGTCTTTCTCATGCTATTCTTGTGATAATGATTAAGTCTCATGAGATCTGATGGGTTTATCAGGGACTTCCACTTTTGTTTCTTCCTCATTTTCTCTTGCTGCCACCATGTAAGAAGTGCCTTTTGCCTCCCACCATGATTCTAAGGCCTCCCCAGCCATGTGGCACTGTAAGTTCAATTAAACCTCTTTTTCTTCCCAGTCTCAGATTTGTCTTTATCAGCAGCATGAAGAGAGACTAATACAGGAGTATATTTGGATAAGAATAATAGAACACTTGAAAACATAATTATATGCAGAAGACAAAACAAATCTGTTCTTTGATGATGGTTATTTTCATCAGAATTATATTTCAAAAAAATTTAAATCTTCAAATACTTATAAGAAAAGTAAGATAAAATAGACCATTAATTAACATAGCTACAACCTATGCCATTTGGGGTAACTTTCCCATATGTCACAAGAGTTAGCCAAAATAAAAACATTACTTGATTCATTAGCTTAACATTGTACAAAGATATGTAATTCAGCCTTTATATTCAAATATTCTTCTTCTTCTATGTGTAGTTAAAATATATATTGATAACATGAATTTCAGAAATAAGATTAAATAACCATTAAACTGGGCTAAGTATTAAGTAAAGGCATTGTATTCTCCAATTACATTAGAACCAGGATCATGATTTTTTAAAAAAATATTAAACTAGTTCATCATAACATAAAAGGACACACATTTTTAATTTGGCTTAGGATGTTATTTTTTACAACGTATTTTTTACTCAAGAATTATGTGCTCAAGAGCACAGTAAATTTTATGCTCCAGAAGAGATGTGAGTTAGCATTGCTTTTGCTTTCTATTGCTTTTATCAAAGCAGTCCGGGCAAGCTGAACTGAAATTAATGCAAGAGAGAAAAATCAGCATCATTCAATGAAAATTTTCATGCAATGCAGTCTGTGGTGTTCTTTGTAGCAATCTAGGGTGAAATGGGCAGTGTTTTCCATTTTAACTGTTCTTTCAATATTGGCCTTTGATACTACATGAAGAGATGTACTCTAGTGACTGACAACCAGAGTTGCCCAAATATTGGTAGCAACTTGTGTTTATATTTCACAGTGGTGGCACTGTGTGTTTATATGTCAAAAAGTTTTTTTACATACTGAGGTAGTCCGAGATTTATGTGCAAATTCCTCCAATACAGAAAATGCAAACCATAATGTCAATTTGTCATGTGCAATCACTTAACTTGGACAGTGCTATTTTACAAGGAGGATGGACTCAGGGGCATACTGGGAAGAGGAGGGAATGATCTAGAAGAAAAAAAAGGATAGGATGGATATGGCTGTGGAATGCTACAATGAGCAAGAAAGTAAAAAAATCTACATGGGCTAGACTATATCTAAGTCAGAGTCCTACAACAAATATAGGCTCACTTTCTACTTATTGCTTCCCTCATTTTCCTTATATTTATTTGTCATCATCAATCTGTATTTTTTGGGCATCATTTTATTCTTTTAATTTTTTAAAACCAGTACAAGGATTGTTCCAGCAAGAGGCTCTTTGGCTTCCTGACTTCACAAGAGCAAAGACAGTCTTTTAGGACTGAAAATAATGACTTCTGGGATGTCTTACATTGATAATTTCGATATTAAATTAGTTAAAACAAAAAAAAATGGCAGAAATGTTAGTTTAGGAGCAAGGGAGAGCATAGAATAAATGAGACAACAGCTCTCTCAACACATGAATGATGCAAGTTGTTAAGAGGACAGGGAGGATGCAGCCACGCTCCGCTACCACAGTGAGGGCACTTCCCTCCTGTAATGCACCCCAGGAGATATCGTTAGTATATAAGACTTCTAAAGGTTCATAATTATGAGAAGAGTCCTTTTACAAAACAAAACAAAAACAAATTAACAAACAAAACAATTAGCCACATTATAACTATGATGCTTTTTCTATGCTGTGTCTACATTTTGAAGATATCTCTGTGACATACACATTTGTCCTACGGTGAGCTCTGTTCAGCTGATGTATCAATTCATGGTCTAAAAATTCAAGTCTATTTGATGGGTGAAGTATGATCATAATTAAAGCAGCAAGAGAGATGAAAATTGAGCTTATACTAAATCTGATTATCTTTGCCCTTCTACAACCCCATGCTCTAGGTTTTCATGTAATTTTCAAATACGTTAAGGATATTAAAGTCAGACCATAAAACTAGTAAGTTATGAAGCCAGAAATTTGCATCTCTAACTGTGGTTCTCAAAGTTTTTCCCTTTATATTACCTCATGTCTTACTGTTAGAACCAAGTGCTTAGCATTTGGAGGGTACATGGACCCCTTAAAGTAAGTAGTAAAATTGCACTTCGTGGAAAAAATCATGTGCTTTTTACTCCTGAAACTATGCCATGCAATGTAGGAAGTTCATAGTTACCCATATAGTAAGATTAATAATTGGTTCAAAATGAGACCCTCTCATGAGGGGTCAAAGTGGAGGTTTTATTTCTGTTTTCTGGAAGCCACTTTTTTTTTTTTTTTTTTTTTTTTTTTGAGACGGAGTCTTTCTCTGTCGCCCAGGCTGGAGTGCAGTGGTACGATCTCAGCTCACTGCAACCGCCGCCTCCTGGGTTCGAGCAATTCTCCTGACTCAGCCTCCTGAATAGCTGGGATTACAGGCACACACCACCATGCCCAGCTAATTTTTGTATTTTTAGTTGAAACAGGGGTTCACCATGTTTGATCAAGCTGGTCGCGAACTCCTGACCTCATGATCCTCCCAACTCGGCCTCCCAAAGTGCTGGGATTACAGGCGTGAACCACCACTCCTGGCCAGGAGGTCACAATTTTTTTTTTAAATTATGCTGCATTCAAAAAAGAAAAAAAGGAAAAGAAGATTAATAAGACTTATTTCAAGGGACATATTATATTATAAACTCAAGGTCAACAAAACAGTAAGAGCAATCATTGTGTTCTTTTGTGATTAGAACAGAAATTTAAGTTTAATATACCTTCTCCCTTCAAATGCCTGCTTTTTAAAATAATCATCGTCTATTCAGCTAATATGATAATATTTTGCTTTACTACTTATATTACTGATATTTTAACGTTCTCTTTTTCTGTTGTTTCCCTTTAGAAACACTAATGTCAAAAGTATGATGTGTTTGGAGAATACAATGTATGTGATTGAGAAGCTTTAAAATAACAATTTAAGACATGCAATGGAACAGTAATTTTCATATTAGTTACAGCTTCATGTTAATACAATTCTACCCTAGATTTCTGGGTCTAGAATGCACAGCATGTTTGATTCTATGGGCATAATCTCAAATCACCAAAGCCTTGGATACTTTCCTATTTTATTTTATTTCAGCTTTTGTTTAAATTCAATAATGTGAATATTGAACCAACTAGGAGAAAAGCACAAATAAACCATCTTTTAAAACATAAAATTCTCTGACTCTGTAAAATCCACCATGCTATCCCTCAGCTTTCAGAAGCTATCACGTACGCTAAAATCAGATTGTTTCGATCTGGGCTACAGTATTTCCAACCTTAAGAAATACAGGAATCTACTTTTCTGCCAAGTAGTGAATCTCCTTTTCTGCCAAGGAGTGATCTCCCTCCCATCTCACGTAGCAGTCGCTGAACTAAGTGTCACGTTAATGTGGGAGTGTACACCTTCTCTTGGAAACAGTAAAAATTACAGAGTTTCCCTGAGCACAGGTGGGGCAGTAGTAAGAACAAGCAGAAAGTGAGGAAATTTGGAAGGCTCATGAGACTCAATGATAAATCATAAAATTACTTTGTAAATTGTAAATTATTTTTCACATATTAAATTTTCCATTTTGTTATTGTTATTGCTATTACTACTATCACGGCTACTACAGTTAATATTGAGGTTCCATAGAGCGTGAATCTGAAAAGTCCTATATTTGTTCATGAGAGAACGTGTAGTACCATGGATTGATAATAGGTTTTGTGTCTCAGAGATTAATGTTTGAATTAGGCTCTGCATTCAATATCTATGTAATTTGAGGCAAATTATCTTAATTATCTGAACCTCAAGTTTCTTATTTGTAAAGTGTGAATAAAAATTGTATCTGAGTAATTCCATTTCTGAGCATGATGGAATTACTGGTACCAAATTATTCTTCCTACAAACAACAACAAGAAAAACCCCAAAAAACCTAGATAAATGGAAAACATTTATGAAGCAACTATGTTCAGATGTTAGACAATAGATTGAGCTGGATTATTTGCCTATAAAGAAAGCAGCAAATAGACATATAATTATGCCGGCTTTCTGCCTGGATGCACATTGTAGAGTAGAAAATAAGGAGAAGAAATACATGTAAGGATGACATTCTTGCTCAGTTAGTGTCTCAGCAAGCGGAGATCAGTAAAGCTAAGGTAGCTGAAGTGTGCAGGGCAGAATTGGAGGGGTCCAACACAGAGAAAGGCCACCAGAATATGCCAAGAGGATTATCACTGAGCGTTTAATCATAAAGCTGTCACATGTGATAAGACTCTATGAGGCCATGAAAACAATTATCACAGAGGTAGGAAAACTTCCTTGAAATAGTAACAAAAATTCTCACAGCTTTAAGGGGGTTGAGGCTCAGGCTTCTAATCCTAGCAACTAAAGAGGCTGAAGTAGGAGGACTGCTTGAGGCCAGGGATTTTAGACCAGTTAAAGCAATATGGAAAGACCTCTTCTGTACAAAAAAATTAAAAGATTAGCCAAGTGTGGTGGTTTGCACCTGTATTCCCAGCTACTTGGGAGGTTGAGATGGGAGGATCACTCCTGAGCCAGGAGAATCTCTGGAGTATTTTTGATAATGGAGTCTTTATTAAATTCATTCTTTCAGTTACTACATTCTTGAATGTTTCCCAGGTCTGAAATAATTCAAAGTGGACATAAGAATAAAGGAACTATAGACAACAGCTTTACAAATCTTACAATCTGGGAAGAGATAAATGAGAAACACAATTTCTATGTGTTCATATAACGGGATTTTATGAGATCCAAAAGACACAGAAAATTAGAAAACAAGTGAAGGTATGCTAATTTTTTGAGAAAAATTAAGCAAACTGAAATTGGAATAAATCAATGCAGATTTGTTACTGAGTATAACCGTTGAGTAAGACTGAAAAATGAAGATGATTTCAACTGGCTACATTCTCAATAGCAGGAACAGCAATGAGAAGAAGGGAGAGGTTGGAGAGTAGTTTTATTGAAAAAACAGTAAACAAGTTTAGAGGTAGCACTGGGTAAGGCTAGGCTAGTAGGAGTAAAATGGGTTGTGAAGAAAGGTTAAGGCAAAAGAATGATAAATCTCGACAAGCATGCTGAATCTGTATCTATCCTATGATAGATGATGGTGAAGGGACATAATGAAATCAGGACTTGAGGGGATGAATCTGGGAGCCATACCAATAGAAACTTGGCATCTAAAGGAAATGGTGGATATTATAGCAAATCAAGTGAGAGATCAACACTATTAGTCATCCATCTATCCATTCATTCACTCATACAACATTTATTATCTTCTTTATGTCATATATAATGGTCAGCAATAGGAGATAGGCAATTTTTTAAAAAGCAACTAAAAATGGAATTTGGGCTTTCCCAAATTTACTTTCTGCCAGGAAATAATGACATTAACCAAATAATTGCAAGTATGATGAGTTTCATAAATGAAAGAAATAAAGTATTCTCTGGGAGTCACAGTGAGTGAAAGAGATTATGGTCCTTATATTCTCCACTTCTCACAATGAATGAGCCTCCTGCTAGACCCCAAAAAAGAAAAACAGAAGACAGAGTAAAGAGAAATCATTCTTTAGTACTAGCTGGAATTTGGTCACAATCTCCCATATAACACTATTTTATACTAGATAGCTTTTATGCAACCTAGACCATATCCCTTCTCTTCATGAACTTCCTCTTGTTCATTTCTATTTTGCTTTTTAAAGTGTGGTATGAGAGTGAGGGTGTTTTACTAAAAAGGAATCAGAGATATTACCTCAAAAAACAAAAAGAGAAAAGAGGGAGTGAGGAAGGAAGAGAGAGACAGAAGGAGGACAAAAGGAGGAGGAAAGAGAATAAACAAAAATAGGATAAACACACAAGCAAATCCAGAGAGAAAAGGACACATTTTGTAACAGCAAGAGTTTTGAATCATTTCTATGCTCACCACAAAAGCTCTTATTCCTCAGCATCATGGCCTCAAAATATTCTTCACTGTGTCACCCATGGGGCTTTCTTTCCTTGAAAGAGGAATAAAGGGAATTTAAAAACTGTTAGAGATTAAAATTTTCTATTAATAAGTATAACCAGAACTCTAGCAACAGCAACATGGAGAAGGAAGGAAAGGGACTGAGAGATATTATATAGGTGGATAAATTAAAGCCTGGAGTTTCCAGGGTAGAACACAGAACAAGGAATGAGTACAATAGAAAGACTACAAAAAGTATGCAATGACTTGAATGTGTAGAGATGTGTCTAATTTTGCATATGCTGAACTGGAAGTACTGGTATAGTACTGTATCAGGCAGTTCTTCTGTTGCTATAAAGAAATACCTGAGACTGGGTAATTTTTTTTTTTTTAAAGAGGTTTAATTGGCTCACAGTTCTAGAGGATTTACAGAAAGCATGGCACTGGTATCTGCTTGGCTTCTGAGGAGGCCTCATGAAGGTTGTAATCATGGCAAAGGCAAACGGGGAGCAGGTGTCTCCCATGGTAGAGCAGGAGCAAGAGAGAGTGTGGGGGAGGTGCCATACGCCTTTAAATGGCCAGATCTTGTGAGAACTCACTCAATATGGTGAGGACAGCACCAAGACATGAGGGATCCACCCCCATGACCCAAAAACCTCCCACCAGGCCCCACCTCCAACAATGGGGATTACATCTCAACATGAGATCTGGAGGGGACAAACATTCCAACTATATCAAGCACCAAGTTGGAATTGCACAGCTGATAACAGAAAAAATGTGGCATATATTTTATGTGAGCTGTTAGACTTGAATATATGGATTTTAAAGTCATTTGCTTTGAGGTGATTATAGACACCTTGGAAAGTAATCACTGAAGGGGTTGGCATTAGGGGAGTAAAAGAAAGCTTGAAATAAAATTCAGAAGGAAATTTGACAGGCAAATGAATGAAATCAAAGCTGAGCCAGCCAACATAGAGGAAGGGTGATAAGAGAGAAGTGAGGAAGAAAGACATAATGAAAAATATCTACAGTTATTTATAAACAGAACAAGGAGAAAGAAACTAAAAACATAAAACATACGCTATGAAATTCATAAGCAAAATCCTGTATTAATATGGTATGGATAGAAGACAGAATGTAAAGGGTTTAGGATTGGGTGAGCGAATGGTAGATGAAGATATATATGTAGTAATTTGAAGGAATGACAAGATTGAAAGCACTAGCTTTTTCTTCTCAAGTGCAAAGATCTAAGCATTCTCAGTTGAAGCAGTGTTGATGATACAAGACAAAATAGATATAGCTGACGGAAAAGATTGTGACAAAGGTTGAAAGGAGTTGGATTAAGAAGGAAAGAGGAAAGGGAGACTTAGCTAGCAGGATTTTTTTTTAAGTGGAGGGAGGAAAAATTGAATAAGCTCTTACCAGTTAGTTTGAGCCTTCATATTAAAATAGGTTGCAGGCCGGGCGCGGTGGCTCAAGCCTGTAATCCCAGCACTTTGGGAGGCCGAGACGGGCGGATCACGAGGTCAGGAGATGGAGACCATCCTGGCTAACACGGTGAAACCCCGTCTCTACTAAAAAATACAAAAAACTAGCCGGGCGAGGTGGCGGGCGCCTGTTGTCCCAGCTACTCGGGAAGCTGAGGCAGGAGAATGGCGTAAACCCGGGAGGCGGAGCTTGCAGTGAGCTGAGATCCGGCCACTGCACTCCAGCCTGGGCGACAGAGCGAGACTCCGTCTCAAAAAAAAAAAAAAAAAAAAAAAAAAAAAAAAAAAATTGGTTGCAAGGCCATCTTCAAAAAATGAAAGGCAATGAAGCTCCGGCTTAGTGATAAAGCAAGTGAAGGAGAACAGTAATAATACAGGGAGGATTTAAAAGAAGTATGTAAAAGTAGTGATGGTGGTAGTAGGTTTAGTAGGAAGGAATGAGTGGGAGGTTGAAAACAGGGAAATTGTATTCAGAGAAGTGTCTGGTGGAATGCTGGAGAAATAACAGAAGAAATAATGTTAACAATGTAGGTTTCAAGGTTTTGGCAAATACAGAAAAATAGTTCAATTTAATTACTTTGGAATAGAAAGGGTTGTAAGATCAGGCAACTGACATTTACAAAAGGAATCACCTATGTATTTACAGTTTTTTTCTTCCTTTCTTAGTGCTCCTGCTCACATAATAAGCCTTATCAGGAGCTAAGCAGTTATTTTAATTCTGTAAAAATGCTTCATCATTGAATTATTTGAATGGTTTTCCTTATAAACTTTTGACGCAAATTTTAATAGGCTGAATATATATAGCCTTAGGAAAGTTAATTTTTTTAAAAAAATTCCTTAATAGCTACTAAAAAAAAACTAAAAAAGAAAGATAAGAAAGGAATCCCAGCACTTTGGGAGGCCGAAGCGGGCGGATCACAAGGTCAGGAGATCGAGACCATGGTGAAACCCCGTCTCTACTAAAAAATAGAAAACAAATTAGCCGGGCGCAGTGGCGGGCGCCTGTAGTCCCAGCTACTCGGGAGGCTGAGGCAGGAGAATGGCGTGAACCCGGGAGGCGGAGCTTGCAGTGAGCCGAGATTGCGCCACTGCACTCCAGCCTGGGCGACAGAGCGAGACTCCGTCTCAAAAAAAAAAAAAAAAAAAAAAAAAGAAAGGATTACAGTTGATATATCTTACGGCTCAGAAAATGCAAAGCTAACTGAAAATATGAAAGGCCTTAACACATGAAAATTGTTGTAATAAAAATAAATTATCTTTGTGAATATGCATTCAGAAGGTGGTAAATAAAGCTATTCACTCATAAAAGCACATTTTAAACTGAGAAAAAAATAGAGCCATCACCCAATAAGAAAAAATTGTCTCATGTTCCTGTAATATAGACACACTAAATTGTATAAAATCACAACACTGTCAGCAAGTCTGAAAACTTACCGAAGACATGTTTACACAATTATGGTAGTAGGATCCAGGATCAAAAATTATATGGCTTCCTTGTCAGCTAGTCTCATTCTATTACAAAACGATGTCACTAAAACAGATAACAGATAAACAGATTTTATCTATGGTTTCCTGGAATCAGAAAAATTTAGTACATAAGTCACATCTACAGGAGAAAAACATACTCAGCAGGGTCACTTACTTACTTCCACTTCAGTTCAGAGGAATAAAGAGTGCACAGATTCTTTACTCTGTATCTGATCGATTTTTCCTCAGAAGCCCTACCCAGTGCTGAAAAGAAGAAAACCAAATTTACCTAATTCGATAATCTTATTTTGACTAAAAAACATTAAGCTATGCTTTAGGTAATTTTATTTCTTTAGATAAAAAGATTTTATTGCAGATTTCTATCCTTCCATTTTGAGAAAGGGCAGTGATTTCTGCAATCTCACATCAGCCAAGGACCTTCACCCTCCTCCCATTCCCCACCCTCAGAAAGGTCCCAGTGTCCATTGTTCCCCTCTTTGTCCCCACATTTTATTTATCCAGTCCATTATTGTTGGACATCTAGGTTGATCCATGTCTTTGCTATTGTGAGTAGTGCTGAGATGAACACATGAATGCATGTGTCTTTTTGGTAGAATGATTTATATTCCTTTGGGTGTATACCCAGTGGAATGGAATGGCTGGGTCAAATGGTAGTTCGATTTTAAGTTCTTTCAAAAATTTCCAGACTGCTTTCCACAGTATACCTGAACTAATTTATATTCACACCAGTGGTGTATAAATGTTCCCTTTTCTCTACAACCTCACCAACATCTGCTATCTATAAGGAACTGTTATCTATAAGGAACTTAAACAAACCGACAAAGAAAAAAAAAATCCCAATTAAAAAATGGGCAAAGAATATGAGCAGACACTTCTCAAAAGAAGACATATATGCAGCCAATAGACATGAAAAAATGTTCAACATTACTAATCATTAAAGAAATGCAAATCAAAACCATAATAAGATGCCATCTCACACTAGTCATAATAGCTATTATTAAAATGAGCAGTACTTTTATACCATGCTGGCACATTGAATCAATAGAATTTACCCATGGGTTGGCAGTTTCCATCACACAATTACCAAGGAACTATGCCGCTTGCCACAATGTTCTCAAGCTCTAACTTATGAATCTGAATGTTTCTCAAAACTTTCTCCTTAAAATTTGCCTCTCAAATAGAAAGAAGAGAATGGAGCTTTGGATCTGAAACTACCTGATTTAATGCACCTTAAAAGAGCAAGATGTATGACCTAATCATCATAGGTGGATGGAATATCTTCTCTGAAATGTGAAAGAAAAACTACGGCTGGAGTCTATTAGACTTATTTCTTCATATGCTAAAAAATTTTGGAAAATAATGTGTGGATAGAAAAGCTTAGATATCTAGATAATTTTTTCAGCAAAATTTTCTTTTGAATATCATTAACTGAATATGGTATTAACTCTTTTATTTCCTTTTCATTCCTGCTGCATCAACTGTTAGTCTAGATGGACAAACCCAAAGGGATGCCTTACTTTTAGTTGACTATCAAGACTAATATGAACACATTACTGGAAAAGAAAAAGGCACATTAATAGATGTTAAGATATTGGTTGCATTACAATTAAGCAAGAAGGTTTAGAATTAGGATGAAATCAATTTGAACTTGATATTTGTTATTGTATTAGTCCGTTCCCACACCACGGTGAAGAAATACCCAAGACTGTGTAATTTATAAAGGAAAGAGGTTTAATTGACTTGCAGTTCAGCATGTCTGGGGAGGCCTGAGGAAACTTACAGTCATGGCAGAAGGGGAAGCAAACACATTATTCTTCACATGGCAGCAGGAGGGAAAAGGAGAAGTGCAGAGCAAAGAGGGAAGCCCCTTATAAAACTATTGATGTTGTGAGAACTCACTCACTATCATAAGAACAATATAGGGGAAACCATCCCCTTGATTCAATTATCTCCACCTGGTCCCACCCTTGACATGTGGGGATTATGGGAACTACAATTCAAGATGAGATTTGAGTAGGGACACATCAAAATCACATAAGTTATCTACTTATTTATTCTGGAATTTCCACTAACTTATTCTGAATTAAGAGACTCAGACAAGCAATGGCTCACGTGTTATCATTGTCCTGTTATCCATGTATTCTGTAGACCAAATCTGGAACTGACTCCTTTATGTAACATGAGCTACCTTCAAGAGCATGTAACTCTGGGATGGATGATTCACTAACTATGATGAAAAAAATAAAATGTTAGCACTCAATTTTATTGACTGGTGTGGTAGAATTCTGTTAATGTCTGTGCTCTCGAATTGTCTTCCTTTCTTTTGTTACTCTTCACACATTAGGTTCCTTTAGTCTCTCATGTATATCTGTTTCCTTTCTTTGTCCATCATTTTCACCCTAAATTAGGCACTTATAATTTAAACTAGTCATACATTTTTCTGTCCAGTACTTTTTCTGTATTCGTTATCAAAGGTTGTATAAAAAATTACCCCCAAATTTACTGCTTAAAACAAAAACATTTATTATCACAACACTTCTGTATATCAAGAATTGGGCAGTAGCCTATTGAGTGGTTTTGGCTCAGAGTTACTCATGAGATTGCAATCAAGATTTCAGCCTGGGACCTTGTAACCTGAAAGCTTTGCTGGAGCTGGAAGATCCACTGCCAAGCTCACTCACATGGCCTTTTGCAAGAAGCCTCAGTTCCTCACTGGTTGTTTGTCAGAGGTCTTGATTCCTCACCGTATGAGCTTCTCCATATATCCCATAAGACATATACAATGTCCTTACAGCATTGGGAGAAAGATAACATAGAGAAGCTGCATACTTTGTATGACCTAGTCTCAGAAGTGTCACTGGCTATAACTCTCTTTACTGTATTCTATGTGTCAGAGGCAAGTTACTAAGTCCAGCTCATACTTAACAGGCATGTAATTAAGCGACACCTCTTGAAGGGAGTGGTATCAAAGAATTTGTGGATATATTTGAAAATTATAAGAGCTTTCCACAGGGAACTAGTTCTCCGCTAAAAGAATGCAAATTATTTTTATAGTGATCTCACAAAGCCATGGGTTAGCATGTGATCAGACCAGGTCAATGACTTCCAACTACTGGACAACAATGGTCCATTCTAGAGTCCACCATTAAGATCCTCTTCAAGCCAAAAGATATATCCACTCTTATCTTCCGTAATGCTCTTGCTAATACACTATGTTCTCGCCCACCAACACTGACACTTCAATGCACTCTGTGCTCTCCCAAATCCACATATTTGTTTATTAGATTATCTATGCCTATAATATAGTTCTAAATAATTTTCTTATATTACTACTTCTTGTTAATCTTTGTATATAAGAATCCTGATCTATCTCTGAGATCTAGCTCAAATATTCCCACCTGTTAAGGTTTTCTGTGTTAAGAATAGTTTGCCCCCCTCCTGTCCCCTCACATGCTCTTAGCCCACCTTTTACTTCAGCCATTGCCATGGCAACCAGCTTCACACAGATAGAACCTGATAGCACCTCCCTTAGCTGCACCAGCTGTCTTATACTTTCTGTCCAAGCTTCTCTGACACAGAACACCTGAAGGAACCAATTTGTTCACTCACTCATGTGTAACCTGGAAGTACGAAGGAGTTAATGCACCAGTGGGCAATGACTGATTAGTGAAAAAAGAGTTCTTATTAAGTTCTGATTTATTTTGTCCCTCAAACCAGCAGTTCTGGGACACAGTATTCATGACTCCACAAGGTCCAGGCAGAATCAAGCCAACTTGCCATCACTAGTGATCGTTTCAAGAATGTACTCTGGAATTGGCTTTCCTTCCTTCCCTGTTTCCCTCTGACTTGTATAGCACTCCTCTTCCCTGATAGTATTTCTGAAAATAAACTACCTGCCTATTAGCAATTGTCTCGGACTTTATTTCAAGATGGATACCTTGACTATGACATTTTCCCTGGTGATCTCAATGGAAAGCAATCACTTCTTCTTTCTTATATATTACAGTAAGTATTTTAGTTATTTTTTTATGCCTCTTTGTACTTGGCTATAACATTTTTTAAAGTGGAAATTGTGTGCTATTCATTTTGATGACCACGATATTATCACAATGTTTTTCATATTATACCTTTTCAATCATTTTCTGGAGGAAGATGTATGTTTAAAATTACTTAAAAGTAGATGATATAGCCAATACATACGCATGTTGTCTAAAAATTTGATAAATGTTTTTTTTTTGAAACGTGCACAATAAATAGTTGGTCAATGAGATGAATCAAATTCAAATTGTTTAAAACTAAATTCTCAAAAAGGATGCAAACTGTGTCCACCTGGGTTTTGGGAAGCATCTTTTCTGGAAAATTGCAGCCATAGATTTATGGAGAACTTTCAGGGATTTTATGAATTTATGAAACCTAAGCATCTTGGGAAGATCATCTGAGCCTGTGTCTATGTGATACCAGGACAAAGAAAATAACTTAGAAAATAATTAATTATAAAAATAAAAAGCATTTTCTTAGTCAACCACATCATTTCCCTTTGTCCTGTTTTACCATGTTCGGCAATAATAATGAATAGTTCCTAGCAAAAATATCCTACTTATCAATTGGTTAATCAAGTTTCCCAAATCCCCCCAAAATTAATACTTTTCATTTAAAAAGTTTGTAAGATAAGCCCCTTTTCTCATTTGATGTTCTTGAAATAAATATCCCACACTTAGTAGCCAAAATAATTTTTAAATATATATCATATCATGTCGTAACCCTGCTTAAAACAAGAGGATGTCCGAATCAGTTTCCCTCTTTACCCTGAACGCACAGTCCTGCATATCTGACATTCACTTGCCACTCCCACCTTTCATAGCATTCTCACTCTGATTACTCCACTAGTCACACAGCCTGACATTCTTTAACACTGAAAACACTTTTTATTTCCAGAACATCAACCTGTATCTGGAATGCTCTTCTATCTTTTTGCATGTCTGAGTCGGTATTATTCTTTAAGTAACAGCTCAGTGTTACTTTCTTAAGATAATTCTTCCCTGACCACCGTATCTGGTAGAACTATACTCAATAATTTCTTTCTTAGCAATTTTTATATTATGACATTATTTATTGCTTTACTACTTATTTGTTTATTATCAGTTTTCCTAGTCTCTGTACTTCCCCTCTTCTCCCCACAACCAGGACAATGAGAACAGGGACCTTGTCTTTTGCCTGCATTGCTATGTCTGTAGTGCTCATCCCATAACAGTAATATTCAATACATTACTGCTCAATAAACTAATGAGAAACAGTATAACATGACAGGGAAAACACGGGCTTTGAAGTCAGACTGTCTGACTTTGAATAATCTCTCCACTGCTCACTATAGTGACAAAAGACTTGACCTCACTGTGCCTCAGTAAAATGAAAATGATAAAAGGACCAACTTCATAACACCGTGTGAAGATTGAATGCACAGAACCAGTCTAGAACAATAAGCACTCAATAAGCATTAGCAATTATGCAGGATGGATTAAAAGAAAAAAAGCAAATAAATAAAATACATGTAAAGAAGATAACATAGCTTTATTTAATGAGATGAGAGTTGCCTGTATCTCCACCAGTCGTTTGTAAAATTAGGGACTCTGCTAGGCAAGGCATATAGGCAGGGAGGAAGGAGAGTGGGAGTGGACATTTTTTGCTTATTTCATGTAGAAAGGAACAATTTTAAATTCCCCCTTCAGTACAGCCCCTGAGAAAACTGACTCTGATCACATGATCATTTAGAAATGGCTAGGAAAAAAACTTTTAGGGGGTAGGGGTTAATGTTCTTGGAGCATCACATCATAATGATATGGGGGATTCCTCAGGAAAAAGGAGCAAGGTGGGAGATGCTAGCATTTCCTAAGCTTAACTCATGAAAAGATTGGATGGTTTTCCAAAAGATGCTTCTTACAGGGAAAAAATGAAACCAGAACCAATTCATTATGCTAAGTTTAAGGTTTGTTTTCATTTTTCCAGAGTCTTGAAATTAAGATTGGATAGTGAGGTTAAAATCAGTAATAGAAAACAAGATTCTATATTTTATACATCTGAGTTATAGTGTGCAAATTTTGAAATTCTAAACACACACTGTATTAGTCAATGGTCAATGTTCTCCAAAGAAAGAAACAGAACCAATAGGAGATATGAGTGTGTGTGTGTGTGTGTGTGTGTGTGTGTGTGTGTGTGTGTGTGTTTGGAGAGAGAGAGAGAGAGTTTATGAAAATTGGCTTATGCAACTATAGAGGTCAAGAAGTCCCATTAGCTGCCATCTGTAAGCTGAAGGACCAGGAAAGCCCATCATGTAATTCACTCTAAGTCCCAAGGCCTGATAACCAGAGGAGATGATGTCCTAGCTCCTAGTCTGAGTCAGAAGGCCTGAGAACTTGGAAAGTGGGGAGGGAGAAAAGGTGGTGGTGGGGACCATTGGTGTAAGCCTCAGCATATAAAGACTGGCAAGAATCAGGAACTCCTATGTTTGAGGCAGGAAAAGATAGATATACCAGCTCCAAAAGAGAGAGAATTTGTCCTTCTTCCTACTTTTTGGCCTTTGTGGGTCCTCAACAGATTGATGGTGCCCATTCACAGTGGTGAGGGTGAATCTCTTTACGCAGTCTACTAATTCAAATTCTGTTCCCTTCCAGAGACACCTCATAGGCACTCCCAGAAATAATGTTTTACTAGTTATCTGGGCATTCCTTAGTTCAGTCAAGTTGACACATAAAACTAGTCATCTCAAACATGCAAACACACTCATTTACAACAGTACTTAACAGTATTTAAAGAAATACTGCAAAGGAAATGGACCAATCACGTCATGTCAGACACTAACAAAGAGATTTGCAGGATTGCAAAGATAATACAGACACTTCATAGAGCCCACACTCCATATTAACAGCTTAGCTTTGTTACAATTGACATATTCAGATTTTGCTTTTTTTTAAATCTTTTTTTTTTGGTGAATTCTGACTTTCCACATTGCGTTTAAGTGTCATGTCTTTTTAGCCTCCTCTTGACGGTGACAGTTTTTCAGATTTTTCTTGGTTTTGATGACCTTAACAGTCTGAAGAATACTGGTCAGGTATTTTGTAGAATGTCCACATTAAGTATTTATCTTATGTTTTTCTCATGATTATATTAAGGTTTTGGATTTTGGGGTGGAAGTGCCATTCTCATCACATCATGTCAAGAATACATATTATCATCAACATTACTCATCACTATTAATGTCCTTCTGCACCTACCTAAAGGAATGATTGTGAGATTTCTGCATCATAAATGTATCTCTTTTTTTCCTCCCTTTTCGTACAGTAATCTACAGAATAAAGTCACTGTCTGTAACCCACACTTAAGGATTAGGGAGTACCTACGTGGGTGCAGAATATCTGCATAAGTTACTTGAAATTCCTCTTGTATAGGGGATTTGTCGATTTTCCTCCATTTACTTACTTTTTAAATTATTTATTTATATAAATTTGAATTATATTATAGTTTGGATTGCATTCAATATTACTTTTTTAAAAAAATTCAAATTATTCAAGCTTTGCTCAATGGGAACTATTTCAGCTGGTTCCTGTGTCCCTTTAACACACCCACCATTATTTCTTGGAAAGCACTTTTTGTCTTTCTGGCACTACAAGATGCTCCAGGATCATCTTGTACAAGTCCTGCCCCAAGCCTAGATAGTTATTTATTTCTTCAAAAAGCAGATGGTTCCCTCTATTGAGGAATTGTATTAGAAACCTAATCTGGACAGTAGGTGTGATCATTGCTACTAGGCTATCATGATTTTAAGTTCTCTAAGCTTTTAGACGAGAAAATATGTGTATGTTTGTACTAGCCAATATATTTACAGGTATACATTAATATTTCTGTATGTCACTACTTGTGTCTATATTAAGTTAAATATGAATTCACAGAGATGTCTCAAACTCCAATTATCAGGTAGATACTTTTAGATTCCTCCTCTTGCTTATCTGTTATTTCCCACCCCAACAATGAGAAATCTAGCTCTTATTATATGCCATTCATTAATTCAGTCATTGAATTTCAGTATACATGTAAAGCATTACAATAATTCTTAACCTAATCTACCATATGAAATAACTTTCTTAACTAGAGTACAGTGTTGATGTGCAGCTTCTTTGCCTTTAGTCTTCCTACACTCATTTCCAAAATTGCTTAAGTCAGCAACTTTTCTCCTCACCCTCTTCAGTGAAGTTGTTTCATGTATTAGTAATAGATTATTTTCTTACCTTCTTACCTTCTTCATTATATCTTGTAATCTTTTCATTAGGTTGGTGCAGAAGTCATTACGTTTTTTGTCATTACTTTTAATTTATTTTTAAAATTTACATAGGTAAAGGCTTAATCTGTGCTATAAAATTCTGTTGGGTGAAACAAGTGCATGGTTTCACATATCCATCATTACAGTATAAAATGGAATAGCTTCACCTCCCTAAACATTTTCATCCCCTGTTCTTCAAAGATTCAGCTCTCTTCCACCACCACCCAACTCCTGGTAACCACTAATCTTATGTTTATATAGTTTTATCCTGTGCAGAATGTCATATAATTTGAATAATACAGTATGTTACCTTTTTAGACAGGTCTCTTTCACTTAGTAATATGTATTTAAGATCCATCTATGTCTTTGTGTGGCTTAATAGCTTACGTCCTTTTTAGTTGATTAGTGTTCCATTGTAACAATATAAAATAGTTTGTTTAACCATTTGCCTATTGAAGCAACATCTGGGTTGCTTCCAGTTTTGAGTGGTTAGGAATAAGGTTGCTATAGATATTTGTGTCCAGGTATTTGTGTGGATATACATTTTCAAATCACTTAGGTAAACTTAAAGCTATCTGATTGCTGAATTGCATGTTAAAATTATGTTCAGCTTTGTAGGAAACTGCCAGTTTTCCAACATGGCTACACGATGTTGCATTTCCACCACTTACTAATGAGAATTCCTATTGATCTACATCCCCCCCATCATTTTGAATTGTCACTTTTATAAATTTTAGCTATTCTAATGGCATATATGATATTTCATTGTGGTTTTAATTTGGGTTTCCCTAATCTTAATTTGGATTTTTCTAAAAATATTGAGCATCTTTTCATATATTTTCTATCTGTATGCATTTTTGATAAGATGTCTGTTCAGACCTTTTGCCCATAACTTAATTAACTTATATTTTAGCTTTAAGAGTTATTTGAAAATTTTACTCTAAGTCTCTTTTATCATGTACATGTTTTGCAAACATGTCTATGTCCTCATCTTTAATTCTGTCAACAATATATTTCACAAAGAACTTTTAAACTTTTAATCAAGTCCAACACATCAATTTTTTAATTTTATGATTCGTTATTTTCATGTTACAGCTAAAAATGAACCATCAAACCTACGGTCACATAGATTTTCTTATATATTTTCTTTTATAATTTTATAATTTTTATTTTGTATTTAGAATATACTTTTTATATCAGTTATACATCAATACAATTTTTGTTTGGTTGTTTTCTGGGGAATTTTTGTTGTTTTTGTCACAATGAGTCTTATTTTTCAAGACATTTTTACCAAGTGCATAACTCCTAGGGATTGAACTGGATTAAAGACAGGCTGTCCTCTGCTCTAAGCTAGCCTGAACTGAGCAAGATCAAAACTCTGGTAACATTTTTTTCTCCTTCCCATATTCTGGTAACTGCCAGTACCAAACCTCATTGTGGTGTAATCAGCCCTGGAGTATCAGTCTGTTAAGTCTGCCTCAGGATGCCGATATAGCTGGTAAACTTGAGGACCCCTGAAATCTTAGGTTTGTTTTTTGAGACTATCATGGTGAGGAAGGGCAGAAAGTACGGATTGGTTTGTACATGGCATACTTTCAAACTCTTAGGTCCATAATGCTTGAAGCATAATACTGTACATGGGTTTTTATGCTGAATTTTATCTCTTTTATAAGGTAACTTGAATTGATTATGTAAACTAAAGTTCTTCTGTTCTTGTGTAAATTTTACTTAAATAATTGATAACCTGGAAACCAGATTCATAGACTCCTTGGAAACCACAACACAGTTATCAGAAATGCAGGCAATTGGGCATAGTTGACATTTGAAAAGCCAGATTTATTATACAGCCAATTTTAATGTTGAAGTACTCTCCCTTGGGTTGAAAATCAGATTTTTTTAATTAAAATCCCATTTATCTAAATTGTATTAGGTTTCCTACAAATCTGAAATGTCAAAAACTGCAAGCGATACTGACATTATAAAGCCGAGTCTGCATAGGATTTGGTGAGTTATAATTTTCAGATGTGCCCTTGGCCTAGATCTCCCTATGAGGAAAATAAGCATATAATAAAAGACAAAATAAAGTCCAACATTACACTCTGAGAAGACACACAATTTAGAGGCAAGTGGATATCACCATATTGATAAATCCTTATCCTGAATTATTTTGCAGTGGATATTTGAAAGCAGTAAAATGTTATGATAAATGAAAGTTCTGACACCAGATTTACGGGTTTATATCTCAGCTCCAAAAGTGAGTGGATCATTGATGTTGTGTTTGTTACTTAATCTCTCTGTGCCCCATTATCTTAACTAATATGTAGCCATAATGGGTTCGGCAGCGCCTCTGCTCACAGGAAAATACCTCACTAGTGTAGTTTAGTGCTAATTTGGTAGGAATGTGGTTCTTCCTTCACCCTTATTTTCATCAGGATGTCCAAATTCCCTCCAGGTCTCTTCAGGGGAAGCTTACAAGTGTCCAGGACTCTTGAAAATCAGGTGTTCACTGTTGATACTAATGCAGGATTTTTTGCTCCTAGCTCAGCTAAAATCTGAGTTCTTGTCTCATGATCAGGAAAAATTAGGCAAGTGGACACATGGAAAGGTGACGAGAGCAGAATTTATTAAAAGAAAGCTCTTAACAAAAAAAGAGGCTGTCCTGCCAACAGGTTCCCACCTCACAGACTGAATACTAAACCACCACATATGAGCTGAAGAGACCCTGCTCCTACTTCTGCATAAGATGTGAATTCCTGGTGACTCCACCCCATTCTTCCAGTGTGCATGCAAGCCATAAGTCTGAGCCACTCCACATTGATTTATTTCTCTCATTGTGCATAGTGTGAAGGGATGGAATTTTTCGCCATGGTCATGTTTAGGCAAGCCCCCTGTGCCAATTCCATTATCAGCCTCTATCATCTATCAATAGGTTGGAAGACAGGGGTCCACAATTCACCAGTTTTATCTTGGGGGTTGCCTAAATTATTCAGTCATTCCTGTTTATTTGTCACATTTCTTTTTCTTCCTCACTTCCACAGATCAGTTTTATTTAAAGAAAAATCTGTGTATTCAAAGAAAACCATCTTCTTCAGTTTAGACTGGCAGTTTCTTTCAACCTTTTTTTTTAATTTTCTGTAAGATGGAGGGAGGAAAATTGGCCTTTGGGTGTGAACCCAAACATATCTGAGACAGATCTCAATCAACTGGGAAAGTTTATTTTGCCAAGGTTAAGAACACACCTGTGACACGGCCTCAGGAAGTCCTGATGACATGTGCCCAAAGTGGTCAGGGCACAGTTTGGTTTTACACATTTTAGGGAGACATGAGACATCAGTCAGTATATATAAGATGTATGCTGGTTTGTTCTGGAAAGGCAGGACAACTCAAAGCAAGGTAGGAGGCTTCCAGTTCATAGGTAGATAAGAGATAAATGGTTGCATTGTTTTGAGTCTCTGATTAGCCTTTAACTGAATATACAATTTACATGTGAGAGAAGGGTCGAGGCATAGTCATATATGCCTTAGTCTGGCTTAATGAAACAATAGGCTAAAGGAAGTAATCAGATATGCATTTGTCTCAGTTGAATAGAGGGATGAGTTTGAGTTCTGTCAGTCCTTTTTCCACAAGGAATTTCCTTGTGGGAAAATTGTGAGGGAGGTAGGTAACTTTCCTTTATCTTTCTAGCTATCTTATTTTGGAATAAAATGGGAGGCAGGTTTACCTGACTCAGTTCCCAACTTGAATTTTTCCTTTGTATTAGTGCTTTTGGGGTCCCTAGATTTATTTTTCTTTCACATTTCCCACCTTTTCTTTTGAAAATCTTTCAGAGAAACCATTTTAGGTGAAAATGAGTCTCTGGTCTCAGGTTTTTTCCGATCTCTCATGCATAGAATGGTTTATCCCTACGTGGGTATATCCCATGTTATTAGGGAAGATCATTTTTAGTAGGTTGTAAAGTCTCATATTCTGAAAGGAAACAATAGGAGGAGGAAGAGAGAAAAACAACAAACAAACCAAAAGTAAAGGACAATTATAGAAAATAGATATAGGCCATATTATTCTGAAGTCCATACATCAGTAGGCAGGTGTAAAGATGGTTTATGAATGTAAATAGGTTGCTATTATTTTCTTCTTTTTTTCTTCAACTATTATTTTAAGTGCAGGCATACATGTGCAGGACAGGAAGGTTTATTGCATAGGTAAACATGTGTCATAGTGATTTGCTGCAAGAATCATTACATTACTCAGGTATTAAGCCAGCATTCATTTGCTGTCTTTCCTGATGCTCTCCCTTCCCCACCCCACCAACAGACTTCAGCGTGTGTAGTTCCCCCACCTTGAAGACCCTTCTCTTCATGTGTTCTCATCATTCAGCTCCCACTTATAAGAGAGAACATGTGGTGTTTAGTTTTCTGTTCCTGCATCAGTCTGCTGAGGATAATAACCTCCAGTTTCATCCATGTCCCTGCGAAGGACATGATCTCACTCATTTTTATGGCTGCATAGTATTCCATAGTGTATATGTACCATATTTTATTTGTATCATTGATGGGCATTTAGTTTGAATCCATGTCTTTGCTATAGTGAATAGTGCTGTAATGAACATATGTGTGTATGTAACTTTATTGTAGAATGATTTATATTCCTTTGGGTGCATACCTGGAAATGAGATTGCTGGTCAAATGGTATTTATGACTCTAGATCTTTGAGGAATTTCTACAGTGTCTTCCACAATGGTTGAACTAATTTACACTCTCACCAACAGTGTAAAAGTGTTCATTTTTCTATGCAACCTCATCAGCATCTGTTATTTCTAGACTTTTTAATAATAGCCGTATTGACTGGCATGAGATGGTATGTCATTGTGGTTTTTATTTGTATTTGTCTAGCAGTCAGTGATAATGATGTTGAGCTCTTTCATACTTTTTTGGCCACATGTATGACTTCTTTTGAGAAGTGTCTGTTCATGTACTTTGCCTACTTTTTAATGGGGTTGTTTGTTTTTTCTTCTAAATTTGTTTAATTTCTTTGTAGATGCTGAATATTAGACCTTTGTTAGAAGAATAGATTGTGAAAATATTCTCCCATGATGTAGGTTCTCTGTTCTATCTAATAATAGTTCCTTTTGCTGTGCCAAAGCTGTTTAGTTTAGTTAGATTCCATTTTGCAACTTTTGCTTCTGTTGCAATTGTTTTCAGTGTTTTCATCACGAAATCTTCACCTGTGCCTATGTCCTGAATGGTGTTGCCTAGATTTTCTTCTAAGGTTTTATAGTTTTAGGTTTTACATTTAAGTCTTTAATCCATCTTGAGTTAATTTTTGTATATGGTGTAAGGAAGGGGTCTAGTTTCAATTTTCTGCATATGGTTAGCCAGTTCTCCCAGCACCATTTATTAAATAAGGAATACTTTCCCCCAATGCTTGTTTTTGTCAGGTTTGTCAAAAATCAGATGGTTATAGGTGTATGTTCTTATTTCTGAGTTCTCTATTTTGTTCCATTGATCTATGTGTCTGCTCTTGTACTGGTACCATACTATTTTGATTGTTGTAGCCTTGCTGTATAGTTTGAAGTCAGGTGCATGATGCCTCCAGTTTTGAACTTCTTGCTTACGATTGTCTTGGATATTTGAGCTCATTTTTAGTTCCATATGAATTTTAAAATAGTTTTTTTTCTAATTCTGTGAAGAATATCAATGGTAGTTTAATGGGAATAACATTGAATCTATAAATTACTTTGAGCAGTATGGCCATTTTTATGATATTGATTTTTCCTATCCATTCACATGGAATGTTTTCCCATTTGTTTCTGTCCTCTCTGATATCCTTGAGCAGTAGGTTGTAGTTGTCCTTGAAGAGGTCCTTCACTTCTTTTGTTAGCTGTATTCCTAGGCATTTTATTCTTTTTGTAGCAACTGTGAATGGGAGTTCATTCATGATTTGGTTCTCTTCTTGCCTGTTATTGGTTGAAGGAATGCTAGTGATTTTTGCACATTGATTTAGTATCCTGAAACTTTGCTGAAGTTGCTTATCAGCTTAAGAAGCTTTCGGGCTGAGAAAATGGGGTTTTCTAAATATAGGATTGTGTCATCTGCAAACAAAGATAGTCTGACTTTCTATCTTCCTATTTGTATAACTTTATTTTTTTTCCACCTGCCTTATTACCCGGGCAAGAACTTCCAATACTATATTCAGTAGGAGTGGTGACAGAGTGCATCCTTGTATGACAGTTTTCAAGAGAAATTCTTCGAGCTTTTGCTTATTCAGCATGATATTGGCTGTGGTTTTGTCATATATAGCTCTTATTATTTTGAGTTATGTTCCTTCAATATCTGGCTTATAAATAGTTTTTAACATAAAGAGATGTTAAATTTTATCAAAGTACTTTTCTGTGTCTATTGAGATAAACATGTGGTTTTTGTCTTTCTGTTTATGTATGTATTACATTCATTTATTTGCATATGTTGAACCACCCTTGCATCCCAGGGATGAAGCCAACTTGATTGTGGTGCATCAACTTTTTAGTGTGCTGCTAGACTCAGTTTGCCAGTATTTTATTGAGGATTTTGCCATCAATGTTCATCAAGAATACTGGCCTGAAGTTTTCTTTTTTGTTGTTGTATCTCTGCCAGGTTTTGGTATCAGGATGATGCTGGCCTCATAGGATGAGTTAGGGAGTATTCACTCCTTTGTGTTTTCTTTCCTTTTCTTTTTTTTTTTGAGGGGGAGGGCGGCGGGGGAATAGTTTCAATAGGGATGGCACCAGCCCTTCTTTGTGCCTCTGGTAGAATTCAGCTGTGAATCTGTCCAGTCATTGGCTTCTTTTGGTTGATAGGCTAGTTATTACTGCCTCAATTTTAGAACTCATTATTGGCCTCTTCAGGACTGAATTTCTTCCTAGTTCTGTACAGAGAGAGTGTATGCATCCAGGAATTTATTGATTTCATCTGAATTACCTAGTTATGTGCACAGAGGTGTTTATAGTATTCTCTAATGGTTGTTTATATTTCTGTGGGGTCAGTGGTGATATCCTGCTTATCATTTCTGATTATGTTTATTTGGTTCTTCTCTCTTTTCTTCCTTATTAGTCTAGCTAGTGGTCTATCTATTTTATTAACTTTTTCAGAATACAGTGTTTGGATTCATTTATCTTTTGAAGGGTTTTTCATATCTCTATCTCCTTCAGTTCAGTTCTAATCTTGATTATTTCTTGTCTTCTGCAAGCTTTGGGGCTTGTTTGCTATTAGTTCTCCAGTCCTTTATGATGTTAGTATGTTAACTTGAGATCTTCCTACTTTTTGATGTGGGCATTTAGTGCTACAAATTTCCCTCTTAACACTACTTTATTTAGCTGTGTTCCAGAGATTCTGGCATTTTGTCTTTTTGTTCTCTTTAGTGTCAAAGAACTTCTTGACTTTTGACTTAATTTCATTATTTACCAGAGTCATTCATGAGCAGGTTATTCAATTTTCATGTAGCTGTGTGGTTATGAATGAATTTCTTAATCTTAAGTTGCAATATGATTGCTCTGTGATCTGAGAGATTGCTATTATTTCAGCTCTTTTGAATTTGCTGAGGAGTACTTTCTGATTATGAAATCAATTTAGAGTAAGTGTTGTTTGGCAATGAGAAGAATGTATATTATGTTGTTTTGGGATGAAGAGTTCTGTAGATACCTATCAGGCCCACTTGATCTAGAGCTGAGTTCAGGTCCTGAGTATTTTTGTCAATTTTCTGTGTAGATGCTCTGTCTAATATTGTCAGTGGGATGTTAAAGCTTCCCACTATTATTGTGGGGCAGTCTAAATCTCCTTGTACGTCTTTAAGAACTTGCCTTATGAATCTGATTTCTCTTGTATTGAGTGTATATATATTTAGGAGAGTTAGTTCTTCTTGTTGAATTGAACCCTTTATCATTATGTAATACCCTTCTTTTTTCCCAGGATGAAGTGCAGTGGTACAATCTTGGCTCACTACAACCTTCACTCCCTAGGTTCAAGCAATTCTTCTGCCTCAACCTCCCTACTAGCTGGGATTACAGGCATGCACCACCACACCCAGCTAATTTCTGTGGTTTTAGTAGAGATAGGGTTTTGCACTGTTGGTCAGGCTGGTCTCAAACTCCACCTCAAGTGATCCACCCACCTCGGCCTTCCAAAGTACTGGGATTACAGGTGTGAGCTACTGCATTCAGCATCTTCTGTGTCTTCTTTGATCTTTGTTGGTTTAAAGTCTATTTTGTCAGAAACTAGGATTGCAACCCGTGTTTTTCTGTTCATTTGTTTGTTTTCCAATTGCTTGGCAAATTTTTCTACATCCCTTTATTTTGAGCCTATGTGTGTCTTTTCATGTGAGTAGGGTCTCTTGAAGACAGCATACTGATGGGCTTTGGTTCTTTATCCAGTTTGCCATACTGTGTCTTTTAATTGGGGCATTTAGCCCATTTAAATTTAAGATCAGTATTTTTGTGTGTGAATTTGATCCTGCCAACATGATGCTAGCTTATAATTTTGCAGATTTATTTATGTAGTTGCTTCATAGTGTCACTGGTCTTCACACTTCAGTGTTTTTGTAGTGGCTGGTAATGATTTTTCTTTTCCATATTTAGTGCTTCCTTTAGGAGTGCTTGCTAGGTAGGCCTGGTGGTGATGAATTCCCCAGCCTTTGCTTGTCTGAAAAGGATCTTATTTCTCCTTTGCTTATAATGCTCAGCTCGGCTGGATATATGAAATTTGGGGTTGGAAATTCTTTCTTTCAAGAATGTTGAATATTGGTCCCCAATCTCTTTTGTCTTGCAGGATTTCTCCTGAGAGGTCCACTGGTTATTCTGATGGAATTCCCTTTGTAAGTGACCTGGCCTTTCTCTCTGGCTATACTTAACATTTTTTCTTTCATTTCCACCTTGGATAATCTCATGATTATGTGTGTAGGGGTTGATCTTCTCAGAGTATCTTACTGGGCTTCTCTGCTTTTCCTAAATTTGAATGTCGGCTTCTCTTGCTAGGTTGAAGAAGTTCTCCCGGATGATATCCTGAAGTATGTTTTCCAACTTGGTTCCATTCTCCCTGTCTCTTTCAGGTATCCCAATCAATGGTAGGTTTGGTCTCTTTACACATCCCATATATCTCATAGGTTTGTTCATTCCTTTTTGTTCTTTTTTTCTCTATTCTTGTCTGCCTGTCTTATTCCAGAATGATAGTCTTCAAGCTCTGAGATTCTTTCCTCTACTTGGTCTATTCTGCTATTCATACTTGTTATTGCATCATGAAGTTCTTGTGTTGTGTTTTTAGCTTCATCAGGGCAGCTATGTTCTTCTCTACGCTGACTATTCTGGCTATCAGCTCCTGTATTGTTTTATCACGATTCTTAGCTTTTATGCATTGGGTTACAACATGCTCCTTTGGCTCAGTGAATTTCATTGTTAGCCACCTTCTGAAACCTACTTCTGTCAATTCAACCATCTTAGCCTCAGCCCAGTTCTTTGCCCTTGCTGGACAGGTGTTACAGTCATTTGGAAGAGAAAACTCTGGCATTTTTGTGTTGATTCTTTCTCATTTTTGTGAACTAACCCACCTTTGATCTTTGAGGTTGCTCACCTTTAAATCGGGTTTTGTGGGTCTTTTTGGTTGATGTTGTTGTTGGTGTTTTCTGTTTGTTTTTCCTTCTTTTAGAATCAGGCCACTCTTTCATAGCACTGCTGAAGTTTGTTGGGTGTTTACTCCAGATCCTAGGTGTCTCATTTATTCCCACACCTGGAGGTATCACCAATGAAGGCTGTGAAATGGCACAGATGGCACCCTGCTCCTTCCTCTGGAAACTGCATTCCATGGGGGTACTGACCTATTGTCAACTGAATGCATCTGTAGTAGGTGACTAGAGACCCCTGTTGTGAGGGCTCATCCATTCTGGAGGAACAGAATCCGGAACCCACTTAAAGAAGTAGTCTGGCTGCTTTTTGGTACATCAGGTGTGTTGCACTGGGGAGAGGGAGAACCCTTTCTTCTCTGGACCATTTGGATTCTCCAAAGCTGGCAGGAATGGCTGAGTCAATAGAACTGCACAGATAGCAGCTGCCGCTTCCCATGGGAGCTCCATTCCAGGTAGAGTTCATAGCTCTGTTCATATAACCCTGGATAGAGTGGCTGAAGCCCCCACAGGGAGGTCCTGCCCAGAGAGAAGGAATGAATCAGGGTCCTGCTTTAAAAAGCAGTCTGGCCACAATCTGGCAAAACAATTGTGCTGCACTGTGGATGATGCTTCCTTGTCTGGACCATTTGGATTCTCCAAATCTGGTGGGCTGGAATGGCCAAGTTGACCAAACCACAGAGATTGTGGTGAACTCTCTCCCCAGAAACTCAGTCCTTTCTCAGGCGGACTCTAGCCTGTTGCCATTGGCTGACTAGAATTCCAAACCATTAGGTCTTAACTTATGAGGTGCCATGGAAGTGGGGCCCACAGAACAATGCTGCCCGGTTCCCTGGATTCAGTCACCTTCCTAGGGATATGTAGACAAATTTCCTGCCCTAGTCAGGAATCTCAGGGTGGAGTATATAAAACTCCTAGGTCTCTGTGTGTGCCTGAGTGACTACTCTGCTGAAACTCCACATAGCTCTGTTTATCAGACCTAAGGCCTTGGTGGCATGAGGTCATGAAGGGATCTCCTGATCCACAGGTTGCAAAGATCTGTGGGAGAGCCCCTGGCTTCCTGAGCAGAGTTGCATAATCACTCACCACTTTCCTTGGATAAGGGTGGGAAATTGACTCTGACTCTGTGCCACCCCCAGGTGGGCCGTCAGCCCACCATGCTTTTCTTCATTCATCATAGGTCAATTGGTTTGCCTAGTCAGTCCCATTGCAAGAACATGAAACCACACAATTCTTTCCCAAACAGTCTAGCTCCAGACTCTGGACTCATAACCACTTCACCATGCTCCATCCACTGGATGTACTCTTTTGCCTAAATAATTGTTTTCCTGAGCTGCTGTCCACAATGTCCCCAGTGTCTGCCAGAAGGTCACCAAAGTTGCTACTATTTTCTTCAGAAGTTTGTCTAGCTTCAGTTCACAGGGTTTTAAAAAAGCACATCTTAACTTTTAGTGATTTCA
Organism: Chlorocebus sabaeus; assembly: GCF_047675955.1. Classification (NCBI taxonomy): domain Eukaryota; kingdom Metazoa; phylum Chordata; class Mammalia; order Primates; family Cercopithecidae; genus Chlorocebus; species Chlorocebus sabaeus. The sequence continues at coordinate 80,072,849 of NC_132916.1, forward strand.
AATAAGGACAAATGGGGAAAAAGAAATAAAAGAAGGAAAAAATTAAACTGCAGAAAATAATAAAATTTGAAAAACATTAGGCAAGATGAGAGTCTAATAACAGGTGTACCATAATTTATTTTGAAATATCATTCTTCTCTGTCCAATCCCTGTTTTCATTAATGATAAATCATAGGACAAAGTTATGCGTGAAATAAATGTTGGTCTTATCATATTTGGCCTGAATATTTGCATAAAGTCAGCAAGAATAATCATTTGCTATATAGGCTCTTTTTAATGGCTCTGCTGGAACTTTATTTAATAAGGAATCTTAGATTAGACTTTAGTGCCTTGAGCCCAGCCTGTACCTGCAAATATGTGTATTAATTGGGTGAATTACTCACTGCAAAGTGTCAAAATGACTTGGGGAGCATGGACTGGTCAGAAAGTGATATTCTTTATTTACCACAAGTCAGGAACCTGTACAGGGGCTGTGTAGAAAAGGTATGAGGGCATTTTTCCCAAGGGGCTTTTATTGGCTGTATAAGTGAACTCAGATACCATAAAGCAATCTGTTTATATCTGAAAGTATGACATTGAAATTAACTATGAGATCAATAAAAAAGCAGATTCTTATTGAACTTATGTAAATAACGGTACTGCAATACACTAAGTATACTTGCACACAGTTTTCAAATTTTGAAGAAAACAGGTAGAGAGAATTATTCTTCAGATTTTATGCACAGGACTGTAGTTTACCCAATTGTTAAAAGCTGTAAATAGCTCACAGACAAAGGGTTTTCTAGACTCTAAAACAAAAGAATTACCAATATTTCAAACAAAGTCATAAAGAGATTATTTGAATCTTCCATTAGTTTTAGTCTATGTAATTAACTCCTGTTCTACTTCATGTTTATGAACACATTAGCTCTCTGTGGGAGCCTTGGAAGTTTTTCCTCTATTCTCATGTCACAATATCCAAAGTTATCAGAAGCCTGCATTCAAGAGCACCTGTCAGAGTCCTATAGCTGATTATAAAAACATTTATTAAAAAAGAGAAAAGTAAAACAACTGTGGATTACAAGAGTCTCAAAACAGTCATGGTTAAAAACACAATTCACAAGGAAATTTTGTTACTTCTGTGGCATACAGCAATCTTATATAATAATCATAATTACTGCTAAAAATGTATGCCAAGACATATTAGAATCACAGGAACCTCATGAAATTCTGGAACCACATCAATAACACATTTATATGAATATAATCCAAATGAGGTTAACCCCAGTTCATATTTGACAATACTGTTAGCCTGAAATCCAAGAGAGACATATTCAGCTTTGTTATAATAAAATGATTTTATTTGACAATGATTTTATTATATCAAACAAGTCAAATATCTCTCTTTTAGACTTCAAGGGGACCTAACATCAAATTCAATGAGGATCAAAGTTAGAGTTTGATTTTGGAAAGTTTGTCAAATATAAATAGCTTAAAACACTTCATATCACAAAATAGAATCACAGGTTATTGTAAAATAAGTCATTCATTTAGCCAAAGCTAAAACTCAAAGACTTCAAAAAAAGGTAAAAATCTCATTCTTTGAGAGAGGAGGCTTAATTTCCCAAACAATAATCCCTAATAATAAAGACAGCATGAGGCCAACTAAACCCATCTTTCAAAATTTTATAAACAAGATCTATTAAATTTTAATCATCTCGGTCATAAGATATAATATCCATAAATCTTTTTATAATCTTTATATTTATGTATTAAGGAGTGGGTTAATGCTCCAAGAAAACCTTGTTAATCTGACACATGGGCCCAAATGTTGGTTTTGCGTCACTGTGACTTTGAAATTAAGTTAACTTATTTAAAAACAGGACTAATTTTATGTCTCAAAATTGGCCCTTACAATCTCACACCCACCTCTTCCATGACAGTCCCTGGACCTTGAAGACTTGAATAGTTTTAAATTCTGACCCTGTGTCTCACAAACACAGTTTATTTTGATTGGCATCTTTTATTGGGTCTAAAGATGAGGCTTTAACTACTGCCAGTGTTTAAGATTTAGCAGGATTTATTGTTGTTTTTTGTAAACCCAGGAGTCAAAGCCCTGTAACTTAATGGCAGAGGACTTTAAAAGCAAATACAGAGAATTACATGGATATAATAAACTTAATTAATTTTTTATCTTAGTTTTTTTAAACCAATCACAATAACAATGACATAGGAATTATTCTGATAAATGGTTAGGCCAGTTACCAAAAGGCAAAAGAAGTGCAGTGATTGCTGTTCTCCATGGGGAGTCCATTTAGTTAACCTGCAAAGCAAAACTAAGGAAAGGGTCATTTTAGTTAGTTAAACATAGGAGGAATGTTTCCTGGCTCATAAGTGAAAATTTTCAGATTCATGGAACAATTTAAATCCAAGAGCACAGAATGTTATATTGGAAGAAAACATTTCCTTTAGACCTTTAAGATAAAACATTTTTAGCATCAGACCACAACAGTTAGAACCTAAGGGAAAAAGAAAAAAAAATTACAGAAGCTAAAAATGAGTTGAAGAAGATAGTTATTATTTCAGGCCTTTTTAAAGGTGAGAGACTGCTGAAAACAGCAAGACACAATAAAAATTTAACTTTGATTTTTAAGAAAATGTCTTGTAATTTTATTAAGATGGATTGCAACTGTGAAAGCAGAGGACCACATATAGAATTAGAGAAAATAACAAGATTGGTTAATACTTCTATATGTAATTCCAATATATGTCAATATCCAGAGCCCAGTGACTGATAGATACGTAGTAAAAGTTCAACAGACTTATGTTACTACCTAATCACAATCACCCTTCTGATAACACAGGGTTATTTTTTTAATTTGAAAGTTCAGAAAAGATTATGAATAAGAACTCCTGGCTAGAGATGCACCAAAAAAGGGAACTCGATTCACCATTTGAGACAGCAACCAATAATAAAGAGACTAAAAGAGAGTGTGAAACAAGGGTTTGAAGGAAAGAAGGCAGAAGATTTCTGAACATATTCTTTAACTGACTTTTATTTTCTCACCAAATATCAGTGCCTTGATGTCAGACCCAGGAAAAACAGAATCAGTTCTACGCAGGAACCCACATATATTTTGCTAAGTGCCAACAGAAAGTTATTCAATGAACAGCATTACAAAGGCAACTTGCTTGACTTTGAGTATCAGTCTCTCTAGAGCCTGGAGCTGACACTGGATGTTCCAGATGGTGCCAAGTCAAGGATCTACTGCTGGAACCAGGTAGGAAGATCTCTAAAATGTTTTTTTGTTTGTTTGTTTTTGTCGTTGTTGTTGTTTTTTCCAACCCAAGTGATTTGCAAGTCACTTCTGGGTAAAGCAAATTTTGAAAAGAGAAGGAAAATTCTCTTACAGTATTAACTGATGGCAATTAACCAGACAAATAACTATAGCTAAAAGATTGACCCCCCCACACTTATATATTCAATCAATTTTGTAAGTTATGTTTTATTTCTTAAGCCATACTTGGGTCAGTTTTACATGTGTTTATAAGCTAGGGTTGTACATTTTACTTAAAAAAATTATCAAGTCCACATCTCTTCCTTTAATTTTCATAAAACTCTAGAATAGTCTCTTGGGTTATTTTGAGGCTAAAGTGACTTGATTATAATTTTTAAATTTGTTTTCAATAAACATGCAGATTTTTTTGCAAGGAAATTCAGCTTGATTTTTACATAATAATAGTCTATGGCATATGATTTACATGTTAATTATTATGCTATTATTCTCTTTGCTATAATTAAAGTTAGCATTTTATTATAAAATCCTATTACCTAAGTTTTATAGCATGACAGTAAATATTCCCTGAAGCTAATAATAACCTATCCAATTATTGCATTTATTTTTTATGTATTGAAATATAAATTTGTTTCTGGGTAATTTCTCAAAGTACGGGGATAGTAAGAAGTTTAGAAAGTTTCAGATTTGGTTTATTTTAATTTCTTAGTTTTAAGTTAAAGTTTACTCTGGTTTTATCATTATTGAACATTTTCATTAACAGTTGCTTTATCTTTACTAAAATTAGTTTGGGTAATATATATTTGAAGTAGCAATTGCTGTATTAAAACCACCTTTACCATCTGTGGTAAAGATGAAAACCATCTTTACTGCACCACTTGTGTGGGCTCTGCATAATCCAACTAGTTCTGAGCAGTGTTATTGTAGTAGAAATAGACCTTTTCAGAACTTTGCTACCGGCCAACACTCAGCCAGTCTTAATAATTTACAGACATAAGGACAACTCCAATGCACAAATATCACTTACTTTCACTTTCCAAAACATAAACCATGTCCACTCTCTCTTCTAAATCCACCTTTCCTAACTTTGAAGGAAATATTCTAAAAAGAATTTGTGATAACATGGATTCATTGTCAAGAGGCCTAAGTCCTAGTTTGCAGTCTGTCCAAGAAAAAAAATCTTTTGACTTCTGTAAAATTCAGTTCACGGTATGAAGTTTTTGATGAGATAATTTATTGTCTCATTTTGTTTTAAAACTTTGAGATGCTAAGAGTTAAAATTTGAATGTCAAAAAACCTGTGTCTAAATCCCAAATCTATTCTGATTAACTCTGTTAGCTGGCCAATTAACCTTCCTGAGGTTAGATTTCTCATCTGTGAAACAAGATACTGATGGCAGCAGCAGGTTGTCTGGAGCGGTCGCTGCCATCACACCAGCTGCAGTGGGGAGGCATGGTTGGTGGTGGCAGGAGTGGCTGCAGGAGCAGCAGTGGTAACAGTGCCCTGTGCCCTGCATCCTGAGGCAGGCGACTACATCATCCCCACTCTCTCATGGTTGGGCAGGACCCATTCCCAGGCCCGGAGCCTCTGCACTCTGAAACCTGGAACCACATCACCACTCTCACCTGCTGTGTGCTGCAGGGTAAACATGGAGAGGAGGAGAGCAGTCCCCAGAGCCTGACCCTGGGAGCAGCCCCCAGAGCCCGCTGCCCTGGGAGTCAGCCCATTGCTCTTGGCAGGAAAGCAATGGGGTCAGGCATGGAGGACCTAGAGCTCCCACCTTAGGCTACAAGGAGGCATGACTGGGGCTGCATGCTCCACAGAGCTGACAGGAGCCAGGAACAAGTGAGAGCCCTTTCGAATTGGCAGGGTGAAAGCTCCCCAGGTGCAGTGGCAGCCTCCGTGCCACCACTGTGGACCCAGGCATTTCTGTACTCTCAGGGACCTAGGGAGGCCCTCTGCCCCACACAGGCTCAGAAGTGTCTGCTTCCACTGCCTGGCCTCTCCCTGCTCCTGGTGTCTGCTCTAATCTCAGAGCAAGCATAGGGCTGGGTGCTGTCACAGCCAGGTTGGGTATGTGCACTTTTGGGGCACCACTGGCATGCCAGCCCCCTGCCTCCCTAGCCCACTCCAGACTTTGGGCACCAATGAATATGCAAGGGAGGTTGAGGTGGGAAGGACTAGGGACAGCCCAGAGCTGGACTGCAGGTGCCCTTGACATGAAAAGCCTGTGTGCCATAAATGGTGGCAGGAGGCAGACAGGCTCCTGGGCAGAAGGAAGTGGGTCCCCAGTGAAGCCCTACCTTCAAGCCTGAAGCCTGGGGGCCAGGGTAGAGTGGGAATATGTGGTGCTTTTCCCTGGGCCCACGCATGGCCTCCCATGGACCAATCAGCACACATTTCCTTCCCTCTGAGACCCATAAAAACCCTAGATTCAGTCTGACTTGAAGAAAGGGCAGAGAGACATCAGGGAGATGATGGGTCAACCAGCTGCAGAGAGGGGCTGCCCACCCCAGGTTCTCCTGTCTGCTGAGAGCTGAGGAGACAATGGTATGACTAGCCACAGAGAGGAACTACCCTCTCTGGTGAAAGCTGAACTCTCGTCAGGATGACCTGCCAATCCATAGTTGACCCCTTGTCGGAACACCCTGGCTATGTAGAGGAGCTACTCACTGCAGGCCTCCTGTGAGCTGCTCTATTGCTCAATAAAGCTCCTCTTTGTCTCGCTCAACCTCCACTTGTCCGTGCACCTCTTTCTTCCTAGATGCAGGAGAACTCGGGGCCCATTGAAAGGAAAGGCTAAAAGAGTTATAACACAAAGAGGGCTGAAATATAACCCCTGCTTTCCACATTGTAGGGAATAAGAAGAAGAGCTGTGACCCTTCAAGCAAAGGCTGTGACTCCCTCTTTGGGACCCTGTGGTTCCTAGTGTCTCCAAGCTTCCAGGCACCACCACATTCCCTGGTGCTAGCCGGGGAAGCTGTTTGTGGTGCCGCTGGTTCAGCTGCAACCTCTCAGAGATCTGGCATCTATGCCAACACCTGGAGCTGCCCACTCCATGACAGTAGCCAGCATGTCTAACTGTGCACAGAGGCAGGACCCCACACTTGCTCACACATCCTTCACCACTCCATGCATGACTCACAGGCTCCCTTGGAGGTGTAGGATCCAAGCTAGTAGTGAGACCCCAAGTGTAGTCTGCCAGATAGAGAGAGCAGCAAGAGGCCAGTCGGCCTAAGAAAAACTTGAGCAAAAGTGCCACTAGCCACAGAGTTTTCCAGCCAGAAAAGTGACACCCCAAAGATCCCATAACAGTATCAGATCTTCATATGCTTTTCCAGTTATAAAATTAAAATATTATAAATTACTAGATTCATATATAGTAGCAGTGAAATACAAACAAAACTACAAATGATGGCATGTTGGATATATATATTGTATTCTACTCCTTCCTTAAATGCTATTAATGACAACTGGAAAAAATGTTTATAGATAAAAAATAACAAGGCCAAAGAGATGGAAGAAGACAACAATGGCAAAAAAAATGTAAAAGCTGGAAAGCTGGGCCGGGTGCGGTGGCTCAAGCCTGTAATCCCAGCACTTTGGGAGGCCGAGACGGGCGGATCACGAGGTCAGGAGATCGAGACCATCCTGGCTAACACGGTGAAACCCCGTCTCTACTAAAAATACAAAAAAAAAAAACTAGCCGGGCGAGGTGGCGGGCGCCTGTAGTCCCAGCTACTCCGGAGGCTGAGGCAGGAGAATGGCGTAAACCCGGGAGGCGGAGCTTGCAGTGAGCTGAGATCCGGCCACTGCAGTCCAGCCCGGGCTACAGAGCAAGACTCCGTCTCAAAAAAAAAAAAAAAAAAAAAGCTGGAAAGCTGAAGTAGGAAGGATGACTAACCTGGTCCACTCAAGAAGACTGAACCCTAACGCAACAGTGAGCAAAACAGAGAAACAATCGTATTTATACCATGGAACCTACAAAAGACTCCAAAATTACTTTAATAGTTATTCCTGGAAGTGGGAAAAAGGTAGGACTGTAAATGGCTGATTAAGAAATCTTTGTGAGGTGCAGTAGACCTTCCCATACCCTATTCTTGCAGGAATATAATGCTCCTGCTCTATCCAGAAAGGGGTTAAGGTTCTAGGCTTCTGGATTGGGTCAAACTAAGAGTTTCTGGACTAGGGGAAAGCAGGCCAAGCAGAAGATTGGAGTCCATAAAGAAAAGAAGTAAGCAAAATACATGTATTATTGAGTTCCCAAAGTTTTTTTCTCACTTAGCCCCTGGAAAATTAGCAGTCAGGCAAGAAATTGAAAGAAAGAATCTTCAGTTCTTTCAAGGGTAACCTGATATTTAAGGAGTGCACTTGACATGAAATACAGAGGCCAAAACAAACACTAAAAACTGAGTAAAAAGGTAACTTGGAGAAAATACTAGATGATGAGAAAAATACCTTCAAAATGACTAGCTCTAACCTCTCTGGAGACATAAAAATTATATTACATCCACTAGGCCAGAATAGAATGCTATAAAAAATGAGTGTTTGGAGGAAAAAACATCTCTTAAAAATTAAAAAGTATATAGAAGAAAATAAAATGTAAACTAAAACATAAGTTAAATTTAGGGCATGTATTAAGATATAGAGCAAAAGGGCTAAGAGATGTAAAAACAAAATGTATTAAAATTAGAAAGTCTAGGAGTTGCAATATCAAAATAGTAAGAGTTCTAGAAAGTGGGAACAGAAAGAAAACAGCATAAATAGCATAGTGTAAAAAACAACAAAGAAGAAAATCATGAAAGAAATAAATCAAAAATAAATTATAGAACTGAGAATATATCATTTCCTTTTGAAATATAACATAGAGAGTTTAGCACCATGAATGAAATAATCAACACCAAGACATGTTGTTGCAGGAAGTCAGGGACCCCGAACGGAGGGACTGGCTGAAGCCATGGCAGAAGAACATAAATCGTGAAGATTTCATGGACATTTATTAGTTCCCCAAATTAATACTTTTACAATTTCTTACACCTGTCTTTACTGCAGTCTCTGAACATAGATTGTGAAGACTTTATGGACACTTATCACTTCCCCAATCAATACCCTTGTGATTTCCTATGCCTGTCTTTACTTTAATCTCTTAATCCCATCATCTTTGTAAACTGGGGAAGATGTATGCCACCTCAGGACCCTGTGATGATTGCATTAACTGCACAAATTGTTTGTAGAGCATGTGTGTTTGAACAATATGAAATCTGGGCACCTTGAAAAAAGAACAGGATAACAGGAATGTTCAGGGAACAAGGGAGATAACCTTAAACTCTCATTGCCGGTGAGCCGGGCAGAATAGCACCATATTTCTCTTCTTTCAAAAGCAAATAGGAGAAATGTCACTGAATTCTTTTTCTCAGCAAGGAACATCCCTGAGAAAGAGAATGCGTCCCTGAAGGGAGGCCTCTAAAATGGCAGCTTTAGGGGTGGCTGTCTTTTACAGTCATAGACAAAGGCATGAAATAAGCCCAGGTCTCCCATAGCCCTCCCAGGCTTATTAGGATGAGGAAATTCCCACCTAATAAATTTTGTTGAGACTGGTTGTCTGCTCTCAAACCTGTCTCCTGATAAGATGTTATCAATGACAATGTGTGCCCGAAACTTCATTAGCAATTTTAACTTCACCCCATCCTATGGTCCTGTGATCTTGCCCTGCCTCCATTTGCTTTGTGATATTTTATTATCGGAAGTATATGAGCTCTGTGACCCATACCCTATTCATACACTCCCTCCTCTTTTGAAAATCACTAATAAAAACTTTCTGGTTTTACGGCTCAGGGAGCATTATGGACCTCCCGACATGTGATGTCTCCCCTGGACACCCAGATTTAAAATTTCTTTGTATTATTTCCGTTTATTTCTCAGACCAGCCGACGCTTAGAGAAATAAAAAAGAACTCACGTTGAATATCGGGGTGGGTTTCTCCTGATAACATGTGATTGTGAAATTTCAGAAGACTGGGGATAAAAAAACATCAGCTTCTAGAAGTGGAACAAAAAAAACAACAATAACAACAGCTGACACAAAACAAAAACAAAACCAGATTTCATAGAAACAGCAAAATTAATATTGAACTTTTCAAAAGTAACACTGGAAACGAAAAACCAAGCAATTTTTTACAAAATGCTACAGAAGTTCACTCAAAATTTCAATAAACATGAAGCATGTAGGAATGGGTGAAAACATGGAGAGTGAATGCTAAACAATGGTCCATAATAAAAATAAGCTAATAATGCCTAAAACTGATAAAATTAACAAGTGGCAATATTAACATGCTACTTAGAGATATAGAAGTAAATTCAAACAGAATCAACTTAAAGATTTAAGAGTGGTTGTTCATAGTGTAAAGGAAACTGGGTAGGAAGAGAATGCAGTTTTTACATAAAATAATTCGTGGAACTATTTAATTATTTAAATCATATGCAAACTTAAAATAAAACTAAGTTTAAAAAAAACAAGGTGACAGTTACCAAAAAGATTTGGAAAGATGAGGGGGAAACTTAGGGTGGAGGAATGCAAATGAGGAAGAAGAGGAGGAAACCAAGAAAGAAAAGGAAGAGAAGGAGAAAGAAAAAGGGTAGGAGGAGAAAGACAAGGGCTATTCTCTAGGCAACTAATGTAGTATCTTAGGCCAAAGTTTGATCAACCAGTGTCCCAGAATTTGGGGGAAAAAAACCAAAACTTTTTAAGTCATTGACCAGTGTTTGTAGTTATTTTAAGTCTTTCTTTAACATGAAGAAATCAACAATCAAAATAAGGAAGGTAAATTTCAGGCTTAAGGAATATTCACAGAAACTCTCCAAACAAGGCTTGACAAAAAAAGCCTATTTTGCTTACGGTTATATGAATTCGTGGTCTCAATTTTCTACTTAATTTTACTGCCAGAATTCTGGCTGCGGTAACATGAATATGCTAATATTTTTCTTCTTTGCCTGTTTTGGAATTGATAGAGAGGAAAGTCCCAAATGATTCTCTTATATCTGTCTAAATCCTGTGAAACATCCACAGGGGTGATCCTACCGGCTAGCATACATCTCTATTGGTGGAGCCATTGATTTACTCCTTGTCATTCACAGAACATTGTGATGAGGGAAGCAGACATGTTGAAGGTATGAAGTTAGCAAGGACTGTAGCAGATCCATCTAAGAAAACAGTACAGTAACTCAATGGCAAAAAGACATGGGGGAGTGTATCAGTTAGTTTTCACATTGCTGATAAAGACATAATCAAGAATGGGCAATTTACAAAAGAAAGAGGTTTAATGGATTTACAGTTCCACATGGCTGGGGAGGCCTCACAATCATGGTGGAAGGCAAGGAGGAGCAAGTCATATCTTACATGGATGGCAGCAGGCAAAAAGAGAGCTTGTGCAGGAAAACTCCTGTATTTAAAACCAATAGATCTTGTGAGATTTATTCACTATCACAAGAACAGTGCAGGAAAGATCCTCCCCCATAATTTAACCACCTCCCACCAGGTGCCTCCCATGACACATGGGAAATATGGGAGTTACAAGTCAAGATGAGATTTGGGTGGGGACACAGCCAAACCATATCATTCTGCCCTGGCCCCTCCAAAATCTCTTGTCTTCACATTTCAAAACCAATTATGCCTTCCCAATAGTCCCCCAAAGTCTCAACTCAGTTCAGCATTAACTCAAAAGTCCACAGTCCAAAGTCTCATCTGAGATAAGGCAAGACCCTTGCACTTATAAGCCTTTAAAATTAAGAGCAAGTTAGTTAATTCCTAGATATAATGGGGGTACAGGTATTGGGTAAATATAGCCATTCCAAATGGGAGAAATTGGCCAAAACAAAGTGGCTACATGGCCCATGCAAGTCTGAAATCCAGTGGGGCAGTCTAATCTTAAAGCTCCAAAATTATCTCCTTTCACTCCATATCTCACATACAGGTCACACTGATGCAAGAGGTGGGTTCCCATGGTCTTGGGGAGCTATGCTCTTGTGTCTTTGCAAGGTACTGCCTCCCTCTCAGCTGCTTTCATGGGCTGGTGTTGAGTGTATGTGGCTTTTCCAGGTGCACAGTGCAAGCTGTAGGTAGATCTACCATTCTGGCAGTGGCCCTCTTCTCACAGTTCCACTAGGCAGCACCCCAGTAAGGACTCTGTGTAGGGGCTCTGATGCCACATTTCCCTTCTGCTCTGCACTGCCCTGGCAGAAGTTATCCATGAGATCCCCGCCCATGCAGGAAACTTCTGCCTGGACATCCAGGCATTTCCATACATCCTCTGAAATGTAGGTGGAGGTTTCCCAAACTCAGTTCTTGATTTCTGTATACCTTCAGGCTCAACACCACATGGAAGCTGCCAAGGCTTGGGGCTTGAATCCTCACAGCCTAAGCTGTACCTTGGCCCCCTTTAGTCACAACTGGAACAGCTTGGATGCAGGACACCAAGTCCCCCAACTGCACACAGCACAGAGACGTTGGGCCCTTTACATGAAACCATATTTTTCTTCTAGCTTCTAGGCCTCTAGGCCTGTATTGGGAGATGTTGCCATGAAAACCTCTGACATGCCCTGGAGACATTTTCCCTGTGGTCTTGGGGATCAACATTTGGCTCCTCATTACTTGTGCAAATTTTTGCAGCTGGCTTGAATGGGATTTTCTTTTCCATTGATTTGTCAGGCTACAAATTTTCTGAACTTTTATGCCATTTCTCCTTTAAAACAGAATGTCTTTAACAGCACCCACGTCACATCTTGAATCCTTTGCCACTTAAAAATTTCTTCCACCAGATACCCTAAGTTGTCTCTCTCAAATCCAAAGATCCACAAATCTCTAGGGCAGGGGCTAAATGCTGCCAGTCTCTTTAATAAAAGATAACAAGAGTTACCTTTGCTCCAGTTCCCAACAAGTTGCACATTTCCATCTGAAACCACTTCAGCCTGGACTTTATTGTCCATATCGCTATCAGAATTTTGAGCAAAGCCATTCAACAAGTCTCTATGGAAGTTTCAAGCTTTCCTACATTTTCCCGTCTTCTTCTGAGCCCTCCAAACTGTTCCAACATTTGCCTGTTTCCCAGTTCCAAAGTTACTTCCACAATTTTGGGTATCTACAGCAGAGTCCCACTCTACTGTACCAATTTATTATATTAGTCCATTTTCACACTGCTGATAAAAACATATCTGAGACTGGGAAATTTACAAAAGAAAGACATAATGGACTTAGAGTTCCACATGACTGGGGAGGCATCACAATCATGGCAGAAGGCAGTGAGGAGCAAATCACATCTTACATAGAAGGCAGTAGGCAAAAAGAACTTGTACAGGGAAACTCCCATTTTTAAAACCATCAGATCTTATGAACTCATTCAGTATCATGAGAACAGCACAGGAAAGACCCACCCTTCATAATAATCACTTCCCACAGTGTTCCTCCCATGACACATGGGCATTGTGGGAGTTACAATTCAAGATGAGATTTGGGTGGGGACACAGCCAAACCATATCAGGGAGAGACTCACTTCATGGTCTGATGTCCCAGCAGGAAGCATCTCGCTGTGCTCATGAAAAGAAATGCAGACATACAGAATGTCAAACCAATCATCCCCCTTTTCTTTACTCGTAACAGCCCTGTGTTTTAGCTTCTTTCCTATGGTATTATTCAGGAAGAGTGAGGCCCCAGGCTCAGCTTAACTCTTGCCAACCTTCCTGCAATACAGGAGTCCTGCTCAGTGTGTGAGGTCCACTGGGTGAAGCGCCCACATCCCTGTCTATTGTGTCAATGCCCATTTTACACATTTTGATCCCAGTGCTTGGCCAGGCCTAGAAAACCCTGGGAGGCGCGTAGAGGCTTTGCTATGTAAATAGGTTTGAGAGCAGTGGAAGATGCAGGGGACAGCTATTTTAATATATTCTCTGAAAAAGGAAATCAATATGCTTCCTGTGTTTTTTTTCCTTGCCACTGCTTTTTGATTAGTATGCAAGAGGCCAATTATTCCTTCTTAAAACACCAATTTTTAATTGATAGCTTTTACTTCATATTTTTAGATGTGGACATTCTATTTAACGATATAGTTTGGCCTTGATGGTTCTTCCTGTTCCAGCAACTCCCTACTTACTTCACAGAGGTGGAAGAGATGGCCACACTTCAGTGAAGGATCCTTCATCAACTGCAAGTGAGAGTTTGAGAAGCTGACATTTGAGAAGTCATGCTGTGTTTCCATGGAAACTATCTGCAGTTATAAGAACAACTCTTAGTGCCAGATTTTAATCTCAAATGCACAAAGCACAGAACTACGCTTTCCAAAAGGGGGGAAGAGAAATGGGGTAATGGGAAAAATGCTAATTTGAAGCCATAGAATGATTGTTTTCTGCAAGTTTAAAGCCTAGTTCTAAAGTTATGTGTATTCGTTTTATGTAAATAGTTTACAAATAGTGTGTGCAAGTTTGATTTTATCAGAGGTCTAGGCATATTGAAAGTGAAACGTGGCCAGGTGCGGTGTGGTTCATGCCTGTAATCTCAGCACTTTGGGAGGCCGATGGGGCGCATTACCTGAGGTCAGGAGTTCACAACCAGCCTGGCTAACATGATTAAACCCTGTCTCTACTAAAAATTAAAAAAATTAGCTGGGTGAGGTGGCACACGCCTATAGTTCCAGCTACTTTGGAGGCTGAGGCAGGAGAATCACTTGAACCCGGGAGGCAGAGGTTACAGTGTCCCAAGATGGTGCCACTGCCCTCAAGCGTGGGCAACAGAGCGAGACTTTGACTCAAAAAAATAAAATTGAAATGTTTTTAATAAGAGACTCGCATTTCAGAGGGAACTCAAGAAAGCCATTTAAACATAAGAGCACTACAAAGGACAATGTTGTGTTTATATTATTCACTGTGGAGTTGTGAAAGCATGGCATAGACTCATCTTTGTGGAAGTATAACACCATTTCTAGGCACTGAGTGACAAACTGGCTGTGTGTTAAAACCTTATGAGGATAGCAGGTATGTGAGAAGTATGTTAAACAAATGAAGGCTCAGAAAAAGGGAGCAGGATTCTTTTGTAACATATAAATAATGAAAAAAACAATTGATGAAACAGAAAACATTTTTGACATACTCAGAAACATTCTTGGGTAAATTGGCACATTTAAAGAGAAAGTTAGAAGGGGGTAGGACCAAAAAAGATGTTCTTTAAAAAGTGTTTAAAAATCATTTTAATGTGTTTTTATCATCGGGAAAAGATCACAGCTAATTAGAGGATTACTGATTAAGTGAGAAATTTTACAAAATTTCCTAATGAATTATTTTACCTCAGGGAAAGGCGTAGCACACAAAAGGATCAACTGACAAGAATTTTTTTCTTTTTCCTTCCAATCTCAGTATTTTTTATATTTTAATTTTTCTCAGTAAATACTTTTTTTTTTTTATTTCCAACCTTTTGGTTAAGAGGGTACATGTGCAGATTTATTACATGGATGGACTTTGTGTTGTGGGGGTTCAGTTTACAGATTATTTTGTCACCCAAGTAGCGAACATAGTATCCCTTAGGTAGTTTTTCCATCCTTCCCTCCTTCCACCCTGTACCCTCAAGTAGACCTTAGTGTCTGTTGTTCCCTTCTTTGTCTCCATGTGAACTCAATATTTTTCTCCCACTTACAAGTGAGAACATGTGGTATTTGGTTTTCTGTTACTGCATTAGTTTGCTTAGGATAATGGTCTCCAAGTCTGTCCATGTTGCTGCAAAGGACATGATCTAATTTTTGTTATAGCTACATAGTATTCCATGGTATATATAAACCATAATTTCTTCATCCAGTCCACTGCTGATGGGCATCTAGGTTGATTTCATGTCTTTCATATTGTGAATGCACATACACAAGCATATGTCTTTATGGTAGAATGATTTATATTCCTTGGGGTATATACTCAGTAATGGGATTACTGAGTCAAATGATAGTTCTAAGTTTTTTGAGAAATCTCCAGACTGTTTTCTACAGTGGCTGAATTAATTTATATTCCCAGTAGCAGTGTATAAGTGTTCCCTTTTCTCTTCAAGCTCACCAGCAGCTGTTATTTTTTGACTTTTTAACAATAGCTGTTCTGATACTGAAATGGTATCCCATTGTGGTGTGGAATTGCAATTTTCTAATGATTAGTGATGTTGAGCATTTTTTCATATGTTTGATGGATATATGTATGTCTTCTTTTGAAAAGTGTCTATTAATGTCTTTTGCCTATTTTTACTGTTTTTTCTTTTTTGCATGTTCAGTTGTTTATGTTAATTATAGATTCTGGATATTAGACCTTTGTCAGATGCATAGTTTGGAAATATTATCTCCCCTTCTGTAGGTTGTATATTTACTCTGTTGATAGTTTGTGTGTGTGTGTGTGTGAGAGAGAGAGAGAGAGTATGTGTGCTGGGCAGAGCTCTTTAGTTGGTACCAACTGTCAATTTTTTGTTTTTCTTGCAATTGCTGTTTGAGTCCGTTTCTGTATCCAGAATGGTGTTTCCTACCTTGTCTTCCAAAGTTTTTATAGTTTTAGGTCTTCATGTAAGTGTTTAATCCATCTTGAGTTGATTTTTGTACATGGTGAAAGGAAAAAGTCTAGTTTTACTTTTCTTCATGTAGCTAGCCAGTTATCCCAGCACCATTTACAGAATAGGGAGCCCTTTCTCTATTACTTGCTATGATTAACTTTGTTGAAGATCAGGTGTTTGTAGTTGTGTGACTTTATTTCTGCATTCTCTAACATGTTCAATTGGCCTATGTCTATTTTTATACCAGTACCAGGATATTTTAGTTTCCATAGCCTTGTAGTATAGTTTGAAGTTGTGTAGTGTGATTTTTCCTACTTTGTTAATTTTTGCTTTGGCTACTTGGGGCTCTTTTTTGGTTCTGTATACATTTTAGAATAGTTTTTTCTAATTCTGTGGAAAATGTCTTTGGGTAGTTTGATAGAAATAGAGTAAATTGCTTTTTAACAGTATTGATCCTTCCCATCCATGAGCATGGAGTGTTTCTCCATTTGTTTATGTCATCTCCAACTTCATTCAGCAGTGTTTTGTAATTCTGTTTGTACAGATCTTTCACCTCCCTGGTTAGCCGTATCCCTAGGTATTCTATTTCCTTTTTTTTTTTTTTTTTTTTTTGTGGCCATTGTGAATGGGACTGAATATTTTATTTGGTTCCCAGCTTGGATATTATTAGTTTATAGAAATGCTATTGATTTTTGTGCATTGATTTTGTATCCCAAAACTTTGCTGAAGTTGTTTATCCAATATAGGAGCCTTTGGTGAGAGACTATGGGGTTTTCTAGGTACAGAAAACTGATGAGAATTTTTTAACAACCTTGTTATATACTGCTTTGACAGTTTGTTAAGTTATAAGAGGGATTATTTTAAGTGACTCATGATGGCCAGGAACAAGAAGAATGGAGACAAAGCCTCCTACCTTCCAGAAGAAAGAAAGAATAAAAAAATAACTATCAGCAAAGTAATAAGATCATTGAAATCATATAAACAGCTATAAATAAATCATGACACTCAAGTAATGGATCTATTGCACAGCAGCAAATTCTTCTTCAAGCTATAAAAATTTTACAGGAAACCTATTTTTTTCTGTAATTCACCAAATGACGGTAATTTGGTATTTCCATTTTTAAGGTTTGTATCTATGCTCCTGCTTCTCCCACCCGCGTGAAGTTGTCTGCATTGCATTACATCAGTGAGTAAACAAAGGACCTAGCAGGACACAGAGCTAACATTTCACAAGAGGTGGCAAGCTCTGAAAACATAGCTATATAACATTGTCTTTGGGGGAAAAGACCCTCGAAGAAAAGTGAAGTAATGAAGGAAATAGAGAAAAACTGGACTGCTACTTTAAGTTCTATATTTGGGGGAAAAACTTTAAGACTTTTGGGCAGAGACCTAAATGGAATAAGGGAGCAGAGAGCCTTGTGATTATTTTGGGGAGCAATCATTCTGGGAAGGGGAAAAAGCAAGGAGAAAGGAAGCAGGAACCTGAAAATCACACCTGCATGGGAATGTTCTAAGGATAGCAAAGAGGTCTGTATGGCTGCAGTTGAGTGAGGAAGGGGAAAAATGAAGGAAAAACGGTCAGGACAGAAGCATAATGCCATTTCTAGGCACTACGTGACAGACTATGTGTTAAAAACTTATTTGGACTTTATCAGCTACTGTAAATACTTAGAATATTATTCCTAGCGTTGAGGGAAGTCATTGGATGGTTTTGAGAAATGAATTACCATGATGAAACTTAAGATTTGAGAAAGAATTACACAGCTACTAACATAAAGGTTCGTATTTACAACATATTCTAAAAGTAGAACTGGAAGATTCTGAACAAAGGAATGGATATGAGCTGTGAAATAAAAAGAGGAATCAAGATTGATTCCAAGGATTTTGGCATGAGGAACAGAAAGTATGCTGATGACACTTCTTGGGAAAGCAAATATTTACGGGATGGAAAAAATTATGAGTTCAATTTTCAAAAGTTAAATTTGAGTTGTATATTAAAAATCCAACTGCAGATTAGATGTATGAGCCTGGAGATCAGAAGAAAAGTCAGCGCTACAGATACAGTTTTGGATGTTATATGCATATCTATGATTGTTAAACCCATGGAATTGGAAAAGACTATCTAGGAAAGGAGTGTGGGTAGGGAAGAGAAGATGTGCAAGAACAGAGTTCTGAAGCATTGCAAGCTTCAGTGGTAAAGAAAGGCAGGAGGGGCCAGGCATGATGGAGACTCACTTCTGTAATTCCAGCACTTTGGGAAGCTAAGACGGTAGGATCACTTGAGCCCAGGAGTGTAGGTGATGTCACCAAAACTAAGGGAAGAAAGTGCTTCAAGGAGAAGGAAGGGATCAATTGCGTCCCAGCTGTGAGCTTTAATAAGATGTAAACTATGGACTACCTTTTGAATTTGTCAATTTGGAAGTCATCAGGGACGTTAATAAGGGCCTTTTTTAGTGGAGTGGTAGGAAAATAAAATTAATTGGATCCAAAAGAGACTGGCAGGAGAAGTAGGTAAGAGCATAAAGCCATTATTCTGAGAAAATTGCTATAAAAAGAACAGATGGCTGTATCTGGCAGGGCACGGGGGCAAAAAAAAGTTGTGTTGTTTAATGACGGCACTATTACACATTCTTCTACACGAATGGGAAATATCCCATAGGGAAAAAATGTGATGATGAGGATGATGGTGAGAGAAAAAATAGTTCTGGAATCAAAGCCTTTAAGAAGCAGTGAGACAATGGGATCAAGCATACAATTCAAATCACGGTCTTAGGAATATGGAAAGTTCATACACTATAAGAGAGAAATGGTTGAATAGTAAAGAAAAATATATATAAGATTTTGTAATACTTGCTGACAGGAAGCTGTAGAAATACTCTTCTGATGACCTCTATTTCCTTAGTAAATTCCAGAGGGCATTGATAGAGTTTCAGGGATTCAGGAGTATTTGAATTGCATATTGCTCGGTATTAATATTACCATAAACTCAGCAGCTTAAGAACAACATACATTTTTATCTCCCAATCTCGGTGGTTCAGGAGCCCAGTTATAGCATATCTGATCCTCCTCAAGACAGTAGTCAAGATTTTAGCCACCAGAAATACCTTTTGACCCAGCAATCCCATTACTGGGTATATACCCAAAAGACTAGAAATCATTCTACTATAAAGGCACATGTACACATATGTTTATTGCAGCACTATTTACAATAGCAAAGACATGGAACCAACCCAAGTACCCATCAATGGTAGACTGGATAGAGAAAAAGTGGTAATATACACCATAAAATACTATGCAGCCATAAAAAAGAATGAGATCCTGTAATCCCAGCACTTTGGGAGGCCGAGGTGGGCGGATCACGAGGTCAGGAGATTGAGACTATCCTGGTTAACGTGGTGAAACCCCATGTCTACTAAAAATATAAAAAATTAGCCGGGCATGGTGGCAGGCGCCTGTAGTCCCAGCTACTCGGAGGCTGAGGCAGGAGAATGGCATGAACCCAGGAGACGGAGCTTGCAGTGAGCAGAGATCCCGCCACTGCACTCCAGCCAGCCTGGGCAACAGAAGGAGACTCTGTCTCCAAAAAAAAAAAAAAAAAAAAGTAAAGAAAAGGAATGAGATCATGAGATCATGTCCTTCTCAGGGATATGGATGAAACTGGAAGCCATCATCCTCAGCAAACTAACACAGGAACAGAAAACCAAACATCACATGTTCTCACTCATAAGTGGGAGTTGAACATTGAGAACACATGGACACAGAGAGGGGAACAACACACACCAGGGCCTGTTGAGGGTAGAGGGGTGAGGGGAGGGAACTTAGGGGACGGGTCAATAAGTGCAACAAACCACCATGGCACATGTATATCTATGTAACGAACCTGCATGTTCTACATATGTAGAACATATGTATCCCGTTATTTTTCTTTTTAGAAGAAATAAAGAAAAAAAAAACCCTGATGATCTATCTAATTCAGACTTACAAGAATTCAGCTCCTCCTTTCCATTGAGTTATAGGTTTACATTTACTTTTATTAATGATAAACTTTGCCTTCAATATATATATTGTATTTTGAAATATAGGCCAATGATGATATGAAACATTTTGGCAAGCAAGATATTAACAAATATGACATATTTCATCATTAAATTAATTTTCAATTAAAAAAAGATTTCAGCCAAAGCTATCTTCTCAAGACTTGACTGGGGAAGGATTCATTTCTAAGGTCATGTGGTTGTTGGCATGATGCAGATCCATGTAGATTGATACATTGAGGGCCTTAGTTTCCTGCTGGCTGTTGACTGGTCACCCTCCATTCTTTGCCATGTAGGCCTCCTCAGTAAGGCTTCATCAAAACCAACAAGCAGGAAGGTCTTCTAGCAAAATGGACATTACAATCTTATGTATCATAATCACAGATATGGTATGCCATCACCTTTGCAGTATTGTGTTTTGTTATTAGAAATAATTCGAAGGACACACCCACTCTTGAAAGGAAAAAAAAAAAATGCACAAAAACTTCAGTAACAGGAGGTTAGGATAATTGGGAGTCATTTAAATGATAAAGGATTGTTCAATGCCATTTGAAGATAAGTTAAGGAAGGATATGCAGGTTTGGACTTCCTGTCAAGGACTAAGATAAACAGGGTCATAGGATACAGTGGTATTAGTCCTGATGGTATCTTATAGAGAGATAAATTATTAACTCTAATTGTATATCCTTCTTAGAAATAGGTTGGGGTAACTGGAGAATGAGCGCCATGGTCATAGTGAGAGTAAGATACGTTCTGTTTTCCTCCCTTCAGTCTAACAGAGAGCCGTGCAGGAGCTAGGGAGGGTGATTTTTCCAGCAGCAGTGAGCTTTTGTATGTTACTATAGCAAAATAGTTTATAGTTAAGCACACGTGCTCTAGAATTGGACAGATTTAGGTTTAAAAAGCCTTGATCCTTTCACTTGTTACTTCAGCCACTTTAGGCAGGTTACCATGCATCATTTATTTCAACTATTAGCACATCACTCCATGAGGCACGTACTACTATTATTTTCATTTTATAGGTGAGGAAAATAAAAATGAAGCTGAGGATAGCTCCCTTGGCATACAAGATGCTTTGAAGGCTAAAGAGATAACAAAGTTAAAGCATAGTTGGTAGGAACTCAAAAATATTAGTCAAGAATTTCATCTTCATCTATGATAAATCAGTAATGAACATGCTGTAACCAAAATATATGTAGGTAGTGATGCAATATCAAGCTATTATCTTATTCAGAGTTTGTAATTTATGAAAAAGTGTGATAGACCATAAAACTAAAGTTTACTTTCAAAATCAATAAAGTTAAAGCACATTATAAAATGTAAAATTAATTTGTTGTTTTGATTTATAAATTGAATAAAAGATTTTCCAAAGCATGGCATCTTGCATTTCATCTCAGTTTTTCTGCCTATAACAAATCTGGTCTGAAGAAATGCCATTTGTAACACTAGACTGATTTTTAAAAAAGAAACAAAGAAATTAGGAAAGAAATAAGGGAGGGAGGAAGGGAAGAAGTAGGAAGTAGGTGGAAAAGACAGAAAGCAATGAAGGAGTAAAGAGAAAGAAGGGAAAAATGAAAGAAGAAGAGAAAGAACTCCTAGATTTTTTAAATTTGAAAATGAAGTGTTTTTTAACTTATTCCCAAAGTGCTTAGGTTTTAGTGAAGTACTACTAATAAATTGTCAGCTCACTCAAAGCTAGTTAGATAACATTGGTTTTTTAATTCATAGTTTAAAATGTTTTATTTCTTGAGCACAGTAATTAAGATGGCATGATGCTTCTAAATGGTGAATAAAAACACATTCCTCTAGAGTTCATGGAAATATGTGCACAATAACAGAGAAATATCTCAGCTTATGAATACTTGGATTAGTGCCTACAAAAGTTGAACTTTGAAAAAAGACCAAAATGTTGCAGGGCATCATTAAAGAAAACAATATTTTCTGTTTTTCCTTAATAATATATGCTGCCATAATGCTGAGCGATAAACGAACAGTTGTCAATTAATGAAAGACACGTAATTAAAGGAAAAGTTTGGGGTATTTCGTTAAACACGCCCCCATGATTCAAGTATCTACTACCAGGTCCCTTCCATGACACATGGGGACTATATGAGCTACAATTCAAGATGAGATTTGAAAGGTGGGGACACAGCCAAGACATAAGAGTTACTATTTGAATAAAATGAATGACTTATTTTGTAAGAGGAATATGTACAGGACAAAAAGTGAAACAAGCTAGAGCAGATAGAAAAAAACTCTATCAACTGGTATTAGATGTTATTAAATTTTGTGAGCAAATAAAAGAAACCTGAGGGTCTCTCAAAATTGACAAGTTGTATAGAAGTATTCATGCATCTTTGAAAATATTTGTCACTTTTCCTTAAGGAATTTGGCATATTATTTTGTTAAAATAAGACAGGGTATGGTGGCTCATGCCTGTAATCCAAGCACTTTGGAGGCCGGGGCAGGAGGATCACTTGAGCCTAGGAGTTTGAGAATAGCTAAGGCAATATAGTAAGACACCCATCTTCAAAAAAAGAAATTTTAAAAAAGTAGCAAGGTGTGATGGCACATGCCTAATCCCAGCTATTTGGTAGGTTGAGTCTGAAAGATCACGTGAGCCCCAGAGTTCAAGGCTGTGCTGAGCCATGATCACACTACTGCACTAAAGCCTGGGCAACAGAGTGAGGACCTGTCTCAAAACAAACAAACAAACAAACAAACAAAAAACTCAAAAATAAACAAATAAAAAACATTACCCTAAAGTTTCTCAAAATATTTCTTCTTTGCTTCACTAAGTTGCACTCCTAGAAAAAATATCCACTAACCCATCCAAGCAAGTGTTGTCACCTTTACCTGGTTAAACATGTCAGCCACACTAGAGGAAATGCTTGATTCTCATAGGCATTTGTTTACAATTGTTCATGCTCCTCAATAACTGCTCTAATCAGGGAGTAGAAGCACACATGCAGTAGAAAACTAATCAATATAATAAGAGTAAGTTTTCTCTTGTCAACTATGCAACATATCTGTTTTCCCCTTTGGTCTTCAGTATATTCTTCACCTTAATTAAACCAAAGTTAGACGGTTTTAGACAGCTCAAATTATTCCTCTTGTTAGATATTCCAATTCGTAATAAAGATTTTGTGTACCAGTTTAATGAGTTATAAGAACAAAATAGCAAACATTTTAAAAATTACATATATTAAAATTTGTTTTCTTGAAAATAGCATCCTATGGAACTCAGTGGATAAGAACTTAATTCTCAGGTATCAATTTGGGCAAGTTTACTTAACTGCTTTCTCCCTCAGTTAGTAAACTGGTGAGAATAATAAGATCTAATCTATGATGTATGCAACATACTTGAAACAGTGCCTGGCACACAGTAAGAACTCAATAATTTAATAAGGTTTTTCCTGTGCTTGTCCATATGTTCTTATTGAGACTTTAAAACTTAGGGGTGACTCCTCTGTGAGTATTTCTTTGGCATTTCAAAAAGTATTGACTTTTCCTTATGCGTCCACCATATCTACCTCTATTTGAGATTTATAACACTATATAAGATTTTATTAATAAGGACTCTTCCAGTCCCGTAACATAAAATCAAATTAGCTTCATCAAAAAAGAAAAGTTTATTTGCTAAGGGAATGGAGAGGCTAAAGGCAGACATGATCCAAGGTAGAATTTGAGGGTTAAAAATATGTCATCAAGCTGTCTTTTTGCCCACCTCTTGCTTTCCTCTGTGTTGGTTTTGTTCATAGAAGCTTTCCATGTGGGACAAAATATATCTGTGAAGTGCTACAAGCCTATGTTATTAAAGCTCACTGGAGCTTGGTTCACATGCCTAGCTCTGGAGCTGTCACTGTAGCAAAGGGAGTAGATCACTTTGCCAGTTAATATCATATGTCCAACCTAAAGGTCCAGGGATGAATGACCTCACTGAGACTACACAGAGTAGAGAAAGGTGGTTCCTCAAATTTAAAGGTGAGATTTTTTATCAGAAAGTGTTAAAACACACACACACACACACACACACACACGGCAGAACAAACGATGAAAAAACAAAAACCAGGTATCTTCTGAGAAAATTATTATTTTGCTTCAAAACTCTGAACTCCTTGGGAATGGAGAATTATGTTCATTTTATTTCCTCATCATAGAAGAGTAAGCACACTGTGTATGTTTATTAAATAGAAGTAAGGGGTATGATCTTTAATAAAATAGAGTGTAAAAGAAGGCCTTGGTGGGAAGATGATATTTGAGTAAGATCTGAAGAAAGTGGGGTTGACCATGGCATATTTGTTGAATCTAAGAAACTAACATTAGTTACCTCATATTTTCTTCAGATTTCAGCAGTTCTTTCCTAATGTCCTTTTACTGTTCCAAGATCCAATTTCAGATACTATATTTCATTTATTCATCATATCTCCTTAATCTCCTCTGGTCTATGACAGTTTCTCTATCTTTCTTTGTTTCGTAATCCTGTGTTTTGTGTATTACTGGTCAATATTTTGCGGAATGACTCTCAATTTGAGTTTGTCAGATGTTTTTTGCACATGTCTAGACTGGGGTTATTTTATTTGAAAGAATACCAGAGGAAGCATGGTTTTTGAACTTGGAAGAAAACAGATCCTATTTGTGAACTATTTACAAAAGAAGAGAAGGGGTAAATTAATAACATGGAAGTGAGAAAGGACCACGGTCATAGAGATGCCTTTGAGCAGACATGAGGAAATAGGATTTAGAACCCCAAAGAGGGATTGGTTTTGATGAAGAAAAGGACAGTTTATTCACAGTGAAAAGAAGGGCTGGCAGAGCAAATAACACACATATGCAAGAGGGTACTTGGTGGTAGAGGCATATAGAGATTTTCTTTTGATTGCATATTAAATTTATAAGGCCGTGTAACAAATTATTGCAAATTTAGTAGCTTGAAACAATGCATTTTATTATTTTATTATGTCAGTTTCCATGAGTCAGTACATCAGGAATGGCTTCACTAGGTCCCCTGTTCAGGGTCTTACACAGCTACAATTAAAGTGTCAACCAGCATTGAGGACTCATGTAAGCTCAGGGTACTCTTCCAAGCTGCCTTTTTTTTTTTTTTTTTTTTTTTTTTTTGGAAGTATTTCCTTTCTTGAAGTTGTAGTCTCGTGGTGGCTTACTTTTTCAAGGCCAACAGGAGAGCGTCTCTAATGTTTTCTGTCTCTAACATCTAGATCTGTTTTAAAGGGCTCACCTGCTTAGGTCAGTCCACCCAGCATTATCTACCTCTTGATTGACTTAAACTGATTAAAGATCTCGATTGCATCCTCAAAAGCCTCCATTTCTGCTATATTCTGTGACACGTAAATTACAGATTCGGCTCACACTCAAAAGAAGGGAATTGTATAAAGGATGGCTCATTAGTTGTCATCTTCAATTGCTTGTATTTTCTCAGTTAAATAGAAAGCAAAATTATCAATTCTAAGTGAGGAAGAGGAGAAAGTAGTGACGGTTTGAGGAACTAGGAAAATGAATGAAATATATGAATCTATCTTTTGACTCTAAAGAATATCTTCAAAATTTGCGGGGCTTCTCCATGCGATTTCCTAGGATAACTGCTTATTCAACCCAATTCTCATACTTAGGTCAGTTACTAAATATTCTGGGTAGTGTTTGTAGGACTTTGTCATAAACAAAAATAATTGGTTCTGCTCTCCTTTTAAAGAATTGTTTGTATATTAGGAACCATGATTAATGAAGAAATGATGTTAATATTCAACATATGGTTTTCTAAATTGTTATACTGACTGAAAAGCATGTCAATATTTACTCTTTAATAATTTCTAGTGCAGGGTCTGTTTTAATAGCTGTGCTAATTTTAGCAAAACATTTAGTGGAAAGCACAAGGATTATGCAAATAGGTTGGAAGCTATGAGTATCTCAAACATTATACTCTTAAAGTAAATGACTGATTGAAAGTTGGTTTAAATGGGCCACTTCCAGAATTTCTGCCACTAATATTTTATATCAACACAGAAGCCTTATTTATGTAAGCAATTATTATTTTATTGTTTTTGATTGTTCTTATAATACGTTTTTGAAATCGACTTTGTATAAATAGCTCATTTATTTAAAAAATCTGGAAATATAACTACAATTTTATTAATAATATTTTATTTAAAGAAGGTAAAGGGAAATTATATATGCCAGTATAGTATTATTTGGCTATAACCATCAAATCATGGAACACATGTACAATCTTCTTGCTGAAGAAAATAGAATAACACCTAATAAGAAATATTCATGAACAGAAACTTCTGTATAGCACATTTTTTGTATATGCAAAGTTTCGTGTGAATCATTTTTTTTCAATTCAACATGCACTAAATTTGCACCTACTTTTGTCAAACACTGGAATATAAAGTCCGCAGAGAGACAGAGGTTGGAATCTCCTGTCTGCAGCTCTCCTGGGCTGATTCTGTAAGCTGGCATCGCTATAGTTCTTGGGTCTTAGGTGAGACCCTACTCCCAGGGCTCCACTAAGCACTGCCATTCTCTCTCTCTCTTGTCCTCTTCCCAGTAGGAATAATCTAGTGGGAGTGGCACTGCCACTCTCTGTGGTGGCACAGAGAAGCCCCATGCTTCTGCTTAGCAGTGCTGTGGTAGGGGCTCTCTGTGATGGTCTAGTTCCACTCCTGTGACAAGTCTCTGCCTGGGCCCTCAGGCTGTCGAAGACATCCTTTGAAATCTGGGTAGAGGAAGCCATACCCCCACCACTTACATTCTGCACATCTGCCATGGTTTATGACTTGTACCCTCTGGAGTGGCAGGTCGAGCTGCACCTGGGACCACTTGAGCCATGGCTAGACAGCTGATGAAAATTGCACTTAAATATGGGGAGCAGAGATCCAAGATTGGAATACCATACACAGGGTAATTTATAAAGAGAAGAAGTTTATTTGTCTCAAGGCTCTGGAAGTTGGGATTTCCAAGATTGAGGAACCACACTGGTGAGGGCCTTCAGGCTGCCTCATCCATAGTCAAAGGCAGAAAGGCAAGAGACAGCAGAGCAAGGAAGGGACAGAAAGAGAAAGGCCAAATTGATATTTATAATAAATCCACTCTTGCAGTAACAAACCCATTCCCATGATAATGGCTTTAATCTATTTGAGAAAGCAGAGCCCTCCTGACCTATTCACCTCTTAAAGCTTTCACTTCTCAACACTTTCGTATTAGGGATTAAGTTTCCAACACATAAGCATTGGGACATATATTCAAACCACGGCACTGTTTTCTCTTTTCTCTCTAAAACATTTTATGTTCTTAAATGAAACCAAGGTGTGCTTGAGTAGAGCCAAAGGTGCTTGAGTAGAGACAAAGATACTCTGGTATGAAGTTTATCCCAACAGAATATAGTAAATGCTGGAATAGAGTTGTATTCTAAGCGCCTAATGTCGGTGAGAGTAGGAGGAGGGTTGGGTGTAGGGAAATATTTCTGGATGAGTTGACCTTATAGTAGAAGGATAGTTTGTTCAGATTCATCTCTTTTCAGATGTGAGACATTGGCAAGTTACAACATATAGTTTCCTTAACCATAAAATAAACAAAACTTAGAATGTTGAATGAATATTACATTAAACAACAATAATATTACATCTAATTACATTAAATAAATATTACAACACCTAATACAGTGTTTGACATACATTAGGTACTTATTAGAAATGTTTATTTCTTTTCCTCCTCTAACACTCTTGTCCTGTTTCCAGTAGAAGTAAACTAGTGAGGAACAATGGAAAAGACATAACACACACAAAAGTGATCTTCATGAGGTTATGAAATAACAAGTTGTGTTGGTTATTGAGTCAAAGCAAAATATGAATGTAACAGAAACCAGGAGACAAGACTGCAGTTGTGGGCATAGAATAGTAATGGGATATTTTATATACCTCTTGAAGAAGTTTGTGCTTCATTCTGCAGGCAATGTGAAATCACTGAAAGATTTGAAGCAAGAGAATTACATAGACTCTTATTCTGGATATTAATTTAAATTAAGCAATGCTATAGATATAAACAAATTAGTTACGATATAATAGCCCAGGTGGACGACAATCACGTCCTGGACTTCGTCAGAGATAGTGCAGATGGAGAGTAGGGTAAACACTTAAGAAATATTTTTGAGGAAAAAGGAAGTCATACTTAGTGCTATATGGAATTTAGGGAATGACAAAGTACGATAAGGCAAAGAATGACCCCAGGTTTCTGGTTATGTGACATGAATGAGAATGTCATCAATTGATACAGGGAAAAGAGAAGGAGGAGGGAAGAGAAGAAATTATACTCTAGTGGGAGTAAAATTGTTGGTCATGGTAAAGATATGCTTAATTTTAAAAGAAACCACCAAGTAGTTTTTGAAAGTGAGTGAAACGTTACTTGAAAGGCAAATAAAGTAACAAAATACAGAGTGGATAACAAATGTGAATTTAAGGTTTATAATTTTATAGAATTTACTTTTCCCCTCAGTTTTATAGCTGTTTTAGAGAAATGCAAACTTTTTTTACAGTTTTCATGACATTGATATGATTAACATAAAAATGTTAATATTAAATGCAATCTCAGCAGGCATCCGGTCCAATGACTTCATTTTAAAGATATGGAAACAGGGCAGATCAGTCATTAGTAAATATTTTTGCTTATTTTTTGATTTATGAGAAAGGCATAACTGATTAAACTTAAGGAATCAATAAATATAAATCTACATGACCAAAAATGAAGTGCTTTAACTTTAAAAACTGTCAGCACCATGAAAGCAGGAAACTAGTCTTATTCATGCATATAACTCCCTTAACTACTACATTCTTTGGCAGAAATCCAAGAAATATTTCATTAATGAATACTCAAAAAAATGCTTGAAGGTACGTGGAAATCTTACACACACACACACACACACTCCTTTTCCAAAATATTACTTTTAGTGAACTGTGCTTTGGTGTGATATCATAATCACATACTATACAGATATTTATAGGATAGACTGTTATGAAGTTTGTCTTTGTCCTATTTTAGGGAATGTGCTGATCAAGATAATGTACATTATATTACAGTATCTTCTTTATGAGAATCCTCAGAAGAATTCTCCTTTAATACTAAGGCAGTTATACTTTTCTTGAGAAATTTGTTTCTTATACTATGAACATTGTATACTGTGTAGATGACTAGATATCCTTTTTCATATTGGCTATTCAAAGTCTTAAATTTGTGACCACCAGTATAGCAATGTATGTTATAATTTTGTTTTCATTTAATACTGGACTCAATGTGGACTTAATAGGTATGTCCCTATTCTTGCTCTACTTTTGACTGAAACTATATTGTCATATGCAATTCAGTCTAATAAATCACATCCTTTCTGAAACAAAGCAAATAAGAAAGAAAAGCAGGTAAGGTGGGAATGAGAAATAAAGGTCGAGTGGTGGGCAGGCAGGCAAAAGCCAAATTAGAAGGAATAATAGAGATTAGCTAAGAGATATTCATCTAGCTCACTTCTTTAGATGCTTTAATCTGTGATTTTGCATCAGATAACAGCTGAAGGAAACTATCCCAAAAACAGAGCCCCCATGGATTCACTTTCACTGACTTTTTTATTGTTATGTGCTTAGAATTTATTCAAGTCACCATACAATGACTCATCATATGAAATTCCCTTCTCAATGTTACAAAATGTTGAGGCCATTTTTCATAAATTACATGGTTTTATACTCTTTGTATCACAGGTCACAAATTAGTGACTCGTTAGTGATCCATTAGCCAGATTCAACCAGCGAACATTTTAAAAATTTAAAAATATTTTATAATATTTGACCATATTATAATCAGAAAAATTAACAGACATACACAGCAAGATATACCTCCTCATTTTACGGACCCATAACAACAAAGGGGCAATGTTGACAGGAGCTGTTGAGAACTCTTTTTTTTTTTTTAGACGGAGTCTCGCTCTGTAGAGGACGCTAGAGTGCAGTGGAACGATCTCGGCTCACTGCAACCTCCGCCTCCCAGGTCCCGGCTCAAGCAATCATCTTACCTCAGCCTCCCGAGTTGCCGGGTAACAGGCATGCACCACCATGCTCAGCTAATTTTTGTATTTTTAGTAGGGATAGGGTTTCACCATCTTAACCAGGCTGGTCTTGATTATCTGACCTCGTGATCCGCCCGCCTAGGCCCAAAATGCTGGGATTACAGGCGTGAGCCACCGCGCCCGGCCGAGCACTCCTTTTAGGTGAGAATTGTCCACAGTCCCTGGGACTCTCTAAGGTTTTAAAACTGACGAATTCACTTACATTCCCTGACAGGTTCCCGTAACTATTTGCATTTTTGACCCTAGGTGTAATTTCTACTTGAGAAATTTATGTTAAAATGTAATTGACAAGGTAAAGTTTGCCTCCAATGGGAAAGGAGGTGCTGCTTTTCTGGCAGAAAGATCCATATAGCCTCTTGGACTGACTATCAGGAAGCTCAATTACAAACGTGTACTCAACCACACATACCACCAGCACTATATATAGACATTCTTTTAAACAATTCCATCCATCATTATTTACACATTAATTTTGTAATATTTACCTTTTGTAGAAAAATACTTCAAATCCTTTTTGCAAAAACAGTGCCTGTATTCTAGTAACAGGAACCCTTATGTAAACGCTAATTAAGAATGAATCGGCCGGGCGAGGTGGCTCAAGCCTGTAATCCCAGCACTTTGGGAGGCCGAGACAGGTGGATCACGAGGTCAGGAGATCGAGACCATCCTGGCTAACACGGTGAAACCCCGTCTCTACTAAAAAATACAAAAAACTAGCCGGGAGAAGTGGCGGGTGCCTGTAGTCCCAGCTACTCGGGAGGCTGAGGCCGGAGAACAGCGTGAACCCGAGAGGAGGAGCTTGCAGTGAGCTGATATCCGGCCACTGCACTCCAGCCTGGGTGACAGAGCAAGACTCTGTCTCAAAAAAAAAAAAAAAAACATGAATCAAGGAAAAAAATGAGAAAATAGTGTTGCATTACCAGAATAATTTCATCTGGGGATTAAGTCTGTAGCTACAAACACATAATACTAATAGGTGGAAAAATAGGAGAATTTGAGCTCAGTTACTGTTCATATAATGATTGCCACTAAATATTTTTAAGATATTTATAATATACCTAATAAGAGCAATTTTCAATAATGTGCTTTACCTAAATATTACAGCAAAGCAAATTTTCAAGTAAGAATTTAGCGAACAATCATAATTGCAGTTAATTTTTTACATAAAATCAGAGATTAGGCTGTTTCATTTTAATATTAATGACTGAATATTCTGCCATGTGGCTAATATTTAAGACGAGGTAATTAAAAATGATATATAGAAAAGCAGCATTCAATAAATATAAATTTAGTATATGCAAAAAAATAGCTTTGATCTAAACTTCCTTTTGATTTTAAATTTCATAAGGGAATTTTGTGAGGTTTTATAACTGATTTTTCTATAGGACTGTACGTAACACTTGCTAAATACTCTAATTTATTTGTAGATTATTTCGAACTTTATATGTAAAAAGTACTTCATTCACTAAATCATTCTTACTTTACTGCAGTGGCTAGAATCTCCAATACAATGTTGGGTAGCATTCATGAAAATAGGCAGCCTTGCTTGGTTCCCTATCTCAAGGAGAAAAATAGCAAGTTTTACCATAAATTATGATACTTGCTGTAGGGTTTTTGGTAAATACCCTTTTTCAGATTAAAAATGTTCCTGTTTCTAATTTACCAAAACATGTACAAATACTGAATCGTATCAATTCTTCGCCACAACACTTCACCTTTAGTATGTTGTCAATGTAATTTATTGCTTTTCTCTTGTTAAAACACTTCTTTCAATCTAGACTAACTTCAACCTGATCATGGCAGCCTTTCTATACACTGTGGTATTTGATTTGCTCATATTAGAATTTCGCTATCTATGTGAATAAATGACTTGGTCCTATGAGTTTGGCTTTATGCTATACCAGCCTCATGAGGAATGTTGCCTTATATTTTTTGGTTATGGCAGATGCATTCTTAATATCAGAGTAACTACTTTTTAATGATATATGTTATTTGTTTAGTTTCTATTTCAGCATTTAATGGTTCTTTTCTCTGGTTAATGAAATTTTTCTTATTTTCTGTATCTCTCAAGATAGAAATAACTGAAATAGCATTTGTTATCTTTTATATTGTTTTCATGTATATAAAAATAAATGCACCAGACTGCCACTTCTTGTTTCCATTTGGTTTCTGATCTTAAAAAACAATTAATTTTTCAAGAGAAAGAATAATATTTCAAGAGGTTTTTCTTTGGAAACACTTTTTTATGTAACCATAAACAATATTTAATGAAAGGATGTGTTTACTTGCCAAAGGTAGGCTTGAGTAGTTAACACAATTCTATCTATCTATCTATCTATCTATCTATCTATCTATCTATCATCTATCTATAATTGGTATTTTCTTAATGTTTCAGTTTTACAAGATTAAGAGTTTCTATTAATTTGTTTTCTAACCCCAAAGAGATGCATAGTATTTTAACGGAGTGGAAAAACTAAATATCCTATGCAATATTCTCTTTAAAAAGTTGTGGCATGCTACTCATTTAGGTGACTGTGTTCAAACATAAAAATTTCTAAAGTTTAATACATGCATTTCAGCTGAATTTCTTCCAAATAGTTTATTTTTTTTTTTTGCATTTGATATTTTCAAGGCAATTTCAGGGCAAAATTTGTATTACATTAGACTCTATTATCAAATTAACACAACTAGAGTGTTTTGATAATGACTTTTGGTAAAACTCAAAAGCACTTTTATACAATAACATAATTGTAATCATGTATTTTAAATATAATTGAGTCATAATTCTCATTGTGTTGCTTATAGTGATCTTTGCTCAGATTAACCTATTCTTTTCAAAAATGAAAACACAAAAGCATAATACAATCATATACCATAATTGTAAGTAGTTTTATCTTACTACAGGGCATCATTCTTTTCTATCGTAAAATATTTATATGGGGTTTAGCTTCCAAAGATTTTTTGACTTTATGGTAAAATTTATGGGTAATTTAATGTAATCTGAGAAACCTGAAATTCAGTATCTTTCAATATAGAATATCCAATATAAAAGTGCCATTATGTTTTGATTTCAATAAATTTTAGATGTATGACTATTTTTGCTCATTAGTCCTTTGTCTTTTGATGCCATAAGTAGTAATGATATAACAACTAAAAAAGCTAATCACTTTGAAAAATGTTCCTCCCTTCATTGATAGTTGGAACATAATACCGCCACTACTCAGTTCTTTGATTTGACTAAGGATGAATGAGTCTCTATAAAGTAATTAAGCCAAAATAGTACCTAAATTCTCAAGGATAACAATCTGGCAACAAGCCCACAATAACATTTAGCCTTTATGTGGATATACGACAACATAGTATAAAACTTAATTTGGAGTACATTTTTTTAAAGACTAGAAATGTTAATGTAATTTTTAAATTGTATTATTTTAATATGGAAAAAGTAATGCTTTGAGCCATAAAGCCTTTTTGCTTGTGGCTACATCAAGTTTTCATTTAGAAATTATAAATATTTGCAAAAATAACTGAAATTTTGCTGGTTGTAAATTATTGCTTTTCTTCACTACGGGATGTGAGTGTAATTCAAAATTTAAATATAGATTTTTAAAGACTGTTTCTGTAAGCACTGTAGAGTTTAGGAGCAGTCATGCTTAAACTGGCTAACTGTGGTCAGTTTGAAAACGTGCAGGAGCTTGGTAGGTTCTCTACTGGTTTGTTACTTTGCTGTTTTAGAAGATTAATTTCCTAACAGATATCGGAGCTAATATCTGATTATACTCAAAGAAGAAAAAAAAATACAAAACCAGCTCCCAAATTAAAAAAAACAATTATGTGTGCATGTATGTGTGTATATTTAACACAAGCTTATAGATTTAAAAAGTATATGCAGTTAAAGATATCCACTTTGTAAGTGCTGCATATCTCAAAAGAGAAAACATATAAAGAATGATGACTGGATACTCCTTTTCATTTGTTAATCGGAAATCAAATAAGACATTTCATAAAGAGAAATGATAAACTTTAATATCTAAAATACAATGTATTACATCTATGTTTTTATGAAGTAAAAATTAACCATTCCATATAACAAAATAGTAATTTTTAATTACAGTCTTAAAACAAAAAAGTTAACTCAAGTAAACATTAATAACAGCAGTTGTTGACAATATTAGTCCTTAAAAGAAACAGTAAAATATTTGGTTTCTATACAGTCAAAACAATTAGACTGATTAAACCATAAAAATTAATAACTTATGAAAGAATCCATTATGATTCATGCATTGTACGTATTATACCACTTTAACAGTTATTATCCTATATTGAATTCAAACATAGTTTTTCTGAATCAAGAAATAAATTCTTTGCTCTTATTTACTTGTGATAACAATTTAAACTGTGTTACAAATAAAATGGTAAAGGCAGCTGTAATGAATACCTGAGGAAGATGTTGAAAGCTTTCCTCTCTAAGAATTAACAGAATTATTAGAGATATTTCCTAATGCAGTTGGCTCACCTTATTTGTGGGTTCTACATCCATGGCCAAGAAATTGCCGACTGAAAACTCTGAAGATGTACAGACTTTTTTTTTTATGTCATTATTCACTAACCAGTGTAGTATAACAACGATTCACATAGCATTTACATTGTATTAAGTGTTATAAGTAATCTAGAGATGATTTAATGTGTACAGGAGGATGTGCATAGGTTATATGCAACGAATATGCCAGTTTATATCAGGGACTTGAGCATCTGCAGATTTTGGTTTCCATAGGGGAAACTGGAACCAATCCCCCACAGACAGTGAGGGATGACTGTAATTATTTTATTAAAAAGGGAGAAAAAAACATATTAATATAATTATAAACTAGTAATTATGAGATCAGATGCCATTCTTCCATTGAGAATAACTTTGTGCAATGAAGACAGAATCTGCTTTATCCTACTCTGAAATCTGTTGCTGCTGGTTGGTTAGGGTAATGTGTTGAGGAATCACAACAAAGCTCAGAGGTGAAGTATGCTGTGTGGATTCGCCATGTCTATAATGGGAAAAAGATAGAAAGTGGTGGTATCTGTGTTGAGAATATGCTGACCTTGTTTTTACAGACTTTCCTTTAATCTCACAACTATTTCCTAAAACTTACTTTCTGTCATGGTGGGTTCAAATACACAACATACACAATGACAAAAACTCCTCTGTGGTAGATACTTCTCTAACAAAACTTTAATGAAATATGGTATATTATAAAAGAGTATTAGGTATGACATTTATAAATTATACCTAAAATAATATATTCAAGTTAAATGGATATAAGAAGAAAATCCACAGGTTGTATCTATACAGTATTACTATGTAAGTGCTTGGTTATATCAAAATATCAGTATAGTGATTTATTCTTTTATTTTCCCCTAGAAAATAATGATTACTACTACTGTATTAATTTCCTAAGGCCTGATCATTCTCTGAGAAATGACAAATTCCAAAACTATAAATAAATTAAACAGTAATGCCTCTTTTCAATAACATAATTTGTGTCAAAACCATTGTTTAAAAATAAAATAAATTTTGTCATCTGGTGAGCTATTTTATAAAAAATTTAGTGCTAATTTATGTTTCTGAATGGATGTCTTTATACTCTGAAGATTTATAGGCATTATATTTTAGTATTATTCTATTGCTTTTCTTAATGGAACACCTAAGAAATAACATTTATGTAACAGGATATATATATTTCTTTACTATAGTTATAGTTATAAACATTAACTATAAGAATAGAGTGCATTTTATTTAGTTTTTAAGATTTATTTTTAGTATACAAGTGATCAATTTGTCACAATACGACAAGTTATTGATGACAAGTATTTTAACCTATAGGTATGATAAAAGTCTAACATTCATAAAATGGGGATATTACTATATAAAAAATTGAAACTATTAGTTTTTAAGTAAAATATTAGTTTCTTCATTATTATACAGTGTTAAACTTAAAGCTAAACTTCTGGACTTACCCTAGACATAAAATAATTTTCATCTCCATGTCTCTAGAATCTAAAATGGTAAGTAAATTTTCTCTATTACTTTTGGTCAAAATAACTTAACTTAAAAGACAATCTAATGACAGTAATAACATTTTTCTTTCCTAAAAAAATATTTGGTCTCTGATTTAAAGATAAGAATAATATAATAGTAACAACTTAAAAATTGACCAGATATACTAAAAATAATATTTGGGCATCATATCTACATAATAATTGTGAAATAACTGTTTTCCTAATAACTGAGAAGCAATCATTAACTTTTTCATAAAAGGACATTCCATAGCTTCTAAAACATGGAATTCAGCACTGTAAAGCAGAAACACTA
Organism: Chlorocebus sabaeus; assembly: GCF_047675955.1. Taxonomy (NCBI): domain Eukaryota; kingdom Metazoa; phylum Chordata; class Mammalia; order Primates; family Cercopithecidae; genus Chlorocebus; species Chlorocebus sabaeus. The sequence goes on from NC_132916.1 coordinate 80,109,200, forward strand.
AACATGCCAAAACACCTAGCATGGTATAGGTAACCACAAATCTGCAAATGACACACTGTGCCATAGATAGCAGGCCTTCCTACCACAACTTGGTCATGGTAAGGTTTAATTTATGTAATTAAATTAAAAAAAAAAAAGACTATTAATTTAAAGCCATTTTGGGTTCACGTTCACAGCAAAATTGAGAGGAAGGTACAGTGATTTTGTTAATCTTAAGAATTTCCTCATTATTGAAGAGTTATCCAGAGTCTAAATACTAAAACAATAAAGTTGATTAAATTATTTTTAAAATATGACATAAAACATGTACATTCTCTTTCAGGGTTTTTTTTTCTTTGATAGATATCCCAAATATACACACAATCCTATTTCTTTGGGTCTAGGATGTCAGTATAATTTAACTGTGTGCTAAGTGCTTTAGGTAACACAAGCATTTATCTATTGTAAAATGAAAATTCAATTGCCATCAAATCAGAATTTTGATTTCAGTCAGAAATGCAGTAAATTATGCCATAAGGAATATATTTGTATACATTTTGTCTGATATTTTCTCATGTGGTATTGTGAAGGGTAACAATTATAATATTATCTGTAAGAATTTTTAAAATGTATTTTTAAATATAACTACTAGTATATACTGGTTTTGACAGTTTTCTTTCCATAACGCAAAAAGAAAGCTATTTTTAAAAATTAGGTGATTTTTATAACTATTAAACTTTAATTAATGCATTAAGAAACAGGCAGCTGGTGATCTAATGTATAAGTTGTTCTTTCCTTACTGTATTTTTCAGACCACTTGCGAGTCAGTTCTAGGTAAAGACCTGGTTTATGAGGACGGTAATCTAGGTACACTGTATTACTGGTTCTTTTGGGAACAGCTTTTTCAATCTGAGTTCCTTCATGCCACTCATTAAAAGAGGTGATAGAAATTAAGCTGGGGTGTGTCTGAAGCGCGGCACTCAGAGCAATTTCATAATACTTCCCATTGATCCGGTTCCGAGTGTTTTGCGTGTTCCATGGACGGATGCTGGTATCTATGTATCCTGGGCCCACACTTGGGATAAATATCAAGTTGTATTTATCACAAAATAATTTTAGGCTAGCCCAATTCTGATGTGATGAGCCATAAGTAAAGCCATTTGTGGCAAAATATGTGTAAATTCCATCAAAACCACTTTGAAGAATATCATACTTATGTTTTTCTTCAACTAGAAGGGCAATAAACAATCCATCATAAGGAGAATTGCGAATACTCCGAGATCCTGAGGTGGTTAACAGATTGGCCCATTTTTCAGGTTTGGTAATATAGGAATCATAGACATAAAACATAGGAAGAGCATTGCCGGTCTTCGTCTTGTACTTGTAAAAGGCCGGATGATTTCCATATCTAGAAAACAAGCATATATAAAAGTGGAATGAATATTCACAACTAATTTGCTACAGATAAAAACTGTTTATGTACTGAAAATGAAGGAATCAGTGCAGTTTGAACACATTACTTTTGGTCAAAATAACTTAAAATATTAAAAGATAATCTAATGACAGTAATAACATTTTTCTTTCCTAAAAAATATTTGGTCTCTGATTTAAAGATAAGAATTATATAATTGTAACAACTTAAATTTCTTAGGGGAATCAGTTGTGTAAGTGTAGTAATTAAAAATGCATTTTTAATTTTACACATTAGAAAATGAGATACTAGATGCATTACTAAACAAGTGATTAACTATCTCATACTGAGGTTTACAAATGATGACTAATGCCATAAAAAGCCTATGGTTCGCTACATTAATACATAAACTGCTTTTTTATCTATCAGTAATAAATATTCTACTGTTGCTGACAAGTTTCCTTGGAAGACTATGGCATCTGTCACAGACTGTTATCAGTAAAATTGTTTGAAAAAATGAAAACTGCATTAATAAATTCTTTTTGATCAGGCTAGATATAAATGACAATATCAGCTCTGGGTCTACTGCGTTAAAAGAAATACTTCACTTTTAATAATCTGAACCTTCTTTTTAAAAAGATAAAGCTATATTCCGAAGGTTTAGAAAACAATGTCAATTTAAAATATCAAAATTACAGAAATCATAAATAGTCTATAAACCTGTAACACAGTAAAAACAGCAATCTGCCAAAAAGAAAGTGAATTATAAGGAACTTCAGCAATGTTCCTTTAATAAAATTAAATAACAATTTTATTTTATTAAAAATGGAATAATCATAAATCATTCAAATCTCAAATATAATTTAATGTACTATTCTTAAAACAATAATTATCACTGGATAATATAACAGTATTTATAAATACTGAAGAAACTCACTTGTCTATAATATACTTGACATTTTGGTACATGTTTTGATCATCTCGATTGCTATATGGTTCTATGTGAAAAGTAACCTAAAACAAACAAAAAAATCAGTTAGAGGATAAATTATCTATAATGTAAAACTGAAGTATATTTCATATATTTAATAAAGTAACTGATTAAATCACCGTAATTTAAGATGAATATTTATCGAACACAGAAACTACCAGAGAATTTTTACCAATAAAATTTACTGCTAAATAACATGCTAAACATTTTATACCTATTTTCTTGGTTAATCTTCACAAATCCCTAAGGTATTTGTTTTCTTAGTAAGGTAATCAAAGATAGATAGAACCTTAAGAAATGTTCAGTAAGTTGTTCCAAGTCACCCAGTTTGTTGGAGGTAATACTGATGATCTGAATTCCAAGTTCGAATGCTTAACCACTATGCAATGCTTCTTTTTATGTTTACTCCTTATAAAAATATGTTTCTTACATATTTATATCCCCTATAAGATATATAGGAAATACTCTATATTCAGATATATGTTTCTTTTAGGAAAACGACCAAAAAAATAGAAAAATCTGGATTCTTTACAGGCATGTGACCATTAAGCTTAAATTTAAATGGAAGTCATTAGCAAATTTATTTACATATAAATCCTTCCATACCATTAAAACAGCATTTTACAAAATAATATACATTTACTTCTATTAAAGAATTTATAATGAAATCACTTAAAAATAATATCCACTAGTGTCATAAAGGACAATAATTTTCATAATGCCTAGGTATTTATGGTTTGTATATCCCATACACACATACACACACAAACACACACATACATACACACACACACATTATAAATATGCAAACATATAGAGAGAAGTAATTACAATTTTTTTTTGTTTTTTGAGATGGAGTCTCACTCTGTTGCCCAGGCTGGAGTGCAGTGGCGCTATCTCGGCTCACTGCAAGCTCCGCCCCCCGGGTTCACGCCATTCTCCTGCCTCTGCCTCAGTCTGGCCAGTAGCTGGGACTACAGGCGCCCGCCACCACGCCCAACTAATTTTTTGTATTTTTAGTAGAGACGGGTTTCACCGTGTTAGCCAGGATGGTCTCGATCTCCTCACCTTGTGATCCGCCCGCCTCGGCCTCCCAAAGTGCTGGGAATACAGGCATGAGCCACCGCGCCCGGCCAAGTATTTTTAAAATACTGTGCACAGACTAAAATTTTTTAACTTAAGGTTGGCTATACATAAATCAAGACAGACAAATTATGGCTAGTAAAACCATTCTGTATGCCACTTCTAACTAGTAAAGTAAAAAATACAGAAGATACTTCTCTTAGACGACAATCTATTTCAGATTCATAAAACAAAGAATGAGGTTTTCACTTTTATTCCTAGTTTTACTGACTTACCAACATCAGTTAAAAATCTTTATGATAGTCTAATAAATTAACTGTTTTAATTTCAGGTTTCAGGCTCCATGAGGTATTTATGGAACTAGAGACTTCTATTGCAATATGAAACTCCTCTGTTTTCAATTACCCAATTAAAGCAAAATGTATTTTACATTAATCAATGCTACTTGTTTTCACATAATCAATTTTAAAGTTAAATAATATTTAATAAAAATATAATTTTCTACTTTAAATGAATTACAGTAATATTACAAAAATAAGTTTTTGTCGTAAAAAACTAAGTCAAATTCATTTTTGCACCTTATTGTTAGTATTGCCAGGGTAATAACTGCTAGGGCAGTTAGATTTCTCAATAACTTTGGTATTTGTTTTTAAATTCAGTTGAAAGCAAATTACCAAGTGTGTAGGTATTTTCATACTATTATATAATGTTTCCTTGGGTAATTCTTCCTTCAGATACATCACTGTGTTTTCTAAATTTCCATGTTATACATAAAGGACACCATATTTAAGCAAGATCTAACTTGAAATATCCTATATCAAAATGAACTTGCTTTTACAGTTGCAAACAAATAGCATGCTATTTTTGAAAAGCACAGATCAATATATTTGCAGTAAATGCAAAAAGCTATTATTGGTAAATATAAAACATTTAAAATTTTCCCTCATGTATTTCTAATGTCTTAATTATAATAAAATTACTTTGCAATTTTAATTAATGATGTGATCTAGTCTCCATCTCTCTATTCCATTTGGAAAAATCAATTAGTTCAATTTTAAAATAATAGAATTCTATACATAAAATGAAATGTCTATCTTTAGAGAATAAGAACATAAACATTCCCTCATTTCATGTTTTTAATTTTGACCTTTCCTGTCTTTTTTTCCTGCATTTTAATAACTTTAATAAATTTTAATGAACAAAATGAACTTTCTTAAATGAAAATCTGATATTTTTCCCCTTCTCTAACTCCATTCCCTACCTTCACCCCTGCACACTCCCCTATCCCCTGCCACAACAAAAATGAGGTAGGTCTTCCTACTCCTAGGTGGTGCCATAATACCTCATACTTTCTTCTCCCTGGAATTTACTTGTCTTTGTGTCTGACCTCCAGTAGATTACAAGGCATTTTAGGGACAGAGATAATACTTGATCCTTCTTGGTAATATTGTCAGCATCTGGGACTGCATCTGACACATAGCAGGCACTAAATGAATGAATGCATGCATAAATAAATGGACTAATGATTTGCATGCAAAAACGAACAACAGTTAAACTCTTAAATCTACCATTTATACTGAATTTAGGTAAGATTCCCAAAGTTTTTGCCACGAATTCACAATATTCATTTAACAAGGAAAACGAAAAAGGAGAGGCCATGACTAATATAACATGTTTCAAATGTAGGTGAAAATCATTTAAAAAAGAATCACACACATACTTATATGCATGTATCACACGGTGGAAATCGGCATAAGCCTGAAAAGCAGATAAAATGACTCTAGAGCCATATGCAAAGAAATAATGGATGTTGATAAACCTAGTATAAGAAATGTGATTTCTGCATAAAGTAGAAAGAAAATACGCTACTTTAAAATAACATACTAAATGTATTAAAATGCAAGAAGATCACCAGGGCTGAGTTGGTCTTTTCCCCTATAATTCTGAGCAAAAAAAAAAAATCACTGAATCTGCCCAATTTTTCTTTACTTAGATGAATGATTTAATTCAGTCAAGTTTTGATTAAATAATGCCATGTAACCACCCCACAATCTCAGTGGCTCTAAAAGACAAACATTTGCTTTTTGAACACAAAATCTATGAATTGGCTTATGATGGCTCTGCTCCAGGCTGGTTCAAATCAGCTCATGTGTCTGTCATTCTGAGCCCTAGACAGAAGGGGGCATGCTTTTCTCATAAAAGAGAATAGGAGTATAACCATGTAAGCGCATAGTATACATTATCTTTTCTCACATCTCATCAGCCAAAGCAAGCCATAAGGCCAGACCTAACAACAGGGCAGGAAGTATACTTACTTTGCATGGAAGGGAAGGAAAACCAGAATATTTGCTAAACAATGACAGTATCTACCAAACATCTCTATCATGTCTCACTCAAAAAACTGTTCCATTGTTCTTAATGGTGCAGGATAGAGAGCATATAGAGGAAGGAATCCAGCCCTGATTTTTATACTGTCTGCAAAACCAGCCTACCAATGACGGTTATAAGTGCAACAGCCTTTGCTCTAGCAAACATGCAGTCAAGCATACTTTAAAAGAACAGAAACTAAATCGCTTTGAAAAATCAAGATTTAAATTTTACTTTCACTCACTTACACTTCCAAAAAAAAAACCTAGTCACATTTGCTAAAGATAATAAAAACTAAATAAAGCGCCAATCATGTCCTTTTCTTGCATGTTTGTTTATAATTTAAAAGGCACTTACTTAAAATAACCCTTGGTTGAAGTTAACAAATCAAAATTACGATTACAAAATATTTAATGACTAATATTAGTGAAAACATTATATAATCAAAATGAATGAACTATAACAAAAGCTTAACTGTGAGACGAATTCATTCCCTAAAAATTCTCCATCCCTAAACAAAAAAGAATAAAAATAAAAATTATTTTTACCTCAAAAAGTAGAAAGAGTAAAAAAAAAAAAAAAGAGAGACATCAATAAAAAAGGAGAATTAAAACATTAAAACCATTAGAATATTTTAAAAATAAAATTGATACATGGAAGGGTTTTTTGGGGGTGGGGGGTAAGCTAATTAATATTAATCAAAATGGTGAAAAAAGGGCACAGTATTTCCATGCTTTGAAGATAAGCAAGAAAAAAGAGATGTTACTAATGAACGCATTTTACACTTAAAGTTTTAGACGTGGTCAGTTATGTGCACTGGAGGCTACAATTTGTCAGCACGCAATCTACAACATCATTAATCTTTTCCTATCGGATTGCCTTAGCACATTAAATAATTCTAGTAAGGTATTGTCATTCATTAAACATTAAAATTTCCTTATATTAGCAAGAAAAGGGAAAGTTTTCCATTCTTTAAAAAAACAGGATTTACTGCATTTTATTGAATTGGGAAAAATGTCCGTTCCAAAACAATAGAAATCATAAACAAATCTAATAAATAAAACTATCTTATGGTTTCATCGTCATTGTACAAATGAAGGGGATGAGCCAAGAAGATCAAGGAACTAATATAAGATTCCAGAGCTACTCAGTTGGAACAAGCTCCAGCCTCATGATTCCAGGTCTATTCTTTGTCTATACATAGTTCTTCACCAGACACGAAGCCAAGAAACTGTTCTGAAAATTTTGGAAAACATCAGTCTATTGCGTTCCAAGTTTTTCTGATCATTAGATATAAAATCTGTAGCACAGAGAGATCAAGTATGTTGGCAACATTAAATAGGCAATCAGTGGTCGAGCTCTTTGCCACACTCTCCTTCTCTACACAGATGCTTTAAACAGGAGAAAAAGCCCACCAATCTTCATACATCGTAATAATTTCATTTTCTCTTTAAAAATTTCCTGAAAGTACTAAAATAGCCAGTTTCTTGAGCTCCCATCTTCCAGGATTTTGGCAGGGTCGGGCCAGAGGAGCAGCTCTTGGACTTGTTTTGTGGAAGATAAATCAATCACTTACCCAACTTCCGCCTGGGTGCCAGAACCTGGAGGCTTGCCTATTTGCAGATTTCAAATGCCAATAAGAACTCACTGAAAGGCACCAAGGGGCACAGCAGGTGACAGCTCTTGCTAGACAGCTAATTTGAGAGATGCTGTCTTAACAGTTTCAGGATAGTAAATTAGAAAGAAGAGGCAGCTTTATGGACAGGAATAAAAAAATGCTTGCCTATTTAGCTCCTTCTCACTCCCTAGAGTTCCACTTCTATTCTCCAATAACTACTCAATCTCTAGGCTGCAAAAGGAAAATTAAGACAAAATTAATGTTTCATATTTTTATTTGAAATGAAATATTTCAACAGTGGTCCATAACATATCTTACAGGGCTCAATTACCACTAATGGACAAACCAGATTGTCTTCCATTAGAATATAACTGCAAGAAGTTACAGAGCAAATAAAACTGTTCAGCAAATTTTAAGAGTGGTTGCCATCTGAGAACTCAGGGTAACGGTAAGTGGTCTCTAGTTAAAAGACCCTAAATCCTTTTTTTGAGATAGACTCTCACTCTGTCGTGCAGGCTGGAGTGCAGTGGCACCAATCTCAGCTCACTGCAATCTCTGCCTCCCAGGTTCAAGCAATTCTCGTGCCTCAGCCTCCTGAGTAGTAGCTGGGACTACAGGTGTGCACCACCATGCCCAGCTACTTTTTGTATTTTAGTAGAGATGGGGTTTCAACATGTTGGCCAGCCTGGTCTTGAACTCCTGGCATCAAGAGATCCACCCACCTTGGCATCCCAAAGTGCTGTGATTACAGGTGTGAGCCACTGTGCTCAACCTGACATTTTCATCAAGATTTGCAAACACAATACATTGAACAAGAAGGAAAAACTCTAAGAAACATGAGCAAGCAGAGAATAAGAGTTACCTGATATGAAACAAAAATGTCCAAGGACACAGAACAGAGAAGATAATACCAAAAATAAAAAAATAAAATAAAATAAAGCAGTTTCCTGAGGGCAAGATCATGAATAAATATTCTTTTTATAACTGATTTTTAATGATTTTTTGAATTACATAATAGATTTCCATATTAAATGCCAAGACTCTGTATCCATCTCTTTCTCCAAACTGAGGCTAATGTTATATTCTTTAATTTCTATCAATTTATAGTATATATTGTTATCTGAGAAGACAAATTTTTCCCCTCATTAAAAACTTTAAGTCTTACTTGATTCCAACATATTTATAAACTTTGAAATTAGTTTGTTAAATTCTGTGTTTAAAATCTCATCAGAATTTCTAATTGAGATTGCATTAAGTTTACAAAAGTTATTAAAAGAAAGAAAAATGTGAGAATGGCTATTTCTGCAATTTGAATCTTCTCATCAAAGTCATGGGAAGTCATTTATGCAGGTCTTCCATATCTTTTGATAAAATGCTAAAGATTTCTTTGCATATACATTTGATGTTATTTTCAATGCACACTTTCCCATTTTGTTCTATAATAGAGGAATCTTACTGAAATGTACATGTTTTCATTCCAGGCACCTTACTGAATTCATTATTTTTCATAGTTTTTAGACAGTTTTCAGGGGTTTTGTATTTGTCATTTGCAAAGGAAAAAACCGTATTTTATTTAGAACTATTTCTTCTTTTTGCATTTTTTAGTCGAACTGCTTGTTTAGAGTCTCCGTAACAGCACTAAATAATATTGTAATCTTGTACTGATCTTGGTTGAGCATGACACTACTTTTTCTCCATCAGATACAGTGTTTAAAATAAGCTACTAAGAGACACCCGTTATCAAGCTAAAGAACTTTGGTTACTAAGGACTTTATTAACATGAATTTTTCTTTCTTAAAATTTTCAGTATCTGTTAAGATAACCATATTTTACCTTCTTTAAATAATTTAAATAAGCACTAAGTTTTTTTACTTAATGCTTACTCTGTGCCAGACAGGAATCTATGTTTTACATGAATAATCTCATATAATCTTTATAACCACTCTGTGTGTAAGGAAGGTTTTGTTGCTATTTCCATTTTAGAGATGAAGAAACTGAGACACAAGTCATATTATAAAGCTACAAAGTGGCTGAGCCAGGACTGAATGTAGGCCTGTTATAAATATATAAATATAAATATATATATAATATAAATAAATATAAAACATGATTAGAAACACAGTAAAGAATCTCTAAACTATAATTTAGATAAGATTGAAATTCCTATTATATAAATTTTCTTTATGAAATAAATGTAGTATTTAAGAGATTCTAAGTCATTATCATTTTTAATTAAAGTGGCTATTTCAAAAATTGTTATTACTATCCTCTTGTCCAAAAGAATTAACTTATGTATAGCTTGAAAATAAAATACCTTCAGGTTATATTTATGAGCTTTATCCAAAATAGTGGGTACCAAGTTATCAGTAGGTTCTCCATTTTCATCATTTACATCAGGTGGGTACCAAGAGAGGGCTAGTACACCTAATAGAAAAGACCAAAAAGAAAGGGAAAAGACAAGAACATGAATGCAGATATTCTTAAAAAGGCATAGTAAGTACCAAATAGTTGACAATAAAAGAACGCATTTACACGAGGTGGTTTTGTTAAGTTCCTTCAGAATACATACGGTTATTTGATCACTTTGTCAATATTTATGACCTCTTTATCAGGCACTAATATGCTTTTGTAAAAGTGAACAGACTTTACATTTTAGAGTTTTAGGTTTACATAAAAACAGCAAAGAAAGTATGGAGTTCTCATATACTCTTCCTCCTACCTGCCCCTACCCTCCACATGGTTTTTCCTATTATTAACATCTTTCATTGGTGTGGTACATTTGCTACAATTGATGACCCAATATTGAAAGATTTTCATTAACTGAAGTCCATAGTTTACATCAGTGTTCACATTTTGTGTTGTACAGTTCAACAGGTTTTGACAAATCTATTATACCATATGTCCTCCATTACAGTAGCTGACAAACTAGTTTTACCAGCTCCATAAACCTCCTGCGCTATACTGATTCATCCCTGTTCCCTCTCCCCCTTACCCCTGGCAATAACTAAGCTTTTTGTTGCCTATAATTTTGCCTTTTCCAGAAGGTCATATAGTTGGAATCATAAAGTATGTAGCTTTTTAGAACTGGCTTCACTCATTTTAGCAACTTGAATTTTTAGGTTCCTTCATATATTTTCATAACTTGATAGCTCATTTCTTTTTACTGCTGCATAATAAGTCATTGTATGTATGTTTATACATTCACCTAATGAAGGACATCTTGGTTGTTTCCAATTTTTGGCAATTATGAATAAAACTGCCATAAACATTTATATGCTGTTTTTGTGTAGATCAATACCTTTTAACAGAATATTCTAACATAGTAACATAATTACTCTTCCTCTCTGTAGTGCCTGCCTACTTATTTTTGAACTTATAAATTATGTGTTGGAAGCATAAATTACATGGAAATCACTAACCGGAGACAGAATATTTAAGATCAATTAATTCAAAGCCTCATTATATATACAAAGAAATGGACAGTCATCAAAAAGATGGCACAAATTTCTACATAAATCAACAGACTCTTTAAGACAGGGAAGTAAATAACAATAGTACCAAAAGAGAAGCATGAGGAAATTAAGAAATTGAAGGTAAGAAACTGCCAGAGAAATAAATTTTAAGACCTAAGTTTTGTGCTAGCCATGCCATGTACAAATAAGTAAGTCCCATTAGGACAACAAAATCAAAAGTTAATGGAAAAATAATCCTTATGTCCCCTATCCACTCTGAAAATAAGAATGGCAACTAGAACAAAAGATAGAAAAAATAACCTGTAACATATGAGGTTTGAGGGAAACTGGCTAGCCAGAGGAAGGCATATCCTAGAAAGCAATGCTGGTGAGAAAAGTGTCTGGAGACAATTAATACAACATTGTATAAGCAATCACTTATAATCTTGTAAGATTACTAGCCCCGCTTGTAAGAAGAGTATCACCAATGAAAATAAGAATGACAACAAAAGTTTTCTAAACATAGGACCTACCAAAAAATTATGTTATGCAAAAAATAAAAGAAACAAAATGAGAAAAAAATAAACATTAAAAAACAGAAAGATTATGCCATGAATCTGAAAATTATAAGCAAAGTGTTCTTCCACAAAAGTAAAAACAAAACAGGATTCCTGAGTGGACTAGTTTAAAATAACAGTTCATCTAATAGTAGACCAAGCACTCTCCATGAAAATAACCATTATTATTATATAAAACATGGGGAGAAAATGTCTTAGAGTCAAAGAGCTGAAGAGAGTAAGAAATTTCCTGTCCAAATTGAAGGGAAAATGTGAAACCAGAAAGGTAAGTGAGCAACGAGGTCTGTTTGCCCCAAGCAAAACTGGTAGAAGTAAACCAACTCTCAAAAACAGTGAATTAAACTGCAGGTTCACAGTGCTTGTACAGTCCTCTAGCTTTAGACCTAATTTAAGGTAACCCAGAAATGGTATTCTAAACAGTCATCAGGCAGAAGCAAAAGAAAATCCTTTCTGGAGGAAGGCATCTTCTTCCTGGGCCTCAAATTATTTACAAAAAGTTTTTTTTAAAGAACAATAACTAGTATACAATCAAGGATAATTAAGAACACAAAGAATAAAACACCATGCACAAGAATCAGCAGAAACAAGACAACAGCAACAACATGCAACAACTTCAGATATTACACTTCTAAAAATTACCTTCATAGTTTAAGAGAGAAAAGATAAAACGCACTTACCTTGAAAAATTGTGACTTTTGTCCTTTTCCTAATTCATCTACTACTCTTTGATTTCTTTTTGTGAGAGTCAGGACAGTATAGCAGAATATGCATGGGCTTTGAACGTGTATTCAAGTATCTCACCACTTATCAGCTATGTGAACTAAGGGCAAACTAACTTCTTGCTTCTGTGGCCTCACCATCAGAACACAGATAATTCCTACCTTTCACGATATATTTTAAGTACACATATAGAATTCCATTAACTAGACTACAGTATTCGATAAATATTGGTTCCTTAAACTACGATGTTCTCTGATTTTTTCCTCACATTTTTCCCTCCCTCTTCAACTATACCCCTCTTCTAGCACACACATAATGAGCTTTAGCATCTTTTTTTTTTTTTTTTTTTTTTTTAAAAGACGGAATCTTGCTCTGTTGCCAGGCTGGAGTGCAGTGGTGCAATCTCGGCTCACTGCAACCTCCGCCTCCCAGGTTCAAGTGATTCTCCTGCCTCATTCTATCGATTACAGATAGAATCCCTCCTCTGGGATTACAGGCGCCCACCGCCACACAAGGCTAATTTTTGTATTTTTAGTAGAGATGGGGTTTCACCATGTTGGCCAGGATGGTCTCGATCTCCTGATCTTGTGATCCTCTCGCCTTGGCCTCCCAAAGTGTTGGAATTACTGGCGTGAGCCACTGCGCCCAGCCAATCTTACCCATTTTAAGACTATCATCTCCATTCCACCACTTCTTTACTCTCTTCCTTAAGCTTGATTACATTCTAGTCCTATGCTGTCCAAAATAATACCCATATCTACCATATACATTAAAATTTAAAAGAATTAAGTTTTCTTGCACACTCAACTAGCTACATTTCAAGTGTTCAATAGCCACATATGAGTATATATCTACTGTTTTAGGCAGCACAGAGAGAAAAGATCTTCATCATCACAGAAAATTCTACTGGACAGCACTGCCATATTATTCTGATTTTCCTAATTAACCACCCCAATCTTGGTCTAGTAATTTCTCTTCCTCTTTTATCCTCTTTGTAAGTATACTCTATGGCTTTGGAGGAATGTTCTTTCTTCTCTCTTACAATGTTGTTATGTTTCAGCTTCTTTATTCCATCAATTATGACTTCCAGATATCTAACTCTATCCCTATACTGTGATCCACAGTTCAATTAATTATTATACAGTGCCTTTTGGACTGTGACACTGAATAAATACTAGCCTGGGAACCACACCAGTGATTGTCTTACTTCTGAGGAGTGTTGGGAATTTACAATGGCAGTGAATCCTTGACAGTAACCAGAGAAGTGTCTATAAAATAAGCCAACTGAATATCCCTTATAAGTAAAATCTACTACTCTGTATTTCTGTCATACTAATTGCTTAGCAAACTCTAGGATGCTCTTTGAAGTCCATTCTTGAAATAGGAGCAAACTAAATGCAAAAACTCATGTCATGTTGCTTATGTCACCCTTCCATGACACCTATTACAGGACCTTCAATATAATTGATAGTTAATTTTTTTGTTGTTGTTAGTAAAGTGATGCATTCAAATCGGATAACAGTTAAGAATATAGGGTATAAAAATCAGACAGGCCTAGAGAATCGAGTCCTTATTCTGCTATTTGATAGATGTGTATCTTTAGGTAAGTTATTTTACTTAAGTTTCCACATCTATAAAACGGAGGATAAGGTCTGTTTTAAAAAGCACAAATGAGAGAATGCATAAGGCACAGTAAAACACCTAAAAAGTGATTATAATGTACAATGATAGATAAATTTGGATACCTTGAGCCCCAGAAAACTTGTTATGTGTTCATAGGAAACTTAGAGCCTCTTTTGAACATCTCAAACATTCTTTCAAACTAAAGCTTTAAGAGAAAAAAAGGTAAGCTCATTTCTAGACATAACACAATTTTCACTATCTTACTCAGGGTGACACCTTTTAACAAAATATTACAAGGTACAGAAAAAAAGCAAGAAAAACAATTCACTGCCAACAGACAAAGCAATCAATAGAACCAGTCTCACATATGAGACAGATATTGGAATCATCAGAGAGAGAGTTTAAAATGACTGTAATGACTATCTTAAAAGATCTAATGGGAAAAGTAGCTAACACACAAGATCTGGCAAGAAATTTCAGCAGAGACATGGGAACTATAAGAACAAATAAAACAGAAATGCCAGGAATGAAAAACTATTTAAAAAGGTGAATTAATGCCTTTAATGGACTCATTAACAGAGGTGAGAAGACAATCAGGAAACTTCAAGGCAAGTCAAAAGAAATTACCTTATCCAAATTACCATAATGAGAAAAAAGACTGGGGAAAAGACTAGAACAAGGCATTTTACAGTTGTGAGATACAAATCAAAGTTCTAGTATACATGTAATTGGAAACCCAGAAGTAGAAAGTTTATTTGAAAAAATAACCAGGCTGGACATGGTGGCTCATGCCTATAATTCCAGCACTTTGGGAGGCCAAGGCAGGTGGATCACAAGGTCAGGAGATCGACACCATCCTGGTCAACATGGTGAAACCTTGTCCCTACAAAAAGTACAAAAATTGGCTACACGTGGTGGAGCGTGTCTGTAGTCCCAGCTTCTTGGGAGGGTGCGGCAGGAAAATGGCTTGAACTCAGGAGGCGGAGGTTGCAGTGACAGTGAGCTGAGCACCACTGCACTCTAGCCTGGGTGACAGGGTGGGACTGCGTCTCAAAAAATAATAAGAATAATCACTAAGAATTTACCAAAATTAATAAAAGACACAAAGCAACAGATTAAAAAATTCAGAGAACACCAAGAAGGATAAATACCAAAAAACAACAGGAGTAACAACTAACCATATCATGTTTAGACTGCTAAAAACCAAAATATAAAAAGGAAAAAAAAGAAAAAAATTAAATGCAGCCAGAAAACAACAACAAAACATATTCATCCAAGAAAATGAGGATATAAAAAGATTTTTTTAAATTACCGCAGGCTACCCATCAGAAACCATTAAAGACAGAAGAAAAAGAAGGAAAAAAAAAAAACGGAGTAAATTTTCAAAATTCCAAAAGAAAACAATCCTCAAAAACCTGCCCATTGAGAATTGCACAGCTGATGAAACATCTTTCAAAATAAAGGCTACAAACAAAATTTGAAAGTATTCATTGCAAGGAGACCAGTAAAACAAGATAAAAGAAATTTTTAAGAGAGAAACAATATGATACTAGACATACACTTGGACCTACATTAAAATATGGATGGGGAACACTGGAAATGGAATAAATGTAAAAAAACATTCTTACTTTTAGTAACTATGAAAAACAACTGATTATTGAAAAGAGTGATCAGCAAACTATGACCCATGAGCCAGATCTTGCCTTACAAGAAATTCATCTATGTATTTGTCTATCTATTGCTTATAACCATTTTCACACTATAAGGATAGAGCTGAGTGGCTGCAAAGACAGAGAGTGAGGGACTCACAAAATCAAAAAAATATATTATGTAGTCCTTTACAGAAAATGCTTGCCAACTTCTGGTCTACAGCAATGATAGTAAAATATCATTTCTTATGTGATAGAATTATGACAACAGCAAAGTATGGGAGGGAAACATAGGGAATATCAGTGTTGAAGATCTTACATTACACTTGAAGTATATATCATTTGCAAGTAGACTGTGATTATACAAAGATATATTTGGAAAATTCTGAGTTAATGACAAAAAAGAAAAAAGTTATATATAATAAGTAAATACTATAGACTAAATATAATCATAAAAATTGTTCAATTAATGGAAAAGAAAATGAAAAAGAAAAAAGGAAACAGAATGAAACATGAAGCTGTTAACAAGATGGTAGATTTAATCAATCCAATCATATTAATAATCATATTAAGTACAAATAGTCTAATGACACCCATTTAAAAATATAATTTTCATATGGTATCAAAAAATGAGGACCCAACCATATGCGATGTACAAGAAAACCACTTTAAGTATAAAGACATAGATAAGTTAAAATAAAAGAATGGAAAAAGATATACCCAGCAAATACTGATCAAGGAAAACTAAACAGTTATATTAATGTCAAAGTAGCCTTCAGAACAAATAATATTACCAGAAATAAATGGGAACATTACAAAGTAAGAAAGTACTCAATTATCCAAAAATCATAACAATCCTAAATGTTTAATGCACCTAACAAAAGATCTTCACAACATATGAAGAAAAAACTGACAGATCTGAAGACAGAAATAGATATATTCACAAATTTGCTTGGACTCTTCAATATTCATTTACCAGTAATTAATAGAAGAAGTAGAAAGAAAATCTTCAAGGATAGAGAAGACCTGAGTAATACTAGGAACAACTTGAACCAACTCACACTTATAACATACTTCATTCAACAACAGCAGAATACACGTGCTTTTCCAGAGAAAATCAATGAAACCAAAGGTTGGGCATTTATAGCAATATGAAAGCTTTATGGAATATCACCACTCTACAGTTATAAATATAAATTTTAAACTTAATGCAAATAGTTATTATTTATGACATCATATTAGACATTATGTACATTTAAACTTTATGCATCTAATTCATCTCATTGTGACTTCTACTTTTATGTACAAAATTTTTAAGGCAGGAGATGCAGAAACAAGAATTGTAACTTTACTAAAACAAGTATGTCATACTTTCAGGAAATATTCTAATGTTGAAATCCATCTACCGTTTTTAAAGCAACAATGATGAAAACAAAGGAACACCTGGGGAATGTGACTTGCTCATCTTTATGTCCCTAGAATCTAGCACAAGCTTGGAACATCATGGAAAGTCAATAAATATTTAGTGCTAAACTGAAACAAGGGGAAGATAATTTTAAAGTCATAGAGTATATTATGTTTTGCTAAATGTAGTAGTTCTCTATTTTGCCATAACACATTCTCACAAATTTAGTTGCTTAAAACAATGTAAATTTATTATCTTACAGCTCTGCATGTCAAGAGTGTTGACATGGGTCTTAATATGCCAAGATAAGGCCAGGTATTGGACTGGATGACGTTCCTTTCTGGAGGCTCTAGGAAAGAATCCCTTTCCTTGCCATTCAAGCTTGTAGAGGCTACCACATTCCTTGGCTCATGAACTTCACACTTCTTGTTCCATCTTCAAAGATAGCAACAGGGGATCAAGTCTCTCAGTGCATCCCTCTGACTCTCTTTTCCTTCTTCTTCTTTTATTTATAAGGACTTATGTGACTAGATTAGCTGTACCCAAATAATGAAGGATAATGCCATCTCAAGTTCAGATGATTAGCAACCTTTTGCATCTGCAACCCTAATTCCCTTTTGCCACATAAAATAATATATTCACAGATTTGTGGGAATTAGGATGTGGACATCTTGGGGGCCATTTTCTGACTCATCTACTAAGGTTTTAGTAAACTGTATAAAAATAAGAAGGCATTCATCTGGTACTTTTAGAGTTGTAATATAGCAATACAAGAAGATAGTATCCATGATACGTAATATTTTACTTAAAAGACTTGAAAAGGATACAAATCTATCATAGGCTATTGTAATATATCTAAAACATTATGTAGAATAATTGGATTTTAAACATAACATTAATAGTTCATTTTAATTTTATCATTCTTTTCAATGAAGGGTTGAGCCATTAGGATTTATGTACACCACACTTCTAATTGTAAAAGCAGAAAATGAACCAACTTGTACTCTGTGATATAACAGTATAATTACTTCACACATCAATTCAATTTAAGATAAAAAGAAGGCCATTTATATCAAAGGAAAAATATGAATGTTAAATATGTAGTCAAAGCACAGTCAATCATACAACAATTTAAATCGCCTTCATTTACTATCATATTTGATTCCAAGAATGCCAGAGTCAGCATGCCAGCTCCATGGATTAAAGTAGGGTTTTGAGTCAGTATTCCAACAGTCAAATTTTTCTGCCTGGTAACAATGATATAATTCAATATTTAACTCATTAAGAAATTATTTATTTATTTATTTACGAATTGATTATGTCACTTTTATTATCAAGTTTTTTTTTTGTCTAGGAGAAAATCCATCAAAAAGTAAAATATTTACATCAGTAGTGAATCTGTCAACATTTAAAATCGAAATGACTGTATGACTGTCAATGTTTAGAAATAATTAATGTTCATATATATATGATACAATAGTAAAATACTATACAGGGAAAATGGTCTTTATAAATATGAGATAGGCACAAAAATGTTAATTGAAACTTTTCTTCCTGATCACAAACTATACCAAACATAGTGTAACACATATATTATTTACATTTAAAATTTATATTTACTATAAATATTATTTATATATGTTTATGTATTATAAATATATATTAACATAATAGTTGTATTTATAATGGAGGGGGAAAAACCCTCATTGTACACTATTAAAATTGCAAAGGAAAATTAAAACTTTAAAGAACAACCATTGTCTCTGTCAATCTAGCATAGTTTTTAGCCATATCAAGACAGTCTTGAAATAATAATTGGCCAGGCGCGGTGGCTCAAGCCTGTAATCCCAGCACTTTGGGAGGCCCAGATGGGCGGATCACGGGGTCAGGAGATCGAGACTATCCTGGCTAACACGGTGAAACCTGTCTCTACTAAAAAATATGAAAAACTAGCTGGGCGAGGTGGCGGGCGCCTGTAGGCCCAGCTACTCGGGAGGCTGAGGCAGGAGAATGGCGTAAACCCGGGAGGCGGAGCTTGCGGTGAGCCGAGATCCGACCACTGCACTCCAGCCTGGGCGACAGAGCGAGACTCCGTCTCAAAAAAAAAGACCTAAATGTGATACAACTTTTTTGTAAAAAATAGAAAAAAAATCATTTGAAAAGATTCTCCTCCCAAAAGCAAATTAGTAAATAGAGACAGACACACACATATACATATTGACCACACACAAGTCAATGCTCTCTTAACTGACCTAGCCTATTTTATGTTATAATACATATAGAACATAGAAACTAAAGCTCTAAGTATACTATAAAGTTAAATTTTATAAATACTTGAAAAAAGTCCATACAAGGAAAACAACTCATCTTGCACATATCTGATATAGATTCATAGAATTCTACAGTGTTTTGTTCATCAAAGATTCTTGTGTTTCTCTAAATACGTATCAGCTCCATGGTGAATTCATCCGTTTATGTAGAGCTAGAAAAATGTAAGAATACCCAATTTCTTCTTCTAGCTTTACTGGTAGGGGCACTAAAAAGATAAATGAAACTGAAACTGGAAGGTTTTACAAAGACCATATTAATAACTGAAGAATTTTCAGGCACCAAGTTATATTTTTTCTATAATTCACCTGTGAGACAATATGACTCTATCTAAATATATGTAATTGGAGTGTCAGAAAGAAATGGAAGAGAAAGGTGAAAAGAGGTGAGAACAACAATAAGAATCAGTTAAGTTAAAGGGGCGTATTGTAAAAAGGTACAGTTATAAAATAAATAAAACAAATGAATAAAATAAGCCAGAAGAAAATATAAAATAGAATAATACGCATATGTAAAGTAAGAGAAGAAAAAGAGGGAAGAAACACAGACATGTAGAACAAATGGAAAATAAACAGAAAAATGGCAGATTTAAAATCATGTCATTATTACATTAAACATAAATGAAATAAACAGACATTAAGAAAGAAAAGACTGTCAGAATAACTTTAAGAAACAGAAAAGCAAGACCGAATTACGTGCTACATGCCTAAAATTTGAAACAGCCCAAACACCTATCAACAGGTGAATATAAAAGCAAATTTGCCAAAACCAAATAATAGAATATTTCTCATCAATAAAAATGAAGCTATTGATATAGTTAAGTACATTTCAAAATATTGTGCTGAGCAAAAGACATACATATAAAGGCTGAATGATTCTATTTTCACAAAGTAATAGAACACTCACAACTATTTTCCAGTGATAGAAATCAGGTCTGATAGAAATCAGATCTGATAGAAATTAGATCCAGCTGATATGTATACAGTTTTCAGCGGTAGGGGAGAAGGTGGGCCTGTATAAAGGAATTATGATGAAACGTTTCGGGCTATAGAAATATTTTACCTCTTGATTGGGGTGGTATTCAAACAGGTATATACTTTTGAGTAATACCAATAAGCTGTAAATTTAAAGTGGGAAATTCATTGTATTTTATGAAAATCATAATTTAATAAAATTGAGAAAGTGAATTAAATTAGAAATCAACAATATATCCAGAAATGCTCCAAAATTTAAAAATTAAACAATATACACTAAGGGCAGTGTTAAAAGGTGGTTTCCTGGATGTTTAAAATCACACATACAGTTTAATTTGGAGGGATGAGCTTAACAATATAATTAATAATAACGTGAAAATTGACTAGTAATTTAAAGTTACACAAAAAATTATTTATATGCCTATATGCAGACACAAACACACACACATATATATACACAGAATAATTACCAATTGAAGCTGAGCGCATTTGTCTCATGTGAGTTTCTATAACAGAAGGATCCCGAGAACTGTAACTTCCCAATTCAGGATAAAAGCTGGAGCCAATGTCATCTGGAGGGTTGTGTCTCCCTTGTGGATAATTCTTGGCTATTCTAGGGTCCCAGTGCTCCAACACTGGATGATTCCAATGTATATATTTACCATCGAATTGTGGATTTCCATACCAACTGTAATAAAATACATGTAGATAATTATTCAGAGGTGGTAGTTCTTCCAAGTTAAGTTCAGGGGCTTTGGAAGGTTTCATAGTGATTTCAACACTTTTTAAATTCTTGGTATTTGTTTCACTGTTGATTCTGTCACTCTTTCGGAAATCAAAACTTTTTCCCAAATGAATAGTTCGTTGATGAAGTTCTGGAAGAAGGTCAAGTCCAAAAGGAGCTCCAAAAGTAGCTGTATTTGGTCTCAGCATTTTTAAACCCATCATCAGAGAGAAAATAAATAGAATAAAAAGTGCCAAAATGATGCAAGTCCTTCTCCGAAACTTTGCCATGATGACATACTTTAAACTCCAAAATAGTGTTTTGCTGCAATTTATTAAAAAAAGATAATTAGTGTTATCAACATTATTTTCCAATGTATTCAACATGAAAACTAAAATCCATAAATTTCATTACATTGATTAATACTGATTTCATCATATATTGGTGAAATTAAGAAAGTGAAGTAAGATATTAATTATACCATCATGTATAAATGTCTACAGTAAGGGTCTATGGCTAGAATGGCAATATTCATTTGGATATATCACCATGTACATGCCAATTACATTGAGTCAGACGAACCTTTAGGAATTTTTATTTATGAAATTAAAATATGTTTTTCATTACTTGAACAGATTATATGTATACTGAATGTAGGAAGGGAACATTCTATGTGTATGAACTAAAATTTTATTTTTAAAAATCATTTATTTATTTATTGTAGAGACAAGGTCTATGTTGACCAGGCTGGTCTTGAACTCTTGGGCTCAAGCAATCCTCCTGTCTGAGCCTCCCACATTACTGGGATTACAGGTATGAGTCACCACACCCCTCGCCTGAACTAAAATTTTCTAAATCTAAGTGTAAAATTTACAAATCACAGTTAATAAAAAGGAAATACGAGTATATAAAAATCCCAGTCATTAAACAGATTTTCCAAAAATTTTTTAACTAAGAACAATTTCATAAAAGGGAAAAATTACAAATTTGGAATAACATTTTGAAGTGAAATAGAATCGGACGAAAATTTTTAAATGACAGTAGAGAAAAAAAGAATAATCACAAGTAAGATATTCCCAATTTTTTAAAAAAAATTCAGTAGGCTGGGCATGGTGGCTCATGTCTGTAATCCCAGCACTTTGGGAGGCTGAGGCAGGAGAATCACTTGAGTTCAGGAGTTTGAGACCAGCCTGGACAACCACAGGGAGACTTGATCCCTACAGAGTTTTTTTAAAAATTGGCTGGAGGCCGGGCGCGGTGGCTCAAGCCTGTAATCCCAGCACTTTGGGAGGCCGAGACGGGTGGATCACGAGGTCAGGAGATCGAGATCACCCTGGCCAACACGGTGAAACCCCGTCTCTACTAAAAAATACAAAAAACTAGCCGGGCGAGGTGGCGGGCGCCTGTAGTCCCAGCTACTCAGGAGGCTGTGGCAGGAGAATGGCGTGAACCCGGGAGGCGGAGCTTGCAGTGAGCTGAGATCCGGCCACTGCACTCCAGCCTGGGCGACACAGCGAGACTCGTCTCAAAAAAAAAAAAAAAAAAAAAAAAATTGGCTGGGCATGGCGATGTGTGCCTGTAGTTCCCCAGCTACTCATGAGCCTGAGAGGGGTTGACTGCTTGAGCCCAGGAAATCAAGGCTGCAGTGAGTCATGATTGTGCCACCGCACTCCAGCCTGTGTGACAGAGCAAGAAAACGTCTCCAAAAACAAAATTAATTTATGACTCTGCAAATCTTACTGAACAGAGGTTATAAAAAGTAATTTATAACTTCTGAAATGGTACTATATGTGTTTTTGTTTTAGTAAGTATGTTTATGGACATATATTAATGCAGTGCTTCTTGGCTAATTAAGAAAAGACACTATTGCTGTGTGTGTGTATTTATGTATGAGTATATGTATATAGGTACATATACATCATACGAATGAAGTATTCAAGTCTTTTTATATACAAATTTCTTATTAGAAAGGTATTTGGCACAATGCTGACACTGATTGCTTTATAAAATATGAGTTCTACGATACATCATGGTGCTGTTATTCTAGAGAATTAAGTTAGAATAGACTAACTCCAATAGAAAAGACAGACAAGTGAAACTTCCTACAAACTGCTGCTTCTATTCTACGTGTATTTAAGAAACACTAAAGTAACCAAGTGTATTTCTTTAACAGCTAAAATCTTAAGGTCAATCCTGTTTAACTGTGAATAGTGAATAATATAAAGAACAATATAAAAGAATAGTATAAAAGACATATGTCTAGCTTAGGACATATGTCTAGTTTAAGACATATAAAATAAACATTCAAAAAGAAATCTGCCAGCTTAAAAGCTCTTTTCTACTTCTTGTGTTCCCTGTGAATCACCAGTCCTGCCCTTCTCCCTGCCTAAGGGCAACTGCTTGACTTTTGTGTTTTCCATTACACCTCTTCTTTCTTTATAGTTTTCCCACCACACAAGCATATCTGACTAAAGTTAATTGTATTTTGTCTGTTTCAAACTTTAAGCAAATATGGTGTGTGTACATATATACATTATATATGTGTATATATGTGTACTATATATACGATACGTATACCATGCATATATATCAAGGCATGCAGCTACATAAACATGCGTATGTGTATGTGTACACATGCATGTACATATATGTGTATTTACATATTATGCATTTTGTGTTATATGTGGACACGTCATATATTCGCATATAATATAAATATATATGATTATATATACGTAATTAAATGTTATTTAAATTCATAAAACTCTTGGGAAACAATATTAATTACTACATCTTTTCTGATACTTTACCTGGTATCCTAACTCTTCCACATCCCTGCATTCCATCACATCAGTTCCTTCCCTCTCTAATAAAAAGCTATGTAAATGAACTTTCAGTAAAGGAATAGGTAGACAAGTCTGAAGATTTTCTTTTAATAACTATATACATACTGGTAAAACGTTCCTCCAGAAGGTATCTAATTAATTACAAATGGGGACATAATGACAGTGGAAAACCTACCAAAACACCAATTAAAACTAATGATCAAAATTGACTTTATCAGTTAATTTTGAATAAATAAGTATGACCATTAGTCTGCAGAGAAGCTGTACTGAGAAAAACACAGAATCACTGCTGTGACATTCCTGTTAAAAATTAATTAATCCAGATCCTGCCTCAGCCTCCTGAGTAGCTAGAACTACAGGCATCAGCCACCATGCCCGGCTAATTTTTTCGTTTCTTTTTAGTAGAGACGGGGTTTCACGGTGTTAGCCAGGATGGTCTCAATCTCCTGACCTCGTGATCTGCCCGCCTCCGCCTCCCAAAGAGCTGGGATTACAGGCGTGAGTCACCGGGCCGGGCCAGGCAGAGCTGGCAGTGAGCAGAGATCGCGCCACTGCATTCCAGCCTGGGCAACAGAGCGAGACACCATCTCAAAAAAAAAAAAAAAAAATTAAGCCAGATCTAATCACGAGGAAGCATCAGACAATATATTAAAGAAAGGATACACACATACACATAAATACACATATATTCATACATATATACACACCACATACACTATATATAATGTATGCTTACATTGCAACATATAAGGGCGTGTGTGTGTGTGAGAGAGAGTGTGTGTATAATGGTAAGCAAATGTGGTAAAATATTACCATTTGGTGAATATGCAGGAAAAGTATACAGAAATTGTTTGTGCTATTTATCCCAGCAGTAAACTGAAGCATGTGAGCTGTTAACATACCTGCTTACTTCTGGAAAGGGCAAGTCATAAGGTCTTTCAAACCCTCAACTACATGACTCTAGGAAGTGAAATTTCTACATGTGAGTTGTGGCAGCCCTGTTGCACTAATAGGTATAAAAGGATGATACAACCATTTTGGCATGCCATTGTAATTTGTTGTCTGAAATTTTCAAATTATTGATATCACAACAAATATTTCCCCCTTTGCTTAAAGGGAGAATTTTGATGAGACATGAAGCAAAAATTTGGATGTAATATCATATCAACTATTATGATACATAATATCATATCAACTGTATTAAAGATATACACAGAAGGAAATAAACATGTAAAATAGTTACGTCTGGGTGATAAAACAGTGATTTTCTTACTATTTTCTAAAAGTAGAACATAATACTTCCTAAGGAAAAGGTCTGGATAGGTATTCTATAAGGAAAAAAACAATGGTAATGAATGTTGGAAGAGTTACAGAGACAGGAGAAATAACTAACAGATTTAGAAATTAGTAAGGCATTGATTTTTGAAATGTTGACTTCAGCTAAATGGCGAGATGCATGAAAGATCAAGATACATAATAAATCTGAAGATGTAAATTCAAATCAGTCACACTTAGTTGTGTGATCCTGGGCAAGTCATTTAGCCTTTTCTTAAAAAAGAGGGTATCTGTTTTGCCTACTGATAAAACTGTTCTGTGAATCATGCAAGACAATTTGAAACAGTAATGTTTTATCAAAGAGTAAACACTAATGAATTTATAAATAAATGAAAAGTGAAGAAATATAGGAAAAAAAGGAAATTTAAAAAAATTTCTTAGGTTCATTTTCCAGATCTACACATGAACACAAAGCACAAAATGTCCATTTATGGAAGCTGTTTTTTTTTCTCTCCCTCTCTCCCCTATAAATGTAATTTCTTAAGCTGATCCCTCTGTCTTCTCATTTTACATTACTTCATTCATTCAATTAAAATGTGTGTATCACATCATTATAGATGACACACAAGCTCAATTTTAAAAGGTATCTACTGGCTCTGGCTCAACCTCCATATCTCAATTAAGTCATCTCAGCCTAAATAAACACAGATGGGCACTGAGATTTAAAATATGAGCTCTGTAGTTCAAATGCCTGAGTTCAAAATCCAGCTATGCCATTTTTTAGTTATCTGACCTACAAAACTGACGTATCTTTCTGAGTTCCTTTCCTCACCTATAAAATGAGCTATTACTTCACTCATAGGATTTTTGTGAGGATGAAATTAGTTAATATTGTAAAACTCTCAGAATCATGTGGCTTAGTATAAGACTAAATAAATATGAGCAACTGTTTATGATGATGATTAAAGATGGGTGCAATCTTAATCTGGGAAGCAATTAAAATAGAACACATTTTATTCTAAGTGCCTATTCTCTATATGACCAACTATTGAAATACCAGTCACCTTCAAGTCAACGTTGAAATGCTGCCTCTTCTTGATACCTCTCCAGATTCCACAGTGGAAAGTACTTACTCCTCATATATTTCATTGTTAACAGTATTTACTTTTTAAATTGTCATTTCTTATGTATTATATCATGCTGTGCATTTATATTTATATTCCCTACTAGATTGCTCCTTAAGTTTCAGAAATAGAGTCTTTATCTTCACATTCTAGTAGAGTATAACCTATCTTTCACATAGTGTTAAGTGTTCAGCTTAAATAAACTTAATTTCTGGCTCTTTAGTGTTTCATTGGTATTTTGGCAGTATATATATATGTGTGTGTGTGTATATGTATATATGTGTGTGTATATATAGGTATATATAGACTGCGTGTGTATATATATATAGACTACTGACCATATACACACTTGATAAGTTTACAGTGTATACTGAACATATTACAAAGAATCATAAAGATCCAATAATTTTAAAAATCCAATTTAATGAAAAAAATCATCTTCAACACTGCAAAACCACAATGACCCTTGAGATGCCTAAAATGTCTGATCTTGCACGAAAGGGGTAGAGGAACTAATTTAGCTTCAATAAAAGAAAAGTTTTATAAGTCACCATAGAAAAAAAATTACAAGTTAATTGCAGATATGTTTCCAAAGCAGGGACCTACTCAAAGTATTGGCTACTGAAAATTTGTTTTCTCCTCAAAAGGCTGTTTACATTACTCACACACAATAGGTTCTTTTGAACCTATCGCTTCTATTTTTTGAGTTTTGTGCTTTTAATTCTTTGAAATGCTGACTTAAAGCTTAGTGATGTCTAATAAAAAATTATTGGACATATCCAGCTAGCTAAGAGACCCCAAGAGATTCAGAAGTAGGGTGGTATGAATTACTTCAAAAATTATTTGCTTTTATCATGCAACTCAGAAAATCCAAAAAGACTGCCCCTTTTAATTATTATGAACTAAATTAAATCACACAGATTTTTGGTGCTTTTTAAAATATATATATTGTTTTCTTCTAATTTTATTTTGTATGAAGCCACCGGAGATAAATATAACTCAATAGTAGAAGACACATCTGGAACTTTCAAAATCAGTTTCAAAATCAATTCTTGCCCAGGTCAGTTTTATTGTAAACACTTGTACCCTCTGGTTAACAGAAATTCAGTTAAGTTTAGATTCATTCTTCCTTTCTAATCTTCACAACAACCTATGAAGTAGAATTTCTTTTAACTTCATTTTACAGATGATGAAACTGAGCAGTTGGTAACTTTTTCAAAAATCTCTGGGTGAGCAAATGGCCAAGCAACCAATCTAAGGTTAATCACCTAGCAAGGAGCAGATCAAGTCCGGCTGAAGAACTCAAGTTCTTGTCTATGCTATTCTGCCTTCCTTCAAGGGATTAGACAAATCAAATTTAGAGGATACACCACAGTTATTTTTGTGACATAAGATGAAAGCTGCTGCTATATGGTTGTTTTCAATTAAGGATTATGTACTTAATAAACAATGATTAACTGTTACCTATTCCATAAACTGTAGCCCAAACGTAAAACTAAAGACAGCTTATTCTATTTTCTGATCATACATTCACTATTCAGCACACAAATAACAGCAACAGTTCTGGAAATGGTGTTTTCATTGTTGTGATTTTTTGTTTTGGGGGGTGTTTTTTTGCATCGAGCCTGGAAATCCACAAATTCACAGCACTCCTGCTTTTTTCAGGTGTGATACACTTGAAATAGATGTATTGTCATGAAAGTGATTTGCAAACAACGTGACACAGTATCACCAACATCTAGGTTTTACTTTATGTATTTTTTCAAACTACTGCCCCAATACTTAAACGTGAAGAGCCTATTTCAGTCCCATTTTTCTTATTTTCAAGTTCATAATCAACATTATCCCCCCCTTGTTGTTTTATAGCACTTCCACCTTTTCATGTTTAACACTTATCCGTAGGGTCTTGCAACAACAAAACCAAACAGTTACAACTGCCTGTACTTCAAGTTCCTTCTTTGGAAAAAGGAACACCAAAAACGCTAATCCAGCATTGTTGCATCCCCAGACTTAGCAAAGGGTAAGAGTCTAAGATGACAGTGCCAAACACGTTAACAGGTGAACTGAAAAACCATCTCCAGCGGCCTCGCCATCCGGCGGTCTCCTCCCGATGCCCAGAGGCGCTGAGACAGGCGACAGCAACCTTTCCGCTGCACCCTGAGCCCAGCAGGCCTCGGTCCTTCCACTCTCCCGGTCGGCTCAAGGCTCAGAGGCAGTCTTGGGGAACAAGGAGAAGGTGCTGAAAAAGGCTTTCATCCGTCCCGAAATCTCCAACTTGTCTGGGAGACGAGGAAAAACCGAGGCAACAGGAGGTTCCGTTTCAAAGAGGCGGCGGCGACGAGGCCGGCGGGGTGGGGATAAAGCAGCGTAAACGGCAGTAGAACTAACGCAAACTAATACAGGCGTAAGAGTGACAGCTCAGGTTAATCGGGGGTCTGGGGGTACAGACTCGCCGCTCGGCGCCACAAGCTACCTGCCAGAGGGGCGCCGGGTCAAAGGACACCAGGAGGAAAGCCGCCACCAGATTGGTTGGCGGGCGAGCGCGCAGGCGCCCGCGGTGGACCTCGTGCCCCCTGCAGCCACCGCCGCCGCCTCCACGGGGTCCGAATCCTGCAGCTACTCACCAGCGTCGGGTAATCCGCTTCCTGCGGGGACTCGGCCAGAGGAGAGGTTGAGACCCCCGAACAGAGAGCAGACTGCCGCCGCGCCGCGAGCCCAGGCAGCCCTTCCTCCCCGAAGGCCGCGCAGAGCGTTCCGGGAGCTTTCAGAGGCGGGACGGGCAGGGGCGGGGTCACGGAGCGGGCGGGGCTCGGGGGGTCTCCCGGAGCCTCCAGTCGCGGGTCTAAGAGGCCTAGGGCGGGAGCGGCGCGGAAGAAAGAAAGGACTGCGTTTCGGGGCTTTCTGTAAGAGGGGAAAGACGTGTAGATTGGAGTCAGACTGCCCTCCCGTCCTATTTCTGCAAGTAGAACTCACTGCCCTTAGAAACGGTGTTCTGAGGCTCAGTTGGGAGGCTCTAACTGTATTACAGAGGACACATTTTTGTTTGTTTTTATGTGAAACTTTCACAAGTTGTTTGTAACCCGAGTATACTAGTTTTCAAACTTTCTAAGTTGAACTGTTTTGATTTTTTAAAAAACAGAACTTTACTTGGAAGCCCAAGGTAGGCAGATGCAGATGGCGTTTTTAATTTGCGAATGTATTCTATAAAGTCACATCTGTACTGAAATACTAGAAATAATTGACGATAAGTCAGATGTAAAGAACGAGAACTTTTGAAATAGGATTACAACTGAGGGTTTCCATCTTATATTCGCTTCAGAAAACAAGAAAATGCTATCTTTTATTTGCTTGCGTAGTAACAGGAAATCCTTATTCAAGCTAGAACTTGCTGATGTGAAGAGTTTTATAAGGGCTCTCCTTAAAATTACTTGTTACGCCAATTTTAATTGGGAAATATACGTATGAGTATGTCTCATGTGCATATCTTAAAGAAGAATGAAAAATGCCCAAGTACCCACTACAGAGCTTAAGAAAAAAAATGCCAGTATTTTTGAAGCCTTCTAGAAAGGCCTCTCTAAAATCATCTTCCTTCCGTTCACCGTTACGATGATTTTTATATTGCTTATTCCGTTGCCTTTCTGAAAATTCAGTTACATATGTACGATTCCCTAAAAATACTTTTTTCCTGGTTTTATATTTTATATGTGAATCATTCTTCATTTTTACCCTTTTTTCACTACCCATTTAGATTTTGAGAGGTTTTGAGATTCGTCTATATACAAGTCCGTTTCCCATTAACTAGACTGGCACATCGTTGTCCTTCTGCTATTGTTAGACTTTTGTTTTTGCTGGCAAGAGCATCTGATTGCTCTTTTAATTTGCATTTGCCCTTTTTTTAAAGCCTGTTCTTAATTTTGTCTCATTTTTTAAAAATTGCTTGCTTTTGAAAATTATTTTGTAGATAATATTTAGTTTTTCTAGTTTAATTCTCTCTTGTAAGTTACGTGTGTTTTTCAAATGTCTTCTCTTAGTTTATGGACTGTCCAGTTCTTATGATGTTTCTTGATTGTCAAAAGCTTTATACTTCAGTATACAGCTTTTTGAATTTAATAATATTTTACATTTTAATTTTGTGCTTTTTGCTTTCTTGCTTACAAGATTCTTCCCAATATAAGATCAGAAACTATTCTTTCTTCTACAAGTTTAAAAGTTTAATTGTAACAATGTTAGACACAGAAAAGGACAAATAATAACATAATGAACACCCATGCACTCAACTCTGTGTATTAAAACATTTTGTAAGCCCCTCCTCCTAATGATTCTTCTCTAAAATTGCTTTAACTATACTTGGCTCTTTACTCTTTCATTTAAATTTTAGGATGAGCCGGCCAAGATCCATTTTTAAAAATTGGATTTTAATTGGGCATTTTATTCAACTTAAGAATTGAATTTAAAGATTATTTTAGTGACATGTCTTATCTATGAACATAGTATATTTATTTTATTCAGGTACTTTATGTGCTACTATGCTTTGTAATTTATTGAATATCTTTCATTATATTGCCTCCTAGTTTTATTACTAAAATTAGAGATCTCTGTCTTTAAACTCTATTTGCTAATTATTCAGTCGCATTGTATTAAAAGAGCATCAATTTCAATATATTGGTACCGTCTCCAGAATCTTCGCTGAATTTTTTTGATTGCTTGCTTTATTTCCTTGTTACATCTTTGGATGACCTATATAGGTAATCATATCATTTGTAAGTAAAAATAATGGTTTCCTTCTTTCTCTTTTTAAACCACTTATTCAGTTTTTTCTTTTATTTATTAATAGAGCATCCAGTGCAATGTTTAATGGAAGTAGTAATGGCATTCTTGTCCCATTCCTCTCTTTACTGCCATACTGCTAACAGTTTATAATGATAACAATGTTTGCTGTGGGTTTTGGTAAATACTTTATCAGGATTATTAAGTGTTCAGTTTGCAGTTCATAATGTTTTATTGTTTGCTTTTGTTTTTAACCGTGAGTGACAGCTTAATTGATGAAATGCTTTTCCTGCATCCATTGAGATAATCATTGTTTCCTATTCTAATATATTTATGGGAATGATTAATACATTTTCTGATGTCAAATGAGAGGGAGAGAATTTTATTTTATAAAAATGTTAGTGCATGCTCACTTGCTTAAAAACCGGGTACTTTATGACTGCCAGTGTAAATAAATTAGGGCAAGTAGATTCGCATTGCATCACCCTCTGTATCTGTCAGAGTCATTGCACAATGGTGTTTATAAACTGGATTAGAATTGCTGCCAGTGCCCCATCTTGTAACTCTGACTGCTCTACCTATCCCCTGCTATTGTCAGGGAATGTTGAGGTGGCAATGATAGAAATAATGTTGTTAATATTCTTTTTTTCTTTCACATCACTTTTTTCACAAAGTGTTTTTATGTAGATTTTTTTTTTTTTTTTACTTGACAACACTGGAAAGTAAGCAAACATGTTTTGTTATAATTATCACATGTATAATGTTTTTGCATTCTGAATCTTGATTTTATTTTCAAATATGGGATGGCCATAATAGCTGCCACATCCAATTTTTTTTATCTCTCATGTATACATTTATTTTTAATTAGTTCAATAATTTTCTGAATGTAAACAATATAGAATTTAGCAAATTAATAAGCACTGATGGGAAAGGTCTCCAAGATAAATGAGCAAGTGATTAGTATGTTATTACTTACAAGAGAAGTTTGTGTTATATTAATATAAATTTTATATATGTGCATGTATGATATATAAAAATATCTGGAAGGATATATGCATTGTTACCTATAGTGATGTAAGGGCAGGGGAATGAAGAATTTTCTTTTTTACTCTCTGTAGTGCTTTTTTTTTTTTTTTTTTTATGAGCCCATATTTATTTATTTTTTAAATTAAAAATACAGCACCAGAAGAATATGCCATTCATCTAATAGGTGGTTTCTTGAAAGGAAAAAGAGCTGCATATAAATTCATTTGTATCGTAAATAGGCATTTTTTTTTTTTAGCCACATGAATTAAGCATTTTATTTAATTATCAAGCACCACCTTAAATATTACTTTAAAAAATTCAGTCCTATATTGAAAATAGGTATCCTGATAACTTCCAGAACATTATTCGGAACACCCGTTTCCCCAACTAAGATAAATCCATTGACGGATGCTGAATAGACTTCGCCCATTACCACTTTGGATTTCTTGATAGTCTTATACTTCCATCTTCCATCGTAATGTGTTCAGCTCAGCTTCCTAGAAACGTTTGAACAACGGTTTAGAAAAGTTTGCCCAATAATCCAGCACCCTCCAGGTTTTTAACAGTGAATAATGTTACTTGTGCAAGTCAGAATCTGATACCAATTAAATGGTGACAGCTTTGCCAATAAACAAGAATGTGCTCTTCCATGGCTAGGAAGGGAGACTGCCACAGCTGACATAAATAGACATTTTATGTGTGTTGCATCAGGAGTAATCAGTCACTGAGAGTCCAAAGACAAAAATGATCCAAAGAAGGAAGAATGAAAAAAAAATCCCCCATTTTTTTCTTTTTTGTCAAATTCTTGTATGGAAGGATTCTAACACAATAAACTAATAGTAGCCTTTGGTTTATTCTAATAGACATTTATTAAAATCATAGTCCCCACCCCACAAGATCCTTGAGGTTAATCCTATCTTGCTACTAGAAAAGCAGCAGCCATTAATGTTATCTTTTGACATCAGCATTGAAGAGTCTTCTTTGTATTTCCCAGACCTAAGCAAACAGTTACACCTTCAACCATCTTTTTCTTGCCTCTATTTCAATGGGCCCTATTGTTTGTCTCCTGATTATTTCATGTCTATTTTTCCCCTGTCCTAGAAGTTTCATTAGTATTTCTTAGCCATATGCCATTTATATCTTTGCTCATTACTCCTCTCACTGAAGATGAGAAATCAATTTCTGTCCATATCCTCTCCACTTACATTAATCAGAGATATATTTTGTAAGCAATAGAAATTGAATCTGGCAAACCTAAAAACAAATAGACTATGCAAAAAGTTACAGAATTTAGCATGAAGATGAAGGCTAGTACATTAGGTAATGGCAATGGGTAGGAAACAAGAGGGGCTAGGAAACTGGGAATACAGCCTCATATAACAGTATAGATGAGGGCACTGCTGCTTTCAGGGCTGCCCTGAACTCAATGCTGCTGACACCACTATGAGTGACTTCCCAACTCTGCCTATGTTGTCTGCCTTGTTGCTTCAAGATTCAAATTTTGGATTGAGATCATTTGATTAGCTTACTCTAGGCTGTATGTCTTTTCCTCCATAGCCTCCTTGAAGTAGAGCCCAGAACTTTTGGCTTATATAATGGGAAATTGGGCACAAAACACACAATACATTATTCTTCCAAAAACCTGAAGGATCTTTAGATTCTAAGTAGTAACAAAATAAAATAAATCCCCAAATAGTCCAATTATCCATCACCGTATGCTTCACTGTCCATATAAAGTTTATTTTATACTATTTTATTCTTTTAATACCTCTACATTTATAGGGAGTAATATGAAACAGCAATCATTTCTTAATTAACTAAATTGTTCTGTTCTTTTGATCATATCTTGTGTTTATGAAGGTTTAACTTGGATATTCCTTGACACAATTTGGGATGCAAAGAATGTAACTCCAAGAAGTGCCATGAGTAAAACACTAAAGTTTCCACCAGTTTATAGCAGCAGATAATTCAGAAAACCAAACTTTCATTGTTCCCCCTAATGCTCTAATCCTTTCACTATACCTACCAGCATCCTGACAGCAAGGAATCCATTCTAACTCTATCTCACATAAATTCACGAACTATGATCAGACCAAGGAAAACACTTGCCTTGGTAGGCCATGATTAAAATTCACTGGCCTCATAGTGGTCACAGGTTTTAGGGTGACTTCTTGATGCATTAGATAAGGCTCTTCTCAGAATTGATGTACGTAACCCAGAATTAAACTCAGTGTAGGTAACTTCTAACTAAACAAGCTAAGCCCCTTTGGTGAAAGTTTTTCTCATTCTCTGATCCAAGTACTTGCCCAGGTCATGGCCCTCCTGAGTGATGGAGATGGGAGAGGGTTCTGCCTTCCCCAATAAAGAAGGCAGAAAGTTCACCTCTGATTGAATGATGCTGTTAGATGCCAATGCGTTGATTTACTAGATATGGAATATTTCTCCTTAAGGAAACCCTATCCTGAAGGAAACCCTATTCTGCAAACAGGCATGGTGGCAGCTAAGGCAGATGCATGTCTTTAGTGGAAACCAGAGCCAGCAGGAAGATGTAGCACTTCCTGAGTTCGGAAATGACTCCACCAGTTGATGTAGGGCCTCTCGGTGTGTTGATGGAAGGAAGTTTCATGTTTTATGATTGAGCATTAGTGTCATACCACAATCAGCCACTCCCCAAATGTTGCATCACTCAAACTCCAGGTTTTATGGAGAATTTCCTAAGGTATTAGGTTTGGGTTTCCTCCTTCGTAGGATGCCATGGGTTATTTAAACAAAGCAACCTAATCTTTCTCTTGCCATGATACCACCCTCTTCTGCCATGGAAAAAGAAGCAGTTTGCAAAAGTCAGTAAAAGAAAAAAAGAATGCCTTGTTATTTCTCAAAATAGATGAGCTCACTGGTCTTCTATTTATATAAGAGAGACCACAGTAATTCTTCTCAACAGTATCAGCTACAAGGTGATTTTCTCTGCCTGCTTATTCTAAGAAGTAGCTGGCAATTTCTCTTGTTAAAAGAGAAAAAGAAAAAAACATACATTTACTCACTGATAAACATTTTTCTATTAGAGAACCCAATTAAATAGCAGGCCTGTGTTATATACATCTTTTATACACCCTGTAATGTCAGGTTCCATGAAAGCAGTTCAGAGATTGTCTAATTCAGAGCTGGGGCTCCAACCCCCAACACATAGTAGGTGCTTATAGGCTTATAGTAGGATGATAAAAATCCCCAAAGATATAGAGGTCCTAATCCTCTGAACCAGTGAATAATAATTCACATGGCAAAAGGGACTTTGCAGGTGCGAGGAAGGATCTTGAGATGAGAGTTGTCTGGATGGGCCCTAAATATAATCACATATGTCTTTATAACAGGGAGGCAAAGGGAGATTTGACAAAGAAGAAGGCAGTGGGACTACTGAAAAATGCTAGGCTGCTGGCTTTGAAGATCACACTAGGGACCAAAAGGAAAGGAAAGCAAGTATTTCATTCAAGCTCTAAAAGCCAGAAAAGGCAAGAAAAACCTTCAGAAGGGAGAATGACCATGATAATACCGCAATTTCAGCCCAGTGAAACTGACTTCAGACTTCTGGCCTCCTGAACTGCAGGAGAATAAATGTATGTTTTTTAAGCTACCAAGTTTCTGCTAATTTGTTCTAGCAGCCACAGGAAACTAATACAGTTTTCAACAAATATGTGTTGAATAAATAAATCAATGAACAGTAGGGATTCGGTAAATATTACATTAATTATATGATGGCCAGATTGGTTCCTTGAGTGTGAGAGACACATCATTCTTTAAGTGCATCTGCAGAGTAAAAGCTAAATGCATTAATATAAACTGAGTTCTTATTTACCAATTTTTATTCCGGTTGTTTTTGTTGGTTTTGGTTTGTTGAGATGGGCAAATATGTTAGCTTCATAATTTTTTTTATTTTGTTATGCATTTATTCACAATGTTGAGGGGTGCCTACTTTCAGAATACATATATTCATGACAAATCTCTACCTCCTAGGAGTTTGCCATCTACCAAGAAACACAGAGATACACAGTGTGTGGTTTATATTATCTACTTACCACTGTTTGGGTTACTTTAATTATTTTTGTGTATATGTGTGTATCTCAAAAGTGTTTGTGCCCCTGCAGGGCAGTCTTTTCTGCATTCATCTATTTACAGCATCTAACACAATGCTGTCCACATAGCTAGACTTCAGGAATATTTAATTGAATGTATCTAGTGGCCAGAAATTCATGCTTTATTGACTGAATAAGAAATTAAGGAAACACAGTGTAAGAGTGTGTGGGGGGAGTGTGTATTTGTGTGTGTGTGTATTTATACATATGTATGATAATTTGGTGGTAACATTTTGCTGTTCTTGGTTTTCAAAATCCCCAAGTATGATGTCTACTCATCTTTTAAAATAAGAATATGCAACAATAAAAGCAAAGCTTACCAATTTACCATATATAATTTTACAGCAAAAATTTTTATATAAAATATAAACATATTTATATATATGTATTCATATAATCTATATGTATTATATATAATTTTATATGTATTCCATATATGTGCTATCTCTAATATGTTATGATTCATAGAAAAGGATAATGTGCTCCCAAAAATATGTGCTAAAAATACATAATACAAATTTCATACATACATTTGCACTGCTTTTGTGGGTATAGAATTGGTTATGAGATACAACATATCTTTATTCCACAACATTGACTTTTTTTACAATTTATGTAACTTGATCAGGAAAAGTATAGAAATAAAGATCAAAACAATGTGAAAATAGTGACTATAAAATATTTTTCAAGTGACTATCAATGATATTTCATTAAAAACACAAGATAAGGAAATTTTATTCTGGGTTTATTTACCAAGGAACAAAATATTTTGGCTTCTCTTAATTTTTTATCCTTCAATTGTGATTTCTTTCTGCATATGTTCAAGCTCACCAGATAACTCTCATCTTCCTAGTTGTCGCTGTGGCATTTTTGCCTCCAGACCTGAGATTTATTTTCCCTCAAGCTCCTACTGTGGGCAGCTCAGTGGCATTCCCTATACTAATCTGTAGCTCCAAAAGCTCTTACTGCCCGGCAGTGCCTGGCTTAGGCTACTTATTAACTTCCTGTCTAATTTCCAGTCTTACATCTGCTGGAACTTTGTTGGATTTATGGCAACTCATAGAATTTTAGACTATTAAGAGACATTAAGTTTGAGCGGGACAGTGTTTATTTTACTTAGTAGAATAATCTCTTCTACAACATTCCAAACAGGTGGTAGCTATACATTGAACAGCCAAGAATAGGTAACTGATTCTCACAAAGTCGGGACAAATTGCTGCAATATTTTTATCAAAATAATTCTAAATGCGTTTCCTACTTTCTTCCATACAGGTTTCCTAGCTCTCTTTATGAAGCTTTACAAAATACTGTAATACCTCTTCTAAACGAAAATAAATAAATGAATATGTTTCTAATTTTCTTTCAAAACATTTTAACCCCTTTAAAAATTCTCTGCAACTTTGCAAAACATCTTGATAATATCCTTAAGTGCGACAGCCAGAATAAAAAAATGAATTGCCAGTACAGAATACAGTCTATTTTAGAAAATATTGTCCGTGCAACCTGATATGCCCAGTCAGGAGGAAAGAAAGGCACTGATTCTTCATATCAACCCTACTCTAAATTTTAAGGGGAAAACTTCTGGTGAACACAATTCTGAGTGAACTAACCAATGTGGCTGCACAACCTCTCTCTCCCATACAAAGAAATGCTAAATCAGGTGTAATTTTAA
The DNA here is from genome assembly GCF_047675955.1 of Chlorocebus sabaeus. Classification (NCBI taxonomy): domain Eukaryota; kingdom Metazoa; phylum Chordata; class Mammalia; order Primates; family Cercopithecidae; genus Chlorocebus; species Chlorocebus sabaeus. The sequence continues at coordinate 80,146,939 of NC_132916.1, forward strand.
AATATTTGGTTTTAATATGTAGCCTGAGAAGGGGAGAGAGAAAAAAATTCTAAGGGTCAAGAACAAGTAGAGAATTTGAAGCCAGTAACTTGGTGGAGAAGATTAGACATGGATGAAAGATTCTTTCCTAACTTCTGAAGCTGTAGCATTCAGCCAAGGAAATGTGACAACTTATTCTTGCATCATAAGAATTTTTTTTTTTAATTTGACAGAATTACAAAGAGAACTTGCAAAGTTATTCATATTAAGATTGGTAACATGCTTCCACCAGAAATAATAGGTAAAGTATAAAAATCATAGGATATAGATTATTTCAACAAAGCACTTAAGGGAGTTTATTTATTGTACATGCATAGCATCCTGTACCTGAAAAAATAATTCACTTTATTTTAGATAACATTAGTATGTAGAAAACCTTAGCACATTCTAGGCCACAAAAGGTCGTTTCAGGAAATACCAAATAATAACATATAAACTGTATTATTTGACAAATATTCATTGAAATTAATAAACAGTAACAAAACAGTAGCCACTCATCAGGTATGGGAATTAAATGACACAAACCAATGATTCATGGATTAAAAAAGAACTAAAAGTAGAGATTATATTTAGAATAAAATTATTTTAAAAGGACTTTATGTTAAAATATGAACATTAATGTAAACTCAAAAAGTCAAAGAAAGGGAGAAATAGTGGTAACAGAAGAAAGTAATAAAATAGAAAATAAAGATACAAGAGTCTTTAAAAAAAAATAAACTATTAAAAATAAATAGGCCTCCAACAGAAATTAGGGAGGGCAAGAAAAGGAACATATAATACCAGGAATTGAAAAGGAGTAATAAAAGTACCATGAGCTTTTAAAAAGTCATCAGAGAATGCTAAGAATAACTTAATGCCAGAACATTTGAAAACTTAGATGTTAATATCTTTAAAATGTATAAATGGCCAAAGCACACTCAAGAATAGGAAACCTGGGTGGGTGCGGTGGCTCACACCTCTAATCCTAGCACTTTGAGAGGCCAAGGCAAGTGAATCACGAGGTCAGGAGTTTGAGACCAGCTTGGCCAATGTGGTGAATCCCGATCTCTACTAAAAATACAAAAAATTAACTGGGCGTGGTGGTGGGCACCTGTAATCCCAGCTACTTGGGAGGTTAAGGCAGGAGAATCGCTTGAACCTGGGAGACCGGAAGATGCAGTGAGCCAAGCTCGCACCACTGCACTACAGCCTGGGCGACAGTGCGAGACTCGTCTCAAAAAAAAAAGAGAAAAGAAAAAGAAACCCGAACAGACCAATAAAAATTTAAGAATGGGTCATTAATCAAACATATACTCACACTAACCAAAATAGTTATAATAATAGCATCAACTGCAGAGGCAATAATGTAAATAATAGCAAGAACCCATTAGGCATATGAAGTTTTACAAGAGATAACTAATAAACATTCAGGGAAACAAACAGAATAACCTTATATCTCAGGCAAGTAGGGCTAAATTTTACCTGAGTGGTGGGCACATGCATTTTATACTTTTAACAAATTAAAAATATTCTGTAATTTAAAAACAAAAGATCTAGGAGGAATTTAGGAACACTTGATAAGAATAATTTTAAGTATATTCGCCATGAAAGACTTTTCTAAGTCAGACTTGATTGGAGACTTACCTTAACTCAGTGCATATTAGCTATTAGGTGTTCATAAATTATCCCAAGACATCTCTCTGTTTTCATTTAGGTCGCTTAGAAACTAGTACTCTCAGAACATGGAGTGGAAAGGGCGATCATGGTAGCAACAGACTGAGGAGTGAATTTGCACTGGTGACAAGTGTAGGTAACTTCATCTATTGTGGTACAGGAAGTGTCCAGTTGAACATGTAGAGTTAGCTGCCTAGTCAGTTGAGTTTAAACACAAATCTTTGAGACCTAGGAGTATGGATGTTTTTGTTAAAAATTGTCCTTAAAAGTTTTCTGAATTAATAACTTTTATATTGCCAATTTATCTTAGTAAGAAAATCTACTAGGGCAAGAGGACATTCTTATAAAATCCTGTATGGATCTCTAATGTGTCCCATTAGAATACATGTGAGAGTCATAAAAAGAAGAAATAAGGGTACTCAATAGCTATAAAAGTAATTTTGAGTCCTGGAAAGGGCAAAGGCCATGGCATTAAGATGACTGATAATATCCAGTTGTAGCCAGGATGTGGAATATGTGTATTCTCAGATTTTATTGGTGGGAATATTAATTGGTAGAACCTTTCTGAAGGGAAATTTGGCTGCACTACTCTTTGAGTGAGCTATTCTATATTTAGGTGTTTTTTCCTACAAAACTGTACCCGTGAGAAGAAACTGCACACAGTGAGCTTTCTTCGTAAATGACATGAAAAGATGTCCATGTATAATTTTTAAGATGTCCATGTATAATTTTTGCAAAATTGTGTAATTTACATAAAGATATATCTGTATCAATTTTATATGGTTGGCATAATAAATTACCACAAGTTAAGTGGCTTAAGCAACGCAAATTTATTATCTCACAGTTCTGTAGGTCAGAAGTCAGACATGGGTCTCTCTATGCTAAAATCAAGGTGTCATCAGGGCTGCGTTGCTTACTGGAGGTTCTTGGAGAGATTGTTTCCTTGCTTGTTCAATTTTTTTTGGCAGAATTCAATTGTATAACTGAGGTCATTTTCTTGCCGGCTATATATTAAAGGCAGATTCCAGTTCCTAGAGGCCTCCATGTTACCTGGCTCATAGCTCTCTGCCTCCATTGTCAAAGACAGCAAGGTCAGATCCAGTTCTTCTCATATCACATTTACATTTAATATAAATTATATAAATATATAGGCATATACAATTACGTATACATATAGGGATGAGGAAAGAGAGAGAGGGATATCAGCAACAAAAAACAAACGTGTATGTGTCTAAATTTTTAGAAATAAACATACCAAACACTGAACAGTAGCCGAGACCAGGTTGGTTGGGGAGACCCTAACCCAGGGCGCTAGAGGAATTAAAGACACACACACAGAAATATAGAGGTGTGAAGTGGGAAATCAGGGGTCTCACAGCCTTCAGAGCTGAGAGCCCTGAACAGAGATTTACCCACATATTTATTAACAGCAAACCAGTCATTAGCATTGTTTCTATAGATAATAAATTAACTAAAAGTATCCCTTATGGGAAACGAAGGGATGGGTCGAATTAAATGAATAGGTTGGGCTAGTTAATTGCAGCCGGAACATGTCCTTAAGGCATAAATCACTCATGCTATTGTTTGTGGCTTAAGAATGCTTTCAAGCGGTTTTCCGCCCTGGGAGGGCCAGGTGTTCCTTGCCTTCATTCCCATAAACCCACAGCCTTCCAGCCTGGGCATTAGGGCCATCATGAACATGTCACAGTGCTGCAGAGATTCTGTTTATGGCCAGTTTTGGGGCCAGTGTATGGCCTTTAGATTTTGGGGGGCTTGCTCCCAACATGTCTCCTTTCTCTGATTTGCAAAAAGATAAAAGCAAGGGCAGCTTTGTCACAGTGAGCTACTTCTCGCAGAAGTCGGGATCTGCGTCTTCAGACTATACAAAGACAAACAACATAGACTAAAAGTACAGTCATCATTGAAATCACAGAGCTTCCAAGTGTTTTTATCCATTTAAATAGCTGCTAATTTATCTGCCGCTCCTTTAAGCACTCCAGTTCCTGGCATTAAGGTCAGGTGTGCCTGGGATGCTTTAAATATTTGTTGTTTTAATTTTGCTATATCCAAAAACAAGTTTGTAGAGTGTCTTTTTATATACTTTTTTATTCTTTCCCAAATTTTGATCTTACTAAGAGCATTTAATAGTTTCCACAAATCCTTATGTTTAGCTCCTGTCATGCGCATCCGTGTGAAGAGACCAGGAAACAGGCTTTGTGTGAGCAATAAAGCTTTTTAACCACCTGGGTGCAGGTGGGCTGAGTCAGAAAAGAGAGTCAGCAAAGGGAGATAAGGGTGGGGCCATTTTATAGGATTTGGGTAGGTAAAGGAAAATTACAGTCAAAGGGGGTTTGTTCTCTGGCGGGCAGGAGTGGGGGTCACAAGGTGCTCAGTCGGGGAGCTTTTTGAGCCAGGATGAGCCAGGAAAAGGACTTTCACAAGGTAATGTCAGTACTTAAGGCAAGGACTGGCCATTTTCACTTCTTTTGTGGTGGAATGTCATCAGTTGAGGCGGGGCAGGGCATTTTCATTTCTTTTGTGATTCTTCAGTTACTTCAGGCCATCTGGGCATATATATACGTGCAAATCAAAGGGGATGCGATGGCTTGGCTTGGGCTCAGAGGCCTGACAGCTCCTACAGCGGGCCATATCATTTGAGGTTGAGGTGCCACTATGCCGCCATGGTTCCAGATAATAGGAACTTTTGCTGTACTTGTTATTATTTCTACCATCTGACCATTTTGTTCAGATCATTTGAACATATTGTGATGGTGGCACGCAGACTAAGAGGTGCAATTTAAGCTAAACATCCCATTAGGGGACCAATTAATAATGATTCCATAGTAATCGTTGTGCAGCACCTCTGCCTGTTCTGCAAAGCAATCTTCCTAAACAAGTACGTTCTTTTTTTCTAACTGGGTCCGATCCTGTTTTATAGCACTAAAGGAAGGGTATTGTTCTCTACCTGAAGTTATTTTTTTCCCAAACTCTAATGCACACTCCTCTAAGCTGTTCTATGGCATCATCCTGCATGACCAGTTGTGTGTTTAAACCAGCCCAGCCGCCAACCCCCAAAAGTTGGTCTGCAGTTATGTTCATTTGAGGTTGGGCCTGGGCATTGTGAACAGTCTGAATGGAAGCTTCATCTGCCCACCAAGTTTTAAATTCTAAGAACTGAGCAGGAGTTAGACAAGCTCGAGTAAGAGCATCCCAGTCAGTAGGAATCATCCGACTAGAAACAGTAACATTCTTTAACAGTCCCATTACAAAAGGAGAACCTGGTCCGTACTGATTTATTGCTTGTTTTAATTCTTTGAGTAATTTAAAAGGAAAAGGCTCAAATGTAGCTATAACATTTCCCTCTTGATCTGGGGGGTGTATTCTAACAGGGAACTGCCAAGCCTCTAAATCACCCTCTAGTCTAGCTTGCTGAATTCCTGCCTGAATAGAACTGAGAGAAGTTGCTCGAGGCGCTGCTCGAACAGTCACTGGGGCAACTACTTTTCACCCAGTGTCCTCCAGAAAAGAAAGATCTGGGGGGTCATTTTCTTCAAAATAATAAGGAGGGGGTGCAGAAGGGTAGGGATGAACCTCTCCTTCCTTTGCCGCTTTAGCTTTAGCTGGCAAATAAACATGCTCTGTAACCTCTTCTGTTACTTTGCTATACTCTTGTTCCTCTTCATTATCAGTGTGAAAAATTTCCAAGGTGAAATGAACCAAACTCCAAACCTGTCCCATTGTTACCCTGATGATTCCGAGCTCCCCTTCTTACTCACCATGGGGATTGCTTTAAGAGTACTCGGGTGTCCTCCAGCTAGTTTTCTGTTCCAACCGTTGCTCCGGCGGCACTTCAACCTGGATTCAAGCCCCACGAATGGACACCACTTGCCAAGACCAGCTTGGTCCCAGAGGCCCTAACCCAGCGGCGCTAGAGGAATTAAAGACACACACACAGAAATATAGAGGTCTGAAGTGGGAAATCAGGGGTCTCACAGCCTTCAGAGCTGAGAGCCCTGAACAGAGATTTACCCACATATTTGTTAACAGCAAACCAGTTATTTGCATTGTTTCTATAGATATTAAATTTACTGAAAGTATTCCTTATGGGAAGCGAAGGGATGGGCCGAATTAAATGAATAGGTTGGGCTAGTTAATTGCAGCAGGAACATGTCCTTAGGCATAAATTGCTCACGCTGTTGTTTGTGGCTTAAGAATACTTTCAAGCGGTTTTCCACCCTGGGCGGGCCAGGTGTTCCTTGCCCTCATTCCGACTTGGGCATTAGGGCCATCATGAACATGTCACAGTCCTGCAGAGATTGTTTATGGCCAGATTTTGGGGGGGGGGGGGTTGCTCCCAACAAAGTTTTTTATTGAAAGTGGATTTATTAAAATTAAAAAAAAAAAAAAGGAAGTGGATTTAATTTTTTTTTTTTTTTTTGAGAGGGAGTCTCGCTCTGTCGCCCAGGCTGGAGTGCAGTGACCTGATCTCGGCTCACTGCAAGCTCCGCCTCCTGGGTTCACACCATTCTCTTGCCTCAGCCTCCGGAGTAGCTGGGACTACAGGTGCCCACAACCACACCCAGGTAATTTTTTTTTTTTTTTTTTTTTTGTATTTTTAGTAGAGGTGGGGTTTCATGTTAGTGAGGATGGTCTCGATCTGACCTCGTGATCCACCGCCTCGGCCTCCCAAAGTGCTAGGATTACAGGCGTGAGCCACCGCACCCAGCCGGATTTCAGTTTATACATATACATTTAAGAATGATTTATATTTGTGCAACAAGCACACATTAATGTTGCACTTTAAAAGGTAAAAAGAAAATAATTTATCAATTAGGCTCAGGCACTTGATCAAATTCAGTTTTTTATTTTCTAGTATAAACACCTAGGGAAAGAAACAGTCTCTAAGTAAATATATGTTCCATGAATTATTCATCAAAGTCACTGTAGGTGTTATGCTCTAAATTGAAGAAATTAACCTTTAAAGTATTGATTGACCGAATTGCTGCATGTCTAAATAGAGTGGCAATTCTCAGTACATAATAATCATAACAATACTGCTACTACTAACTCTTGTAGTCATAGTAAAAATATAAAAATTGTTTCTTTTATATTTTATCACTTTCAGAACATTTTCAATTACATTACTTTCATAAATTCTGAAAACAATCTTTAATATTAAGTAGGCAGCATAGAAAATTACCACGTTTTGGAAGGAAAAATATTTAGAGGACCTAGATAAGACTTGCTCAAGGTCCTATAGGCCAAAATTGGGCAGAACCAAAATATGTACTTAGATGTTCTGTTTTAGGAAATATGTACAATATAGAAATAAATAAGACTTCTTTCCTCATGAAGTTAATAGTCTATGAAGGGGGATAAGACATGCATGTAGATGGCTTCACTCAAAGCAAAATGTCATAAGTGTTATTTAAAAGGGTTCCAATGAAGTGTAGTAAGAGTTCAGAGAAAAGTTATTGTGGGGGGCGGTTAATCACACAGGTACTATTTATACGGGGTATTAAATAATAACTAATTATGGTATGATTTTCTATAAACAAGAATGGAGTAGTAGTGTGAGAGTATCAACACTGAGCAAGAGTGGCTCTTTTAGAGGTAATGGCAAGGAGAAGCCAGAGAGAACCAAGAGTCATTGTGCAATTAGAATGAGCAGCAGAAGACAAATGAGAGAAAAGAAACAAAGGTGACTGTATATTTTTCATTCTAGATACATAGACTAATGGAGTTGCTGGCAAGGCACGGGAAACATTTTCTCACCTTCTCTGGCTTCTCAAACCTACTGTACACTTGTTACTGCCCCCAGCACTCCTCAGGAATTGCTTTTCACAAGGTCTGCAGTGATTTCCTTGCACTAAATATATTTTTAGTCTATACCACACTTGATATCTTGGCTATATTCAGCTCTATACTCAGCTCCATCCATCTTGAACATTTTCTCCCTCTAGTTTCCTTGACCTCACATTCTCCAATTTGACAGTTGGCATCCATGTAAAGTGCTTACTGCACTGAATCCTCTGTGAACACCCACATATTCTAAACATATTACATTGAGTCCTAATATTATTTCTCCAACAATTCCTCTGTAGACTTCTCTTTCTTGGTCTAGAGCTTAAATAGACCGTCTTCTGACTGGGTGCTCTCTCATATGATACATACTCACTGTTGGAAGTCTGTTTTCATTTTCATGACTTCAATAACCACTTTGTCCTCTTCTGGTCCATATCTCAGTGGAAAGTATCCTTATGCATCTTATAGATCAAACCATAATTTTTGGCCTCTTTTTTCCCCTCAGGCCCTCATCAGAGAAAATACAAATCTTTCAAAATACATTTTACTTTAACTTTTCTGTATTTCTAATGTAACCATTCCAATGAAATGTTTTATTAGCTTTCATTTAAGATCTCTCATTCTGATTGATCTTTCACCTGCCTTTGGCCTTTCAATATGACCTCCACACTGCAGTCAGAATGATCTTTCTAAAAATCAAATTGATCATGTGATTCCTGTCCTTATAACCTTCCAGTACTTTCTCTGTCTCTCAGGATAAAGTCCAAATTCTATAACACAACATATGAAACCCTTATGGATTTAGCTGATGATTACTCTTTCACTCTCAAAACTCACTACTCCATACTCCCCTCACTTCGCTGTCATGAATAATTTTCTGTTCCTAGACTTGCTTGTGTGCCATGTTTGTTCTTACACCAATAGTACTGTTCTTTGCTTCTCTCCTTTACATGACTAATTACTATTTAAGCTTTAGTGCTCAACTTAGACATTATTCCTTTTAAGAAATTTTTCTGACACCTAAGTTAAGACTAGGTTCCCCATTTTGTTCTTTCATCCTACCCCAAACTCATTATATCTTGGCCTTATCATATTGCATCATATTTGTCTGCTTACTTATATGCTTGTGTGTCTCTTAATTGTGTGCAAACTTCCTTGGGAGAATTACCTTATCTACCTCTTCCACTGATTACCCCCAGCAAAAGGACCTGATACAAAGGAGGTATTTGATAAATACAACAATGAATAAATGAACAAATGAACATCTGAATGAACAGGTAGAGACATTTGGGAAGGTAGAAGATGATGATCTCAATATTGGGTGTATGACTTTAACTAAAGGCATTACCAGAATATTCAAGCAAGAGCAGGAAATCATCTGCATGGATAAACCAGAGCTTATAGGAAGTACAAAAGTAGAGAGTGAGATCTGAGAGCCATCCACAAAGTAGAGAGAGTTGAAGTCATAAAACTAGATGAAATTGGATATAGAAAATATGGATTAAGGGTCAGGCGTGGTGGCTCAAGCCTGTAATCCCAGCACTTTGGGAGGCCGAGACGGGCGGATCACAAGGTCAGAAGATCGAGACCATCCTGGCTAACACGGTGAAACCCCGTCTCTACTAAAAAGTACAAAAAACTAGCCGATCGAAGTGGCGGGCGCCTGTAGTCCCAGCTACTCCGGAGGCTGAGGCAGGAGAATGGCTTAAACCCGGGAGGCGGAGCTTGCAGTGAGCTGAGATCCGGCCACCGCACCCCAGCCTGGGCGACAGAGCGACACTCCGTCTCAAAAAAAAAAAAAAAAAAAAAAAAAAAAAAAAAAAAAAAAAGAATTAAAAGGGAAGACAGGTAATGATGAAACATTTGGAAATACCTGTGTCGATTTTTAGCTGAAAGCTCAGTACACCTGAAATCAAGTGAGTGAAAACTCCATTAAAGATTCTAGGCCAATAAAAGGACTCCGGGCAGTTAAAAATTAGTAAGAATTAATGTTTGAGAAGAAGAAGCTGTTGACAATGATTCCCAGACAAGTAAATGTATTAAATACTGGGATACCTAAACACTTTGACTACCTAATGCTCTTAATTACCTGGTAATTAAAGGCTAAAATGTCTAAAGGAACATGAAAACAGTGAGCCTACATGGTGTAGGAGCCAAGGCTAATCAGTCTACTTTGAACTTGAAGTAATTGACTTTAAAACAGATCAAGGAAAGATGCATTGCTTCTTCCGAAGAGTAGTGTGACATTACAGAAGTAAATACAGGAAATTCTCGTGCTTCATAATTTTCAGTAGAGAGGAACAAAGGCAACGGCAAACATAGCACAGAGCAAGCTCAACCCTTACTTTCTCTGATAAGCAGCTTTTGGAATTATCTGCACTGGAAGATGTAGAAAGTAAGCTACTCAAAAAGGAAATCAGCATGTATTAACTTTTCTCTGATCTACTGATTCTTCCTAAAGCTTCGGCACTAACCTTGAAAAGGCAATTGAACACCATGGTATTCCTGGACTGAAGGCTGGACCAAATGGAAAAGGAGATATAGAGAACTGGTCCCTAGTACAGCAACCTTATAAATGACAGAGAGGAAATCATGCACAGATTAAATTGTTCCACTAAATCTGCTCATGCCCTACCCTCCTTTTAATTCTTTATAGAATGCTGGATTATTAAGACTTACACTAATTGCCTTTCCAGTTTAAGACATTAGAGGGATGTTCCAAAAAATATATTTGGAATATTGTATGTATATACATACATACGTGTGTGTGTGTATATATATATTTCAGATGTACAATGAAGACATCAAAAAAGTATTCTCCCATGTGCTGTTTGGACAAATACCAGGCCATATATGACCTCTCTTCATTCAAGAAGGAGAAACAAAGATGAAAATAGGAATTGATTTTTCTAATTAAAGTAGTAGAACACAACTCTCTAAAGATTGTTCTCAAAAAATCTTCCTTGAGAAACAAAAATTTTTTAAATGTGCCTCTCTTATGCTGTCAAAATAATTCACAAGGACTCTTGCAGCAAAAGATATAAGATGAAGTGATGAACAAAATACTGAGTTGAAATTCTACAAAACACTCTTTAATATTGCTAACTTTTATGGGATTTGGGCTGCAGATGCATATTATAAGTGAGACTTCATTCCCCACCACCTGTCAAAGCAAGCGACTATGGATGTCAGACCGTATGAGTGGCTAGACAGGAAACTACCCATAGGAAAATACTTTGTTATGCTTCTCTGGTCTGGTGGTGGTCTAAGAGTAGGGATTTTTATAAGATAAAGGGACATGTAAGACTTGGATAAAAGGGTGCACCAAAATTGCTTAGACCAAAATCCATAAATAAAGACCTACAGGTAAAAAGGTACAAGTACAGAGGAAATAGGCACCCATGCAACAAAGAGAATACCAACATCGTGCTGTTATTATTATTTTTGTCTCTTCAACAATGTGACAAATTTTCCATAAAATGGAAGAACAATTTATATTACAAGTTCTTGCAACAAGTGGTGAATATAGTATCTGACGAAGTAATTTAAAAAATAAAAATCCTGGTGCTTGATAGTCTGAAATAATAGGTCTTACTCTCCTTAGGCAGCTAACAACTAAGCAGATAATAAAACGTTATACTCCTCCATCCCCTTCAACTTCATTCTACGTGAGTGATAAAATAAAGCACAATAAATAGAAGACTTAGAAGAATTCTATGAAATTTGTGTAGCACGTAAGTTATTTTCTTTGCAAATTGCAAATAGTATCCTCTCTGGGCTAAAAAAATGCTAGAAAAAAAATCCTTTCCTTTGGACTAATCAAGACTTTCACCTAACCTCACTCTCTTTCACCCTCCCATTTTGTCTTGCTGTTTTTTATTGACGGAACCCAACTGGAAATCAGAATACAAGGGCACTCGATTAATTTCAGTTCACAGAGGACTTCTTCCTGTGGCACAGAGCAGGGTAGGGAAAGTCACAAAGTAGACCTCAAGAAACAAACAGCATGGTGAGCAGTTACAAAATGTATACACAAAAGTAACAGATTTTTTTCCCTTGAAGAGGTCAAATCTAAAAAACAGAATAAAAATAAGAATGTGCAGGATCCATATAAAGAAATCTATACTCTACCAAGGTACCTCAAAAAGTACACAGATAAATAAAGGCTTATACCTTGATTTTAGGTATAAAAAATTAGTTTAAAGACATCCATTTATCCACCTGGATAAACATGGTCATTGTTTTTTAAATCAAAGTCCCAAGAGCTCCATTTCACAACTTGAAACAATTTAAAATCATGTTAGAAAATTAAATAGTAAGAAAATACTAGAAAAAAAAATCAGAAGAATGAGTAGAATCATAGAGCTACAATAATTAAAATAGGATGGTTTGGGGGGAAAGATCAGTAAGTTGGATCAATGAAATTGCATAGAAAAGCAAGAAATTGATTCTTATATTTCTATGGGCATGTGAAAACTATGGCATTTCTAATCACAGGGGATCTTGTAGATTATAAGATAAAAGATGTTAGGCTTATTGGATAACTAGGGAAAATAAAATCAGTTAAGATCTGTCCTCAAGAAAAAAAAAATGTAAATACATTAAATATTTATATGTAAAATCAAAAAAATCATTAATATATAAATAAAATTCAATAAGTGTTTCTATAATTCAGATGTAGGACTATACAGTAATTTCACAATAAATCAATTAAAAGATATACTAAACTCATTTAACTGGATGAAAACCATTTTCACCCACTTAATTTTTTTAAATGTTGAAATCCACTCATAAACAGTAGCTAGAAATCAAAGTCAGAGGGCTAATATGTATTTAAAAAGCTAAAGGGTTAGCTTTATGAGTGTCCAACCTATGGAGTCACGCAGGACCATAGTTGATAATGGCCCCATACTTGGTTTGATATTCTGCTGTCACAGTCTTGAAATCCTTAACAATTTTTGAACACAGAGCCCTGGATTTTTGTTTTGCACTCAGTCCTGCAAGTTAGGTAGCGGTCCTAGTTAACCTTCCAATATACTGAGTGAAAGACAAATTAAAACATGTTTTTTAAACGTTGTTTTTAGGTTAACAACAATAAAATAAAAACACTTATAATATCATACAACATCAAGAATGTAGAAAAAGAAACTCATACACCTTTATTTCAACCATTTGCAAATAAGAATCATATATCAAAATTTAAAGTGAATACTTTTTATTGAGCATTTTTTCCCTACAGGAATAGATCTACAGGAACTAATTGAACCCATACATAAAAATAAGGATATTAATCACAGTATTGCTAATAATAACAATAATATGTGAACCAATCTAAATGTTCATAAAAATTGGTTATATATTGAAGGATACATTTCTGTAGTTTCATATGATGCTTCAACCTGAAATGTGACACAAATATACATATAAACACATACATTTGAAATGTAAAGATGTACAGTATAGTGACATGGAGAGATACTCATGATTCATTGTTAAGTGGAAAGCAGACTACGTAACAGCAAGGATAGTGAAATGCTACAGGTAGCTGTATAAAACTTTTAATATATAGGTATAAAAATGTGTGAAAAGGAAAACAAAGATATTTTTATCAGGAGTTACAGGAACTTTTATTTTCTTGTTACAATTTTAGCTAGCCTTCCTTTTAACAATGGACTTTTATTTCTATTAAAATAGAAAAATAAATCAGCTTGAACTAATAAGAACTGGATCGTTTATGGCTGTGATCATTTAAATATTTAAATAAATAATTTCAAAAATCATTATAATTTTGTGTAAAACAAGGGAATTAATATAAAAAGTTTTGAAAGAAAAGTTAAATAACATTAAAAAGTTATGTTGTTTCAAACATGTCAATTATACAGCTAAAACTTGGGGGGCGTAAGTATAAGCATACTGGTTTCCTCATCTTAAAAATCAGCAATTACATCTATACTGCTTCAGCCCTGACACAGATAGTTAGAAGCATATAGATTTCGTTTTATTTTTGTAAAGCATAAAGGTAGTCAAATTTATAAAGATTTTGAGAAGCATAGAAAATACTTTCAGATGGCACATAATTGTGAGATAGAAACATGAAGTAGTATGTCTTGAACTGGAGTGAAGAATAGTACTTAATGTGAAAAATAATAATTTATGTGGTTTCAAATTTAATTAAGACAGGAAATCATACCACACCTAATGAACCGCAGAAAATTTTAGTCTTTCATCTAAAATGCGAACACACAGAATGTAGCTGAATCCAGATGATGTATTACAGTCATTGAATTCATTCTCTATGTTGATTAAAATAAAGACATAATCTCCCATAAATTGCTTCCTGATATTCCTTTAAGTTGTTTTACTTGAAAGAGATTTAAAATGGAGAAATACAGCAGACATCTAAAATTAATGCAGGACCACCTGCAGGTTGAATCTCAGAAGTCTGATGAGTAGAGATACTTCAGTCAGGTGTCTGATGCAAAACATCACATTTCTATCATCATTTTCAACTGGAAAGAGGGTTCTTGGAGGTAATCTAGGACTATATAGTAGTCAGATTGAAAAGTAACAAAATACGAATTTCATCTTTATATTTGAACTATTAAAATTTACTTTAAAAAAATTATTGGATGTTTAGTCATCTTGCTAAAATCACTTAAAGTATATTGTTATTTTTGCACTCTTTGGAAACATTTTTACACATGTAATCAAAGTGGTAGAATAAGAAAAATTACATAAAAATTCAAAAGTTGAATCCATTTTGTCTGTATTGATTGTATTGACAGCTGGATAAAATAAAATAATTAAAGAACTTATGCCTTTCAGAACATTAACTAACAAGTTTCTAACTGTTTCAGTTATTCAAGATAACTTCTGGATATCTATACAGCGTAGTGACCACAAGCAGCAACACTATTTTATCTTTAAATTTACTAAGATAGTAGATCTTATGTTAATTCTTTCTAACACACAAGCACACACAAATTAAAATAAATAAATAAATATGGGTGGGAAGAAACTTTAGGAGGCGATGGATATTTATGACCTTGAAGATGGTGATAGGTCATGGATGTATACTTACTCCCAGATGTATCAAGCTGTATATGCTAAATATGTACAACTTTTTACATGTCAATCATATGTCAATGAAGTGGTTTAAAACAAAAACTGAAACAAATCTACATTAATTGTAAATGCTTACAAGTTATCAAAAACAATACTGAATTAATGAGTGGTGATTTTTTTTTTTAATGAAGCTGACCCTATACATAGGTGGATGCTTTAGTGACAAAATTTGTTGAAGCTTGCAAAAGCTTCAGACACCTATTGGTGGCCAAATGAATAAACAACAAAACTGCTGCTCATTTTCTTCAGCAGGTTTTCTGTAGATCATAAGCATAAGGAGTAGCTGTTGTGTTTTTTTAAAAATGCAGATACTCTTACTGAATGGGCAAAAGCTGGAATTATTCCCCTTGAAAACAGGCACAAGATAAGGATACCCTCTCTCACCTCTCCTATGCAGCATAGTATTGGAAGTTATGGCCAGTGCAATGAGGCAAGAGAAATAAATAAAGGGTATTCAAATAGGAAGGAGGAAGTCAAACTTTGTTTGCACATGACATGATCCCGTATCTAAAAAAACCCTATACCTCAGCCCCAAAGCTTCTTACAGTGATAAGCAACTTCAGAAAAGTCTCAGGATACAAAATCAATGTCCGAAAACTGCTAGCATTTCTATACACCAACAACAGTCAAGCACAGAACCAAATCATGAATAAACTCCCATTTACAACTGCCACAAAAAGAATAAAACACCTAGGAATACAGCTAACAAGAGAAGTGAAGGACATCTTCAAGGAGAACTACAAACCACTGCTCAGTGAAATAAAAGAGGACACAAACAAATGGAAGAACATTCTATGCTCATGGATAGGAAGACTCAATATCGCGAAAATGGCCATACTGCCCAAGGTAATTTATAGATTCAATGCCATCCCCATTAAGCTACCAATGACTTTCTTCACAGAATTGGAAAAAACTACTTTAAAGTTCATATGGAACCAAAAAAAAGCCTGCATTGCCAAGACGAATCCTAAGCCAAAAGAACAAAGCTGGAGGCATCACGCTACGTGACTTCAAACTATACTACAAGGCTACAGCAACCAAAACAGCATGGTACTAGTACCAAAACAGAGATATAGACCAATGGAACAGAACAGAGCCCTCAGAAATAATACCACACATCTACAACCATCTGATCTTTGACAAACCTGACAAATAAAAGAAATGGGGAAAGGGTTCCCTATTTAATAAATGGTGCTGGGAAAACTGGCTAGCCATATGGAGAAAGCTGAAACTGGATCCCTTCCTTATGCCTTATACAAAAATTAATTTAATATGGATTAGAGACTTAAATGTTAGACCTAAAACCATAAAAACCCTAGAAGAAAACCTAAAGCAATACCATTCAGGACATAGGCATGGGGAAGGACTTCATATCTAAAACACCAAAAGCAATGGCAACAAAAGCCAAAATAGATAAATGGGATCTAATTAAACGAAAGAGCTTCTGCACAGCAAAAGAAACTGCCATCAGAGCGAACAGACAACCTACAGAATGGGAGAAAATTTTTGCAATCTACTCATCTGGCAAAGGGCTAATATCCAGAACCTACAAAGAACTCAAACAAATTTACAAGAAAGAAACAGCCCCATCAAAATGTGGGCAAATGATATGAACAGATATTTCTCAAAAGAAGACATTTATGCAGCCAACAGACACATGAAAAAATGCTTGTCATCACTGGCCATCAGAGAAATGCAAATCAAAACCACAATGAGATACCACCTCACACCAGTTAGAATGGCAATCATTAAAAAGTCAGGAAACAACAGGTGCTGGAGGGGATGTGGAGAAATAGGAACACTTTTACACTGTTGGTGGGACTGTAAACTAGTTCAACCATTGTGGAAGATAGTGTGGCGATTCCTCAAGGATCTAGAACTAGAAATACGATTTGACCCAGCCATCCCATTACTGGGTATACACCCAAAGGATTATAAATCATGCTGCTATAAAGACATATGCACACGTATGTTTACTGCAGCACTATTCACAATAGCAAAGACTTGGAATCAACCCAAATGTCCATCAATGACAGACTAGATTGAGAAAATGTGGCACATACACACAATGGAATACCATGCAGCCATAAAAAATGATGAATTCATGTCTTTTATAGGGATATGGATGTAGCTGGAAACCATCATTCTCACCAAACAATTGCAAGAACAGAAAACCAAACACTGCATGTTCTCACTCATAGGTGGGAATTGAACAATGAGAACACTTGGGCACAGGGTGGGGAACATCACACACTGGGGCCTGTTGTGGGGAGGGAGGATAGGGGAGGGATAGCATTAGGATATATACCTAATGTAAATGACGAGTTTATGGGTGCAGCACACCAACATGGCACATGTATAAATATGTAACAAACCTGCATGTTGTGCACATGTACCCTAGAACATAAAGTATAATAATAATAAAAAACCAATTAAGGACTCTATAATGAAAAAAAAAGAAGACATGCATGCAGTCAAAAAACTTATGAAAAAAAGTTCAACATAACGATCATTAGAGAAATGCCATGAAAACCACAATGAGATACTATCTTACACCAGTTAGGATGACTATTATTAAATAAGTCAAAAAACAACAGATGCTGCCAAGGTTGTGGAGAAAAAGGAACACTTCTTCTTTTTTTTTTTTTTTTTGAGATAGAGTCTGGCTCTATTGCCCAGGCTGGAGTGCAGTGGCACAATCTCCGCTCACTGCAAACACCGCCCCCCCGCCCCGGGTTCACGCCATCCTTCTGCCTCAGCCTCCCGAGTAGCTGGGACTACAGGCACCTGCCACCACGTCCGGCTAATTTTTTTGTATTCTTAGTAGAGACAGGGTTTCACTGTGTTTGCCAGGATGGCCTCAATCTCCTGACCTCATGATCCATCCGCCTTGGCTTCCCAAAGTGCTGGGATTATAGGTGTGAGCCACTGCACGCGGCCCAAAAAAGGAACACTTCTACACTGTTGATGGTAGTGTAAACTAGTTCAACCATTATGGAAGACAGTGTGGCAATTCCTCAGAGACCTAGAGGCAGAAATACCATTTGACCCAGCAATCCCATTACTAGGTATATACCCAACAGAATATAAATTATTCTATTATAAATATACATGCAGACATATGTTCATTGCAGCACTATTCACAATTGCAAAGACCTGGAATCAATGTAAATGCCCATCAATGATAGACTGGATAAATAAAATCTGGTACATATATATCATGGAATACTATGTAGCCCTAAAAATGGACCAGATCATGTCCTTTACAGGGACATAAATGAAGCTGGAAGCCTTTATCTTCAGCAAAGTATCACAGGAACAGAAAACCAAATACTACATGTTCTCACTTAAACATGGGAGCTGAATGATGAGAACAAATGGGACACATCGTGGGGGAAACACACACTGGGGCCTGTCAGAGTTGGGGGTAGGAGGAGGAAGACTATCAGGAAGAATAGCTAATGGATGCTGAGCTTAATTCCTAGGTAATTGGATGATCTGCGTGGCAAGCCACCATGGCACACGTTTACCTATGTAACAAACCTGCACATCCTGCACATGTACCCCGGAACTTAAAATAAAAGTTGGAAAAAAATTCAGATGTTTAGGCCCTGATTCAGAATTAACAAATAGAAATTTGTGGGGTAAGACGTAGGAATCTGATCTTTTTGCCCAAACCTTACCAAATTCTTCAAGTAGCCTTGTACATTAACCTCTGGGAAGTGCTGCTTATAGGGTCATAGGCAAGAATCAAGAGGAGAGAAAAAAGGAAAGTCATGGAGGAGTCAACAAGGGTCATCAGTTGGTTCTTTGAGAGCGGCTGACTTCAGATGTCTCATATGCCATTCTGCATTAAGTCTCAATTCTTTGAAGACAACATGATGAGAAATAAATGGAGAGTTAGGTGAACAGAATAGGGTGAGGGTGGAGGGTGCAGGAACCTGCTTTATCAGCAGTGTTGCAGACAAAACTTAGGATGGAAAGTTAAGAAATTTCATGTATATTCTTACCTGCTACATGAATTTTGAAAAAAAAAATAAATTTATTTCACTGTTAGCTTTAAAGGAATAAAAAATAATAGTTGCACCCTTCCAGCCTCAGATAAATATTCATATGAATGATTAAGAAATATTTCAAAGCGCTTTGGCATATCTTCAGAAATGAGACTCTCTTCACAGGCCTACAACTTGTTATTATATTGTTCCCTTTCACTAAACTATTCTACGCCCTCTCCCTTTTCTTGTATGTGAAGAAAATATCGATAGATTTTCTCACAAACTAACACTATTTTCACAGAATACCTAATATTGTCACTAGACATAGAATTTATTAATAAGAAATATTTAATATTATTGATAAAATGCTAACGTTTTATTTTCACTTCATGTTCACCCCAATTTTTCTTTATTGAGCAAATATGCTTGAGTCTCTGTTCATTCAAGATACTGGTAGACCCTAGTCAAGAAGTGATGTGCTAAACAGACACCATCGTGAAGTTTACAGGATAATATCTAAAACAAACATGAAACAAATATTCAAACAAACACATTATTCATAAAGTTAGTGCAGCCAACAAAAAGTATAGGGTGCTTTCAGAGAATCTAATCTGCAGGGTGCTAATAGAGTAACCTAATAAGGAAATCAGTAAGGAACCTCTTAGAGGGTATGCCATTTGAGGAGGATAAAGGACAAATTTGTTAGCATTTGCCCACAAGAGTTGAAAGCATTCCAGACAGAAGAGAATGTAAATAAAAATCCTGAAAGCAGTCCGGTGTGGATAGAGCATAACAGGAGAGAAAGTAGCTGGAAAAGAAGCCGAAGATGAAGGCAAGAGTCACAGCATAAGCTTAAAGAATATGTGAGGCCAGGCATGGTGGCTCATGCCTGTAATTCCAGCAGTTTGGGAGGCCCAGGCGGGAGGATCTCTTGAGCTTAGGAGTTCAACATCAGCCTGGGCAACCTATCAAGTCCCCGTCTCTACAAAAATTTTTGTAAAAATTAGCCAGGTATGGTGGTGGCTATGGTCCCAGCTACTTGGGAGGCTGAGGCAGGAGGATTGCTTAAGCCAAAGAGATCGAGGCTGCCATTAGCTGTGTTTGCATCACTGCACTCCAGCTTGGGCAACAGAGTGATAACCTGTCTAAACATTTTTTTTTTTTTTAATAATAAGCAAAAGAAGTGGGAAGTCCCTTAAGGGTTTTAAACAGAGGAGTAACTGGATTTTTTGACTGCCCCACAAAGAAGGGATGAGGCAGGAGCAGGAATAAACAGGAGAGAATGTTGGAAGCTATTTTATCCTAGGTAAAGCATAACAGTGACTTGATGTAGGGTCTTCTAGTGAAGTTCATGAAAATTGGTCAGCTATAAAATACATTTTGCAACCAGGCATGGTGACTCATACCTGTAATCCTAGCACTTTGAGAGGCCGAGGCAGGCGGATTACCTGAGGTCAGGAGTTCAAGACCAGCCTGGGCAACATGGTGAAGCCCCGTCTCTACAAAAATACAAAAATTAGCCGGGTGTGGCGGCGGGCGCCTGTAATCCCAGCCACTCAGGAGACTAGGCAGAAGAATTGCTTGAACCCAGGAGGCAGAGGTTGCTGCGAGCTGAGATCGTGCCACTGCCCTCCAGCCTGGGCAACAGAGTGAGACTGTGTCTTAAAAAAAAAAAAGGAAAGAAAAAAAATTTTTGCATGAGAAACCACCTAAATCAGCGATCACTTGGTTGTATGGTGGCTGGAACGAGAAGGAAGAAACTGTCTAGTAAACCCAGAGATAAGAATACTGACCTATCTGGAGTTTTCTGATTTTTAATATGACCATATATGGCTGAGCAATAAGGGTTTGAATAACCCTAGAGGAACCTTGACCTAGAGATGAGCCTAACCATAATGGTGAAATAGAACTTGCTGTCAGGAGTTAGGAAAAGTGCGTTTCAGGATATGAAGTACAGTGTTGAAAAGGAACCACAACAGATGTTAGTTTTGGAAGCTGTGGTGTCAGAGAGAAAGCATGCTGATAGGGACGCATTTAGCAATCCTGGATGGGAGGCAGAAAGGCAGCCAAGAAGACAGACAGACAGGTGGCATCTGAAATTCCCCCTCAAACCAGGCAACAGACTTTGAATGTGAAGGCAAGACTACAATCCCTCTCTTTGTCGCAGGCATGGGTAAACCCAGAGGATCTAAAGTATTGGGAAAGTAACCAAGAGAGGGAATTGAATCCACAGAGGGAAAGGCAGGGGCCCAGTTCTTCAGAGCTTCATGTGAGAATGAAGGCAAGACAAACTTTCAAAACAACAGCAAGACCAGTGGCACAGGTGACAAAGCTCAGTGTCAAATGGTTGGACTAGATAAAACTATCTAGGTAAAGCTTGCCCTAGAACCTACAGGGCTATGGGTGAGGATTAGGAAACCCCAGCTGTTAGAGAACAGGGAGCCAGACACTTACAAGTGAAAAATACTGAAAAAGAAACTTCAATTAATGGGTGATACTGACACTTATTTTGCCTCTTGAGGAATATTAAAAGAGTAAACCTACAGATCATTAGTCTGCATTGTTCTGCCACGGACAGTTTCTTGCCTCAATGCTCGATGTCTGTATTAACCACAACACTAACCTTTTAATCCTCCAATATTGTGGATGGAACTGTTTTCTAAAACGTTTAAGACCACCATACCATCCAGTTTCTCCCATCTGTAGCTCTTTCTGTTCATTTAAGAAATAAAATGATCATTGTATTATTCCTGCCAATGACAGACATGGAAGGCAACTGGTGCTCTCTGCTGAGGCATGTGGCAGCAGTGGAAGGTACTGTGATTGAAAGAGTTGCAAAGCCCTGTATTCTGATTGCTCCCATTTCCCTCTCATTGTATCTGAAGAGTCAGAGAATATTTCCAATCATCAAACTATAAATTATCCTTTTCAAAAGACAACCAGATAGCCAAAAAAGATAAATGTCTTCTGAACATAAGAAATTTTGATAGAGGCTTTGCAGGTCCATAAACTTTCTGGCTCAAAATCTGTGAGGGGAGGTTGTAATAGAGTCAGATGACCTACAATTTCACCCACAATGTTTATGGGAAAATATCTTGTTTGGATATATATTTTCCTCCTCAGGATAAGCAGATATAAAAGATATGTGAGTATATTGGCAAGTGCTACATAAAAGAAATATAGCAGCATTTAAGCTGCAAGGACATACTTTGGGAAAGTTTATTATCAGAAATGTAAAGCACATTTTTTAAAGCATTTGCTGGTGTCCTTAGTACAATTTTAAAAATATGGTCTCTGGTACAAAAGAAGAGAATACAAGATGAAGTATCAACAGATTGACAGAAGAAGGATGTTAATTAAAAGGAGGAAGGTGAAAATTGAAATGACATATATAATAACAAGAACTCTCTCCATAAGGAAAAAATTACTGAAAGATGTACATATATCCAGCCAAGAGATTAATTCACATAAAAGACTAAAGAATGCTCAGTGTTAGGCATTATAAATGGTGAAATCAAATAAATGGAACTAAATATTCTAAATAGGTTTTGAAACAAAATACAAAGGAAATACATAAAATAGAATATATGACATGTAAAAATGTCCATAATAATCCAAACCTCAAATTTCTTATTATAAAAACCTCATTTCACCCAACTGAGAGGTGAATGAGAGCTATAGGAAGCAAAGTAACATAATACTAATATTCAGAATTCTATCAGGTGGTATCAAAGCATTATTTGGTTTGTGAAAGTGATCACTGGAATTTATTTTTAACTTTTATGTATCTGTAAAATTTTAAAATAAGATGTATATTATATGAAGCGTTTGCAATAAAGGTGGGAACATTGTATTCCATAAGGATCCAGATAAGAAAAAGACAGTAAAGAAGCATTTTTTAAAGTTAAAATTGAAAGGGCAAATGAACAAAGTTTTCAGATATAACAGCTTAAAAGTTTTGAACTTGAATGGGTTAAACCGTTCTATTAAAGATCAGTCCAATTATATGTGGTTTCCAAGAGACGTACCTAAGGGAATATGACCTAGAGAGGTAAAAAAGGAAAGAAAAGAAAATAGAAAAAGAGACTGGCATAGATACATCATCTAAAGGCAAACAAAAGAAAGATCATAACATTAAAATCAGCTATATCAGATTTTGAGACAAATAAATCATCATAAAATATAAAAGACTTCAGTTTTATGTTTAAAAATGATATATCCACAATGAAGATATTAGAATCATAAACCTTTATATGAAAAATAACATAGCTACAAAATACTTAAAGTTAAAGCTATGCTATAAAATTTTACAACACAAAGTTAGAAAACATTTTAGCTCTGAAGAAACATCTCCCAGGTTTTGAATACTCATGTAAGAAAAAAGTAAAAAAGTAAAGGCTATATAGTATTCGAATTTATACATTTTTTAAATAAAGAGACCAAGTATATTCCAAATAAACAGAATATACACTTTATTTTAAAAGCCAATGGATCTTTTGTAAGAACTCATCATCTAATAGGCCAGAAAAATGTTGAATCAGTTACAAAAAGAATAGCTGAATTTGTGTGTGCCATGTTATCAGATCACAATACAAAATAGCCATTAATAGCTAAAGGTAAAAATTAATTATTTGGAAATAAACAATGCATGGCTCATTAACACAGATCAAAGAGGATTACAGGTTGTTTACAAAGCAATACAAATGATAATACTTCATTAAATATTTGATAGAAGCTTTATGTCTATAAGGCGTCTGACTCAAAATCAGAGAGGTGGAATGTATTAGCAATAGGTAGATAGTGAATAAGACAAGGACAGTGCATCTGTAATGTTTATAACAAATACCATGTGTGGATATACTTTTTCTCACGGAGATTAAGCAAATTTTTTAAAAATGAAAATTTGCATTAATATAGTAAATATAGCACCCACTCGACAGCCAAGTCATGTGCAGAGAGTTAGTTTTTAAATGCTTTCAATACAAAAGACAAGAAATAAAAGAAATACATGTAAATAAAACCCCAACAAAAATAAATTAATCATTCAAACAACCTAGTCAGTTTAAAATGTAGGTTTCATTATTATTCAGGTACTATGAGGCCAAAAATCAGGAGGCAATTGCCATTGTATAGACAGTTTGTTCCCATAGAGGAAGGGGTATGCCATGCCACACAAGGCCATGCTGGGAAGCACCAGATTCAGTTGGGAGGCAGAGGGATTTGAGGGGTGGTGGAGAGTGTGAGCAAGAGCCTTTATTGTGGTTTCTGCAGCAAGGTAAACAGGTTTAGAAGTGGTTTGTTTAATCCCAGCATACTCTGGGGTATAGGAGCTGTCCCTAATTGTCTAGTATTTGACTCTGGAGTGATTAGGGCAGGGGATAGTGACCCTGAGTATGACAGCCTCCTAGAGGAGGTGGTGGGGTGTGAAAGCTCTGCATTGTTGGTTTGCATATGAATCTTACAGTCCTGGGCCAGTCATTTACTATGTAGGAGATGGCTAGTCCTGGAAGGGGTAGGCTTTCCAGGATCGGCAAAACCCTAAGATGTCAAAGCATCCGAATTTCAGGAAATGGAAAGGCATGACTTAATACACTGTTGAACCTAGCAGGTGGTTGAAAGCAGGGTTCCCCCTGCGTGGGGGACCCATCTGGCTGTGTTTCTTTATCTGCCTTCCATAATCATGGCAGTTGCTGTGACACACTGATACATTCCTAGTTAGGAATAAAGAACTTATTACCACAGCTGCTGTAAGTGCTATCAGTAGACAAGTCTCAGCTGAAGAGTTTCCTAGTCTGCATCACTCTTCCTTCCTAGGTGGGCCTCCATCCAATGATTAATCTGTGTAGGACACGGTTTCTCAGTCTTGGCACTATTAACATTTTGAACAGGATAATTTCTTGTGGTGAGGGACAATCCTGTGCATTGTAGGATGTTTAGCAACATCCCTGGCTACTCCCCTACTAAATACTATGAGCACCCACCCCAGTTATGACAAACAAAATGTCTTCAAACACTGCCAAATGTCTCCGGGGGGGAAAATCACCTATGGCTCAGAATTCATGATGTAATTGAACTTGCATATATTCACTGTCATGTAAATACTTTCAGATTTATATTCCAGCCTAGATCTCCTACCTAAGCGTCAACCTCTGCATAGTTAACTGCCTATTGCCCATGACCTTTTATCAAAAGACCTTACATATTTTATGCTTAAGAATATGAATTTTAGAAGTGGCTGCTTATGTAAACATCTCATTAACTAGCTTTGTAACACTGAGGTTCCACTAAGCCTTTGTTTCCCTCAGTTTTCTTTCCTCATCTATAAAATGGACATGATAATAGGATCTGCCTTATAGGTTTGTGGTGAGAATCAAATTAATGCATGTAAATACTTCAGAAACAATTCCTGGAATATTGCTAGTTCTCAATAATGCTAGCTATTACTATTAGTCAAGGGGCGTCTTGAGGGTACAAAATGCAGTATGTTCAAGTCCATCTGAATTCCTCATCTGCCAACCCTGGTCATTTTTCTGTATTTAGTATTTCATTAAATGATACCACCAATCACTTATTCAAGCCAGGTGCTTAATCAATGTTACTATTGATTTTTCCATCTCCTTCAGCAACTACCTCAATCACAAAATCATATTGAATCTGTATTCTTAGAATTGGTTGAATCTGTCAATTTTCATCATCTCAATTGTCACTATTTTCATTAAAACGTGCTTCTTATTACAAGAATTATTGAAATTGAGAACATGGACTCTGGAGTCACAGAGACTCCAGAATTAGGTTTAAAGTCCAATTCTACCAGCATCATGATATTGAGTAAATGACATTTTCTCTCTTTATTCATTATTCTATTTGTTTAAAATAAACAAAAACAAAACAAAACAAAACAAAAGTGATAATGCTTACCGCAAAGAATATTATGAGGAGCGCTGTTTGTGTTACCCTAAGTTGAAATAAAACAACCATTAATAAGAGACTGAATTAAATAAATTGTGACATTTTATATAATAGAATACTGCATAGTAACAAAAAGCAAATGGCCACTGCACAATCTTAGAAAGAGAATGTTGAGTTAAAAAAAAAAAAAAGCAAAAACACACAAATCGGTAAGTAGTATTTATAAAACATTTGAAATAGGAAAGACCTAACTGTATTGTTTAGCAACGTGTACTTAGTGATAAAACTAAAACAGCATGTAGTTGTGATTATTATAAAAGTTAAAGACATGCACAGGACTAAGGAATATTGAGAAGTCTTAGTTTGGGAAGTAAAAACCTGGAGGCTTTGGAGGTGAGGACAGTGTTCGGTTTCTCAATCTGGGGGATGGATGCATAATGATTTATGTATACATACTATATTTTACTCTATTTAATATTCTGTGCACCTTTCTGTTTGTGTTGTATTTCACAAATTAGAAATGGTTAGACGAAAGGATTGTGGTAAATGAAAATTATATATAAACACAGAAATTTTAAAAAGGTGATTAACACATCACATTTAACCACATATATACATACATACATATGTATATATAAAGCTTTTGTGAATAAAGAGTTACTATTAAGCCTGCATATCAAGACTGCTTCAGAAAGATCTTAGATTCTTGTAGGACTGTTTCCGTGGAAACAGTAGATTTAAGACAAATGAGGAATGTTTTGACTGGCTCATTTGTTTTGCAGAACACAACATCTGCCTCAGGTCAGAGGGGCTGTGAGTTGTCATGCACATGGGCATTGAGCCTGTGGGTTAACTATGGTATAAAAACTATTGGTGGGAAATAGAGGCTGTAGCTTCCATGTTTCAAGGTTGCACACACATCTTGGCAATCATTTGTGGCAGCCATGCATACATATGTGTGTGAGGATGTAAAATAAATCTTTTTTTTTTTTTTTTACTACTTTTTTGTACTTGGGTAGCTGCTGAGATGAGGTGATGATGAGATGAACATGCTGCACCTGCTTCATGTATTGCTTATTTCCTTCTATAATGCTAAGTAAATAGTATTATATGAAAGCTTGCCTGTGTCTCCTGACTCAGATTGCTAGCCGAAGACAAATGCTGTGCTAGACAATGGTGTCAGAAGTAGCCTTGGCTTTCAGGCCCCTTGAGTCAAATCATTGTGATGCAGGAAATAGGACAGGATAGGGTTGGGGAGCAGATTTTGATGAACATTTGATGCCTGGATGGCTGAGTTACACAGATTTATCTCCTAGGAAACTGTTAAAATGGATAGTCAAAGAAAGGCAAAGGGAGAGGGCAGTTAAAGATGTAAGAAAAGGGTGAATCAGATACAGTTGTCGTTAGGTGGCTGTTAAGACACAGGATGAAAATTTAAGAAATTTATTGTTAAGACATAAGATGAAAAGGTAAGAAATTTATTGAATTCTCTGAAAAGATTTACTGGCTCATTATCACCAGTTGGGAAAAGGAACATTTGCTCCGTATCTGCCAGCTGCCTTCCTTAATGAATCCCATGAGATATGATCCCTTTAAGCCAATCTATATGAGTTTAACCCAGATTAGTCAGTCCTTTCTCTGGGAATAATCTGGCCTAGGGCCACTAGAAGCATTTCACAAACAGTAAAGAACAAATTGTCCTGACCCGTTTTTACTAGTAAAAGAGGCTCAAAGGCTCAAAGGGCTGTTTGGATTCTGGAGCACATACGTTGGCCCCAGTATACAAAGAGACTAGAAAAAAAAATGGATTTGAATGAGATCCAGAGAAGAAGACAGGTCAAGCTGTCCCTCTGGTATCATATTTTATGAACCTGACATTACCAGTAGTTTTAGAGAAGTCTACTACTAAAAAATCCAATGATGCTGTAAGAACAAAAGTTCTGACCCAGTGTGCTAAATAAATGCCATTGGTAGAGGCAATAGAAACCAATCAGGATTAATCTGAAGGCTAGGATATTTTGTCCTACCCCACAGAGCAGTTCAAAGACCAAGTGCTTTGGTTAAAGTAGAATATCCTAGGGTTGGTGAACAAAACATTTTGAGACAATTGAATATTGGTACATAAAGTACTATAATACATGTGGAGAGCAAAAACACAATGTTAAGAAGCCAAAGAAGCAGCTAAGGGTTGGGGTGGGAAGGAGATACTGTGAGGGAAGACACCAAGGCCCTAGTAGAGCACCAGAGAGGAGCATGATAAAGAAGAAGTGGACATAGATAAGAATAGTGCTGCTATCCTCTGCTTGAATGAATAACTGGAAAGGTTATGAAGCAAAAACAGAAGGTCTTGCCTTTCTTACTGGTCTATAGCTGAATGCTAGGGATCTGCCCTTTGCCAGGTTTTTATCAGATCTGTTAAGTGGGAGGCTTTACAATTGCCCTTTTCTGTAGTAAATACTAAACTGCATCATTTTCCAGGAAAATAGCAGGAAATCTCAATCTTGATTAAAGAGGTCATGGAAACGGTTGTGCTCATTCATCCCCATCAATTCTCTTCATGTTAGGCCTATCTGTCCTGTGAGAAAATGCAGAATTAAGTGAAACAATTTTCCCCAAAGTCTCTGTTATGCCAGGCATGATTAAAAGCTACCAGAAGGTTCGGCAGGGAATGTGCTTTGATAATAGAATCTGGAAAAAATGCCAAGCATCATTTATATCTGCAGGAGAGATATTTCATTACGTATATTTTAGTATCTTCCTCTAAGGTTATGCACATTCTCCAGGATTTAGCTACTGCTCTATAAGACAAGATTTGAGTCTCTTCATTTCTGAAAGCCCATTGATTCATGAAGTTGATGATATGATACTTCTCCTCTCAGAAAGTAAGCTAAGAATGGAGGCAAGGAGGATTTACAAACTGTAGCTGCAATAGGACTAGATAAGGATGCCTGAAAAATCTGGTTAAGATTCAGGACCCAGATTAGTCAGTCTTTTCTCTAGGAATAATCTGGCCACTAGAGGCACTTCACACACAGTAAAGAACAAATTGTCCTGACCCATTTTTACTAGCAAGAGAGGCACAAACCCTCAAAGGGTTGTTTGGATTCTAGGACGCATATGCCATATTTGGAAATCCTGTTGGCCCCGATAGACAAAGTGACTAGAAAAAGCAATGGATTTGAATGATATCCAGAGCAGAGGGTAGGTCAAGCTGTCTTTTTAGAATTTTATAATCCTGATATAACCAGTGGTTTTAGAGAAGTCCACTACTAAAAAACACATAGACTCGAGTCCCTAGCCAAAGCCTTAGGTGGTTGCAGGAGTTTTGGACTAAAACAATTCATGATATTGTGTTGAGAACAGCCTGTTTGAGATACAGGCATTAGCATGTTTTTTGGCTCTAGTAAGAAACAGCCCTCATACCCAAAGAGCACCAGATCACATTGCATTACCTACGATGACTTGAGGCATGAGTTGTCTACAGTGTCATGGGTGATACGAAAAAGAGATTTCAGTAAAAAGGGAGTTGTACAACAAGTTCCCTGGTAAAATATAAATGATATATTGTATGGTTTGGCTGTATCCCCACCCAGACCCCATCTTGAATTGTGGTTCCCCAAACTTCAACATAATTTCTCATAATTTCTACATGTCATGGGAGGGACCCATGGTAGGTAATTGAATCATGATAGCAGTTTCCCCATACTATTCTCATGATAGTACGTTCTTATGAGATCTGGTGGTTTTATAAGGGACTTTCCCCTTCACGTGGCTCTCATTCTTCTCCTTCCTGCCACCATGATTGTAAGTTTACTGATGCCTTATCAACCATGCTGAAAAATTAAACCTCTTTACTTTATAAATTACCCAGTCTTGGGTATGTCTTTATTAGCAGTGGGAGAACGGACTAATAACATATATTTGGGAACATGCTAAAAAAGATCGACTCGGAGGAAATGCACTCTATCCATAAGCAGGTAACATCTCTGCCTCTACAGTGGCACTCCGGAGGAGCTACCCACTCTTATTGCCAAAGGTTCTGAACCCTGCTGAGACAAAATATCTTATTTATTTGCTAATGAGAGTTCTTGTACTGAATGATGGGACCCTATATGGAAGGTTGCAGCTAACCTCCAATGTACTGTAAAAATCTGAGCTGAAGAGACAATGATAAGCATACATAGTGGTCTGAATAGACGTCAGTATATGCTATATGTCAATAGTTCAGGAAGAATGTGGTTCTTGGTCTCAGGGTTATGTCTTAATATATAAAGCCTCCTGGGCTTTCCCTAGAACTATGTTGCACGGGCAGGCAGGCAACTGCTTCCTTGATACATAGATACACACAATTATCTTGATGTGAAGAGATGAAATTGTGGAAGTCTCTATAGAAACTCCTGGGGAGAAGCACATTTCTAGATGCCTACAATAAACACCCAGTAGTGTCCCAGAGAAGCGCTAGAAAGCCAAAGTAGATGCCCTGGTCTCCCAAAGGAGAAAATCAGTTGAGTATATGAGATGAGCTGTCACAGTGGTGCTCAAGCCATGCCACGGCAATTGGAAGAAATGGCATAGAACAATGCTACCCAGAAAAGCCATTACTATTGTGACAGGCTGTCCTGAATGTGATCAAAAAGAAAGAAAATCCAAAAATGGCACTGGAGAGAATTCCCTGAGGTCAATGGCAAGCACATCACTGGCAGATAGATCATACTGAACCCAGTTAATTGCTCCTGGAGTATTCCAGCGGGTCTTTCTGGGGATAGACGAATATTTTGAGTCCCCTCCTTGTATTTCATAGAGAATGAATTTTACCACGGACAAGTTCCCAAAATGAGACAAAAAGAACCATATGTAATGGACATATACTCCTACCAGCCACATAGGAGTGGCTTAATTAAAAATTGGAATGGTCAACTAAAACATTCATTTTGAAAGACAGAGGATGCTAAGGAAGTGAAGAATGAAAAGGGCTGGCTGGGAAGCTTATAAGGGGGTGTGTGCTTCACCTAAACATGGGGGGCATTGAAGGGGGAATAGACTTAAGAAATGTTTTTTTGTACTGGGAATAAAGGGTTGGGAAATGATACTGTGACATAAATCTTTGTCTTTCATACCTTACAAACCTTTCCTTTTCTGTTATCAGATCAAGTGCATTAGACAAACATTGCATTTGCCCTTCTTCCAACTAAAGGGAGTATACTACTTAGGATACTGTATTCCTTTACACTTGGGTATATGTTTTCCTAAGAACATGTAGATAGTTATTTTGCCCAGTGTGACCAAGGTAGGACTGACCCTAAGTACTGCTTTATTGCCTAGTGGTAGAGGAGGACCTGTTATCTTTTACCTTTGCAAACCTATCATCTGTTTTTAAGAATGAGAAAAGGATTTGGTGAGGCTTTATTTTTATCTGGAGGGAAGAAAAAGTCATTTGGGACATTATCCTGTGCAAAACCTCTGGGAGAGGGCCTGTATACTCATCCAGCAAGTACTCTCTGCTATGCTTTATTTCTATTGTGTTTAAAGGAAAATGTCTGAGTGCTTTAGAGGTCCAAGCTGGACAAATGCAATATTAAAATGGTAAGGACCACCTGAACTACAGCAGGATGTCACTGGGACAAGTGATCCGGTCATCATTCTCTTACAATATATACACCATGAATTTAAGAGGAGCCACCATTTCCTGTGATGTAGTTAGTGGCCATCGAAAGACCAACACTGTGTCCTCTCTGTAGGGTGAACTGGTTGTGCTCTCCTTTTATATGTGGGAACCATTGTCAATAAAATCCTGCTTTTTCATAGCAGAGGTATGATGAGGCCCCCAGGCCAGAAAGAATTCTGAATTTACTGAATACTCTAGTGACTATTCCTTTCATTGAAAATGTATGGCATATGGGCAAGAGATAGTTCTGTTGGGAAGGATGAGGAAATTACACTGTAGTAAAAATAAATGTTTGGTGGGCTAAGGATTACTTTAATATCTTATCTGCTGCTATCTGCTGTAATGTTAAGAAGTAGTTTGTGTGCTAAGCATTACTTTAATCTCTCACCTACTGCTATTTGGTATAATAAAGTATTTTATGGCCTCACATATGGAAATTAAAGGAAATAAAATGTATAATGACGATGACCCCCCAGGATCAAAAGATAGTTTGAGAAACTGATTTGAAATCCCCACTTGATGATAACCCCGTAGAAACTAATTGTCCCTAGAGAAACTAAACACAGGTCTAAGTGTCCCTAAAAACATTTAAAAGATATGTGTGATATTGAGTGACAAGGAGACTGTAATTCACTAATAAGGTATCAAAAGACTTGTTTAGTATGTTGGTTAAGATGAATATGTTTTGGGAAGAAGATACCTATGCTCTATTAACAGTACAAATTTGGTGGTCACAAGTATACTAGCTTGTTTTTTCCTGTGTACAGAATATTAGAGATGTACCTATCAGAAAAAATACAAGGGAACATTTAAGTATGTTTTGTGAAATATTGACTTGAGGTCATGGAGGTGAAACTGTGAGTAAGAATTTAACGTTAGCCTGGTCTGATATGGACTTCTCAAAGAGTGACTTCAGTTTCCCACGGCTCTGTTGCCTTGGGAGGAATGAAGCAACAAAAATGAGGAATGGTATTTCTGTACATTGAGTGAAATCAGCTCTGGGTTGGGAGACCTACAAGTTGGCATGCAGTTTGGGCCTATAGACTTGAACAGCACAAAGGATTACTGGAAAGCACAGTCTGTTGCTTCTACCTGTCAAGGTGATCCACACACATCTTGACTCTCATCCATGGAAGTCAAATATCCATGTAGTGAGACAGACAACCTGTGTACCTGGAAGTTGCTGAGCAAGAAAAAGATAAGTTGAACATGCTCTAGTTTCTCTAGTTGCTATAGTTTCTGCCTTGTATCCTGTCAAAAAATAAACAAATATAGCAATAGATTAAAGCTGATCTGTGTCTTAGGAGTGGGCTTGCCACCTTGAACCTGGAACTGTAGCTGTGGTTCTTTGATATTTATTTCCCCCCAAAACAGAAAATAACTTTACACTTAAAAAAGTCTCCATTTAGTTTTTATAACGATAATTTTTATAAAGAGCTTTCGTTCTTTATTACAAAAGTTTTCTATTTCTAATATGCCAAAAATAGTTAAATTGTATTAGTTAATATATGAAAAATTATCTTTTTACTAATATATCCAAAGTATTCACTTACTCACTGCCACAGGGTAAGATTCATCAAGGGGTAGTAATTTTTCAAAAGCCTCACAAATATATCTATGGTTGAAAATCTCCAAATACTTCTCCCTTTTATAGCTAAACACTAAAATCTATCAATGCTCTCAAGAAAACATTATTCACTATATAACCAGTCTTAAATCCTTTCTTGTGGTTGTCACCCATGATCTCTGTATTCCTATCTATTAATTAGTAGATAAACAGATATTTAAAAATACTTGTGTTTCCAAATGTGCATTTCCTATTTTTCCCTCGTTCTTTGTCATGTTTTCTCCTTTCTTTACAATCACTCACTTTCACCTTAAACCTTCCCTAGAGAGGTCAACATTCAAATTCAGGAAATGCAGAGAACCTCTGCAAGATACTACACAAGGAGACCATCCCCAAGACACATAATCATCAGATTCTCCAAGGTGAAAAGGAAAGAAAAAGTCTTAATGGCAGCCAGAGAGAAGGGGCAGGTCACCTCCAAAGGGAAGCTCATCAGGCTAACAGTGGACTTTCCAGGTGAAACCCTACAAGCCAGAAGAGATTGGGGGTCTATATTCAGCATTTTTAAAGAAAAAAATTTCAAACCAAGAATTTCATATTCAGCCAAACTAAGCTTTGTAAATGAAAAAGAAATAAGATTCTTGTCAAACAAGAAAATGCTAAGGGAAATAATTACGGCCAAACCTGGCTTACATGAGGAAAAGAACACTAAATATGGAAAGGAACACCATTACTAGCCAGTGCAAAAATACACTTAAGTACACAGACCAGTGATCCTGTAAGGCAATCACACAAAAAAGACTGCAAAATAACCAGCGGACAACACATGAGTAGATCAAATCTGCACCTGTCAATGCTGACCTTGAATGTAAAAGGGATAAAAGCTTTAATGAAAAGCTACAGCGTGGCAAGTTGGATAAAGAAACATGACCCAGTGGTATACTGTCTTCAATGCATCTCCTATGCAGTGGCATCTATAGGCTCAAAATAACAAGATGAAGAAAAATCTACTAAGCAAATGGAAAACAGAGAAAAAGCAGGGGTTGCAGTTCTAATTTCAGACAAAACAAACTAAACCACCAATGATGAAAAAACACAAAGAAGGGCATTTTATAATGATAAAGCGTTCAATTCAACCAGAACATCTAACTATCCTAAATATGTATGCACCCAAAACAGGAGCACCTAGATTCATAAAGGAAGTTCTTAGAGATCTACAAAGAGACGTACTTTCCCACACAATAATAGTGGAAGGTTTCAACACCCCACTGACAGTATTAGACAGATTATTGAGGCAGGAAATTAACAAAGATATTTAGGACCTGAACTCCTGAACTCAACATTTGACCAAATGGACCTAATAAACATATGCAGAATACTACAACAAAAACAACAGAATACACATTCTTTTTATCACCACATGGCTTATACCCTAAAATCAACTGCACAATTGGACATAAAATCATATTCAGCAAATTTTAAAAAAATGAAATCATACCAACCACCCTCTCAGACCACAAAACAATAAAAATAGAAATCAATAATAAGAAAATTACTAAAAACCATACAATTACATGGAAATTAATCAGCTGCCCTGAATTACCTTTGGGTAAATGATAAAATTAAGTCATTAATGAAGACATTCTTTGAAACTAATGAGAGCAAAGATAAAACATACCAAAATCTTTGGGACATAGCTAAGGCAGGGGTAAAAGGGAAGTTTATACCACTAAACATCAATATCAAAAAAAATTAGAAAGATTTCAAATTAAAAACCTAACATCACAATGAGAAGTACTAGAGAAGCAAGAGCAAACCAACGCCAAAGCTAGCAGAAGACAAGAAATAACCAAAATCAGATCTGAACAGAAGGAAATTAAGACATGAAAAACCGTACAAAAGATCAATGAATCTAGGAGTTGTTTCTTTGGAAAAAACCAATGAGATAGATAGGCCACCCCTAGACTAACAAAGAAAAAGAAAGAGAATATCCTAATAAACACAATTAGAAATGACAAAGAGCACATTACTGCTGACTGCATATAAATACAAAAAACCATCAGAGACTACTATGAACACCTCTATGCACACAAACTAGAGAATTAAGAAGAAATGGTTAAATTCCTGGACAAAAACAACCTCCCAAGATTGAGCCAGAAGGAAACTGAAACCCTGAACAGATCAATAATGATTTCCAAAACTAAATTAGTAATAAAATGCCTACCAATAAAAAAAAACAAACACCTAGGCTCAGATGGATTCACAGCCAAATTCTACCATAAGTACAATGAAGAGTCCGTACCATGTTGATTGAAACTACTCCAAGAAATTGAGGATAAGAGACTCCTCCCCAATTTATTCAATGAGACCAGCATTATTCTGATACTAAAACCTGGCAGAGACACAACAGCAATAAAAAAATTTCAGGCTAATATCTTTGATGTATATATATTTCAAAATCCTCAACAAAATACTAGCAAAATAAATCTAGCACACATAAAAAGTTAATCCACTATGATAAACTAGGGTTTGTCCCTGGGAAGCAAGGATGGCTCAACACACAAATAATCAATAAATGTGATTCATCACATAAACAGAACTAAAAACAAAAACCACATGATTATCTCAATAGATGAAGAAATGCTGTCAATAAAATTCAACATCCCTTCATGCTAAGAACCCTTAATAAAGTAGGTATTGAAGGAAAATAATTCAAAATAATAAGAGCTGTTTACAACAGGCCAGGCACAGTGGCTCAAGCCTGTAATCCCAGCACTTTGGGAGGCTGAGGCAGGCAGATCATTTGAGGTCAGGAGTTTGAGACCAGCTTGGGCAACATAGTAAAACCTCGTTTCTACTAGAAATACAAAAAATTAGGCAGTGAGGTGGTGCACGTGTGTAATCCAGCTTCTTGGGAGGCTGAGGCAGAAGAATTGCTGGAACCCGGGAGGTGGAGGTTGCAGTGAGCCAAGATTGTGCAACTACAGTCCAGCTTCAGCACTGCCAACATCATACTGAATGGGCAAAAGCTGGAACCATTCACCCTAAGACAAGGATACCCTCTCTCACCACTCCTATTCAAGATAGTATTGGAAGCCTGGCCAGGGCAATCAGACAAGAGAAAGAAATAAGTGACATCCAAATAGGAAGAGAGGAAGTCAAACTATTCCTGTTTATAGACAATATAACTCCATACCTAGACAACCCCATAGTCTCAGCCCCAAAGTTCTTTGATCTGATAAACAACTTCAGCAAAGTGTTAGGATACAAAATTAACATACAAAAATCTGTAGAATTTCTATACACCAACAACATACAAGATGAGAGCCAATTCAGGAATATTTAGGAATATAGCAAGCCAGGGAGGTGAAAGATCTCTACAAGCAGAACTACAGAACACAGATCAAATAATGAAACAATGAAACAAATGAATGGAAAGACATTCCATGCTCATGGATAGGAAGAATCAATATTGTTAAAATGACCATAGCCCAAAGTAATTTACAGATGCAATGCTATTTCTATCAAACTACCAATGACATTCTTCACAGAATTTTTTTTAAAAAACTGTTTTTAAAGTTCATATGAAACCAAAAAAAGAGCCTAAATAGCCAAGGAGAACCTCAGCAAAATGAACAAAGCTGGGGTATCATGTTACCTGACTTAAAACTATACTACAGGGCTACAATAACTAAAACAGCATGGTACTGGTAAACAAACACATAGACCAATGGAACAGAATACAGAGGCCAGAAATAGGGCTGCACACCTACAACCATCTGATCTTTGACAAAGCTGACAATATCAATCAATGGGGAAACAACCCCCATTCAATACATAAATGGTGCTGGGATAAATGGCTAGCCATTTATAGAAGATTAAAACTAGACTCCTATGTTGCATCATATACAAAAATCAAGTCAAGATGGATTAAAGACTGAAACGTAAAACCTAAAACTATAAAAACTCTGAAAGGTACCCTAGGAAATGCCATTCTGGACATAGGACTTGGCAAGGATTTCAAAACAAAGACACCAAAAGCATTTGCAACAAAACCAAAAATTGACAAATGGGAACCTATTAAACCAAAGACCTTCTGCACAGCAAAAGAAACTATCAACAGAGTAAACAGACAACCTACAGAACGGGAAAAATATTTGCAAACTATGGATCCGACAAAGATCTAATATACAGAATCTGTAAGGAGCTTAAATTTGTAAGCAAAAAACAATCCCATAAAAAAGTAGTCAAAGAACCTAAGTAGACACTTTTCAAAAGAAGACATGCATGTGGCCAAGAAGCATATTTAAAAATGCTCAACATTACTAATCATTAGAGAAATGCAAATCCAAACCACGAGATACCATCTCACACCAGACAGAATGGCTACCATTAAAAAGTCATAAAATAGCAGATACTGCTGGGGTTGAGGAGAAAAGGGAATGCTTATTCACTGCTGGTGGGAGTGTACATTAATTCAGCCATTGTGGAAGGCAATGTGGCATTCCTTGAAGAAATTAAAACAGAATTACCATTTGGTTCAGCAATCCCATTATTGGTTATATACCCAAAGGAATATAAATTATTCTATCATAGAGACACATGCACACATATATTCATTGCAGCACTATTCACAATAGCAAAGACATGGAATCAACCTAAATTTCCATCAATAGTAGACTGGATAAAGAAAATGTGGTGCATATGAACCATGGAATACAATGAAGCCATAAAAAGGAATGAGATCATAATTTTTGCACTAACATAGATGGAACTGGAGGCCATTACCTTAAGCAAACTAATGCAGAAATGGAAAACCAAATACATCATGTGTTCTACTTTATAAGTCAGAGCTAAATAGTAAGACCTCATGGACACAAAGACAGAAACAACAGACACTGGGGTCTAATTATGGTGGAGGATGGGAGGATGTAGAGGATCAGAATAAATATCTCTCAGGTAGTATGCTTATTACTTGAGTGACAAAATAATGTGTGCCAACCCCCCGTGACACGCAGCTTACTTATATAACAAACCTGGACATGTACCCCTGAAATTAAAAGTTAAAAAAAACTTTCCCCACCCTTGATCACCTCAGTTTTAAGGATATACTTTGTTGTAAGTATTTAAGCTTTATCTTGGCAAGAATGAATTACTTCTAAAGACCTTCTGCTTTTCCTTGATTTAATTTTATGATCATCATATGATCTTTCAACCATTTGATTTATTTTTCAAATATTTCTTTCAAGCACTTTGATATAATCAAGTGCCCGGCTGGTAGGCACAAGAATTCTGGTGACTAGTCTAGTATGTCAGTGTCCACATGTTAACATTTGAAGTTAAACATCAATGTTTAATGACTTTATTAATGTCAGCCAGTGCCTGAGGACCTTATAAATCTAAAAAAATTGAGAAGCCCAAGTTTATTGCATTCACAAACTTAAGGACTATGCCATGAGCACCAAAGTATCATGGCTAGCGAAGCTGCCTTTTTAATGTTATCTCCCTCTAACTGCTGTAGTCAGGCTTATATTTTTTATTAACATGTGTCTCCATAATTACAACATTTTTCCTTACAATGAAGTTAATACCACTTTTATTCAATTTACCTAAGTCAAAGAGAGCTTTACAAATAGGTACACATAAAATGCTTAAAATAAATAATTACAAATAAACACAAATTTTAGTTATTGCTCCCACATGGAAGAGATATAGAGTTGTTGTTAAGACTATGGACTCTGGAGTTATAAAATCTTGTTTGTGTCTCAGGTCCACCTTCATATTCATGTGACCTGGAACACTTAAATTTGTGTTTCAGTTTCTTTATGTATAAATTGGGAACACTAATAATAGCATGTTCATCAACGGATGGGTGTAGGGAATAAGTAAAATAATGCACGCCAAGTGTTGAGAAGAGTGCCTGGCTCATAGAAATACATTTTAACCCAATAAATATTAACCATAACATATTTTGAGCTCTCTTTTAATATAGGACTTGGGTTGTTGAGGTCATAAAATGATCTTGCAAAAAAGGACTTCAGTAGCAAGGGAAGCTTTGGGATGTGGGTACCAGGAATTGTGCTTAAATGTGAAGATATTGTGTGAGTTTTATGTGCTAATTGGTTTCCGTTAGTCTGATCAGTCTAAGTCACTGACTTTCAATTAGTGGAATATTGACTTTCTTTGTAAAGTAAGTTAAAGGTGTAGTGTGATGCCAACCTAGTATTTTAAACACACCTTATTACTGGGACATGCAAAAATGTTGCTCTCTGCCAGATTGCTGCTCTGTGTCACACTGTAAATGGTTTTACTCAAATAGCCAAACAGTGAATAAAATGTGACTAAATGAAGGTCTTAAGTAAATGTGAATATAACTTACTAATTTCAAGAATCGTGCCAAAAACCTCTAGCATACTAAAAAAAAAACAACACGGAAATTGAGAGCCACCTAAGTAAGTAATAACAGTTGACCCTTTAATTGTTGATGCCCGTCATCTACTAGACATGTCATATTTTATCCAAAATGGCATTTCTAATGTATGCTCCCATTGCTGCCAGAATGAGCATCCCTTAATACATATTTGCCCATTTTATTCCCCCACTTAAAATTCTTCTGAATTTCCCTGCTTTTAAAAACCCATTCAGGCCA
The DNA here is from genome assembly GCF_047675955.1 of Chlorocebus sabaeus. Classification (NCBI taxonomy): domain Eukaryota; kingdom Metazoa; phylum Chordata; class Mammalia; order Primates; family Cercopithecidae; genus Chlorocebus; species Chlorocebus sabaeus. The sequence continues at coordinate 80,186,346 of NC_132916.1, forward strand.
TGATTTCCAAACTTTCTTGCTTCTTGGAGTCCATTCTTCTCAGTCAAAATAAATATTGAGCAGTTTTATTTACTAAGTAGTTTGATTCCAATGACTTAACAGGGGTAGTGTTTATGGTGTTTCACAGATATTGCTGTGTTTCCTCCTGAAATTGAATGTATCCTGTGGTGCTACTGAGTGTCTTCTCTGGCATCCTGAGTTGCCTTGGTGCACAGTTCTGGAACGCTGACATTATGGTGTATCTGTTCTTCCACCATCTGCTTGCATCTGCTTAAGTTAAAAATCTATCTCCCCTCCCTTTGAGTATTGGTCCCAAGCAAAAACTTTCCCCATACACAATTCTGAGATCTACTGGAGAATTGTATTCATCTATGATTTTGTTCATTCCAGCTCCTCTGCCTGACCTACTGCTCCTGTCCACCTTAAGAACATCTACCTTATCAGCAAAGTTTACGTCTAGTATCACCTCCTTTATTAATGTTTACTTCCCTTTATCTCTGCCAGGTAGAGTGACTTCTTTATGTTTGTATTATGTTGTGTACAAACTTTTATCATAGCAGCTATATTATTTTATTTGAACTATTACTTTATGGCTTTCATTCTCATCTAGACTGTAGGCCCCTTATCAAGAAGTAAAATCACACCTAACCTGTCATCATATTTGTAGTATTTTACAGAGAACCTGGTGATCTAACAAAAATCTGACCAATGAAAAGAGGAATTTCTGCTATTCAGTGCTGCTAGTCAGGATCTACTAGGAGAGTTTAGAAGGAGGTGATTTATGGCTATGATTTCAAGTTTCAGGGTTTTCCTGAAGAACTTTAAAGGAATGTTTATAACTAGTGCATTCAGTATTTTGACTATAACTTCCTACAAAGATTATAAACTTTGTTTCCTCACCAGTAAGTATTGGTCTTATTTAAAATATGAATTTTTCTATCAAAAACTGTTTTATCTTAAATAAAAAGTTCATCTCTTCTCAGGCTGAAATTTTACAACTTACAAAAAAACCTTATAACCTTTGGGGAGGTTTTATTCAGTATTCATTTTACCATTTGCAAATTTTAAAACATTTACTGATCACACAGGTTAGCAATATATTCATATGTATGTGACAAAATTAATTAGTATGTATCAATTTCTTAATGTGAACAAAGGTCCTGCAAATATTAGATTAAATACTTAAAAGATACTTTGACAGTGCATTGCTCTATAAAAGAAAATGTCTTGGCTATGTCCCAGTGAAGCACTTGACTCTTACAGATATGGGCAAGAAATGAGATCATATTAAACTTCTCTTCCAGTGTTATAAGTATTCTACTGAGATATAATAGCTTCTTCTGTTTCCAAAGGGATACTGGGTTTTCTCAATGATTTTTTTTCCAATTTAGCAGGTAATTCAATTGCCATTGTATAGTTTCTTCTGCCCAAGACTCTCGAGAGTGTTTGCCTCCTGAAGCTACTGATTCTCACAACATCACAGAATATGAATTACTAACAATTCATCACATATTTAATAACAACAGTACTTTTATCTCATGCACCTTAAAAAGATTTTTTTTTCAGTAATGTAAAAAGCACCCTTGTGAGATAAATATGTTTTCCAGTATTGTATCTATTTCAGAAATGAATGAGCACTGGCCCAGAGGTTCTATTAAGGTCACAGAAGTCACTGGTGCACTAAGGCATGGAATTCCCAAACTGGCAACTTCAAGAACCTTGTTCTAAACATTCAGTCATATGAATTATATTATATGCGTTTGAAGGGAAAAAAGATGGTAAAGAATACAGATATTTTTCTCCTATTGGAAGACTGTTATTATTTTTTTTTAAATCTAAACTTTATTCCAACAACTTTATGGGCATTAGGAGGAGGGAAATGATATTTGACAGCTGTCTTATTTGTGCTAGTCACTATATTAGATGTTTTACAATAGTATGTTGTTAGATTTAGCCAAAGATTGTGTAAGATGGCTGTTATTGTTTTCATTTTACAAGACAGAAGAAGGTTACAAGACATCTATTGAAGGTCACATAGCTATTATGTGGAAGATTTGGGTCAGGGTGATTTCTGAAGTCCATACTCTCCCTAACTAAAAATATTTCCTTCTGCATGTTGCTGTATATAAGAATTGAGGAGTGTGTAAAATTATGTGATATACCTACTTTTAAGAAAATGATATACTAAAATCTAAAACTATAATTATTTATCCTAAACTTTTTTAAAAAATAAATTTAACTAAAATGCTTAATGTGACCCACCTTACAGTTGACCTAAACTGGCTTAATGTTCCTCTCAGCTTGACTAAATTTTAGATAGGTTTCTTACTGACTATAGGCCTCTGTCTTCTCTTTTGTTAGAGCATTGACAAGAAAATTTCCAAATATATATTTTTTCTCTGCCAATTTTAAATGTATGTAAATCTCTCTCAGCCTTTTGCAGTTTTACAACCTAGGAGTGCTTTTCCAGAGGGCCTGGGAACCAGCCTTTTGAAATGTAATCATTAAGGAAGAGAGTGCTTCTATCTCTCAGTATCTATGGGAAGAGATGCCCTCCCAGATATCCTCTCTGAAGTAATCCTCCTCACATGAACACAAACTCTCTGTTATCCTTACTTTCTCAAGATTTCTTCGCAACACTACCTGACACACTGTTGTATATGCGTTTGTTAGTTGTCTGTCTACCATGCTCCCACACCTTAGAATATAAGATCTGTTTTATACTGTCTGCCATGTTTCCTGCTACTGTGTTTTGTATCTTTTAGGTGGTCTTAATATGCTGTTGCTGAAAGAATGAATTTCTTCTAGGTGTGCATGAAACTGAGTAGGGCTGAAAATGACATAAAAACGCAGACACAGAAAGGGCGAATCCTGGATGGTCTGGATTTAGAACATTCAAATAAAGTCTTATGGTGATCAAGATAGATGTACCCAAACCATCATCTAGAGAACTATGAAATAAACCTATTGCGACTTTTTTAGCATTTTGGAGGCCCCAATCTTTCTTTAATGAGAACTGCCATTCCAAGGACACTGGATATTCTTCTGATTGTAAAATCATTTTGCTATAGGCAGAACACGCCTCTGTGTAATTTTTAAATTCTGAGTCAGACTATAAGTAATTACTCAATTTTCTTATTTTAACAAAGATTCAGAATGTATCTCTTTAACCAAAAAGAGTTATATCATAAAATCTTTTAAAAATGTATGCTTTTACATTGGTTTTGTCCTGTGATTGATTTGATGCCCAAAAGTTGTAAAGTACAGCTAAATTTGGGAGCCAAGTTATTAATAATTAAAGACTGATTTATCTTTGATGAAGAGTCAAAGATGGACTGATTTAATTACTATGAAATCTGGGGTTTTGTGTAGTTATTTCACAAAACTTAGGATATTTAATGACAGATTTAAATAAATGAAATCATTTCCTCACTAAAATACTCATCTTAGTTCAGCATATTTTCTGCCAGCTCTTTCTAAGTGAATTTGAAAACTCAGAGTCTCATGTGGACTATGATTCATATTTTTAAATCATGAAATATATTTTCTTCATTTCAGAATGCAATTTTCCTACAGATAAGAAGTTGGATTCCTTCTAATAGAAGAATATAATTGCTGACTGATAAGATTATAAATTTGCAAATAAAAGATTCAGGATATATTTAATGAAACAGAGGAAGAATAACAACATCAGAGGAACCCACCTGAGTTGAAGTAGGATATTGCAAGTATGCTGTGAATTTTTCAGAAAGGTTATATATGAAATAAAATACCTCAGAACATGAAACAGTTTGGAGCCTTTTAGATATACCAGTGAAAAACTGTCTGAGAAGCATGTGGTATAGACCAATTATAACATTAAAAAATGTCTCCATTAAAAGTATTTTAAAAGTATATCATATTTTAATATGATAAAGTTACTTTAGTAGAATTTAAAGACAAAAAGTTTTAAGTAAATATAGCCCATGTGTATCCACAGTAATGTTCTTTGGCTTCAAATAAAAGACCAACAAATGCTACAAATAAGAAAAAAACTAGTTTTGATTTAGAGCAGACATCTTGTCAGTGGGTGATTTTAAAGTTAGTTTTTCAGTAAACAAGCTAGTGAGTAAAATGAATACTTTTAGTGCAGCAGTGACTTTTTTCCCAAGGCCGAGATTTCTCTGTTTACAGAGTTCCATGACTGATTCCTAAGGTTCAGTTCTCTTATCATGCTATATATTTTTAAAAACTTTATTGATATATAATTCACATATTATACAATTCCAAGTGTATGATCCAAAGGATTTTAGCATATTCACAGAGATATACAACCACCACCACAGAAAATTTTCCAACATTTTCATCACCTCAAAAAGAAATTTGTGTTTTAATGATACCTAGGCCTTTCTCCTGCAGTTGTCCTAAAGTGTGGATGAAAAAAGAACCTTGGCAGTTTGATAAATCCTTTACTCCAGTTACTTACCTTCTCCCCAGTCTGAGACAAAGTGGGTTTACAGTGGAAACAAAAAATAAAAATAACCCTGCATCATAACTATAGTACAACAATGGCAAATAGTGAGTCTGGATATATGAGAAATTTGAGAACCAGTGTATTCACATTCACTTCCAGAACACATAGTTCTCTGCATCTATTTAAATGTGAAATATCTTTTGTTTTCTCTCTGGGAGGGAACTAAATTGTGTTGAATTCTATACCTCTTGAATCTAAAGAAATATTGAGTGATTTTCATTACAATTCATTGAATCTTTGTGTGAAATCCAAATTACCTTACCACTAAAACAACATTCCTATTCTATCTTTCACATAACTTCAGTCTTGCCTTCCAAGCCCTCACCATTTCTTCTTCCAGTCTTCCAAGCCCTCATCATTTGTTTTTCCAACATAAAATGAATTACAAGCAATTTCCACAGAATTAGTAGTTCTTCACATATACCATCTTTTAATGGCCTATGGGTAAAATTTTTTAGTAAACGTCCCTCTTAGGAACTCCTAATTTATGTAAGTATAAAATGTCCCAAGAAGGCTTAGAGTGAAGACTCCCGTGTTAAAAAATCTTTTAAATATTCTTGGGTATAGAGCACTTTATTTGTACAATCTGTGTTAGCATACAATGGAACACAGTTTGGAAAAAATACTGTGTAATTATTCTCCTGTTTCATTACCTCTACATTGTTTGGGAAAAAATGACTTTTTTGTATGCAATGTTTTCATGCTTTGGGTTATATTACAAAGATAGATTTCTTATGCCCGAAGTAACAGATCAATATCATATACACTCTTAGATGTTTTGCATAGGAGTTGCTCAATTTCTTCCAAAGGATTTCTTCTGGTTACAATATATTTCAGTTTGTTTCCTCCCTTGCACATTTGTTTACATTTGTATCATCGTATTTTAAATCTTTGTTAACATGAGAGGAGGAATGGTGTATTTTATTTCAAGTTATTTTATGAAATGTTTGAAGAAAACTCTATAACTCATATCTTTCATTAACTCTAACATTTATATTTCCGTATACTTTTATTCAACTTGAAAACTATTTTTCTACGAACCGTCTTGTTTTAATTAAAACAGTTCTCATTTAGTTTTTGCTCTTTGCAACCAAAGAAGAGTATTAGTATCAAGTTCAAATAGAGTTCTCAATTAAACATTTTATGACCTTTAAAAATAACTTTAAAATTTATAAGGAAGAATCAAAAGACGTACAGAAAATTTTAATGTAGCACAACTAAAAATCAATATTTTTAGGCCATAGTAAAACTTAAACAGATGTTATAATAGTTTTCAAATTGAATAAAAGTACATGAATTTCAGAATTTGATTTTGGGACAATTAGTCAAAGATGTCAAAAGGCTCAAAATGCTTGATTAAAACAGAGTCATAGGTCACTGTAATATTATATAACATTCATTTAACTAGAGTAATAATCAGAAGACTTTTAAAGCAATGTAGAAATTTACCTGGATTACAAACCTTACTCCTTCAAAAGCGAAGTTTTCCTAAGTAACCCAAAACCCAAGAAAGACAATGTAGCAATTATCTTGATAAAATGTAGTATCTTTGTTTAGGCTAGTTACTAGGCAGTTATTGTTTCCCCTTACAGGAAGCTTATTTAGGTACCCTGGAAGTCAAACTTAATGAAAAAGGTACTTGAATTATGCTAGACACAGGAAAAATGTGTCTAAGGTTATGAGAGTACACTATATTATAGAGGAATATAAACAAGAAAACTAGTATCTTGAGCTCTTAATAACAGCATGGGGAAGTTTTCTGGTTACATGGAACAATTTAGATATAAAGAAAAGTCAAGTGTATAGAATCTAATTATATTGGAGGAAAGCATTGCTTTTCTAGGTCTTCAAAATAAACATTTTAGCATCAGGCCACTAACACAGGAGTTAGAAGTGGAGAAATAAGTTACAAGAGTTGACCAGAAAAAAAAAAAAAAAAAAAAAAAAAAGGTTGAAAGAGAGAGTTACCAGCCAAAGAAAAAAGATATAGCTTTTTAAGAGGAGAAAGAATAGAATGCCATTCTGTTGTGTATGGCCATGATTATGTAAAACCTGCAAATCACGTGCCCCGAGATACAGCAAAATTTGAACTTCTGAGCTATAAATCTGAGAAATTTCAAAAGGAAAACTTTACCTCAAGAAATGAAATTACCATTTTAAAAGAAAAGGGCAGCATTTTAAATTTGAAACTAGAAAAATTAAATACATCTCAGCAAGAAATGTGGCAGAAATAGAAACTGTCCGCAGTTTAGAAGATGGCATTAAAGATACAGATTTTAATATAAAAAATCAAAACCTGTTGCCAAATTTATTAAGAGCAGGGCAATACTTCAAGAAAACCTTGTTTTCAGTAAATACGAATAGGCCCTGGTCCTATAACAGTGTTTCCCTGACACCAATGTTTAATTTTTAGAAAAACACATAAATAATTTCTTTTTAATCTCAGCTTACCGAAGCACACATAAAACTTCCTTTATAAGGCCCATCCTTTACAAATCCTCTTTGACTTGTTTAGACCGTTTACATTTTCTTAACCGCCAAGTCATTCATTAAAAACTTTTTTTTATTATTCATTTTATCTTAGGACAAAAATTTACTACCTAAGACTATTTCTCATATAAAATTATTTTTTCTTAAATATATATTTCGATTAGTAGAGCTAAATATGTTTCTATCTTGTTTGGACATGACTAAGAAATCTAATTAGTATCTATTTGTTAATTTAACATGGTTTTAAGATTTTAAATTCCACAAAAACTTCATTTATAAACATTTATTCCATTTACAGTTACCCATTTTATTTAGCTTTTTAACAATTACACTTAGATTACTTATGAAAAGTGAGTATTTACACAGAGATAATCATTAAGTTACCCTTTTATAAACACATTTTATAACCTGTAAATAAACAAAGGCCAATTAAATGCAAGTGCTGAATATGCACAAATCAAATAAACACAAATATGAATGGAAAACAAAGCACATCCTAAAAGGATGATAAGCCACCTTCTCCAACCAAAGGGGAAAAAATCCCTTCACTGATGCCCTAACCCAAAGGGAAAAGTCCCTTCCTGCAGACCTGCAGCGGAGGTATGCCATGAGGAAAAGCGTCCTCCCCAACAGGAGATCTCTCAACCAAGGAGGAAAATACATCTCTCAAACATGAAAGGTAAGCCACCTCCCCAACCAAATCACAAATAAAACAGAACTCAAAAAAAAAAAAAAGGGGGGAGGTTGGTCCAAGAGAGATTCACCAGGGGGAAAAAGGTAACCCAGGCAAACAGGAGGGGATCAAGGGCCAAGTAGAGGTACCTCATTTCATAGTCCTTCACAGTGATTCTCCCTGAGGTGATTCAGCTTTGGAACTATACTTCTGACACCAAGTATGTTTAAGTCAAATAAAATATAGAGACAAATTTTTAAATTTAAAATGTTTTGTCTGGGAAGCAAGAATTGTAATTTGGGGAATACACATAGATTGAGTAGTCTTCGGCATGTCTGAAGAACAAAGACAAGGTTAGAGGGATTATAGAAAAAAAAAGTGTTGCATATTGTCTTGAAAGTTAAGTGGCACCAGTTAAGTTTTGATGAGCTGGCAAGCCTCCATTGATGAATGATAATAGTGGGTAAAATTAGTCTTAGGAGTCACAGCAGGCCGGAAGCGGCGGCTCATGCCTGTAGTCACAGAACTTTGTGAGGTAGAGGTGGGTGGATCACCTGAGGTCAAGAGATCGAGACCAGCCTGGCCAAAATGGTGAAACCTCATCTCTGCTAAAAATACAAAAACAACCAGGCGTGGTGGTGGGCGCCTGTAATTCCAGCTACTTGGGAGGCTGAGGCAGGAGAATGGCTTGAACCCGGGAGGCAGAAGTTGCAGTGAGTGGAGATCCCCAGTGAACTCCAGCCTGGGCAACAAGAGCGAAACTCCGTCCCCACCCCCCTAACCCTCCTCCCCCAAATAAATAAATAAATAAATAAATAAATAAATAAATAAAGTCAGCAGATTGTTTCAGTAGGTATTAGATAAAACTGGTTTCAGGCAGTTTCAGCAGCTGGGCTTGTAGAAAATGTAATTCTACGAGCAGGTGCCATGTGCCCTAAGTGGTTTATTCCCCTGGGCTCCTTCATGGCAGTGGCGGTCACTGTGAGGACGCCAGCTGCAGCGGGGGAGGCACAGCTAGTGCTGTGCACTCCACAGAGCCAGTGGGGACTGGGAATGCCAGCTGGGGTTCCAAGCCCTACCGAGTTGGTGGGGAAGAGGCCGCGCTCCTGGGAGCAGCTGCAACTCTGATCCTGGGCATCCCTGCACTCTCGGGGCCCCAGGAAGCCCCCTTCTTCCACAGGCTCAGAAGTGCCTTCTCCCGCTCCCCGGCCTCCCCCTGCTCCCGGGCGCCGGACCTGATGCGTAGCAAAATTGTGTCAAAGCCCATGCACTGTAGCAACCTAGTCAGGTGTGCGCATGCTCAGGGCGGCACAGACAGGCCGGCCTCCTGCTGCCTTCTCTTCCTCCAGATTTTGGGTGCCAACAAGCATGGGAAGCAGGTGGGGGAGCTGAGGGGCAGGGGAGCTGAAGGTAGCCCAGCACAGACCTCCAGGAGCCCCACAGCACAGAGAGCCTGAGCGTCATAAACCGCAAGTTGATAGTAACAGGAGGCAGACAAGTTCCTAAGCGGGAAGGGGCGGATCCCCAGTGAAACCCCACCTTCAAGTCTGGGATGGCCTCAAGCCTGCGGACCGCGCTGCCAGTTCCATGTGGAGTCCGGGACTCAGAGTGAGAACTTCACTGAAGCCTTTCGGCCAATTGGATGGTGCTTTTTCCAGGCCCACCCATGACCGCCCATGGACCAATCAGCATGCACTTCCTCTATTCTGAGTCCATAAAAATTCTTGGGTTCAGACAGACTTATCTCTTCGGGACGACCTATCTATGGTAAGGATCCCTTATAGTCTCCTGAGAGCTCTTCTGTCACTCACTAAAGCTCCTCTCTGCCTTCCTCACGCTCCAGTTGTACATGTAACTTCATTCTTCCAGGATGCAGGGCAAGAACTCAGGACCCATCAAACGGCCAGAGCAAAAGGAGCTGTAACACATTGCTGGCCAGCTCACCAAGCTACAGATGGTGACACACTCCTGGACTGCGGGAGTAGAATGGTGACCCTCCTGGGGTCCAGACCTTAGGATTCCCCTAGCCAGAGATGCTGTAACACTGTAGGCCTCCTGCTCTCTGCCTAGGCTGAGCAGCAGCCCCACATGACAGGAAGCAGTGGCAGGGCTGGGCCAGCCTAACGGTGGGGGAATTGAGGGAGCTGTAACACAAACGGGGTGCACCATGCCCCACCTCCCCACCCCCCTCTCGCCACACTATGGGCTACCAAGAGAGAAGAGCTGCCGCCCTGCTGGGAGCCCAGAACCCGGAGCTCCCTAAGCCTGGGCTGTGACAAGCTGTAACACCCTTTTGGGGGCTCTGCGGTTACTAGCGTCTCCAGGCTTTCAGGCACCACCATGTTTCCCTGTGCCAGCAGCGGAAGATGCTTTTGGTATGACTGGTTCAGCCGCAGCCTCTCCCACCGCCAGGGCCTGTCCCGGTGCCTGCAGCTTCCCCTCCAGCCCAGCTGGTGCGCCCAGTGACCGCACCCTGATCTTGCTGGCTCACACACCTCTTGCCGCTCAGCTTTCCTTTTAGTTTACATTTAACTAACTAGCTTTTGTCTGTTTTTAAAATTATTTTATTTTTAGATATGTCTTTTTTTTTTTTTTTTTTTAAGACGGAGTCTCTCTGTCGCCCAGTCTGGAGTGCAGTGGCGCGATCTCGGCTCACAGCAAGCTCCGCCTCCCGGGTTCACACCATTCTCTCGCCTCAGCCTCCCAAGTAGCTGGGACTACAGGCGCCCACCACCACGCCCGGCTAATTTTTTGTATTTTCGGTAGAGACGGGGTTTCACCGTGTTAGCCAGGATGGTCTCGATCTCCTCTCCTCGTGATCCGCTGGCCTCGGCCTCCCAAAGTGCTGGGAATACAGGCGTGAGCCACCTAGATATGTCTTTCTAAAGAGACAACATCACTGTATTGTGCTCTTTTAAAATTCAAACCCTTACTATTTCTTTTTTTAATAGAGACATTTTAAAGCATTTATATTCATTTTGTAATGTTATCCTTGGCTTAGCTTTTGTCACTTAATTATCATATTTTCTCTAATGTTGTCCTCTTATGGTTTTGTTTGTTTGTTTTTCTCTTTTGCTGGTGGACTAGGATTTATTATCTATTGAAACAATCTGGTAGTTCAAAATTTCTATTTTTGTTTATCCTCACTCCTTTTTAGAAACATTTTTATGCTTTCCTAATTATTATATTAAACTCTGTGCACTTATTTTAGCTGTAATTTATAGAAAAAATACTTTTACATTGAATCAACTTAAAGTGAGGCTTTACACCTTTTTCATAAAACTAAATTTGGGTTTCTTTTTTGCATTTTAATTTTAAGTTACTTTGTGTATATGGATTTTTCAAAATTAATCTTTTTTTAATTAATGAAGGCAGTCTAAGTGATTTTTTAGAAGTGTTTGCACTAGGAACATAGTTACTGTGTATATTACTCATGATTGTTGGGGCACTTTTCTAATCAGAATTTGCAGGCTATGTTTTCTCTTTAATATACTGAATGTACTGTATGAATAACACTTCAATCAAGTTAATCTAGTAGTGTAGAAGCTGTCCAATAGTGGTTTCTCCTTCCATCACCTAGAAAAATTCCTAGTGCTATGTCAGGGAATGAGGCCATTGCTCTGAGTGTTGGCTGCCTCTCTGAGAAACACTGTCAACATTTGACTCGGTAACTGCATGTCTTTCCCATGGTGATTGGGAGTACAACAGATTCTCTAGCAAAGCACTCCCCAAACTTTTTGGCACGGGCGACTGGTTTTATGGAAGAACATTTTTTCACAAACCCAGGTGGCACGGGAAAGGATGATTTTGGGGTGATTCAAGTGCATTACATTTATTTTGTAATTTATTTTTATTATTGTTACACTGTAATATATAATGAAATAATTATACAATGCACCATAATGTGGAATCAATCGGAGCCTTGAGCTCATTTTCCTGCAACTAGACAGTCTCATCTGAAGGTGATGGGAGACGGTGACAGATCATCAAACATTAGATTTTCATAAGGCGCATGCAACCTAGATCCCTCATATGTGCAGTTCACAATAGGGTTCATGCTTCTATGAAAATCTAATGCTGCTGCTGATCTGACAAGAGGTGGGGCTCAGGTGGTAATGCAAGTGATGGGGAGAGGCTGTAAATACAGATGAGATAATGTAGGTGATGAGGAGTGGCTGTAAATACAGATAAGCTTTGCTCACTGGTCTGCCACTAGCCTCCTGCTATGCAGCCCAGTTCCTTAGGGTCCACAGACAGGTACTGATCCATGACCCGGGGGTTGGGGATGCCTGCTCTAGCAGACAGGTGAATCTGGAGAAGTGTGGTTACCATTGCTCTGGTAGATTACTGAATCATAACATCCAGCAACTCTCAACTGTAAGAAATACCTTGCCCTAAAAATAAGGGTAGGAAAGGGAATAATAATAAAATTCATGTTATGTTCTTTGATAATTTGCTCTCACTAACACAGTCTTCTGATTTAAGAACCTGGGTGTCAAGGGTGTTAAATTAATTGTCCACAGATGGGTTGTGGAGGATTGAAGTAATTATTCTTTCTGTTGGAGAGATCTGGCTTCACTATGGAAGCTGTTGTTGACCTTAATGTATCCCAGGGATACTAGAAGGATAGTAACCTTCAAAGCTGAAAAACTTAACCAACATCAGGAGTGAAAGAAGGCATGGAAATCAGTATTTCCAGACACTAGTATCAGCTCCTATACACACTAAAACTAGCTTTGAGATAGTTAAGTATAAGAAGTATCCTGGTTGTCTGGCTTAACTTCCTTAGGATGTTTGCTAAATTGTCCCAATATCTTTTAGTTACATCAGATTTACTGCAGAACACTATATGGTTTAAATCACCATATTATTTTTAAAAATCAAATTACCTTGGATAATATCTGACTTAAATTCATGTTGCACTATTTCTTTTCTTTCTCCACAACCTATACAGCTAAATTTTATCCATTCTTGCCTTATATTTATCTCATGGTAATTGTAAAAACAGTATATGATAATTTTTTTCCTAAAAAAGTTATTGTTATTATATTTTCTGAATTCTTAAATTTTTATTAACACTTTGATCTGTCATGCATTAATTTAATTATAAACTTTGCTCCTTGAATGTTTAAGGCATTAACATTCTTATGCAATTGGTAACGTTCTTATGTCATGTGTCACTATTTTTATTTGTTTTTTCTTTACTTAGCTTTAACAAAAAGACACCTATGTAAATACAGTGTTGAAGAACAGGAGAAAATGACCCTCATTTAATTTTGGCTGGGTGCTGGCAGGTTTTGCTTCACTCTTTTGAAGATGAAAGGCAGGTAGTGAGTTAATGCCCAATACTGTGGAGGACACAAACTGGGTATTCAATAACTACTTTTTCTCCTTCTAAATGTGAGACGCCATTTAGAGCTTCCCATTTTTATACACAGAGATCTTTTCTGGGTTCTGCAGTGGGAACAAGAATTCCCATTCCAAGGAGCTCTAATTTGGAAAATGGCAGGATAGAATAGGCTCAAAGTATCTTTAGATTACTTTGAGAATTCTAAGGCATAGAGACAAAATAGAGGATTAGGGATTTAATTTTTCTTTGGAAAGCCTTTCTATATTTGTGTGTCCAAGGTTAATAATGGCTTTTCAGGTTGGCTTTTTTCCTATTTCCTTGAATTAGAAATTTTTGTTAAGCAAGTCAAAGACTCATTTATGTTCTTGTCCATTCTTACAGTATGAGTCAAGGATAAGAATCCTAGTTATGTTATAATTGCCTAATTAACTTTTCTAATTATTGAAGATTTAGGAAAAAACTAATAAAATTCTATAAAATACTTTACTTCAGATTTAAGGTTTTTTTCCCCTTGGTATTTGGATATTCTCATGGAAATTTATAAAACAGGAAGTTGACGTCTCTAGCAATTTTAGTGCTTCATTGTCATGCTGGAAGTCAGCCTTTCCACTGTCTTAAGACCCTTGAAGCCTAAGTGATTTTCCTGAAGACTTGATGGCTAAAGCAGAGTATATAACCTGAAAACCCTAGACTAAATCCAACTTGCAGATGTATTTTAATAGGTCCACATAAGGGTTTGTTTTTAATGGTAAAATAAACATAGTAACATAAGCTTACCATTATAATAATTTTAAGTGTACTATTCAGTGTCATTAAGTATATTCATATTGTAGTGCAACCACATCACTAACTCCAGAACCTTTTCATCATCCCAAATTAAAATTTACTCACTGAATAATAATTTACATCTCTTCCTCCCCCCAGCCCCTGGTAACCACTATCTGCTTTTTGTCTATGAATTTGACTGCTCTGGGTACCTCAAATAAGTGGAATCATGCAATATTTGTTCTTTCGTGTCTGGCTTATTTTGCTTAGAATAACGCTTTCAAGGTTCATACATGTTGTAGTATATATCAGAACTTCCTTCTTTTTTTAATATTGCTGAATAGTATTTCATTGTATGTATATGTCATATTTTGTTTATTCATCTGTTCATGAATATTTGGGTTGTTGCCACCTTGTGGCTATTTTGTGAGTAATTCTGTTATGAATATTGGTCTGTAAATATCTTTTCAAGTCCCTGCCTCTGCTTTCAATTCTTCTGAGTATGTACCTAGAAGCAAAATTGCTAGATCAATGGTAATTCTATGTTTAATTTGGAGGAGAATCTCCAAACTGTTTTCCACAGTGATTTTACCCTTTTACATTTTTTTCCAGCAATGTATGAGGGTTCCTTTTTTTCTTTTTTTTTTGTGAGACAGAGTTTCGCTCTTGTTGCTCAGGCTGGAGTGCAATGGTGCAATCTTGGCTCACTGCAACCTCCACTTCTCATGTTTAAGCAATTCTTCTGCCCAGCCTCCCAAGTAGCTGGAATTACAAGCACCCACCACCACGCCCAACTAATTTTTGTATTTTTAGTAGAGACAGGGTTTCACCATGTTAGCCAGGCTGGTCTCGAATTCCTGACCTCAGGTGATCCGCCCGCCTCTGCTTCCCAAAGTGCTGGGATTACAGACTTGAACCAGCACACCTTGCCTCATTGTGGTTTTAATTTGCATTTCTATATAGTGTTTTGAAAAAGTAGTCAATATTGAAATGCCTAAAGATTTTACATAGAAATCTTGAATTCCAGCTTATCTTGAAAAACCAGAAGCTGTGATAATATATATTTCTACCTTTCAGCCATGAAGCTGAGAAGTGGTAGCCCTTGTTAGAGGAACACGTACTTCCAGACCAGGTATATGCTTCCTATTTTGTCCCACACCACCTTATATGGCCCACTCATTTATGTTATTTGCATATCCATATAAATAGTAAGTTTACAGTCTCTATCATTTAGTCATCCCAGACAACATATGTTTTCATCTGGGATTAGTCCATAAATATTCTGATATTTAGTTGCTGTGGGGTGATACTTAGTTGCTATGCTGTGACGATAATTGACACAGGTCATAAAAAGTAACTTAGCAGGCTGAGTGAAATTATAATATTTCAGTTGTTATTGCCATTTTAGATCAATAAACATAACGTTTGTGGGCAGGTTTTGACTCAGAATGTGTCTTAAATTCAAATTATCCCCAGGAGTGTTGCTATTCTGAGTGTTTAAAAAATCTAATTAAATTAAAGAAACATTTGGAAATTGCCTACAGTACTTGCACAAGCAGTTTTTGTGGAAAACAAGAAAAAGTAAATAGCTATTTTAATGGGAAAAACATCCAGCCAGGAAGTCTATTTTTCTTGTCTTTGACTGTAACAAAGCAGGTTAGGCTGGAGTCTATTCACAGCCACAAAAACCAGCACCTCCACAATGTCGGCCTGAATTCATTGAAACTTTTCCTTTCTGTTAAGAAAAGGAGAGAGATGAGATAATAATAGCAGTGATATGATGCATTCTGTTCCCCTACATGGCCTGTTTTTGAGCCCTGAATGAAGGAGGAGTTAAAGGCAGAAATGTGTAGAGTAATTTTGGGCAAAGTCAGAACTGCATTGGGAACAAGGAAAACATGTGTTGTACAGAATTAGGGATAGTGTTTTTTGCCTCTCCGTGCAGAAAACAACGATGCAGCCAGAAGCTTAAGATCATTTGTCAATGTTTGGCGATAGCAACCTTTGCATGAATATTATTTATTTTTCTGATGAGCACCACCAATGTTGAGGCTTCTCTGAATAGTGGGAAGACCAGTTGGATAAGCAGAAGACAGAGCAGAAGAACAAGAATAGAGCAGAGCCTGTGCAGTAGCTATAGTTGAAAGAGTGATGCGTGGATCCACATATGAAAAACCTATTTGGGAACAGTTAGAAACAATAAGGACATTTTGGAGTGTTCTAATTTTCAAGAATATATTCCTGGGACTCTTGCCATTATGATTTTGAAAAGAAAGAAAGCTGCAAAGTTACCTGGAATTATTGGGTTACCAATTTGTATCAGTTAAATGCCATATATTGCACATAACAAACAAGATTCTTTTCTCAATGGGATTGAAACAGTGAGAAAAATGGTATATTGCATAACAGAAGTCCAGAGCAAGTGTAGCGTTCAGGCATAGTTCACATTTCTGCCGCCATTTTGGTTTTGCCCTTCTCTCTAAGTCTGGTAATGGGGAATATGCAGTCATTCCAGGTACCATATTTAGCTGTGTTCAGAGAAAAATTAAGGGAAAGTATTGTCAGATACCCCCCTAGACTTCTCTTTGCATGTCATTGGCCAGAAATACGTGAAATACCCCACTGTGAGAACACAGTGGTTAAGGAAAGGAGAGTTCTGAGCTTAGCTGGGATATCTCAGATTACCCTTCTGGGGTAAGAAGCAGAGGTCACCTTTCCCTCAGTCACATGGGGTAGAGAATGAACTTGAACAGAAAAGGAATTCAAACATAGATAGATGAAATAGAAGTTATTTAAACTATTAGGAGTGTCCATCCTTCTTTACATTTTTCCCACTCTACTTCTCCCATTATTATTTTGGGGGGTGTATTCGTGTTTGTAAGCTGTCCTTATTACTATTTAGTATTAAAAATTATGGTGAGAATATGCATGCCAAAGTAAATAAAAGAGAGATTCTGAATAAGAGAGAGTTTGGGAAGTAGAAAAGAGTTACATGACCTAGCTGTAATGATTTAATAATTTATACAATTTTGCTATAAAATACTGCTTTAGATATTGGATTGGATATAGCCGAGAATTAGAAATCGATAATTATTTCATTCTTTATTTTTTCAATTCAATGCTTTCATATGAATAGCACTAATAATGTGTTAAGAACAGATCATGTATCACCAACCTTTCCTTTGCATAACTCCTAACATGCTAAGTTCAATATAAATTCATATTTATTGTCGGTCTTATTTATGAGACCATCATTTTTCTGAAATTTACTTTAAATATATTTATACATGTATAATGCATTTACATTATTTTTTGTTCTTAATTATTAAGAGAGTAAGTCTACACTCATTAAAAAGTTTACAAGAGATTTACGAACAACAATTTCTGAAATAATTGGCTTTCCTTTTATGCAAACCGAATTAAGAAAATGTACAAGGTGATAATTTTTATTTAACTTTCACAATTTGTTCCAGTAACTATTTGAGATATCTACAAAGTAACGCAGTTTATATAGTACATATTTCCAGAGGAAATAAATTTTGAGATCAGGGTTTCGAGGATATGCGTCAGGCCAGGATTTATGTTAAAGAAGATGCGACAGGAAGGCCTCCTAATGGGTTCCACGCAAATATCAAGGCAAGGAAAATTGATTTTTACTGTTAGAAGGAGGGCAAGAAAATTTGTTTGCTGTATTATAGGAACTGTGGTTCTTGAGATGATGAGAAGGGGAACCTTAAAGAAATATTGTATTGAAAGCTTCAGAAACCACTGAGTGACCACTTACATTTGCTTGGTAATAGTAGTTGTTTGGGGGGAAAGGTATAATACAATTATTCTAATCTGCTGTAAAAATTTTGCAGAAAATAAAGAGTATCTGTGTTAACTGATAGTGTCGGGATAAGAGCAAAGATATGCATTTTATTGCTAATTCATATTATGGATGGTGCCCTAATTTCAAGGGGGCTTGATTGCACTTCATTGCAGTACTTGAAAAAAAATTTTATGTAAATTATTCAAATTATACAGTTTAATGTTTTCAATCAGCTATGCTTTATTGATTTCTAAGATTTTAAAAATCAGTGATGCACATTTTTATAACTTTATTTTTATATTAATCATAATTCTAATTAGCCTGTAGTCTCATATAATTTCTTGATAACATGATAGACTCCTTTAAAATCCTGAAGATACATTTAACTAAATTTTCATTACAATTGACAAGCTGCAATTTTACCTGACAATGACATTTTTTAAAGTACCTGAAAATATACTAATTATATTTTCCTCGAAAAGATTTAAAGTGCTCATTTATTAGTGCACTTGATGTTTTATCTCTTGTCATTGCTAGTTATTCTGCCAAGATGGTAAATACAAACCTACAATTCTGTCCATTTATAATGAGCCACTAAGTTTGCAAAATTTGATTTGAAATTTGAATTCCAGGTGGCAAAACCCCCATTAGAAATATTTGTGGAAACTGCAACTCATTTAAAAATTCTGTAGATGTAAAATGTGCTTAGCCATAAATATGTGATCATTATAAGAAGTTTTACATAGAAGTGCAAGTAGCCCATAAATGCCTTTACATTTTCCATGCTAATGTGGATGCTGCTATAAAATCTCAAAATATGCTGTGGCAATTTTATCTAGTTTGTAGTTCTTTGCTTTTAACATTGGTAACACACTGATGCACATAAGGCTTTCTTAGTTATTTGATTAAAACATCACCCGGGGCACGCCCAAGATGGCCGAATAGGAACAGCTCCAGCCTCCAGCTCTCAGTGTGAGCAACACAGAAGACGGGTGATTTCTGCATTTTCAACTGAGGTACTGGGTTCATCTCACTGTGGTGTGTCTGACACTTGGCGCTGGTCCGTGGGTGCAGCCCGACCAGCGAGAGCTGAAGCAGGGCGAGGCATCGCCTCACCTGGGAAGTGCAAGGGGGAAGGGAATTCTTTTTCCTAGCCATAGGAAATTGAGACACACAACATCTGGAAAATCGGGTAACTCCCACCCTAATACTAGGCTTTACCAAGAGTCTTGGCAAATGGCACACCAGGAGATTATATCCCACACCTGGCCCAGAGGGTCCCACGCCCATGGAGCTTCCCTCATTGCTAGCACAGCAGTCTGAGATCTAACTGCAAGGCAGCAGCGAGGCTGGGGGAGGGGTGCCCACAATTGCTGAGGCTTAAGTAGGTAAACAAAGCCACCTGGAAGCTCGAATTGGGTGGAGCCCACCACAGCTCAAGGAGGCCGGCCTGCCTCTGGGGACTCCTCCTCTGGGGACAGGGCATAGCTAAACAAAAAGCAGCAGAACCCTTGGCAGAGGTAAATGCCCCTGTCTGACAGCTTTGAAGAGAGCAGTGAATCTCCCTGCATGGAGGTTGAGATCTGAGAATGGACAGACTGCCTGCTCAAGTGGGTCCCTGACCCCTGAGTAGCCTAACTGGAAGACATCCCCCACTAGGTGCAGACCGACACCTCACACCTCAGATGGTGGGGTACACCCCTGAGATGAAGCTTCCAAAGCAAAAATCAGACAGCAACACTCGCTGTTCAGCAATATTCTATCTTCTGCAGCCTCTGCTGCTGATACCCAGGCAAACAGGGTCTGGAGTGGACCTCAAGCAAACTCCGATAGACCTACAGCTGAGGGTCCTGACTGTTAGAAGGAAAACTAACAAACAGAAAGGACACCCACACCAAAACCCGATCAGTACGTCACCATCATCAAAGATCACAGGCAGATAAACCACAAAGATGGGGAAAAAGCAGGGCAGAAATGCTGGAAATTCAAAAAATCAGAGCGCAGCTCCCCCTCCAAAGGAACACAGCTCTTTGCCAGCAACGGAACAAAGCTGGATGGGGAATGACATTGACGAGTCGAGAGAAAAAGGCTTGTCGATCAGACTTCTCAGAGCTAAAGGAGGAACTATGTAACCAGCACAAAGAAACTAAAAACCTTGAAAAAAGAATGGATGAATGGATAACTAGAATAATCAATGCAGAGAAGACCTTAAACGAACTGATAGAGATGAAAACCATAACACAAGAACTATGTGACAAATGCACAAGCTTCATTAACTGACTTTATCAACTGGAAGAAAGAGTATCAGCGATTGAAGATCAAATGAATGAAATGAAGCGAGAGGAGAAGTGTAGAGAAAAAAGAGTAAAAAGAAATGAACAAAGCCTCCAACAAATATGGGATTATGTGAAAAGGCCAAATCTACGTCTGATTGGGGTGCCTGAAAGTGAGGGGGAAAATGGAACCAAGTTGGAAAATACTCTGTAGAGTATCATCCAGGAGAACTTCCCCAACCTAGTAAGGCAGGCCAACATTCAAATTCAGGAAATACAGAGAATAGCACAAAGATACTCCTCGAGAAGAACAACTCCAAGACATGTAATTGTCAGATTCACCAAAGTTGAAATGAAGGAAAAAATGTTAAGGGAAGCCAGAGAGAAAGGTCGGGTTACCCACAAAGGGAGCCCATCAGACTAACAGCAGATCTCTTGGCAGAAACTCTCCAAGCCAGAATAGTAGGGGCCAATATTCAATATTCTTAAAGAAAAGAATTTTCAACCCAGAATTTCATATCCAGCCAAACTAAGTTTCATTAATGAAGGAGAAATAAAATTCTTTACAGACAAGCAAATGCTTAGAGATTTTGTCACCACCGCTGCCCTACAAGAGATCCTGAAGGAAGCATGGATCAACATGGAAAGGAACAACTGGTACCAGCCATTGCAAAAACATGTCAAAATGTAAAGTCCATCGACGCTAGGAAGAAACTGCATCAACTAGAGCAAAATAGCCTGCTAATATCATAATGACAGGATCAAGTTCACACATAACAATATTAACCTTAAATGTAAATGGACTAAATGCTCCAATTAAAAGACACAGACTGAAAAATTGGATAAAGAGTCAAGACCCATCAGTTTGCTGTATTCAGGAAACCCATTTCACATGCAGAGACACACATAGGCTCAAAATCAAGGGATGGAGGAAGATCTACCAAGCAAATGGAAAACAAAAAAAAAGCAGGGGTTGCAATCCTAGTCTCTGATAAAACAGACTTTAAACCATCAAAGATCAAAAGAAACAAAGAAGGCCATTACATAATGGTAAAGGGATCAATTCATCAGGAAGAGCTAACTATCCTAAATATATATGCACCCAATACGGGAGCACCCAGATTCATAAAGCAAGTCCTTAGAGACTTACAAAGAGACTTAGACTCCCATACAATAATAATGGGAGACTTTAACACCCCACTGTCAACATTAGACAGATCAATGAGACAGAAAGTTAACATCTGACAAAGGGCTAATATCCAGAACCTATAAAGAACTCAATCAAATTTACAAGAAAAAAACAAAAAACCTCATCAAAAAGTGGGCAAAGGATATGAGCAGATACTTCTCAAAAGAAGACATTCATGCAGCCAACAGACACATGGAAAAAATGCTCATCATCACTCGCCATCAGAGAAATGCAAATCAAAACCACAATGAGATACCATCTCATACCAGTTAGAATGGCAATCATTAAAAAATCAGGAAACAACAGGTGCTGGAGAGGATGTGGAGAAATAGGAACACTTTTATACTGTTGGTAGGACTGTAAACTAGTTCAACCATTGTGGAAAACAGTGTGGCAATTCCTCAAGGATCTAGAACTAGAAATACCATTTGACCCAGCCATCTCATTACTGGGGATATACCCAAAGGATTATAAATCTATAAAGACACATGCACACATATGTTTATTGTGGCACTATTCACAATAGCAAAGACTTGGAATCAACCGAAATGTCCATCAGCGACAGACTGGATTAAGAAAATGTGGCACATATACACTACGGAATACTATGCAGCCATAAAAAAGGATGAGTTTGTGTCCTTTGTAGGGACATGGATGCAGCTGGAAATCATCATTCTCAGGAAACTATCGCAAGAACAGAAAACCAAACACCACATGTTCTCACTCATAGGTGGGAATTGAACAATGAGATCACTTGGATGCAGGAAAGGGATCATCACACACCAGAGCCTATTGTGGGGAGGGGGGAGGGGGAAGGGATAGCATTAGGAGATATACCTGATATAAATGGTGAGTTAATGGGTGCAGCACACCAACATGGCACATGTATACATATGTAACAAACTTGCATGCTGTGCACATGTACCCTAGAACTTAAAGTATAATAAAAAACAAAAACAAAAACAAAACAAAACAAAATCACCATAACCAAGTCCCAAACTTCTCATTTCAAATGTATATCCTATCATTTTATAGTAAACTTGTTTCTTAGACCTAAAGGTAAAGAAAAAAATTTGAAAATCCTTTCATTACTCATAACCAAATTCAACTATTTTAAATCTATGTATTATGAAACAAAACTTTATTTCTCACTTACTAGATGACAAGTACTCTTCTACATGAGTGATAAGATAATGAGACATAAATCTTACAATTAAGTTTGTTTATAAAGTACATGTTCCCTTGTGCTTTCTTAATATTCTCAGTACTTTAATCAATACTTTTCTTCTCTAGTCTCATGAAAATTATTTTTGTAAATAATTTTTGTGTTTGAAAATTGCAAGAAATGAAGAACCCCGTGGTAGATTTCAATGGATATGGTATTTTGCAATTCATCATCAAAAAGTGGAATCTATTCTCCCACCCATTTAATCTTGATTAGCCTTGGGGATTTGGATTGACCTATAAAATATGGCGGAAGTAACAATTATATGAATTCTGGAACTTAGAGCATATGAAATCTTGCAGCTTCTGCATTTGCCCTAGTGAAACACTGTCCTTATGATGCCATGTAAAAATGCTAGTTTGGTTTACTGGGAAACAGGGGGACATGTAGAGGTGTACAAGACAGCACACACTATTGGACATCGAGTGTGAGTGAGGCCATCATACCCCATCTAGTCCAAATCGAGCCATCAGATGACTGCAGCCACTTAAGGTGACCCCAGCTGAGACCAAGGTAACAACTAGCTACCTGAGCCCAGATCAAGTTGTTATACTATAAACTCTCTAGCAAATAAATGGTTGTTCTAATTCACCAGGTTTTGAGGTGGCTTATTCTTTAGTAACAGATGACTGAAACTGACACATACACTTACTTTAAAGTAGACTCATTAGTCTCCACTGCCTTCATGAATCAGAATTTGTTCAAAGTTCTTCTGTTCCAGTCCTATGACATGCCTATAAAGGTTGTCAGCAGTTCCTTTTCCCATATGTTCACTATTTCTATTCCCATTTGTAGACATTATTTTTTCATCTTTATGAAGAAACTTCCCAATCTTGTTTATTTCCCACTAAACCTCATAAGAAAACTTAGAAAAAAATAGACATTGGAAAAAGAGGAATAAATACATAGTATGTGTGCCACAAATTCCTCTCTGGCACTTAAAACTGACATCACTAATTTATCATTTTTTTTCTCATGCAACAGTGACATCGCTTAATAACAAAAATTGATCTAAACTGGCGCATAAGATACATTTTCTTACATCTAACCATTCTATTAGTGTGGCTTCTGCCACACTGAGACTATTCTAAATTCTTAGTTGAATGTTTCATCACTGCAATGTAAATTATCTTGCTTATGTAAAACTATTGCAATTTTGACCTCTTAACTCTTATTTTAGGACAACATTGTATTTGGTGCATTTCCACTCTTCTGTCATGTTTCTAAATTTCATTTTGCTTTCAAAGTGTTTGAGGAAAAAAATATCTCTTTTGCTTAATCCTTGATTTTGGTATACCAAGATTAGACCAGGATTTTCAGAGTTAACATAAAGAGCTGAGGATACTAAATATCAAATCAATGTTTCATAAGTATTCATCAGAAATCATTAAATTTAGACTTTTGAAATATTTGATTGTTCTTTTATTTTATTCCTTTGAAAATGTGCCTAAACTGATAAAAATAACTACCTAACATAAAGTAAAAATGCCTGCAAATGAAAGTTGAATGTAAAATATAACTGATAAGAAGCATACTCAATAATTTGATAACCCCATTTGGAGCCTTAGTCATCTCCAGCCACATTCTGAAAGCTCAGTTATTTCAGTGGCTGTTTTGATAAGTGGGATGGAATCTTATTTGTTCTTTTTGGCTTGTGCTTTTGGGGTCATACCCAAAAAATCATTGCCCAAACCAACTTCAACAAGTTATTTCCTTGTTTTCTTCCAGTAGTTTTATAGTTTCAGATATTATATTTAAGTCTGTATCCCATTTAGAGTTGATTTATTTATAAGGTATGAGATACAGATGCAATGCCATTCTTCTGCATGTGGACATCTGGTTTTCCTATCACCATTTATTGAATAAACTATCCTTTTCTCATTGTGTGTTCTTGGTACCTTTGTCAAAGTATCAATTGTGCAAAAATACATGAGTTTATGACTTTTTTTTTCTGGACTCATCCTGCTTCATTGGTCTGTGTGTCTGTTTTTATTCCAGTACTATGTTCTTTTAATTAACTTTATAATATATTTTGAAATAAGGAAGTGTGATGCCTCCAACTTTGTTCCTCTTGCTCAGGATTGGTTTGACTATTTAGGATCTTCAGTGATTCCATATAAATTCTAGGATTTTTTTTCTATTTCTGTGAAAAATGACATGGAAATTTTGATAAGGTTGTATTGAATTTGTAGGTCACTTTGGGTAGTATGGACATTTACATAATTTCAATTCTTTCAATTCATGAACACAGAATATATTTCCATTTGTTTGTGTTTTCTTCCATTTCTTTCACCAGTGTTTTATAGTTTTCAGTATATGGATTTTTCATGTTCCTTGTTAAATTTATGTCCAAATATTTTATATTTTGTTGCCATTGTGAACAGAATTGTTTTCTTAATTTTCTCTTTAGATAGTCTATTATTAGCTTATAGAAACATCTCTGATTTTTTTCTTGATGACTTTGTATCCTGCATCTTTACTAAATTAATTTATTAGTTATAACGGTTGTGTGTGTATGTGTTTATGTATGTGTACCTGTAATCTCTAGGGTTTCCTGTATATAAGATCACGTTGTCAGCAAACAGAGACAATTTCACTTTTTTCCGTCACTACTTGGATGTCTTTGATATCTTCCTCTTGCCTAACTCCTCTGTTTAGAACTTCCATTACTAGGTTGAATAGAAGTGGTGAGACAGGGCATTCTTGTTTTATTCCTGATCTTAGAGAAAAATCTATCAACTTTTCACTGTTTAGAATGTCATTAGCTTTGGGCTTGTCATATATAGCCTTGATTGGGTTGAAGTACACTACCTCTTACCTAATCTATTGAGTTTTTATTGTGAAAGCCTATTGAATTTTGCCGAGTGACTTTTTTACACCTATAAAGATGATTATACAATTTTAAATCTTCATTCTATTAATGTGGGGCACCACATTTACTGATTCACATATGTTGGAACATTTTTTCATCTAAGGGTTAAATCCTAGTTGATCATGATGAATGATTATTTTAATGTATTGTTGAATTCAGTTTCCAAGTATTTTGTCAAGAAATTTTACATCTATGTTCATCAGGGATATTGTCCTGTAATTTAATTTTTCGTGTATTGTCCTGTCTGGCTTTGGTATCAGGGTAATGCTAGCTTCATCAATAAGTTTGGAAATATTCCCTTCACTTCAATTTTTTGAAAGAGTTTGAGAAAGATCAGTATTAAGACTCCTTTAAATGTGCGTATAGTTCAGCTGTGAAGCCAACAGATCCGGGGCTTGATGGGAGGTTTTTTAAAACTAATTCAGTTTCCTTGTTTGTAATTGATCTATTCAGATTTTCTATTTCTACTTGATTGGGTCTTAGTATATTGGATGTGTCTAGAAATTTATCTGTTTCTTCTAGGTAATACAGTTTGTTGATGTAGAATTGTTCAGAGTAGTGTCTTGTAATTCTTTGTATTTCTGTGACATCTTTTGCAATGTCTCCTCTTTCATTTTATTTATTTGAGTCTTCTTTTCTCAGTTTAGTTCAGTGTTCGTCAATGCCATCTTTTCAAAGAACCAAGTCTTTCTTTCATTGATTTTTTTTATATTGTTCTAGTCTCTAGTTCATATATTTCTGCATAGATCTTCGTTATTTTCTTTTTTGCTATCGTAAAAGACTTAGTTTTTTTTTCCAATGTTTTCTAAATCAAAAAAATTTGAAAATCCTTTCATTACTCATAACCAACTTCAAATATTTCAAATCCATGAGAAGTTTTACATAGATTTAGATTACTTTTTCTTTTTTTTTCTGATATAGGCATTTATTGATACATACTTTTCTCTTGAAACTGCTTTTGCTACATCTCATAAGTTTGGTATATAATGTTTCCATTTTCATCAGTCTCAAGGTGTTTTTTGCTGTCCCTTTTAATTCTTTAACCTATTTTTTTTTTTTCAGAAGCCTGTTGTTTAATTTCCACATATTTGTGAATTTACCTAGATTTCTTCTTTTATTAATTTCTAGTTTAATACCATTTTGATTGGGAAAGATATGAGATACTTTATAATCTTAAATTTGCTAAGACTTGTTTTTTGGCCTCATATATTATCTATCATGGAGAAGGTTATATGTGAACTAGAAACAATGTATTCTGTTGCTGTTGGATGTAATATAGTGTTTATGGGCCTTTTAGGCCCATTTGATCTAAAGTAGAATTGAAGTTCAATGTTTTTCTAGTAATTTTCTGTGTAGATGATCTCTCTATTGTTCAAGGAGGGATACTGAAGTTTCCTATTACAGTCTTGAAGTCTTTCTTCTGCTTATTTAATAATTACTTTATATATTAGGTTCTTTATATATTTTTATGCTTATACATATTTACAATTATGTTCTCTTGATAAATTGATCCCTTTATAATTATATAATAATATTCTTTGTCTCCTTTTACAGTTTTTATCTTAAAAGTCTATTTTGCCTGTTATAAGTGTAGCTACTCCTGTCCTTTTTGGTGCTCAATTTGCAGAATGTCTTTTTCCATCTCTTTACTTTTAATCTATGTGTATTCTTGTAGGGACATAAGTTGGAGCTTCTTGTCTAAAAATACATTCAGTCACTCTATGTCTTGGGATTCGAGAATTTAATTCATTTATGTCCAGGGTAATTATTTTTTATTTTTATTTTTATTTTTGCAGTGCAGCTTTTTAATATTTAAAAATGGGGTGTGGAGTGCAGACACCAATCAAGATAAATGCATAAACTGTGGTATATACATACAGAATATGACTCAGTAATTTTAAAATGGGCTATTCATACATACCATGGACAAATTTCAAATTCTGTTGCATGAAGACAGCAAACAAAATTAACACTTTATAGATAGACTTACAGAAAATTCTAGAAAAGACAAATTTAACTATAGTGAAAACTACTCAATGGTTGCCTAGGGATTTTGGGATTTTGGGGGAAGGAGAGCACTGAGAGAAAGGTTAAGGGCCTGAGGTTAACTTTGGTGGTGACAGATCTGTCCAACACCACTGACAGGGTGATAGTTTCAAGTGTCTGTGTGTGTGTATCAAGACTTACTGGTACACTTTAAATATCTGCAATATATTGCATGTTGGTTATATCTCAGTGAACCTATAAAAAGTTATCCCTTTAAAAAATCTGGGTCTCCCACTTCTATTAGAAACTGGACAACTGGAGATCACTAAGAGTGACTCTTTGTCACTATGGTGACTCTTATCGCTCTAAATACCTTGGGAAGACAATCTCTTCCTCAGTAGTAAGAAAAACTGGCAAACAATGAGGACCATTGCCAACAGAGTCACCAGAAACTCCAGCTGGTCACAAAAGCTACTTCCTTGGACCACCACACCTCTTTACTCCCAGGGTTACTGCCTGTGCAGCAAAGACATTAGGTAAAGAGCCCAGGGAGGTAGAGGAATCTAGGAAAACTACGTTCATTGCTGCACCAGTGATCTTGACCTAACAGTAACAAAGCCCTGGAAATCCTGAGATTTCTGGATACCTGATGCCATTCAGCCTCAGTGCCTGGACTGTCTGTGGATGTGTTTTTACAATGTGTACTTCCCCTCTAGTTCGCCGCAATCTCCCCAATCCCAATTATTCACACCCAATATTTATCAATTTTGTTTCCCTACTGGATGCTTTAGATCTTACCAACAGTGGCCTGTGTACCAGATTCAGACCTTCAGGGAATATGGCCACTCAGCAGGTCCTGAGGAACAGCTTTCCCTCAACAGTGTTGGGGAACATGGGACATATGCTGGAAACAAGATACTCAATCCATGCTGTTTCAAAACACTGCAGGCTGTCACAGCAGCGGCACCCTCCTAAAGGTGAAATATGGGCTCTCAAATAACTCTAAAATCCAGACAAATCAAGTCTATACGAGATCTGAATTCTTACTTAACAAGCTTTGTCAGCTATGGAAGTTAACATCAAAACTGGTATGTCCAGGGTATTTATTAATGGGTAAGAACATGCTACTACCATTTAGTAATTTGCTTTTTGATTGTTTTGTAGATCCTTTGTTTCTTCCTGTCTTCCTTTGAGATTTGATGGTTTTCTCTGCTGTTAGGCTTTGAATTATTTCTTTTAATGTTTATGCAACTCTTATAAGGTTTGCTTTGTGGTTACCATGAGGCTTACATAAATCATTTTATACATATAAGAGGCTATGTAAATTGATAATAGCTTAATTTTAATCACATAAAACCGCTATATTTTCATTGCTCCCTCTAACATTTTATGATTTAGATGTAAAAATGTACATCTTTGCATACTTTGTTTTTATCTATAATTTTGTTTTTAATTAAGTCTTATGAGCACACAGATTTTTAAATTTGTGTATGTCTCCTCTACTTTCATCCTTTTAAGCTGGCAAAAGTACCATTCCCAGTCATAAATACACAGCAGTTCTACAGTTTTATGTTTCTGAATGGCTGTTTAAAGACAGTCCTATATTATAACTTAGTGTGACTTAGATAGTAAAGAATTCAAGAGTGACATTTACCTTGCTATTTTGAAAGCATCTGACCTTATAGATGATTGATAAAATGTGAGAAGTGTTAAATAATCTTTATTTGGTATTACACAGAAACCACACTAAAATGCCTTTCAATAAGCAAAAGGAACCATTTTAGATACAGGGAATTCTAATTGCATTGGCATAGTTAAGACCAAAAATATAAAGTAGACATTGCCACTTTATCTTTAGCCCTTGCCTTTATGACACAAATGGACACAAAACAATTAAATCTTGCTTCGCTCTGAGGCAGTGAAGGAATTTCCCCAGTATTTAAATATATTCACATAACCAGTTATATAAATCTAAATATAAAATCAATCTCCAATAAGTTTTAAGATAGCATTTGCCATCTTTGTAAAAAGTTGAACATTACTAATGAAGTCCAATTATGTCTTTAAAAGGAGTAAACAGTGACAGCGTTTACTGAGTCAGAATTACTATTACAATTGAAAAAAAAACAAAAACAAAAACAAAAACAGATTCATTTAACCACAAGCCAGTCTTAGTTATATCAGGACTACCCAACAAAAAATATTCTGTCAGTCATTTATGATCTGAATTATGGTGTATGAGATCTATTAAATTATGGCACATATAAAAAAGTTATGAGACATTTCTGTTTTCTAATAAATAAGTCAGTGACCAATTGTTACTCATTAGTAGCTTTTTCTGAGATAAGCGATCAAGTCTGCCTTTTCTGCCTTCTTAATGCCAGAAAATATCATCATTTTGTTCCAGGGATGTACTTCTTAAGATTCTCCAAATACTCCTTCAGTGTATCCTCTCCTCAGGTGATGCCTTTGTTCTTATTGGCATCTGTGTATGAGAATCCAATGACCTGACCTGTCTTCTGCCCAAAGAGACCATGGAGATTTAGCCCAGTCTCTGCTTGCCTTCCTTTTCCATGGTATGCCACTGGACACACTTCTGAATAAAAATCTTTTTGCCTTTCCCAACATCACTCGTATTTAGTTCTGTCTTTTGTTCCTTGCACTGAAAAGATTCCCACTTGGAAGCCAGACATCCTGCTCTATGCTTTGTGTAATTTCTAGCACTTAACAATTTATTGTAGCTAAAGTTATATTTAGTAATTTTGTCTTATAACCCTCACATCATAGATAAAATTGTTTTATATAACACATTTTAATATTAGAGAATTTTGAATATGACTTTATTATTTATTTTTTTTTTGAGTTATTTGCCTTCATGTGTTTTATGTTATTAATTAGCAGCCCTTCGTCTCAACTTAAATAAATCCCTTTAGCAGTTTCTCTAGGGCTGACCTAGTAGTAATGAAATCTCTTAGCTTTTGTTTGTCTGGAAAAGTATTTATTTATCTCTCATTTCTGAAAGATAGTTTTGCTAGGTAAAACATTCTTGGTTGGCAGGTTTTAAACTTTTTCTTCATCATTTTAAATATATCCTTCCACTCTCTTCTAGCCTGCAGGGTTTCTGTTTAGAAATATGATGACAGTCATAATGAAACTCCTTTGTATGGTATATGTTTCTTTTCACTTACTGCTTTCATAATTCCTTATTTTATTTGAATTTCGATGGTTTGAATATTGTGCGTGTTGGTGAATTTCTCTTTGGATTAAATTTAATTAGAGATCTCTGAGCTTCATGTATCTGAATGTATGCATCTTTTTTCAGATTTGGGAAATTTTCTGCCATTGATTCCTTAATTATAGTTTCTTTTCTTTTTTTTTTTTTTTTTTTTTTTTTTTGAGACGGAGTCTCGCTCTGTCGCCCAGGCTGGAGTGCAGTGGCCGGATCTCAGCTCACTGCAAGCTCCGCCTCCCGGGTTCACGCCATTCTCCTGCCTCAGCCTCCGGAGTAGCTGGGACTACAGGCGCCGCCACCTCGCCCAGCTAGTTTTTTGTATTTTTCAGTAGAGACGGGGTTTCACCGGGTTAGCCAGGATGGTCTCGATCTCCTGACCTCGTGATCTGCCCGTCTCGGCCTCCCAAAGTGCTGGGATTACAGGCTTGAGCCGCCGCGCCCGGCCTCAAAGGAAGTCTTATACAGAGCATCAGAGCTTTGTGTAGTCACCACCTGAGCATTGGAGTGAGTGGGGCTGCCAGATATTCTCCTCCACAGATATTCACAGATGTGCACTTGTCTTCCAGACTAGGGGTATTAATTAAAGCACCAAAGCTGGCTGTAGAACCTGGCTGGACATTCTACCCTGGCAGACTTTTTGATACTGCTTCTTGCAGTCATGCTATTGGCTGGTTTCTCTGGTCGGGTGCCTTCTCTGGCCATAATTCAGAGCCACCACCAAGATGGATCCAATCTTGACAGCTTCTATCACCCTCCTTGCAGTTTGTATGCCTTGTAATTTGTTGTTTGCAGTTTGCTGTTATGTATTCAACAGTAGAGACTGAAGTAAATTATATTTATGCCTTGAAATAGGGATCCCTCTTCTGCTAAGCCTTTATTGTGGTAATTGAGTCAATCTAGTTAATTTTTGTTTAGCTTTTGCTGTACTCTATGTTCACATTCTTCTTAGTTAACTTTGTGCTTAGAGTATGATTTGGATTCCTAGAGGATTTTTCTTGTTGTCCATGTTCCAGTCTAAGCTTTAGTCTGTCCCTACGATCTTGGACTTCCTTGCATTTGCTCCTCCCCTGGAGACAAACTGTTGACACTTGTTATTTTCTGCTTGCTGGCTTTGTAGTGAGGAGTACAGGGCATTCCCTTTTGTCCTTTCCCATTCTCAGTCTTAGGCAGGCTATGTGTACCTCTGTTTTGGTTTTGATGGTGAACTTTTTCTATTATGTTTCCCTCTCCAGTATAGAATATAGTTAATAATCTGGGTACAAAACAACAGAACATTTTCCTACTGCTCCCCCAGAGTTTGTTTCTTTGTTTGTTTTTTCCTGTTCCCTTACTCTAACTACAGTGGCTCTTTTATTTATTTATTTATTTATTTATTTATTTATTTATTTATTTATTTTTTTGAGACAGCGTCTCTCTCGGTCTTCAGGCTGGAGTACAGTGGTGCGATCTTGGCTCACTGCAACCTCCGTGTCCCCTGTTCAAGCAGTTCTCCTGCCTCAGCCTCCAGAGTAGCTGGGACTACAGGTGCACACCACCACGCCCGGCTAATTTTTATATTTTTAGTAGAGACGGGGTTTCAGCATGTTGGCCAAGATGTCTCAGTCTCTTGACCTCATGATCTGCCTGCCTCGGTCTCCCAAAGTGCTGGGATTACAGGTGTGAGTCACTGTGCCTGGCCCTACAGTAGCTCTTTACCTGTGTCCTGGGGGTGACAGGGTTTGCTGGCTTTCTTCCAGAGGATTGAGTCTTTTGTTTCATATGAGAGAAGATTACAGCTAAGGCTTCCAGCCCTTTCTGAAGCACTAAGACAGTCTTTCTTTAGATTCCTGTTTACCTCAGTCTTTTTTGTGTACAAGCTATGAGGTCCATGGAGTAGAACATACATGTAGGTGCAAACTGTCCTTATGTCTGAGGCTTTGGGGGTTGGGGGTATACTCTCATTTGGCCTACACTTGACTGAATACTTTAGTTTGGCAGCCTTATCTTACACTTGTCCTCTGCCCCAGATAAGCCACTGTCTTGTTACACTGTCATGGGGACGGTTGACTTTCCTTAGATTTCAGGCTGGTTAATGATGGCTCTGTGACCTAAGCTATCTGATAGGTTTAGCAAAAGGTATAATTTGTTATTTCTTTTCTTATTTTCTAATAAGAATAATAATTCTTCCAGCTTTCTATGTTTTAAACAGAAGCTCAAAGTCAGACATCTTAAACAGAATCTGCATATAATTTGAATATCAAGCCAAAAGTATTTGTTATTCTATTGGATGAAGGTTTGAAGACACATATGAGCCAAGAATGTGTAAATATTTTCTAATTGTTGCCAATGAGTTCATTATCAGATTAAGTATATTTTATATTTTAGCATAGAAAAAGATTTGAGAAGATGCTTATATGAGAGGAAGGAGAAGAAGTTTAAAATGTAGATGATAAAGATGGATAAAAAACAAAATATGCTAAACTTTCCAGAATTGAAGCCCTTAAGTTACAATATCTTATTGCAGTGTATTTAGAGGATTTATAATGATTGAGACATAGTTAAGACTTTGTTTTAAATGAGAAGGCAAGACAAAAGTGTAGAAGACATCAAAGAAGGTAAGCATAGGCATGGAGAATTTATGTAACTCTGAATAATCAACATGAATCACACTAGCTAGAATAGAGGACTTTTGTTAGACAACGTAAGAGATGAGCCTGGAGAAATATGATGAGAAAAAATTGTGGAAGACACCAACAGCTTTAAGAGCTTGTGAAGTCTTTTTTGGTATGTAATGTGAAGTCATTGAAAGGTCATGATCAGGGCAATGTCTACTGTTTACAAAGGCCGTAGGATGCTTGAAGTAAGAGTTAAGTGGAAAATATAATAAAACATGAAATGAAAGTTTTATCTGAGGCTTATTGCTAAGTGGGTGCTGGGCAACATGCAAATATTTTAAGGCAAGTTACCAAGAAACAGCTAGAGTAACCATTCATCTTTTAGCTTTTGGGGGAACATATAAAAGCCTATGCTATTATTTATAATCAAACACTTTCCATGTTTTAAAATTTATAGTGGTACTTTATTCTGATTATTCAATAAATGGACTAAATTATGGCATGTGGAAAATTATTATAAATTATATGAACAATGAAATATACTGTACAGTGTAAATCTTTTAACAGACGGATCCTAAAACAAACAAGAAATAACTAATAAGAGATAAATTAATCAAATTGGAAGTTAAAATAATAACAATAGACTTTTGGATAACTAAGAGTTATTGTATGGTAATATGGCATTTTCAATCATGCAGAAATGAAGACATATAATAATTATTTGCATATTTATAAAACTGTAATATTACATAAAAAATTCTTAATTAAAAATAAAATAAAACAAGAAAAAGCTATAAAAATTGTAAATTATTTGTATTTTTCATTGTTATGCACATGAAATGATGATTATCATATCAGTGAAATGCAATGAATAAAATGTTAGCTTCAAGAAGGCAAGGCTTTGCTTGTCTTTTCCAATAAAGTATTACCTATACCTAGAACAGTTATTGACATATACTAGAAGCTTAGTGTATGCTTTTTTAATGTCGGAGGGATGTTGAGGAAACCACAAAAGACTGAGAGATTTAAGTACAATAAAACTGAAGGCTATCAAGCAAATTGTTTAAGATGAATGATGTACAACAAATCACACATAAAAAAATTAAAGGCCAAATAAAAAAATGGGAAACAATTTTATGAGTTGATATCATAATTAAGAAACACATTAAATCCCTGAGAAATAATTGCCATCACATTAAAATAAAATATAATAGACTATAAACAAACTGTTTAATAAAGAGAAAAACTTACAGACAAAAATAATTAAAAAAAACTATGTGTATAACACTGGTATTCAGTGGTACAACTGTGAAAAACAAATTTTTCCTTCTTAAATATTCAAAGATTTAAAAATTATTCTTCATTTCTAATAAAGCTATGTAGGACAATTAATTTTAAAATTTGCAGTTACAAGTATAAAATATAGGGACAGCAGGACAATGTGTGTTAATCATGTTATAATTTTTATCATTATATACTATAACTTAACTTTTAATAATTTAAAACAGACAGTTTTTATATAAATATTTAGCCATAGGAAAATGTTTATTTTGGTAGTAGTTAAAATTGTGATGTATCACAGACAGTCTAAGAATCATTAAAATAAAGACTTGGCTAAATAAATTATGATACATCTGTGAAGAAAAACTGCAGCAAATGTATGTTGGTGTAAATAATAATTTGATTACATGCATCCACTCACAACAAACCTCTTAGATATTCATAAATAAAATCATATCTTATATTGCTTACATGACCCATGTGTTTCAAATAATCTCATGAATCTAATATATTCCTTGTTTGATTTCCACAGATACAGAATCTACTGCTTAGTCTAAGTTTTTCTTATGTTATCTTGACAGAATAATCTCAAAATGAATGATATTATAAAGGAACATTGGATAACTACAATCACAATCGCAATAAAATACTTTAAGTACCTCTTTCAATATTCAATAGACAAAGCAAGGAAAAATAATGCTATAGAATATTTAATTGAGGCTATTAATAATGCTCAATTAACATTCATTGAATAGTGCTCGTTAACTTTGAGCTAATAGACAAATAAAACCTGACAACAAAAGATTTGTGCATTATTTTTTTTGCTTTCTATGTAATTAAGTTCTGCTCTTTTCTGTATTATTCCTTTTGTCACTTCCTTGAGTTTATTCTGATATATATTCTCAATTCCTAATTTGTATATTTCCTTAATTTCAATAATTTTTTTCTTGTTAAAAAATGGAATTTGCTTACTAGTGGTAGATAATGAACTGATTTAGCTACCTTGGAAAATAATTTGCCATATTGAATACTGTTTTAGCTGCACATATTTAAGACTCAGCGCTTCTACTTAATCCTAGGAATATACTCCAGGGAATCTCATACGTGTTTACAAGTATATGTGCTCAAGGATGTTTATTGTAATTTTGTTTATAATAGGGAAAAGTGAGGGAAAAAACCCAAAGATATATCAAAAATGGCAAAATATATTGTATAATTATCACATATTACAAAACTACATAGCAGTAAAAATTAATGACTCAAATTGTCATATGTAGTTTATAAACATGGATAAAGAGTAAGCAAAATGTTAGGTGAAAAAAGGAAATTGCTGAAAGAGGTACAGTATGGTAGGTTATTTGATATATATGCGTATATACAATTATATATAATATATACATATCAAACATATGTCCTACATTTAATACATTATCTGCATGTGTGTGTTGGTGTGTGTATGGTAATACCTGCACAGTAAAACTATTAAAAGTTGCTTTGGGTTAATATATGCAAAATTTAGGATGGTTGTCATTTCTAAGTAAGAAATGAAGGAAAAGGTTGGGAACACTAGCAAAGGGGATTTAATAAAAATCTGTAATGGTGTTTTATTTTTATTTTAAATAATTAAAATTTAAGATGCAAAAATGTGAATAACCAAATTGAACAGTAGAAACATGAATGTTTCATATATCATTCTATTTATTTAGACTTAAAATAGTCCATATTTTTTTAAAAGAAGTAAACAAGGGATCATTGAACATCCTCTTATCTTCTCATATTCCCATTTTTTTG
This sequence comes from Chlorocebus sabaeus, assembly GCF_047675955.1. Lineage (NCBI taxonomy): Eukaryota > Metazoa > Chordata > Mammalia > Primates > Cercopithecidae > Chlorocebus > Chlorocebus sabaeus. The sequence continues at coordinate 80,222,391 of NC_132916.1, forward strand.
CACCAACCTACTACGTACCCTTGGTGTCACCTCCATTCTTCTCATTATTGTGTCTTCTCTCCCAAGTTAGACCGAAAACCCTCTGAACTCAAGAACCTTGTTAAAGAAGTTCTTTATCCTAAATGAAGTAATACAAAGTTTTGGGGGAAACATAAAAATATTGCATTCTTAGTAGTCATTTTTTGTATTGTCCAACTTCTAAACCATTTCTCCTTAGATAGCAGACAAAAATAATTTTACAAAGATATCACAATAATAAAGAATAAAAATAATATTTTCATCTATCTCTGTTCTTTCATTATTTTCATCTATCTCTGTTCAATTATATGCAAAATATGTTTTACTCTGTATATTTTTGAACCAAACGTATTTTGCATATAATTGGTACATAGTGTTTTTAGAATTGATTTTGTTTGTTTTTAAATAGAGAAAGAGGCTGTGCTATATCACCTAGGCTGGTCTCAAACTCCTGGGTTCCAGCAATCCTCCTGCCCCAGACTCCTGGAATGCTGGGACTACAGGTACAATCTTCACTTGTGAATGTGTAGGATAGATGCCAAACACCTGTACAAAAGTGTAACATTTAGTTTCTCTTGCAGATATTTCTGTATATTTTAGTAAAGTATGGACATAATAAACATCTATAAATATAAAATGCATTTAGAAACCAAAAAGTAGACCATTCTTCCTTGGGACCCTGGGAGACCTCTTAAGTAGATCTCATAGTAAGAGTAAGGAAAAATACAAACCGAAGCCTTCATGAGAAGGCCATTAACAGTTTCCTAACAAGAAGAAACATTTTGGGAAATGTAAACCATATGGAACAGAAACGTTGTATCAAAGGCTATGAAGCAGTTTCTCTTTCTTTGCGTTGTTTAATATTGCTTCCTCTTGGAGTCAGGGAACCTCAGATAAACTTTGTTTCCATATTAAAGAGAAAATTTATACTGATTTAAACTAGTCACTATTCCTCTGGGTATTGCTTTTTACTTCTCTTTGCCTATAACTTTATGGTTTGCACCTCAAAGAATTTTCTGACAATACTTTTTGTTATGTTCCTTTTAGAATTGTTAAACAAAACTCTTTTTCCCTTTCTCTCTCTTCAATCACTTTTCTGTGAGTTCTGATCTTCACCCTCCACTGCTTGGGACTTCCCAGAGCTTTAATGATTGTAAATCAAAGGATATTAGCTGTCCAGGAATAAAACTGTAAATGAGCTTTGAATCGTAAGGGAATTGTGGTTTTTTTCTTTACTAGCAATAGAAGTTTTTTTTTTTCCCTTGATATTATGCCTTGAAATTTGTCTAGTTGAGATATGCAAGGTAACTTTTAAAATGTGTCTCACCAATGGGAAAGCACCTTGACTGTAATGCTTGTCTGATGTGTACGCCTTATTTCTAAACCTCAAAAATGGAATTTAAAAAATATTCTGAAGCCTATATTTTCCTTTCAATAATTTAAGAAAATATCTCTTTTAGAGGATCATTTATGCTGCACAGAATATCAATGTAAATTCTAACAGACCAACTTTAACTTACTTGAAAAATATCTTTGAAGCAATTACTATCATACCTGAGAAATATCAAAAGTTTTTAAAACATTTTATTATTTGAGTAAAAAGTTTTGTCATCTGTGATAGTTGTGCAATTCAACACAGTATATGATTTTTAATTAGCAGAATTTTATATTTGAGGGTTATATCTGAGTGAAAATGCAAAATGATACTTAAACAACAAGACTTTCAGAAATAAACCAAATAATTTGTAGGTACACATTGGGTTATTTCCATTGTAAATGAAAACTCTAATGCAAATTGTCTTAAATGGTGTGTGTGTGTGTATATATATAATATATATATAATATATATAATATATATATATTATATAAATCCAAAGGTAAACTCCAAGGGCGATATGAACTTATTTTGAAAATCCCCCAAATCTGGGTTCTTTCATACTCACTCAGTCAACATTAACTTCACCCTGCCCCATTTTCCCATGCTTGCAAGAGATGTTCTGTTTACATTTACCATAAGGAAGGTAGAGAAACCTCTCCTAAACAAGTGTAAAATAGTAGTTCTCTTCACACTAATTGGGCGAGCTTAGGTCACATGCCCAAACTTGAGCCAGAAACTATCACCAGAGACAGAGGTAAATACATTAGTGTAAGGTTAATGAAACTTTAGGCCAGAACTTGCATGAACTTTTACTAAGACCTGGAGAGGGTTCCTTAACAATGTACTCACATGTTCACATTTTATTTATTTCTTTTTGATGAAAATTGCAAAATGAGTCATTTTAAATTTCAATTAGTTAAGATCTTTGTGTGTTTGAACTCTGACTTAGCTTTTCTCACACTATTCTTCATTGCAGATGATGTTCAGGCAGCTTTGAATATTTTGGGAGCTCTTGCCAAGAAGAATTTTGTTTGGGGTTATTTTAGTTTGGGGTTCATGGGGTGTATTTACGTGGTTTGCAGTCAACTTCCTCTTTAGTTGATACAGTGAAGTTTTGCTAGACTTCTTCTGACTTACTGCCCATTTTGCATAGATTGAATTATGATATTAACATATTTTAACATGTTTGGCACTGGAAAGTTGTCATTAATGATGGAAAAAAAGATTCAAAATATAAACATAAGAAACTAGTGTGTGGAATACTCTTCCACTATCAGATGAGTAAAATTGTGAACTGAGGATTCAGTTCTCATCTATAACTTACTAAAATGGAAGATTTTTCTTATTTAGAATACATATCATACCATAGAATATATAAGTATTATTGAATTATACATTTTCCCCTTTTTACTGCAAATTACATGAAACAGAATTTATTAGAATTCTTCTATTTGTAGGGCACAGGCCTGTAGCAGAAGTAAAAACAAGTTATTAGCAATAATAAAAACTAAATTTGATTTTAACTTTACTAGATAAAAGCCTGAAGTATTTTTTTTATTCTGCTATAGGCATTGAATCTATAAAACTATAAGAAGTGGTGATCAAGGGCTGTGCATTTTGAAAAGGAGGGAAATTGGGCCGGGCACAGCGGCTCATGCCTGTAATCCCAGCACTTTAGGGGGCTGAGGCAGGAGTATCACTTGAGCCCAGGAGTTTACCTGGGACACAGAGAGACCTTGTCGCTACAAAATTTTTTCAAAATTAGCCAGGCGTAACAGTGTATGCCTATAGTCCCAGCTACTCAAGAGGCTGAGGCGGGAGGATTGCTTCCACCCAAGGTATTGAGGCTGCAGAGAGAGATGATTGTACCACTGAACTCCAGCCTGAGAAACAGTGACCCTGTCTAAAAACCAACAATTAAAAAAAAGAAAGAAAGTAGGGAAAATGTACTGTAGAAATGAACTTCTTGTAGTTCATTAAAGTCATATTATTTTTGTAAATTCTGTTATATTTATAGTACCTTTAGCCAGCTTTAAAATTTTTAATTTGTTATTATTAATTTTATTTTCAATAAATATTTAGTTGTACCTATTCACAGTTTTTATTATTTTTTAAAAGAGATCCCTCACATTCTATAGGCTTTTGAGCCCCAAAGAACATTGCTCCACCTGAACAAGGGAATGAAATGCATAGGTAGACTACATAGGCCAATCGGGATTCTTCTTTGGAAACAAAAATAGGATATATTATTGAACATGACTTAGGTTCTTCTGGAATGGGAGGCTGGGCGACCTAATAGGAGTTTTCAAGTCAGGATAAAAGAAATAAAATAGATTCAAATGAGTTAATTTACAGTTTTAAAAATACTAGTAAAGTAGAAAGAAGAGAAGAATCTTCCATGTGTGTGCAAGAGCAAAGAAGATCCTCCATGTTTTATGACCACATTTCTCTTCTTTTTTCCTCCAGACAGAAATATCCATTAATGAGAAATGTATAATACATAAGTCTGAGTTTATAAAATAACTAAATAAAGGGAAGCGTTAAGTCAATAATGTAAACATTCTGATTTTAAAAAGAATGCATGTCAAGATAGTTGATAGAGATATCTGTTTTCTACATAAATCTTGTCTCAACAGAAAACATATGGATTACTGCAAATAGAATAATTCTTGATGTGTTTAATGATATAGACAAAAGGGAGACTATAAAGGATACTAAAATAACCTGGAGTCAGCAGCTGCTGACGTGGTACCACCCTTAGACTTAAAGGAACAAGAGATAGCATGGTTATTGGAAGCCAGAGGAATAGAATGGGATTTGGGTGATGCTTATTGAAAGGATTAGCTAGTTTGACCTCATTTTGAAAGGGAAGGAAGAAGCCAGGTAATATTCTGATCTTACTGTCCGCTCTTCCTCTTTCTTTCTTCCTCCAAACTGCTAGGTTTCTCCACTGATTGGACTCAACTGGAAGTCAGACGAGTGAGAAACTGTGACTGTGTGATTCATACAGATGAACCTCCTGAGTCAGAAAGAAGGACAGATAATAGATACGGAGGAGAAAAATAGCACTAGATACTAATGAATGAATGATACCCAAACAATTTTAATTTAACTATGTGAGTGAAGCAGATTATTTGTGGTAAATAAAAGGTTAACTTCGTTGTATACTTCAATTGATTGGCTATCTAATGACATGCAAAATGGATAGTCACATATATTCAGCTATGCACAAGACAGTTATTTTTCTGAGTTGGATCACCTGCTTCCAAGAAATATGTATCATCATTCACATTTCTCTCATGTTCATTATTTCTAATATTATTCCTTCTTTCCATCGACACTTTCAATATTACACATAATTATATTTGAAGAATCTACACAGTTCATTTCACAATTACATTCATATAAAAAAAGAAGATACAAGAAAATTCGTTTTGAAGAGAAAAAGAATAGTTCTGTTACTTCTTTAGCTCAGTTCCTTAAAGAGATAATAAAAGGAGTACACTAATTTAAATTTACAGAGTGATTATAAAGAATTTTTAATACAATTATTACATTAACTTGTGCTGTTAAAATATAACACATTTTTAGAAGAATGTTTAATCTATTTATTTGATTCTTCCCAAATGAAAAGCTCAATCTAGATCCTAAAGTGAAATTTCACATTTCCCCCAATAAGACAAATGTACAATGACCTTCAGTTCATTTTATCCAAAATAATTAAGGAGTTATAGATTATAAGATAAATGAGATAAATGAGATTCAGTCTAAAGAGTTTCATGTATATGTTACTTGTGTGAGTGTGTGTGTGCATATGTATGTGTGCACATACGTGGTAGATATATGTGTGTGTGTGCATATGTATGTGTGCACGTATGTTGTAGATATATATCACACATACCACATATGCCACGTATGGGATATCTATACATACATACGTGTATGTATGTGTGTATATATGTATACACATACATACATACACATCAAAGGTGGTGTAATCACACATTTAATAAATACAATACTTTCTGTGTTCCTTTGTGAGCACTCATTGGAAGAAAGCTTTTTCAGAAGAAAAAAAACCCTCTACCAGTTTGTTTATTAATTATCACTGGATTGCTTTTACAAACAGTTGTTTTCGTCTACCATTATTTCAGAAAGATTAAATTGTTTTAAGGATATTTTTGTCTTCAGACTTGAAAAAGCTGTAGCAAAGAAAATCAGCCCCTTTGGTCCCACATAAATAACTTCCCTTAGTTTGTGCCACACCTGAGTCTGGGATCATGTGGCATCTTGTTTTGGGGATTTCCAGCAGTTTTGCCATTATTTAAATGAATGAGGCACTGCTTGTTCATTTCTACCTTCATTCTTACTCCCTTTCTCTTCTCTCTCTCCTTTTATTTTAAACAAATATTTATTGAGCACTGACCCAGGAATGGCTCTGGTGATGACTGTAACATTACATAGAAGATCTCTGACTTCAAAGCATTTTTATGTAGTGAGGATATGGACAGATAGAGAAGCAGGATGATAAAACATGACAAATACTGTGGTACAGGAAGTTCAGGGTGCTGGGTGCACACATAGCGCGCTCCTAACCTAGATTTGGCTTCCTGGAAGAAGTGATATCCAAGTTGACATTTGAGTGATCAATAATAAGTAAGAATAAGTAGGAGTCATCCAAAAAGAAACAGTCAACAGGTCAGGGAGGGAATTCCAGGCAGGGAGATCCACAGGAACACTAGTAGAGGGCAGGAAAAGAGAGAGAACTTGAACTAGTTGAATGACATTTTTAATCTCCTCATTTCATTTTGCAGTGTCAAAGACAGCTCGTATGATGCTTCTGTTTCCTGGAAACAAGTTGTGCCCCATCTCTTGAAGTTTGTTTCAGGATCTTTAAAGCATATTTTTTTCTGTCTAAAAGGTATCCCTTCACAAACTTTCAGTCTGTAGTAAGCCAATTCTATATGTTTGGGGTGACTGATCATGGTTTGCCATTTTATAATTTTTAACACTGTTCAAAAATCCAGGCCAAAGCATTGATTACTAAGTTAGTTCTCATCTGAATATTGATAACACCATCACTCTATATCTTTGCTTTAAGTAGTGATGGGATGACATCTTCAAGTTTCAGCATCTTCTTTTAGGTTTGGTGTCTTTAGCACGTTGTTTCCTCCTAAGTAGATTCATATGAGCACTAACCCACATGGGATATCATAAAGCAGTTGAATTTAAGAGAAAACTGTTTCCCCAAAAAAATACATGTTCAGATGGTATGTACTGTCCTTCAGCTATGTGGTTATTATGTAGACAATCTATTGAATTTTAGATAGCAGAAAATATGTATATAACACACAGAGACCTATTTTTACAGTGATAACTGGGGTGTTGTCTTTGACATATTCCACTGCACATGTTAACAATGTTTTGTAAAAGTGATTTTCCCACATCAATTAGGTATTTTTACCATTCTTTAAAATTCTAACATCTATTACTAACAATTATTTAGCACTTTCATTATGTCAGGTATTGCATCAGCTAATATTGTCAAAACCTTATGAAGTTATAATTATTATTTTATATTTGAGGAAACTCAGACCCAGGAGGTTAAGTACTTTGTCTGAAATCACAAACCTAGGCTGTAAATGCAAGTGGTTTGTCTCCAGAATCTGTACTTTTAACCATGGACTCCCTGTATTACTTCTCAGAGAGGAAATAGGCAAAGTAAGTGATTCTGATGACAATCAAAATTGCAACATGATACACATGAAAAAATTTTAGATGATGATGACTGAGACTTGCTTATATGAAATTAAGCTTGATGAACAATTAAAACACTAATTTGTCTTTCCTGTGTGTATCAATATCATTTAATTGGAAACTTTCTTGTATTTTTGTATTTTTTGTTACACTCAGCATTTATTTCTCTTTAAAGATGTTAAGTCTTTTATTTTTCTCTATTAATACAGCTGTGGGCATAGGTGACTCCACCTTTAAAGTACTCAGGAAGCTTGAGTGGCATCTAAATATAACCATCTGGTAAATGATTTTCTGGAATCCATTTATAGAATCAATTTAGAGCTGTGCACACTATAATTTTGAAGTGTTTTCATTCCAGGAAAATGATAATTTTATTTTGGATAGTTATGCATGAAATACTCCGTGATTGTATGGTTCCATTAGTAAATGTGCTGCTTCCATCTTGCCAACATTAATCACAAATAAGGATGCCTATCATCTTGGCTTTCTTATTACTCAATATTTATTATGATTATTGCTATTGATTTTATTAATGCAGAAGCATTCTGCTTTTATATAATTTTTGAAATGCATTCTGAAAAATTGTTTAAAATATAAATAAGTAAAATTTACAAACACTTTTAAGTATTCCATTTTATAGAGCAATAGACATTTACTGAGAGGACTTTATTTGTGGATAATGCATTTGATGCATTGTATATAATTAGAGCAAGGAAAATTAGTTCAAGCAAAAGTAGAAGCTTGACTTTATTATTCTCACATCTCATTTTTCATGGCTTTCAGAATGCCTCATCTGAAGCCAATCATTCATCTCATGCTAATTTTGGGATTCCAGCACTGTATCTATAGGGTTTAATCTCTTCTCTTGCTTGAGCAAGTTTCTTCTCTCTGCTCCAATTAAAGCTTAATTCTTCTCTGTACTAATCTCCTCTCTTGTTTGAGCAAGTTTCTTCTCTCTGCTCCAATTAAAGCTCAGTTCTTCTCTGTCCTTTTATCAATTACTTTTCATATTAGAAAATTTTCAAATAATACAAATTGCTAATGGTTTAATGGATTATGTGTCCTTATACATTGTATGAAAACTCTTCATTTTAATACAAGGTTGTTGGAAAGGGCAATACTTTAATCTTAAAAGACAAATATTTAAATGTGCTATATTGGCTCACATAAGAAGTATAGGCATATAAGTTTTGACTCTAGGTGTTTTTGTACAATTCTTTTTATGTAGATATTTATTTATGGTTATATGATTATCCCTGAAGGAGGATATCATATAATCAAGAGCTTTGAGAAACATGTCAAACAGGGTTGGAACAAGGTTGAGGTTAGTGAGAAACTTGGCTGTGGCACTATATATATACACACACATATATGCATATATATACACCCATATATACATATATGCATATATACACACATATACGTATGTATGTATATACATATATGTATATCTGTATATATATGCATATTTTGCCTAACAGTGCATTTTATTTTAGTTTTTATTTTTTAATTTTAAATTTTTGTGGGTACATAGTAGGCATATATATTTATGGGTTACATGAGACATTTTGATACAGGCATACAATGCATAATAATCACATCAGGGTAAATGGGATATTCATCATCTCAAGTATTTATCCTTTGTTTTACAAACAATCTGATATGGTTTGGCTGTGTCCGCACTCAAATCTCATTTTGAATTGTAGTTCCCATAATCCCCAAGTGTCATGGGAGGGATGAGGTGGAGATAATTGAATCATGGGGGTGGTTTACCCAATCCTGTTCTTGTGATAGTGAGTTAGTTCTCAAAAGATAGTGAGTTAGTTCTCAAAAGATCTGATGGTTTTATAAGGGGTGTCCTCCTTCGCTGGGCACTCATTCTCCTTTCTGCCACCTTATGAAGAAGGATTTGTTTGCTTCCCTTTCTGCCATGATTGTAAGTTTCCTGAGGCCTCACCAGACAGGCTGAAATGAGACAATTAAACCTCTTTCCTTTATAAATTACCCAGTCTCAGGTATGTCTTTATTTGCAGCATAAGAATAGATGAATACACAATCCAATTATATTCTTTCAGTTATTTTAAAAGGTAGAATAAATTCTTTTTGACTGTTGTCACTCTGTTGTGCTATCAAATACTAGATCTTATTCATTATGTCTAACTGTATCTTTGTACCCATTAAAGTATCCCCACTTCTCAACCCCACTATCCTTTTCAGCCTCTGGTAACCATCATTCTATTCTCTCTCCCTGTGAGTTCACTTGTTTTAATTTTTAGTTCCCACAAATAAGTGAGAACATGTGATGTTTGTCTTTCTGTGCCTGGCTTATTTCACTTAACCTAGTGACCTCCAGTTCAATACACATTGTTCAAATGACATAATCTCATTCTTTTTTTGTAGCTGAATAGTACCCCACTGTGCCTATGTAGCACATTTCCTTTATCCATTCTTCTATTAGTAGACACGCAGGTTGTTCCAAATCTTGGGTATTGTGAACAGTGCTGCAATAAACATGAGAATGCAGATATCTCTTTGATACACTGATTTCCTTTCTTTTGGGAAAAGAAGGAAATAAAAATAGAGCTACCATGTGATACCACAATCCCATAGTAGGTCTATTTTTAGTTTTTATTAGGAACCTCCAAACTGTTCTCCATAGTGGTTGTACTACTTTACATTCTTACCAGCAGTGTATGAGGGTTCGCTTTTTCCTACATCCTCATCCGCATTTGTCATTGCCTGTGTTTTGGATAAAAAGCCCTTTTAACTGGGGTGAGACGTTACCTCGTTGTAGTGATTTTTATTTATTTTTTTTATTTATTTTGAGACAGACTCTCCCTCTCTTACCCAGGCTGGAGTGGAGCCCTGTGGTCCCGGCTCACTGCAGTCTTAATCTTCCCTGGCTCAAGTGATTCTCCTGCTTCAGGTTCCCAAGTAGCTAGGACTACAGGTATGTACAGGCTAATTTTTATATTTTTTGTAGAGACAGGGTTTCATCATGTTGCCCAGGCTGTCTTGAACTCTTGAATTCAGGTGATATACCCATCTCAGCTTCCCAAAGTGCTGGGATTACAGACGAGAGCCACAGCACCCAGCCTTCAACATAGTTTTGATCTGCATTTCTCTGATGATCAATGATGTCGAGTACCTTTTCTTTTCTTTCTTTTTTTTTTTTTTGAGACGGAGTCGCCCAGGGTGGAGTGCAGTGACGTGATCTCCGCCCACTGCAAGTTCCGCCTCCCAGGTTCACACCATTCGCCTGCCTCAGCCTCCCGAGTAACTGGGACTACAGGCACCACCACCACGCTCGGCTAATTTTTTGTATTTTTAGTAAAGACGGGGTTTCACTGTGTTAGCTAGGATAGTCTCGATCTCCTGACCTTGTGATCGGCCGCCTTGGCCTCCCAAAGTGCTGGGATTCCAGGCGTGAGCCACCGCATCCAGCCTGTTGAGTACCTTTTCATAAACTTGTTTTGCACATGTATGTCTTATTTTGGGAAATGTCTATACAGATATTTTGCACGTTTTTAAATCAGATTACTAGATTTTTTCCTACAGAGTTGTTTGAGCTTTTAATATTTTCTGGTTATTAATCCCTTGTAAGTCAGATAGTTTGCAAATATTTTCTCTCATTCCATGGACTGTTGTTTCACTCTGTTGATTTTTTTTCCCTTGGCCATGCAGAAACTTTTAAACTTGATGTGATCCCATTTGTCCATTTCTGCTTTAGTTGCATGTGCTTGTTGGGTATTCCTCAAGAAATCTTTGCCAGTTCAATGTCCTGGAGTTTCTCCAAAGTTTTCCTTTAGCAGTTTCACAGTTTGAGTTCTTATATTTAAGACTTTAATCTATTATGTTTGATTTTTGTATATGGTGAGAGATGGGAATCTGGTTTCATTCTTCTGCATATGCATATTTAGTTTTTGCAGCACCATTTATTGAAGAGACTATCCTTTCCCTCAGTGTATGCTCTTGGCACCTTTGTCAAAAATGAGTTCACCGTAGGAGTATGGATTTGTTTCTGAGTTCTCTATTCTGTTCCATTGGTCTATGTGTCTGTTTTTATGACAGTACTATGCTGTTTTGGTTACTATAGCTCTGTAGTATAATTTGTAGTCAGGTGATGTGTTTCATTAGTTTTTTTCTTTAGTTCAGGATAGCTTTGGCTGTTTTGGATCTTTTGTGGCTCCATATACATTTTAGGATTATGTGTTATATTTCTATGAAGAATGCCATTGGTATTTTGATAGGTTACATTGAATCTGTAGATTGCTTTAGGTAGTATGGACATTTTAACAATATTGATGCATCCAACCCATAAAAATGAAACATCTTTCCAATTTTTTGTGTCTTCTTCAATTTCTTTCATCAATGTTTTATAATTTTCATTGTACAGATCTTTCACTTCTTTTATTAATTCCTAGGTATTTTATGTTATTTGTAGCTATCGTAAATGAAATTACTTTTTAAATTGCTTTTTCAGATTGTTCACTGTTGGCACACAGGAATGCTACTGACTTTTGTACATTTACTTTGTAACCTGCAACTTTACTGAATTTGTTTGTCATTCTAATCATTTTTTTCTGGAGTCATTAGGTTTTTCCAAATATAAGATCATGTCATCTATAAACAATGATAATTTGACTTCTTCCTTTTCACCTTTGGATGCCCTTCATTTCTTTCTCATGTCTGATTGTTTTTAGCGAGGATTCCCAAATTTTAAGGGTATAGCAAAATACACAGTGATCAATATAAAATATATTTTAATGTAATTTTAAAGAAAATCAGTATTAATGCAAGGACTTCCATGATAAACCACATATCAAACATTTAAATAAATATAAAAGCATTATTACTGAATTTTTATTTTGCTTCAGTCTCCACATGGCACTGATGTCAAGTACTCATTAGAGAGACTTACTATCCCTAACATGTAAATACTTAAGTACTAATTATTCATTAGAAACCAAAACCAGAATACTCAAAATGAGTTAATTTTTTTACCATGAACTGTTGTGCAATTAAAAATAGGATGAATAAGTCTAGAGATGTAATCTGCAGCATAAATGACCTATATTTAATATCAAATTGTATGGTAGAAGTTTGCTATGAGAGCAGATGCTTGATGCTTTCACCAAAATAATAAATGGTAAGTATGTAAGGACACAGATATGTTAGTTTGACTGTAGTAATGATTTTATTGTGTACATGTGTGTATATCAAAGCACCATGGTATATACCACATACACTGTTTTGTTACAAATAAATAAATTAATTAAAAACAATCACATAAAGTGAAAACACAGCAGTGCTTTTCTGGTCGAAATGGCAGATAAAATAGAATCATTCACCTCCTAGGGCTATGTTACTGCATTGGTGGAGCAGACCAATACGACAGGGCATCGTCGGAGGGTTATCAGAAGACAGTACTTATCTGGAAGGAGAAGACTGATGGAAATGTGCAATGAATATTAAAATAAGGTGGGAGAAGCAGATGTGAGGGTGCTCTAGGGGATCCTGGCAACCAGAAATTGGATTCAGGAAAATCCGCCGCCTGAGGAAAAGAGCAAAATCTAGATCAAGGAAACTCTATCCCCATATAGATGGCAGAGTAAAAGGTATTCCAAGGTCTAAAAGCCCAGGGAACTTTAAAAAACTCTGGCATTTTGAGGGGCTTAAAGCTTGATGGACTCATTTGCTCATCAGTGAGAAGCTGGACTTCAATTCTCCTTACGAAGACAAATCTTCCAATAGTTAAGGGTCCGGATTCTGAAGCCGGAGTGCCTGGAATTTAATGGGGCTTATGAAAGGAATAATATATGTCCAATTCTAAAAAACATTCTCAATGGTAAATGTGCAGTATAATCAATGCCTGTTATTTTTATACATATCCATGCAGAAATTAATTATTATAAAATGAGAAATAACCATAATAGCATACTCATAGAGGAAGTCCACTACTACCTTTCTAAAACAGCTCGAACAAGCTTTCTCTGTAAAGGGTCAAATGGTAAATAATTTTGTCTTTGTGGACCATAAGGTCTCTCTTGCAGTTTTTCAGCTCTGTCTATACTATATCATAGGCAATACAAAAATGAATAGAGGTGCTTTTATACAAATGTCTTTATTACAAAAACAGAGAATGGGCTAGATTTAGCTCTTGGACTATAATTTGATCCTGCTGTTGTATAATAAATGAGTTAAAATTTTAAGTATAAGAACAATAATAAGATAATCACTAGACACAGGAGGCATAGAAGACATCGTGAAGAACCCTCTCAGATACTTCTCCTCCAATGAAGGGTTTGTGGCCCCAGCAGCAGGGAGGGTCATTTGAAGATAAATTTCAGCTGTCAACCTCTTCTGCCACTGTCGTAGCTGCAGAGAGTGTCCTGCTAAGTTTGTCATCAAATGGTTTGTCTGCATCCAATGAAATCATAGTTTTTCCTCCATTATTCTCTTAACATGTTGAATTACACTGATTTTAAAAGTTAATTGGCCTCGAATAACTAAAGTATATCCTGTTTTGTTGTGTATTATTTTTGGTATATTCTGCTGATCTCGTTGCTGATTTTTTAAATTTAGGGCTTTCATATCTATGTCCAGGAGAAGAATATATTAATTCTGTTTCACCTAATTTCCTGTTAGGATGTTGTACTGTTTAGAATTTGATCTTGGATGTCTGTTCTGCTCAATGTCTATTCTGCTTTGATGTTTATTCTGTTATGAATATTTTTAAAAATATTTGATCGATTCTTATCTCTGTACGTGTGGTGATTTTTGTTTGAATCTCATTGTTTGTGGAAACTTTTAGAAAAAAAATCGAAGCATTGGATGATATAATCTACTTTCATAAATTTCAAGGAAGCACTTAGAGTACTGCCAGATTGCTGTAATCTAACTATGAACTTAACTTTTTTAACATGGGGTTTGGTTCTTCTGAGAACAGATCTAATTCTGTTTTATTTTTACTCCTAATGTAGAGCCCTCCTTATGGTTGGGCTTTAATTTTTAATTTCTGCTCTATTGTTCCCATAAAATTGCTGAAAGTTCAGTACTGCTTTAGCTTAATTTCATACCCTCTCAGTTACAACTTTAGAAATATGAATTCCTTGCAGAGAAAAGCTAGTGCCAAATATCGTGCTCTCTTCTATGGACTTAATTTCTCTTTGAGATTTTGGCCCCTCAAGTCTTCACAATATTGGTAGCTTAACAATAAAATAGATTCTTTTTTTCTGTTTTTTTGTTTTGTTTTGTTTTTGTTTTTGTTTTCATTTTTGTTCTGAGACATGGTCCTGCTCTGTCACCCAGGCTGGAGTGCAATGGTGCCATTTCAGTTCACTGCAAACTCTGTCTCCTAGGCTCAAGTGATCCTCCTGCATCAGCCTCACAAGTAACTGGGATTACAGGTGCACACCACTTTTCCTGGCTAATTTTTGTGGTTTTGTAGAAACAGGGTCTTGTCATGTTTCCCAGGCTGGTCTCGAACTCCTGGGCTCAAGCAAACAACTGGCCTTGGCCTTCTAAAGTGCTGGTATTATTTTCTGTGATCAGTGCAAGGTAGGGATCCAGATTTATTTTCTTCTACAATAAAAACTAGTAATCTCAGTACCACACCATGCTAGTCTACCATTTCTATACTGTTCTTCAATTCTATCTGTATTCTGTATGAAACTAACATGTAAATAATTCTGGGTTCACAAATTACTCTTTATTCTCTTAGTCTATTTTTCTATCTTTGGGCCAATACAACATTCTCTTAATTTTATAGTTAAGATGGAATATTTGGAGCATGCCTGTATCATTATGAGAAACATTAAATAGAAAGGAATATTTGATGATTTGGAAGAACAGGAGAGTATTCCAAGATTAATGCCTTTAAATAGGAGACAAGACATGGAATCCAGTGCCAATTTTAACAGAATGAAAGACTGAGTATGTGGGTACAGATACAGATTGCCTGATTTTCTGATGCGTATATGGAAGGTTCTATTTTCTCAGTTAAAAGGAAGATAGTCGGATGTGAGGATGGGCAATGAGGTATGAATATTTGAGAAAACAGAAGGAGGTAGAAAATTGTGCTGTGGAAAATGGGGTTGTATGGGATTATGACAATGTAATAGGCATCTCGATATCTCAATGCTCAATTAAAATGAGTGCCATGACTTTGGAGAGAGATTAGTCAGCATAGCTTTTCTCCAGCCACTGTAAGATGCTCAGCTGTAGCATAGAGCAGATAGAGAACTAATCAGGGATGATACAAAGGAAAGTCATCTGATAGGAATAAGGATGAGAAGTGTTCTGAGAAAGGGGTTTCTTGGGATAAAAAGAGATGTTACAAAATAGCCTAATTTAACAGGTAGATAAATATGAGAATATGATAAACACAAGCTAATCCTTTGCCCACAGACACACAGCACATACACAAGGTAATTAGAAATTCCAAGAAAAACCAAATCCAACACAAAACCAAAAAGCAAAAGACCTAGCTAAGAAAACCATGTTATAAATATATGGAGCAAATTAAGGTGTTTGATGGTTTTGAACAGCTGATGGAATTATACAAATGAGGGTGTTAGTAATCTTGATACTAGGCATATGGCCCTTAAAATATCCCAATATTGTGATATGGGAATATCAACACATCATCTGGCTTTTTAGTAAACTATAGCTACATGCTTTTACCTATATACTGTTATTAATCATTGTTCAATTTTAAGAATCATGAGGGAAAACAGAAGACTTCATTCAAATAGAAAAAAGATTTTCTATTTGAATATGTGTGTATATATATATATAACATATCTTAATATGAAATGATTGAATGAAGTTTCAAGGTGGAAGGGAAGAAGAAAGGGCTAAGTGTTCAGAGAGAAGAGTCTTTCTCAGTAAATATAAATGCATTATTTAATGTTTAAAAGGTAACAAATAGTGTAAATAGATGTTATCTAGTGGGTGTGCTAGAGCTGGCCTGTACTGGATCAGTAGAAATGATTGCTAAATTTTTAGAGATTTTTCTAGTCAATCATCTGGCACATTGAAATTGGCTATGATGGGCGTATTCACACTGTAGAAATTGGCAAATGCTACAAATGAGGGCCTTTTCCTTCATCAGTGAGCTTATTGTTAAACATTTACTAGCACTTTAGTGATTATAGTCATGGAACAAATTTTAGATGTGGAAGCAAGTGAATTAGATTTTTTAAGTGAGCTAAATCTCCCACTTTCAATTCTTTTAAAGGATAATTAGATATTGCTTAAAATTTGTAAATCAAGAAATAGAACCTTAAGCCATTTGTCAACAGCAAAAAAAAAAAAAAAAAAAAAGACAAATATTTAAAAGAAGTTGATTCAAGAAATTATAATTGAGGTTAGGAAGATTGGGGTGGAAGATCATTTTTTCATAAACAAATTTTTCTATTCTATATGACAGTGTGTATACTTTGATATTAGCAGGCCAAAACACATACAGCAAGGAAATTACAACATTTCTAAAGGTATGCTTCTTTAGGGGGGCAACTAGATTTTAATGCTGCAGCTGAAATTTAGTTTCAAAGAGTATAAGATGTTTACTTCACAAATTACCTGACCTCTTTCTCTTATTTTTGTTTTTAGCATTATAAAACTGTGAAAACTGTTTCTTACCAGCACTTTCCAGGAAAAAAAATAATTTGCATAGGTTTCTTATTTTCTGGTTGGTTTCTCACATAAGTTTCAGTGTGAATTTGAGAACACAGCAGAGTTTTAAAGATAAATTATTGGTGGGGAAACAAAGAATTTGGTTTAGCTATGAGTCATCTTGTATCCAAATTATATGAAAAGTGGAAAATATATTTTGGGGGGATATCTTTCACACATACAAAACACTTGTACTGTGCAATCAATTTTGCTTATGAATGTGACTTAGAAGAAATGTCAGTACCTGAAAAAGAAATAATCGTGGTGAATAATTTTTTGGTGTGAGGGGACAGGGTCTGACTCTTCCCCAGGCTAGAGCTCAGTGACACAGTCACAGTGCACTGCAGCCTTGGCCACCATACCTGGCTAATTTTTTGTACCATGTTTGCTAGGTTGGTCTCAAACTCCTGGACTCAAGAAATCTTCTTGCCTCAGCCTCCCAAAGCACTGGGATTATAGGTGTGAGCCACCACACCCAGCCCAGGAATATTTTTAAGTTGACTTAAAACTTCACCTTTTGGGGAAAGAAAGCATTTATATTTAAATATACATTGTTAAAATTTTGAAACTTACCTATTTCCCTAAAAGGAAATAAAAGTGTCTTAACTTATTTTTCAAATTCATGTCACAAGAAAATAATTTAGTAAACAGAAATCTGTCATATTCACTGGAAAAATTAGGTCTTATATTTAGTTGTCAAAGTAAATAAGTAGAAACTCTAAAGCAAGGTTAAATTTTACCTTTCCTTGGTGTACAATAATATAGCTAATATTTATAGAACAGGACTCTGGTGGAGGCATTATCTATCAATTTTTAGAGTTTAAAATACAATTGTATAACTGAATAAGAGAATATTTAAGAGAGAAGGCTTCTTGGTCATAATTTAATTGCTTTCCTCAAATTTAGATGTAATACAATTGACATAAACATACACCTGCAATGTGTGCTAAGTTTCGTGTTGTGGTACTATTGAAGCAGAGGAATAGCTAACACAGGCTGAAGTGGTTTAGTAAAAAACAAACAAAGAAACAAACAAATAAAAAACAACTTTAAAATATGCTGGCTCTTGCAGTCATCCAAGTAAAGATGAAAGAAATACATTCTGAATAGAAGAAATAGTACATTGATATTTATTGAGGTAAAAGGGTCTGTACCACATATGTAGCTAATAACAGAATCTGAAAGTCAACTGGCTTTAATCATGAGTCCATATTTTATGTCACCTAACAGAAAGTTAAAAGAAAATATATAGTGGCCTACCAGTTGTAGATTGGTTCTGGCTCCGTTTCTTGACTCTTTACATAGCTCTGGTTTCTTTCTTGAATAAACAAAATGGCTACCAATAGCAGCTGGACAATGTGTTTGTATGCTGAAATCTAATAAAAAAGAAAGGATACCTCTCACACAGTATTGGAGTGTAAATCTGTATTAGGTCATTCTTTCAATGAATACAAAGAAATATCTGAAACGATAATTTATAAAGAAAAGAGGTTTAATTGGCTCATGGTTTTGAAGGTACAGATATAGCAGTGTCTGTTTCTGGGGAGGCCTCAGGAGGCTTCCATTCATGACAGAAGGCAAAGGAGGAGAAGGCACATCACTTGGCAAGAATGAGAGCAAGAGAGAGAGGTTGGGGGAGATGCCACACACTTTTAAGTGACCAGATTTCGTGAGAACTCACTATCACAAAGACAGCACCAAGCCATGAGGGATCCACTTTCATGATCCAGACACCTCCCCCTAGATCCCAACTCCAGCACTGGGGTTTACATTTCAACATGAGATTTGGGCAGGGACAGATATCTAAACTCTATCAAAATTCTTGAGACTGATTGGGTCAATTTAGGCCATGTGTTTAAATTGCCAGATGAATTGCCAGATGAATTGCCAGACTCAATTGCCAGACGAATGTTTGAGTGAATTGGTTCTAGCTTGAGATCCATTGCCTTTGGCAAGGAGGTTTGGGATTATCATCACTGACTAAGACAAGTAAGTGTCCCCTTGAGTCTAGCACTGGGGTTGGCTCCCATGAATCAGAATTTTAATGGAAAAGGGTCATAACTTGTTATTGTCGATACGGTCAGTAGTTTCTATGTGTTGGTACTGTACTTTCTATTCCCCTTATTCTGTTTTATTTTGTTTTTACACCACTATTTATGAAAAGTTATATATTATTTTTCTATTTATTTTCTGTCTTTCCACAATGAAATGTAAACTCCACAAAAACGGATATTTTTGAAATCTTTTCTGACTTATAAATCCCTAGTTGATAGTCAATAAAATGTACTTTTTAAAAATAATTTCAAGTTTTATCTTAGTTCAGAGGGTATATGTTTAGGTTTGTTATATGGGTGTATTGCATGATGTTGAGATTTGGGTAAAATTGAACATGTCACCAAGGAAGTGAGCATAGTACCCAAAAGTTTGTTTTTCAATCCTTGTCCTCTCCCATCTTCCCCCTTCTAGTAGTCCTCAGTGTCTACTGTTGCCATCTTTGTGTCCGCTAATAACCAATGTTTTAGCTCCCACTTACAAGTGAGAATAAAGGGTATTTGGTTTTCTCTTCCTGCATTAATTCACTTAAAATAATGGCTGCCAGCTACATCCATGTTGCTGCAAAGGACATGATTTTGTTCTTTTTTATGGCTGTGTAGTATTCCATGGTGTGTATGTACAACATTTTATTTATCCAGTCCACCATTGATGGGCACCTAGGTAAATTCCATGTCTTTGCTATTGTGAATAGTGCTATGATGAACGTATGAGTGTATGTTTTTTTTGGTATAATACTAACCATCTGATGGCTGTGAGTTGATATCTCATTGTGCTTTTGATTTGCATTTCTCTGATGATTAGTGATATAGAGCATTTTTCATATGTGTGTTGGCCATTTGTATGTCGTCTTTTGGAAAGACTCTATTCATATATTTTGCCCACTTTTGAATGGAATTATTTGTTTTTTTCTTGTTCATTTGCTTAAGTTCCTTATGTATTTTGGATATTAGATCTTTGTTGGATGCATAGTTTGTGAATATATTCTCCTATTCTGTAGGTTGTCTGTTTTACTCTGTTGATAGTTTCTTAATGTGCAGAAGCTCTTTAGTTAAGTTCCACTCATTAATTGTTTTGTTGCAATTGCTTTTGAGGACTTGGTCATAAATTCTTTTCCAAGTCCAATGTCTCAAATAGTGTTTTCTAGATTTTCTTCTAGGATTCTTATAGTTTGAGGTCTCACACTGACATCTTTAATCCATCCTGAGTTAAATTTTGTATATGGTAAAAGATGAGTCCAGTTTCATTTTTCTGTGTATGGCTAGTCAGGTATGCCAGCGACATTCATTGAATAGAGCATCCTTTCCCCACTTCAAAAAGAGCAAAGCTGGAGGCATCACATTACCCAACTTCCAAATATTTTACATGACTACAGTAACCAAAACAGCATGGGACTGGTACCATAGCAGACACATAGACCAACAGAACAGAACAAGGAACCCAGAAATGAATCTGCACACCAATAGCCATCTGATCTTTGACAAAGTTGACAATAAATATTACTTGAATAAAGAAAATAATAATTGCAAATAGGAGGGAAAAGTCTAAGGTTGCTTTTGCAACATATACATCTGTGTGAATTTCATGACCGCCAAAGATTTAGGAATTTAAGGTAAGAGTAAGTTTGAGACAAATATGACATAGTCAAGGTGGGGCATGTTAACGAGGTGGAGCATGTTAAGAGTTACCAACTGTCTTGGTTTCCTGGACCCGAAGGGTTTCCCAGAATGCAGGAATTTCAGTGACTAAACTGGGGCAGTCCCTGGACAACTGGGATAGAAGGTCCCCCTAATATAGAGATGCCTAGGGGAAATATGCCAGGGAGTCTATGGTTACTGGGTTGTAGAATTTAGAAGAAAGACGTGCACTATAGAAATATATTTTTTGATTCATCAACATACAGGTATTATGTGATTTTATGAGGGTAGATGAGTTTTCTAAAGACTGTGTCAATGTCAAAAATTATCTTTCTATCCAATGTCCAGAGTGTAGGCTTAAGGCTTACTGTGTATTTTGCTTTTCAAGGGAGATACGAGTTCCAGAAGAATGTTCTGAAGGTTCCATAGGTCTGGTTCTGTCCTTGGTTTACTTGTAAGAGTTAATCAAAGGTGTACGAAATTTCTACCTTTTCAAGATTAGTTAACTAAGATTCCAGGCATGTGCTTCAGTATAAAAGGGAGTAAAATATCATGGAGAAAGCAATTGTGGAACCTAAAAGAGTTAGCTAATAAGCAGTTTTTTTTTTTTTTTTTTTTTGAAAGACGAGCAAACTTTTCAGGGCAGAGAAATTCTAAGTTACTCTTATTTTAAAACTGAAAGCAAACCATATGAAAAGTATTGTTTTCTCTGCTTTCTTAGTAGCAGAGCTGATTATACTGATTCTTAGGTCTGTAAGTTACATGTAGGCTTGCAAATGATAAAAAATATTAAATAATAATAGAGAATGAGATATTGAAGTTTATGAAATGTTAGCAATGACACTGAAAGGCTAATGGATATATGGATCTTAAGTACATCTCATGAAATGTAGTCTAAACCATTGGGAAGCATTAGTGGAAACTGTTACATTCTGAAAATTTGTCCTTGTCTACCTTTAAGCATTTCTGAAAATTACTTGATAAATCTTGTATTCATTTTCTGTAATCCTGTTGGGCATTGTACTCTCTTAAAATATGTTAGATTTGGCATTTTTCAGGTATACATATTTTCTTCCAGTTCTGGCACTACAGGTTTTTAACCACCGATAGAATTTATGAGAGTTGGGAGAGTAATTTAAAAAACTCAATGGAATTTCTTTCTGACCCATGGAAGGAGTAGAAACACTTCTTCTAACCTGTGCCATCCAGCTTGACAGCTGCTAGCTACAGGTGGCTATTGAGCACAGGAAGTATAGCTAATTCTAATTGAAATAGGCTCTAAGTGTGAAATACACTCTGGATTTTGAAGACTTCGTATGAAACAATATAAAATACTTTTATAAGTTTTATTCAATAATGATTTAAATCAGCATAATACATTTGTTATTTAATGAATTAGATAAATGTTTAACATGTTTATTAAATAAGATTAAATATCAAAATAGTTTTGATTGGTTGTGTTCAATAAAACAGAATATTAAAATGAATTTCACCTGTTTATTTTTGCTTTTGTAATGTGGCTACTAGAAAATTAAAGATATACATATATATAGCTTGGATTTGTGGCCTACATTTAATTTCTATTGGGTGATGTCATTTCACACTTTACTTCTTAACCTCTTCCCATTCAAATACAAATGGAAAATGAGAGAACACATTGTATGAGCGTGTGTGTATGTGTGTGTGTGTGTGTGTGTGTGTGTGTGTGTGTGTGTGTGTGTGTTGATGGGGTGGCTGGAGTTGTTAACAAGTTTGTAATCATGTTGTTTCTCTCATCTATCTATAGTTCTTGTCTGACCCTAAATGTAAAATTCTAAATAGCAATGAGATAGCCTAACAATGCCTTTATACATATAAAACAAATATTAAATGAGGGACTTTATTTACTGGGGCTACTATTTCATCCTTAAACAGAGAAAATGTTTTGTTGATGTATAGGTTAAACCTAGGAATATTTCCCCCTAATTGTTTTCAAGCACTCTCTTGAGAAGAAGACATACTTTAAAGCATGCATTACAAGTATTAGAGGTATTATTTTATGACAGCTTTCAACTGTTGATACCTTTTTCACTTATAAGCTTGTGAGCCCTGAGATAATGCTGAAATTCTTAAAAAATATATTATTACAGTATTCAAGTTTAGCAATGTGGTATTTGCTGAATTTTATATGTAATTCTGAATTAGAAAACATAAATGAAAACTGTCCTCAGTTGTATAATGATAACACGTATTAGCATTTTTCTTTTCATGAAAGGAATCATTTGAAAATGCTTATTTTTCTAAATTAGATTATCACAACAAACCTATGAGTTGGTCACTATAAATACTCCTTTTTACAGATCAGGCAATGGATTCACTGAGAAATTAACTTACTTGAACAAAGTCACCCCAATAGCCAAAGAGCAGATATGAGATTCAGCCCTGGCAGTCTGGTTCCAGAGTCACAACCAGTCATCATGAGATACCGTTTCTCTTGATACTATTTTAATCACATTTCATATTTCAACTGTTTTGGTATATATATATGTGTATATATGTATATATATGCACACACAGATATATGTGTATATATAGGTTAACATTGATTAAGCACTAACAGTGTATCAGATACAGTAAAAAGAACTTTATATTGATTATCTTGTTAAATCTTACAACAATCCCTATGGGACTTGTGGTTCCTAGTTTAAGGATAGGAAATTGAAGACTGCAGAGGTTGTGAGCACAGCTGGGGCTCAAGCCCTGATCGTTTCTGAGGCCAAAGTCCTGTTCTTTATTGTGAGAGAACTGAGTTTGCAAGATAAAATCTTAGCTCCTTGAAGGCAACCAAAATAGAGTGATTGTGCAAAGTTAAAATACAGGACCTGATGCAAAATTTAATGGGAAATAAAGAAAGGACAAACCACTGGGTATAAAGCAGATAATTAGCTGGAGAAAATGAATGCAAAGGTTTAACAGGAGATAAGCTACATTTTAATATTTTTTATGTAATTATGTAATTGGGAGAAAAAGAGTACCAAGACAAATCAGATGGTAAAGATATAGGAATATAGATAAAATTCTTAGATATTATAGTATATAAGATACTTCTTATAGAGTATCTTTATAAATGACACCAGTTTTACATGTTCACATTTGGTTTAACTAGATCACCTTCAGTGTATTATTAAATACAAACTGCGTTTGATTCTTTGAAATTTATGCCCTGAGGCCTCAGACAGGTTTTTAGAACAAACAGGGATTATTTTACTCTTGTTACAATTTGCTAACTTCCTGTGGGTTTCACTTAAAGGGTGGTTGATATAAATTACCCATAGGTATCTCCAGCCCAGAAAAACATTTGGTTCATTTGGCAATTCGTGAGATAGGGATGTCCAAAGTTATGTAGATCTGGCTGCAAAGATTTTTCATGGACTGTCCAATGTAGGAAAGTTATAAATCCACTGTATCAGATCTCTTTACACTACTCTTTTTGTGTGTGGGCTTTAGGACATTGTGAAGTGAAATAAATGTTCTGTGTTGTGTGGCATGTAAAGTCAGACTCAGAGCAGTGGGAGGCAGGTGTGTGTTGCTATGTTTTATATTTACTGAAAGATTAATAATGGCAGAAAAATGAAACAAATGCAATTTTTGAGACCCTCTTTGTGGTTAGATACTGCATGTGTTATAATTTGATATCCTTACAGTGACTCTCTAAAGCAGGTATTATTGCCATTTTTGCATTTGGAAAAACTAAGGCTCAGGGAGCTGATATAACTTGGCAAATACCACATAATAAATAATTGATGAGTTGAGGCTTAAATGCCAGTATTTTCAGTTTCAAAACCCACCTGTTGCAGAGCAGAGAATCCCCAGGAAAGTAAAATCTAGCAGAAGACTTGGAGATTTCCACATCTTTAGTCTTTCAGAAAACACTTATGGTGTCCTTTTTGTAAAGGTCCATACTTGACACATAATGGATTAAAACTTTAAAAACATTATTATCTTCATAATCAAAAACATATTATTTGGATCTTGTCTCAGAATGACTAACCAATAAAAATTACTAGATATGTCAAGGATAAATAGCATAGTGGCCGACAGGGCCATACAACTGAATGATTTTTATGACATTTTCTGATAATGCCATCCTGACATTACAATTTAGCAACTGTTAGAAGAAAACACATTTCTCACTCTTCTGATATATTTTTTTCCCAATAGAAAGAAGTCACATTAGCGTCACACACCTTCCACATTATTTGTCCGACTCACTCTGACCCTGGGGCCTGGGGAGGAATGACAAAATAGGTGAATTTGGGAGGTATAATCTGTGCATACAGGCTTGGCACTGTCCTTTCCTCTTGGGAAGTCAGTCTGCCTTCAGAAAGTCAACTTTCTCTCATGCTTCTCTAGGGACTGGCCTCCTGCATAGGGCCAAGCTGGCTGTGACTGGAGGCATAAGATTGTCCATTTCTGGGCTTAGGCACAAGGCCCATTTCAATTTCATATGAAGCTCTGTCCCCAAAATTAGATTTATCAGCAACAACATTGACATTTTAGCATTTATCCTTTAGTACTTTTTCTTCTTCTCTTGTGGTTCAGTAATTGAAAAAGTAAAACAGATAGTATTTATTTTATCTCTCAAAGCCTGAAACATTTGGTATATTTTCTGAGAAAACCAAAGAATAAAAGAGGCAGTGGATTTGCAAACTCAGCATGTGGAGAGGTTTTGTTGTGTGTGACTTTGAACTTCCTTAAGTGGGCAGCAAACTGTGCATTTGGCAGCCTTTTAAGACTGACCATAGACCTGTTTTTATCTTTTTAAAATTAAAAATAAATATTTGTACATATTTATGGGGTACCTGTGATATTTTGATACATACATACAACGTGTAATGATCAAACAGGGCATTTAGTCTGTCTATCACCTGGACTTTTATAATTGTGACATTTAAGATGTCCATCGGATATTAAATCTTGGAGGATAGAAAGAAGCAGTGCCCCATGGATGATGTAACATGGGCTCCCTCTCTTGAGAGGCCCAAATACACTCCAGGATGACACAGGTTAGGCCCCATGGGTTAAGGAAATTAAAAGCTGTGACTATTGTAAAGGTCTTCTTCCCTAGTTTTAACATTTTCTTCCTTGTTTAAGTAGCCCCATTTGTATAACACACAGTCTCTCCCTACACATTTGTTCAAACCACCTCCTGGCAGGTTGAGTGATTTATCTGAATGTTATATTTGGGAAGAATAACTGGGTGTGTTTGGCTCAATGTCAGCCTTCTATCCTCTTTTGGATTCCATCTGCTCACAGACAGCAGGTCTCCATTTCTTTCCAGGACAAGTTCTACTGATATGTCAGGGACGCCCGCCTATTCCAGCATTATTGTAATTTGGTAGATACGTCTGACTAATTCTTGCATTCAGTTTGCATACCTATTGGTCTTATTTCTTAATTTATTCAAATATTCAGTAGGAATGAAGGACATTATTTATTTGATCTTCTTAGAAACGACAGAAGCAGTGAAGGCAAGGAAGAAGCTTGATCAGTGATTTAAATCAGTGTTTTCTAAACTATGCTCCATGCAGCATCTGTGTTTTACCAGACACATTTTTGAGATAGTTTCAGAAAATTTGTTCTATAGGCAAATATATTTGGAAAATATTGAGTTAAACAAAGATAAACAAGGAATTTGTATCATTTTGCTTTTCCTACCATGTGATTTTGTAAAGGCTTTAAGCTGACACCTCTATTAAAAAACACTAAAAATACATAGAGTTTAAAAATTTTGTTTTCTCGTATTCTTTTTTACATAAATCATTTTGGATCTCTTTGTTATTTTAAAAATACTGATGTACAATTTTTTGGAAACTTGGCTACATATTTTTATTTATATTCAAGTGAAACTTCCTTGGTGACTTTTAAAAAATCATACCAACTTCCAATCCCATACTCCAAATAATTTTTTGAATTTATAGGTATACAGAATAACTACAATAGCTAATAAAGACTATGATTGTGCTAAAATACAGAACTATAGTTTCTGCACTAATGAAAGCACTAAAAAAACAATTTTTTAAAACTTTACATTAAGTTTATAAAATGTGATGAAGACTTGGTTAATAAACTACCCAGTACATTTAATCTCACACGTCACAAAACTCCAAATGAGAAAATGCACACTACATTTAACCTCATGAGCTAAAAAACTCCAAATGAGTTTCTGTGCATTGGCAATGACATGAGGAAAAAAATACTTTGTTGTTTATTTGCTAACTGTGGGAGGTTACATCTTGTTTTATAATGAGGATAGATAATGTAGTCTTTTTTTTTTCTTTTTTTCTTTTTTTTTTTGCATTTGGGTTTCTTTAACAAAAAGTATCAAAGAGTTTGGAAAAGCAAACCTTAGGTAACTCTAAAATAAGAAGCATCTAAAAGAATAAAGATAATATTAGAAATAAATATAACAGAAAATAATCATCAGATAGATAACAACATCAAATCCAAAATTTGGTTCTTTAAAACACTAATAACATAAACAAATTGAATTCAATATTAGTAAAGAGAAAAGAAAAGCAGAATTAACATAAGGAATAGAAAGGGAAATAAAACATGTGATATAAAACTATGTATTACAAGTGAGCATAATAAACAACTCTGTGTCACTGTTTGAGAGCTTAGTTGAAAAGGTTAGTTTTTTGAATGATTAATTTGAAAATACTGTCTTAAAAATTTAAAAGTGGACAATGATACTTCTGAGTTGTTAAACATTTCTCCAAACCAAATTTCAAATCCAGTTGTTTTTATAGTTAAGCTTCCATCAAGAAAGATAGGAATTGCTATGTTTTGGCTCTGTGTCCCCATCCAAATCTCATTTTTTTTTTTTCTGGTAATAAATATTTTAATTTTTGTTTCCTTTTTATGATGATAAATAATTTTCAAGTTTATTTCCTGGTTTGTTTGTTTAAATACAAAGTTAAACCACGAACAGGTACAATCAAGACAATCTCACATTTCTAATCCTGTTGGATCATTTTCCTATTTGCTGACCACTGACCACACTAGCAGGGAATGGGGGAAAGACTTCCTTAGGTAGCACTGTCGTGAGGCCATGGGTGGGGTTCCGGGAAATCCAAGAGGAGTACAGGCTCTCATGCCTGTCTCCATTCACATTTACTTGGGATCAGGGTGGTCAGGAGACCCCAGGTCAGGGCTCCTGAGTCCCAGTCCCCTGGACTGAAGCTACAGTGAATGAGAATCAGTCCTGTGCAGGGAGGGAGGAGTCACCTATTCCTCCTGCCATCACAGTCGAGGTGAAAACCTTAGCCTTATCCTTGATTCCTAGGGGCTGCTGGGCTCTGCACGCTCCCCTGCATACCTGGTTGCCTTTCTCTGAGGCTGGCAGCGGCAACTGGGGTCGGGGGTCCTGGGTTTGTAGGTTCATACCTCAGCTCATGGCTGCGTCCTCACAGGAGGGACACCAGTGTCGGACAAACACAGGGCCTCAACCTTTTAACCCCCAGCAGGATGGGGGAAAAATAAGCTGGGGGGCAGAGGGAATGTTAGGGAAGTAATTTCTGGTTCCACTACAACCAAATCTCATGTTGACTTGTGATCCCCCGTGTTGGAGGTGGGACCTGGTAGGAGGTAATTGAATCATGGGGATGATTTCTGAAGGTTTAGCACCATTCCCCTAGTGCTGCCTCCTGAGAGAGTTCTCACAAGATCTGGTTGTTTGAAAGTATGTAGCACCTTCTCTTCATTCTCTCTCTTTCTCCTGCTCCAGCCATGTAGAACATGCCAGATTTCCCTTTGCCTTCAACCATGATTGTAAGTTTCCGGAGGCCTCCTCAGCCGTGCTTCCTGTATATCCTGAAGAACCATGAGCCAATTAAACCTCTTTTAAAATAAGTTACCCGGTTTCACACAATTCTCCATAGCAATGTGAGAACTAACTAATATGACAGTGTTAACTTTTGCAAACTCTCTAGCTAATAAAGCCATAGGTTTACAATTCATTTACTGAGTGTAATGACTTTGAAAACATAAGAGATCAAACCATAAAAGGAAAATTGCAGACTAATATCATCTGGATATAGTTCAAAATTCTATATACTTATTTACAAAAAATTCTGGAATATTTCAAAAAATTTTAATAAGTCTAAGCCAACTTGTAAGCAATAGAAAATTTATTAGTATAAATCTTCATATTAAAAGAAAATAATCGTATGATCAATTTTATTGCAGTTATTAACTCTTTCTTCCCGCCCTCTCTCTGTCTCTGTGTTATCTATAGCTCATTCAATATCATACTCAATGAAATGCTAGAAACAATTCATTTCATTTTGTAACATACAAAAATTCTTACTCATGTCACTTTTATTAACATTTCCATGGGGATAGTGGAATAAATCAGGAAAAACAGATAAAGTAAGAAAAACTAAAAAAGAAAAACTCTTAGGTAAATAATTGAAGAAGTTATACTGCCACACTTTACTACCTATTAAGAAATTCAAAAAGTTTGAACGACAAAAGACCCATACTTAGCAATCAATTATATCTCTTAAATAGGACTGACTACCTTGTTAGAATATAAAGCTTTTTAAAAAGAAAAAATTAATAATAGCAAACATATTCTCTATACTTTTTTTTTTTTTTGAGAGGGAGTCTCACTCTGTCACTAGTGGAGTGCAATGGCACAATCTCGGCTCACTCAACCCTCTGCCTCCCAGGTTCAAGTGATTCTCCTGCTGCAGCCTCCCAAGGAATGGGACTACAGGTGCCACCATGCCCAGCTAATTTTTGTATTTTTTTTAGTAGAGGTGGGGTTTTGCCATGTTGGCCAGGATAGTCTCAGTCTCTTGACCTCCTGATCAACCAGCCTCAGCCTCCCAAAGTGCTGGGATTACAGATGTGAGCCACCGCACCTGGCCTATCTAGAAATAATTTTTGTAAAACTGTGTACATCTTTTGGGAGGTAAAATTCTAATTTTATTTGTTTCTATATAATTAACCACCTTTCATTGTATCTTTTATTGGAGTCACTCATTTCTTGACAGTCTAATAATACTACTTTTCATATATATCCCAACAAAACTTTGTCCTAAAAAATAAAAAAGGCCTAAAAATTAAAAAGAAAACCTAGCTAAATAGAGATGTAATATATCTAAAGGTAGGATGGTTTGATGATAGAAAAATGGCTGTTCTCTCTCAAAATAATTTATAAGTTCAATGTAATAATAACAAAAATTCAATAAGATCTTTAAAAGAAGTTGAAATGCAGTCTCTAAAATGTATGTGGTAGAGCAAAGGCCATGAAATATCAAAGCAATATTGAAAAGCAATATTGAAAATTCCCAGTGTAGTAGTATTGAGGGGTAGGTCTTTAAATGTGATTTGATCACGAGGACAGGGGCCTCAAGGATGAATTAATCGATTCGTGGATTCGAATTAATGCATTAAAGGATTACTGAGTTTTGGGAGAGGGGAACTGGTGGCTTTCTAAGAAGAGTAAGAAAGTTCTGAGCTGGCATACCACCACGCTCAGCCCCCTCACCATGTGATGTCCCATGTTGTCTCAGAACTGTGCTGAGTCCCCACCAACAAGAAAGCTCTCACCAGATGTGGACCCCGGAATTTGGACTTCTCAGCAACCATAATTGCAATAAATAAATTCCTATCTTTACATATTACCAAATTCGGCCATTCTGTTTTAAGCAACAGAACATAGATGAGGAAGTCTGGTATGTGCTAAAGGGACACACTTGTGTGCCGGGATGTTCATTGCAACTCTGTTTGTAATTGTGAAAAAATAGGAAAATATGTAAATAAGCTTGAATTTTTGTCATATAATGTCATGTTATACAGAGTTAATTCTTTAAAAATCTCAGCAATATAATGATTAGTGAAAAAGTTGCAGAAAGAAACAGAATAATTTTGTATCCCCAACAATAAATAATATTACTCATATATACTGCTATAGTTCGAATATGGTTTGTAACCACCAAATCTTATATTGGGGCTTTTTTCTTTTTGAGAGGGAGTCTCACTCTGTCACTAGTGGAGTGCAATGGCACAATCTCGGCTCCGGTATGTGCTATGTGGCAGTGTTGGTATGTGGTATGTGATATGTTTCAATGTGGCAGTGTTGAAAGTTGGTGCCTTTAAGAAGTGATTAGGTCATTAAGATGCATTAATATCTTTCTTGAGAGACTGAGTTAGTCCTCAAAAGACTAGATTAGTTCTCTAGAAATCGGGTGGTTATAAAGCAAGGCTGCCTCTCGTGGTTTGTGTCTTTGCACAAGCCCTCTTCCCCTTCTGCTTCTCTGCCATGTTATGATGCAGCACCAGTCCCTCACTGGAAGCCGACCAGATATAGCCACCTGATTTTGCACTTCTCATCCTAGAGAATCATGAACCAAATAAACTTCTCTGCTTTATAAATTACTCAGTCTCAGGTATTATGTTATAGCAATAGAAAATTAAGACAGATACATATGCAATGAAAGCAAAATTCAAATGATATACATCCACTTCAGAATGGTGGTTATTTCTAAAGAAGGAGCATATAGGATGAAGGGGAACTTTCAGTGACTATGTAAGTTTTAAAACACTTTCAATGAGATCTGATTTATTTTTTAAATAATTTTTTAAACAGATCTGCACTTTCATATGTCACCATGAACAATTTTATCTATCTTTTTTCAACTGGTTTAAAGTATCTTTCTGGAAAGCATCGCTTCATCATTTGTGAAGAAAAGAATACAGTGCTTTGCTTTCTATTTTCACCATGGCAAGACACAACTGTGGAATATTTCTTTTCAAAAAGTTTAAACTGATCAAATCCTAAAGTCTCTTCAGGACTCTTTCTAGCCATAATTAGACAAGGTGACATTTGTAACGTGAAACATAAAATATCTAACTAGTATAACTCGAGATCAATTTATTGACCTTGTGATTACTGGGATAATGTTCAAATCAATATGGATGGTAAACTTTGATTTTGTAATAACCCTTTCTCCTATATTCTATTTTCCATAATGTAAAATTTCATATATTTCACAAATAATATACAGCCCCCTAAAATAACCCTGAGTGCAGATGCCTATGCACATTTATGGACTTCCACTTATCGACTTCATCAGTCTGTTGCCTGAATGTGCTTCATAATGGAAGAATTGTACAATTCCTATGAATTATGATCTCAATTGCATTTTTGCATTAACTGCATGAAGCTCATTTCAATTTTACAGTGAAGAAATGAATCTAATAAAGCCTAAGTAACTTTCTCGAATGTGCATAGACAATTTTTAAAAAATGTCTCAGAAATTGTAGGAAGGAGTTAAACCCAGATTTATCTGACTCTAAATTCTGGGCTGGTTCCACCATATCTTATGAGAACACTCTTATGATGTCTTAAGGTGAGTATTGAGCTGTTTTATTTTAAAGAGTATCATTATGGGGAACAGTTGATAAATGACAAAGTGCATTCCAGACTATTCTTGGAAGATGCTATGGTTTCTTGCTGTTTTACCCCCTGTACATTGTTTAATTTTATTATTTATTTGTTTGTTTATTTTTAAATTATTATTATTTTTTTAAATGGAGTCTCGCTCTGTCACCCAGGCTGGAGTGCAGTTGCGCCATCTAGGCTCATGGCAAGCTCCGCCTCCCGGGTTCATGTCATTCTCCTGCCTCAGCCTCCTGAGTAGCTGGGACTACAGGAGCCCGCCACCACGCCCAGCTAATTTTTTTGTATTTTTAGTAGAGACGGGGTTTCACTGTGTTAGCCAGGATGGTCTCAATCTCCTGACCTCGTGATCCGCCTGCCTTGGCCTCCCAAAGTGCTGGGATTACAGGTGTGAGCCACCACGCCCAGCCTATAATTTATTTTATCTAAAAATTTAAATTGGTATTATTTTAATATCATTTTGATTAATAAATCATAGTTTTATACATATATGGAATACAGTATGATGTTTTAATATATGCATACAATGTGGAATTATGAAACCAAGCTAATTAATATATTTATCACCTTATTTTCCTACAATTTTTGTGGTAAGATTTGAGATTTCATCTCTTATTTTGAAATATACAATACATATATTA
Source organism: Chlorocebus sabaeus (assembly GCF_047675955.1). Lineage (NCBI taxonomy): Eukaryota > Metazoa > Chordata > Mammalia > Primates > Cercopithecidae > Chlorocebus > Chlorocebus sabaeus. Next base: position 80,255,004 of record NC_132916.1, read on the forward strand.
TTGTCATTAGTCACCCTGCTGTACAATAGATTTCAAAACGTATTCATCCTGTCTCTCCAAAATGATGTTCCCTTTGGTCAAAAACTCCCCCTACCACCCTCCTCAACACCCCTAGACCCTAGTAACTATCATTCCATTTTCTACTTCTATGAGTTCAACTTTTTTGAGTCCATGTATAAGTGATGTCATGGACTATTTGTCTTTCGCTGCCTGGCTTATTTGACTTAGCGTAATGTCTTTCAAATTAATACATTGCTGATGACGTAATCTTATATAGAGAAAACTCTAAAGACTTCACCAAAAAATTATTAGAATTGATAAACGAATTCATTAAAATTGCAGGATACAAAATCAACATACAAATATCAGTAGCATTTCTATATACTAATAATAAATTATCCCAAAAGAAAGTTAAGAAAACAATACCATTTAAAATATCAACTGCAACAACAAAATACTTAGGAATAACTTTTGGTTAAAAGACTTGTATACTTAAAACTGTAAAACACTGATGAAAGAAATTGAAAGAAACAAAAATAAATGAAAATATACCTCATGTTCATGGACATTAAGAATTAATATTGTAATTAATTATTCATATTTCTTCAACATACTGATTTCAGTTCATTTATATATATACCCAAAATATATATGGGTATAAATTTTGTCCGTACTATCCCCAATGACCTGCAGATTCAATGTCATCCTTATCAAAATTCCAATGTCATTTTTCACAGAAATAGAAAAAAAACTTAAAATTTGTGTGGGACAACAAAAGACCCTGAATAGTCAAAGCAATCTTGAAAAACAAATCCTCCCTGAAAAACAAACAAACAAGCAAAGAAGACAAAACTGAAGACATCACACTTTCTGATTTCAAAACTAGTATAAAGTTATTGTAATCAAAACAACATAGTACTGTCATAAAAACAGACATTTCAACCTGTGCAATGGGATAGAAAGTCCAAATATCAATCCAGATGTTCATAGTTAATAAACTTTTGACAAAGTTATCAAAAACACACAATGAGAAAGCAAAATAAATAAACAATGTACAGCGACAACTCACAGAATGAGAGAAAATATTTGCAAATTATATGTCTTATAAAGGGTTAATATCCAAAGTATATAAGGAAGTTAAACAATTCAATAGCAGGAAAGCAAATAATGTGATTTAAAAAATGGGCAAATGAGTTAAAGAAACATCTCTCAAAAGAGGACATACAAATGGCCAACAGGTATATGAATAAATGCTCAGCATTACGGATCATTAGGGAAATGCAAATTAAAACTACAATGATATATCACTTCAGATCTGTTATAATGACTTTTATCAAAAAAATTAAAGATAAGTGCTTGCAAGGATAAGGAAAAATGAAACCCTTGTACTTTGTTGGTAGGCAGATAAATTAGTATGGCCATCATGATAAATGGTATAGAGCTTCCTTAAAGAAACAAGAATAGAACTCCCAGATGATCCGTCAATCCCACTACTGGGTATATATTTAAAAGAACTGAAATCAGTATGTTGAAGGAATATCTGTATTTCCATGTTCATTGTGGCAGTATTCACGATGGACAAGATATATAACTTACCTAAGGTCCATCGTCAGATGAATAGATAGATGAAATTTGATACACACACACACACAAACACACACAAACACACACACAGTAAACTAGCCCTAAAAAAGAAGGAAATGCTGCTCACAGATCTTGATCCATCAAATTCTTCTGGAGAGATGACCTTGGCAATAAAAGGACTATTTGGGCTAATATACTCTGAACTATAAGAGTAGGAGGTGTCGTTGCACATGGGTGTCTCTACAGGCTAATGCATCAAAATGTGTCTTCACCGTATGATTTTCTTTAATGTAGTCCAAGATTTGCTTGTTCTTTCTGCATCTCTACCTTTAGCTTTCCTTTTGTTCTGTTTCTTATACACGATCTATGGCATAGGTTCTCCCTGAGGGTAAATTTTGATAGAATTTATATATTTCTAATCAGATTTTTAGAAAAATAAACCTTTTAAAATTCAACTATCTTCAGTGAAACTTTAAACATTGCAAAGATTGACAAGATTAGGGAGGTCACGCTAGGTTTCAACGTTACTTTAAAAAAGTTAATGCTTTCAGGAGTAAGTTGGTATCACATTGTGGTTTTCATTTGCATTTACCTGATCTTTAGTGATGTTGAGCATTGTTTCACATGTTTGCTGGCCATTTGTAAATCTTCTTTTAAGAATCATCTATTCATGTCGTTAGCCCACTTTTGGGTGGAATTGTTTGTTTTTTTCTTGCTAATTTGAGTTCCTTGTAGATTCTGGATATTAGTCATTTGTTGGATGTATAGATTGTGAAGATTTTCTCTCCCTCTGTGGGTTGTCTGTTTACTCTGATGACTGTTCCTTTTTCTGTGCAGAAGCTCTTTAGTTTAACTAAGTCCCACCTATTTATCTCTGTTTCTGTTGCATTTGTTTTTGGATTCTTGGTCATGATGTCTTTGCCTAAGTCCATGTCTAGAAGAGTGTTTATGATGTTGTCTTCTAGAATTTGTGTAGTTTCAGGTCTTAGATTTAAGTCCTTGACCCATCTTGAGTTGATTTTTGTATAAGGTGAGAGATGAGAATCCACTTTCATTCTCTGACATGTGGCTAGCCAGTTATCCCAGTACCATTTGTTGAATAGGGTGTCCTTTCCTCACTGTATGGTTTTGTTTGCTTTGTTGTATTTGGGTTTATATATACTTGTAAGTATTAACACAAATACTTGTATTTGAGTTTATTTCTGGGTTCTTTTTTGATTCCATTGGTCTATGTGCCTATTTTTATACCAGCACCATGCAGTATTGGTAACTATGACCTTATAGTACAGTTTAAAGTCAGGTAATGTGATGCCTCCAGATTTGTTCTTTTGCTTAGTCTGTCTTTGGCTATATGGGCTCTTTTTGGCTTCCGTATGAATTTTAGGTTTACTCCTGCAAGAATGGCCATAGTCAAAAAAATAATAATAAAAAAAAGTAGATGTTAGCATGGATGCAGTGAAAAGGGAACACTTCTACACTGCTACTGGGAATGTAAACTAGTACAACCACTATGGAAAACAACACGGAAATTCCTTAAAGAACTAAAGGTAGAACTACCATTTGATCCTGCAATCCCACTGCTGGGTATCTACCCAGAGGAAAAGAAGTCATTATATGAAAAAGATACTTGCACACTAATATATATGTGTGTGTATATATATATATTTCTTTACTCACTCATTGATTGATGGGCATTTGTGCTGGTTCCACATTTTTGCAATTTTGAATTGTGCTGCTATAAACATGTGTGTGCAAGTATCTTTTTTGTATAATGACTGGAGGTTCACTCCAGACCCTGTTTGCCTGGATATCACCAGCAGAGGCTGCAGAACAGCAAATATACTTATGATGGAATTGTGATATATATATATATATATATATATATATATATATTTATTTATTTAGATGGAATACAACTCAGCTATTAAAAGGAGTTAATTAATGGTAGTGGCATTCATAGCAACCTGGATGGAACTGGATACTATTATTCTAAGTTAAGTAATTCATGAATGGAAAACCAAACATCCTATGTTCTCACTCATAAGTGGGAGCTAAGCTATGAGGTTGCAAAGTCATAAGAATAATACAATGGAGAGGGCTGGCAAGATGACTGAATAGGAACAGCTCTGGTCTGCAGCTCCCAGTAAGACCAACACAGTAGGTGGATGATTTCTGCATTTCCAACTGAGGTACCCAGTTCATCTCATTGGGACTGGTTAGACAGTGGGTGCAGCTCATGGAAGATGAGCAGAAGCAGGGTGGGGTGTCACTTCACCTGGGTAGTGCAAGGGGTCAGGTAACTCCCTCCTGTAGCCAAGGGAAGCTGTGAGGGACTGTGCCCTGAGGGATGGTGCTATCTGGCCCAGATACTACGCTTTTCCCACAGTGTTAGCAGGAGATTCCCTTGGGTGCCTACATCACTAGGGCCCTGGGTTTCAAGCACAAAACTGGGCAGACATTTAGGCAGACACCAAGCTAGCTGCAGGAGATTTTTTTTCATACCCTAGTGACACCTGAAATGCCAGCAAGATAGAACCATTCACTCTCTTGGAAAGGGGTTTGAAGCCAAGGAGTCAAGTGTTCTTGCTCAGTGGATCCCACGCCCACAGAGCCCAGCAAGCTAAGATCCACTGGCTTGAATTTCTTGCTGCCAGCACAGCAGTCTGAAGATGACCTGGGAGGCTCAAGCTTGGTAGAGGGAGGGGTTTCCACCGTTACTGAGGCTTGAGTAGGCGGTTTTCCCCGCACAGTGTATGCAAAGCCGCCGGGAAGTTCAAACTGGGTGGAACCCATCACAGCAAGGCAAAGCCACTGTAGCCAGACTGCCTCCTCTCTGGGCAGCGCATCTATGAAAGAAAGACAGGAGCCCCACTCAGGGGCTTGTAGATAAAACTCCCATCTCCCTTGGACAGAGCACCTGGGGGAAGGGGCAGCTGTGGGCACAGCTTGAGAGCAGTGGATCTTCCAGTACAGCGCTTGAGCTCTGCTAAGGGACAGACTGCCTCCTCAAGTGAGTCCCTGACCCCTGTGCCTCCTGACTGGGAGACGCCTCCCAGTAGGAGTCAACAGATACGTCATACAGGAGGTCTCCAGCTGGCATCTGGCAGTGCCCCTCTGGGACAAAACTTCCAGAGAATGGAGCAGGCAGCAATCTTTGCTGTTCTGCAGCCTCTGCTGGTGATATCCAGGCAAACAGGGTCTGGAGTGGACCCCCGGCAAACTCCAGCAGACCTGTAGAAGAGGGGCCTGACTGTTAGAAGGAAAACTAACAAACAGAAAGCAATAACATCAACATGAACAAAAAGGATGCCCGTGCAATAACCCCATCCGAAAGTCACCAACATCAAAGATCAAAGGTAGATAAATCCATGAAGATGAGGAAAAAACAGTGCAAAAATGCTGAAAATTCCAAAACCAGAATGCCTCTTCTTCTCCAAAGGATCACAACTCCTTGCCAGCAAGGGAACAAAACTGGATGGAGAATGAGTTTGACGAATTGACAGAAGTAGGCTTTAGAAAGTGGGTAATAACAAATGTATATGTTTATTTCAGTACTACTCACAATGGCAAAGACATTGAACCAACCCAAATGCCCATCAACGACAGACTAAATAAAGAAAATGTGACACATATACACCATGGAATATATGCAGCCATAAAGAAGAATGAGTTCATGTCCTCTTCAGGGACAGGGATGAAGCTGGAAACCATCATTCTCAGTAATTTAATACAGGAACAGAAAAACCAAACACCACATGTTCTCACTCATAATTGGGAGTTCAACAATGAGAACACATGGACACAGGGAGGGGAACATCACAAACCAGGGCCTGTTGGGGAGTGAGGGGCAAGGGGCAGGGTAGCATTAGGAGAAATACCCTTGCACGTGTATACCTATGTAACAAACCTGCACGTTCTGCACATGTATCCCAGAACTTAAAGTATTAAAAAAAAAGAAAAAAAGAATGATACAATGAACTTCAGGGGTTTGGGGGTAAGGGTGGAAGGGAGTAGGGATAAAAGACTACAAATTGGGTTCAGTGTGTACTGCTCAGGTGATGAGTGCACCAAAATCTCACAAATCACCACTAAAGAACTTTCTCATGTAACCAAATGCCACCTGTTCCCCAAAAACTTATGGAAATAATTTTTTTAAAAAAGTTAATGTTTACATTTAAAATAAAATTTGATTGCTATCTGTGGCTTCAGATTGATCTTCAAGGTGTATTTCATCAACATGATTGAAGATATTTTGGGATTACAGAGAAAGCATCAGAATGTAAAGAGGTTTTTTCAGGGTCTTGATCATTTTAAGTGATCTGTGATCACTGGATATGTAGTGTACAAAGTTCGTAGATAAAATTTACATATAAAGTTTTACTAATATATAATCCTTTGAAATAATGCCAAGTCTGCAATTAAAATAAAAGTTAAATCAAGCAAGGCTAGGGTGATTCTGAAGATGTACCATGAAAATTCCACATCTTCCTTTCTGTTAACACATTTTTAAAAAGGGTAATATTAAAAATAAGCTCCCATTAAGTTGGATTTTTTCTTTTTTTCCTTTTTTGTTTCAGCAAAATCACTGTTGTCCTAAGAATAAATAAAAAGGAAGTGAGATGGAATTGATAAAGAGTATACATTTAATTTTTTCCTGAGGTAAATTGGGATAATTCAAGAATACCATAATATTCAATTGAAGTCATGAGAATTTCTGATTGAGGACCCTCTATAACTAACTCTCTTATTTAATCTCAATTAATCTTCACAGTAAAACAGTGAGTTCAATAGTATTGCTATCTCTATTTTTTAGGAATCTATAGAAGTTACTCGCCTAGTGGAAGGCAGGTAATAAATGGTGCAGTCCTAATACAGACTCAAGTCATCTTGAACCAGAGTCTGTGCTGGCAATTATGCTATAATTATTACATATAATGATAATTGTTATAGTTTATATAATTCTAACTGTGACAGGTTCTGAAAGACATTTTGAAGGCTACATTATGATTTTATACATATGATGAGGACTATTTTTTAGTTTTAAAGATATTGAGACAAAAGCCAACATGCTAATCAGAAAGAAGTCACAGAGCCTTGTGTATTAGTCCATTTTCACACTGCTGATTAAGACATACCTGAGACTGGGTAATTTATAAAGAAAAAAGGGTTTAATGTACTTACACTTCCACATGACTGGGGAGGCCTCACAATCATGGTGAAAGGCAGAAGGCACATCTTACATGTGAGAACCAAGCGAAAGGGGTTTCTTCTTACAAAACCATCAGATCTTGTGAGACTTCTTCACTACCAGCACAACAGTATGTGGGACACTGCCCCCATGATTTGTTTATCTCCCACCACATGTGGGAATGATGGAAGCTACAATTCAAGATGAGTTTTGGGTGGGGACACAGCCAAACCATATCACCTTGATATGTGCATGCATCAGAACCAAGTTAAAAGATAACTAGAGGGAGGCATGATTATTTGTTGTTTTAAAATAAACATAAAGATAATAAAATATGATTTGAGTAACATCCAATACAATACAAATAAAATTATTAAATCAGCATCCTTGTGGTTTGTAGATGGAAGAAACAGGTAAAGAAAACTGTATCATAACAAGCATTCACCTAAAGAGCACGCATTTTCTCGTATTTACCTTTATATTTAAAAAATGACCTTTTATCTTATTAGTGTCGTCAAAACCATTCCCAAATCTTATATTTTCACCAAAATTGTCCTAGCTTTTCAAAAACAACTGCTTTTTAATATTAAAGATATATAAGTAATTTGATATTTTTCTTGGTGTGCCAGCTGTGAGTTTACCTTCATTTCAGATACAGAAACAGGATGGACATGAGTCCAAAAGCATGGATATAAATCACCCAGGCATTTAAAGGGTTAGACTTTCTTCTTCTATAATCAGCCCTTCTTTTTCATTAAGGCAGTAACAATGGAAGGGAAAATAATTTATATTCCAAGTCAAAGAAAAATAGAGATCAGAGGCCTGTTTGAATGAGAGTGAAGCCTGGAACAAGAAGATAACAATTTTACCTGCAAGTGTCTGAATTATTTCTTATGTTGTGGAGGTTGAGAGGCTTAGTCCTAGTTAGAGAGATGAATAAGCAAGCTGCTGTCAGTGTTCAGATCCTCAGGTGCTCAAGTGTGGAATGGGCTCCCCAGAATGCACACGAGCTGGAAACCGGCACAGAGTAAGGAGCTAGACAAAAGTGAATAGAAGGACTAGGTTTGTAGTGTATTTGGTCCGTAGGTGCACTGATAGGAATCTCTGATTTTTTTTAAAGGGTATATAGGAGGTATACTGGTAAGTGTGAAGAAATTAATGGCCTCTAAGTAACCAAATTAAAGTAAGTGAAAAAGGCAATAAAACTATCAAAATGGGATTTCAGACTTTAAAATTAGACAGATTTTTAAGAATATGTTTAACAAATTATGGGATTCATCCATCCATGCATTGATTTGTCCATGTAACAAAAACTCTTTGTGAGATGGTAAGATGCTAGAGATTCCACATGAATAAAGCAGATATGCTCCCTGTCTTACAATCTGTAGTGGAATAATCTTACAGGTTGTAGTGCAATAAATTAAATAAATAATTTTATGTACTTCATAGTTGTAATTGAAACATGTGCTATAAATGCCAAAGACAGGATGCTGTGAAAAAGAATTAATAGTGAAATGTAATCTATCCTAAGGTTTTGGAGGTCAGTAAAGTGTCACTTATCCTGAAATTGAAGAAAAGTTGCTTAACTTTAAAGCAATTTTACTTAACCTGAGAGCGAAGGAGATAGCCAGGTGATGGGACTCAAGAAGTGAGGTTTACTGCAAAGGCCATGCTTATTTGAAGAAGAGAGAGAAGGTCATTGTAGCTGAAAAGGTAAGCAGTGAGCGATCGGACCATCCAGGGAATTTTAGAACATTTTGGAATTATTGAACTTTGTTAGTCAAAAAATTCCTAATACAAAAATTCAACTGATTTACAGATAGAAAAATAACACAGCATTTTAGAAAAATACATGTTTCAAAAAGCTGAACTCAGAAATATTCTGGCTAAATTAATGAATATCGAGATAGAAACAATAATTCTGCGTATTTGTAGGTAGAAAAAAGAGCTCCTTCCACTTAAAAATGGGAGCAACCAACCTGGCCTTAGACTTCTACCCAGCAACATTCAGTGGTAGAAATCAAAGTAGGAACATACTCATATGGTTTTGCTGTGTCCCCACCCAAATCTCATCTTGAACTGTAGTTCCCATAATCTCCACATGTCGTGGGTGGGACTCAGTAGGAGGTAATTTAATCATGGGGGCAGTTACCCTTATGATGTTCTCATGATAGAGAGTGAGTTATCATGAGAGATGGCTTTATTAGGGGCTCTTCTACCTTTTGCTTGATAGTTCTTCTTGCTGCTACCATGTGAAGAAGGACATGTTTGATACCCCTTCCACCAAGTTTGTAAGTTTCCTGAGGCCTCCCCAGCCATGGTGAACTGTGAATCAATTAAAACTTTTTCCTTTATAAATTACCCAGTCTTGGGGAAGTTTATTAGCAGCATGAGAACTGACTAACACACATACACATATTTTCAAGTTATTGGACATATTAGCAAGAAATGTCAACCCAGCCTCAAAGTATTCAAGAATAAAAATAAAACTGGTAGAGAAGATGCTCTCAGTTAAGTACCACACTGAAAGACATTTGAGTTGCTCCAATCTGTTTCTATTAACAATAATGCTATAAACATAATTATGAAAGTCCATAAATAAATCTCTAGGGTTAGTCCTCCATGATGGAATTACTTCTAGAATATTTTAAGTTTTGAATTTAATGTCTACATTTTAAGCTTCATAGAAGCTTTGGCATTATAGTGACCTTCTTTCACCTAACAGTTTTTTAACCTAGGTTTCAAATTTGTCATTTATATATACAGGTTAAACATCCCTTATCCAATAATCTGAAACTTGAAATGGTAAAAAACCTGAAACTTTTTGAACATCGACATGATGCCACAGTTGGAAAATTCCACACCTGACCTCATGTGACAGGTTGCAATCAATAGAATGAATGATTGAAGGATTAGATAGTGCAGGTACACAACACACAGCTTATTCAGTGCCTCAAGGGGACAAAAGACCCTCCTATCACCCATCAGCTATGATATACCTTTTCTGCACATGCTCAGATACCCTCATGCAAGCACACTCACAAAGGGTAATAAAATGGCACATATGTAGGCTGGATGCACGAAGGCAGTTTCCCCACAATGGCCCACAAAGGGGTCAAAAGCAATGGACATTACTCATTGTACTTTTTTTGCTTACTCTGCTCTTTGGTGTAAAGATATTGTTAAAAATGTCAAAAAGGCCTGCAGATATCCCAGTGGGTAACACCGATGAGACAATGAGGAAACATTTCTTTTATCTATAGCACAGAAAGTCAAGCTGTTAGAGAAACTAGACAGCAGCATCTCAGTGTGAAATGTCTTCCAGAGGGGTATGGTATTGGAATGAAGACCATATACCACCTGAAGAAACAGAAGGAAAAAACTGTTGAAGTTCTATGCTGAAAGTGATAAGCAAAAGTTAACAAAAACTAGAAAATCCCTGCATACATTGCCCAATTGTGAAAGAGCCAAAATGGTTCTGAATCAAGGTGATTGTGATAATAACGACAATTAAGATGATATTAACAGTGCAGAGAAATGTGTCTGTAGACTAACATGGCAAACATGTGTAATGGGCTTATACAAGAACTAAAGCAGTGGGCAGTGATAACAGAACAATGATTCATATCAGTTTATAAATCAAAGAGAAACTTCGAAGATAAAAACATTAATGAGGGGGCATGAATGAGGAAATATTTTTTTAAAGCCAATGGCAGAATGCCTCTTTCTCCCTAGAGGACCCACTTCCTAGTCCCCCAACTGCTTCTGATGTTTCTTCTCACCGAAAGTAATAAAATACAGTGCATAATTTATAGTAACTTTTAACCAACACACAACCTTGCAAGTAGGGACTAAGCACTTGCAGTTGTTTGCTGCTACTCTTTCACAGCTGATAGAGGTATTCTGGTGATGCCACTGTGCTGCTTAGTTAGCCTAAACACGTTATTTTTTCACTATATTAATGGTGTGCCATATTGTTTGCTTTTAAGGACTTTTGTGTGAATAAGTGTAAGAAAATGATTACTTATTGTTAGGATATAATTCAGAGTCAGGAATGATGGCAATGCCAAACAACCAGAGATTGTCCACATGGGTGGCTGAGTGACACCTTTACTTTATGATAGTTTAATGTACATGAACTTCATTTCATGCATGAAATAGCTAAAAATATTTTGTAAAATTACCTTCAGGCTGTGTGTATAAAGTGCATATGAAACTTAAATGAATTTTGTGTTTAGACTTTGGTCCCATTTCCATGATACCTCATTATGTAAATGCAAATATTCTAAAATCAGAAAAAACCACAAAATTCTAAACACTTCTGGTCCCAAACATTACAGATAAAGGATATTCAACCTGTGTATGTCATAATATGCTTTCCTTTTGCTTCCATTTGCATTTTTGCTTTTTGAAGAATCAAAGTGTACAACAGTCAGCAGCACAATTTCTGGAGTCAGACTGCTTGGGTTCAAAATGCAGTTCAGCCCCTTTCAATGGAAACCTGAGAAAGATACATATCTCTTTATCATTCTTTATTTTTGAAATATGGATAAATAATACCTACCCCATAGATCAGGGTGAGGCTTAATAATCTATTTTGTATCCAGTGATTTACATAGTGTTAATCTGAGGTAGATATTGTTATTACATAGTAAGACCTGTATATAATTCATGTTACTTCCTAGCCTCTGGAATTCTTTGATTCTAAATGTACCCTTTGCCCCTTAAATTTAAAAAGGAAAGTCTCTGCAATGCATGTATATTTGACTCTTAGATTACAGAACAGGTATAGCTAAATGTGAAATAAAACTTTTGGGATAATACCACTTTTACTTATGCATTGACTGAAAGCTTTATGATATTGCTAATATTCCATAATTTTGATATACAAAAATGGCAAATAAATATGCTTCAATCTAATACATGAATAAGAAGGGCCTTTTCATGACAGGTTAGCTGATTCATAACATAGGAATTACTTAATCTTAAAAATATCATCCTTTAAGATCCAGCTCTAATGTTATTTCTTTTCTAAAGAATTTCTCACCTTATGCAAAAAGATTTGTTATTTGCACAAATGGACTTTCATGACACTTTATGATGGTTTTATCTTCATCTTTATGTTCTTACTCTGTAAATATGATTTTCTCTAATAGTAGACCAATTTTGTCACTTTATCTTTTAATGATCAGCACTGAGTTTTATATCTCTCATAGAGTAGGTGCTCAATATACATGTAAGTAGTTAAAAAATGAATGCACTGGTATATGCATGGGACAGGCATAAATAGAACTAGCTTTATGTGTTGGTCTACACAATTAATACATTATTGAAAGCTTTCTCCCCCAGTTAATCTCCACTTCTGATTTATTAATTTAAAAAGTTAAACAATTAGATTATCTGCCCCTTGGTTTAAACCAGTGAATAGTTTGAACAAATGCCATAAGAAATTTTTTTTCTGTAGTTATTACAAATGGGCCTTGTTGAACCATTCCTTAGAACAGCTTTTAGTTTATGTAGAAAAGTATTAACTAGATGGAAGATTTAGTAATATTAGAAGTGAGCCTAATAGGTAATGAGCAAACAATGAAAAATTGTAATCAGTTTGTTACAATTCTTTCTCAGATAAGAAAACCAGAGAGCCTTATTAGTGATGCCATATTATAAAAAAATAGCCAACATTTCTTAAATGTCTACCATGTGATAGACATGTCCTAAGCATTTTATATATGTTCCCACATTTATTTCTTATTGAAGCTCACAAGATAACCAACACTATTACCTGCTCTTATGAATACAGTAACTGAGACATAGGGAGGTTCGATGTTTTCCCTAGGTCATATAGTCAGTTAATAAAAGAGCTAAAGTTCATACCCAGACATTTACTCAAGAGCTGTGTGGTTAAGCATTATTCAGAGCAGCTTTTCTGGGTTGGGTATCTTCTGTTTGACTTCTTTGCAGATACACTTTTCCTCCTTCTCAATCCTGCTTTCCTGGAGGCTGACCAAGCTGCTATTAATGAGCTCACTTGCCTTCCAGCCACAGGTAGGGTTTGGTCTCTATGGCGTAAAAGCAGAAGAGAAAATGAGAAGAGAATGAGGTCAGGACTCAGATTAAACCATGACATTTTATTTTAAATGTGAACATCAACAGAATAATTATATTGAAACTTACATTGACCTCCCTAATCTTGACAATTTTTGAGGTATTTAACATTCCACTGCAGATAGTTGAGTTTTAGAAGATAACTTTCTGAAAAATCAGTGACAAAATTGGTTGCCCTGCTTCCCTCCCTATTATATTACTGAGAATTGGCTGTGTCTCTGTATAAAGACCAGAGTTCCTTTAGGTGATCTCTGCACATCATCACACCCTCCATATTCCAATAATTTTTGTCCCTTCTGGTATAGAAGTGGGAAAATCCCCCAGTGGGGTCTGCACTATCCCTTTTTGGATTATTTAAACCCTGTACATAACTTTTAAAAGGTGTCTCTAGTTCTTATCAAATTATCCAGTATGTGTGTTCCAGTTATTTCATACCCAAAATCATGACTGAATAATGGTCTAATAAAGCATTCAATTATATTTTTGAAAACATTATGCCATGATGTCATATGATTATGCTTTTTTGCTCAATATATAGCAAGCACATTAGTGCTGAGCACATGTGAAGTGCTTATTAATTAAGTGCTTATTGACTGTAAAACTTTGAGGCTTTTAAATTAATTAAGATGCTAAAATAATGTGATTATATTTAGAATTTATCATAATTTTGGTATTAAATGAAAAATGATAAACCTTTCAAAAGGAATACTGGGAGATCTACTTTTTCAAAAGAATAATGGTTAATCACTGTGGCATTATTTCATAACGTATAATGGCTAGAAGGCTTTAAAGTCGAAACAGAGAGGTCATATGAAAGAGGTGCATACTTTTGCCCAACAAGAGTAAAATAAATTTTTATCAGTATTCGATTTTAGTGATAGTTTATCTTCACTTCATATTACACAATACCTTAATAAAAATGTATGATAGAGGACTCATCATTGTGGAAAAAAATAAATGTTAATCGCAAGACAGTTCAAATGGTGGCCTTGGACTAACTCAGTTTTTCTCCCTTTCTCGCTTGCAGTTCTCAACAATAACTGTAGAATGCTCTGGGAATGCAACATTCTGAAATACAGAAAAACAGGTGAGAATAACCCAGTCTCTGTCTTTGTCCTTCCTGGAACAAGATATTCTACAAAACTTTAACCCATTGATTTGTGTTGCTTAGGGTTATAAAACCCAGGGCAGGTACTTTTTGTGGTCCCTTAGCAATGATATGAGATGGGGTACCTGTAGATGAGAGTCTGTTTGCCCTGGGCAGCTTTCCTGAGCCTTGGGAGATGGACCTACTGTGAATCTCAGGCTTCTACTGTCACTTTCTGCCTATCTGTAAGTAGTAAAGTTGCTTTACTCAACTTGTGTGAGTATTCTATCCCAGTATACTCATACAAATCGTAGAAATTACAGCCTGAGTTGCAGTGGACTGAAGTGGTAACCACTGTGCAGTGAACCTGCTTTGCACTCATTTAACAAGTGATTGAAGGAATTAGGTATTATTTACTTAAAGATTCTCTAATCCCAAACTGTTATTTCCTGAAGTCCTGAGAAATAGAATAAGAACACAGCTTTCTGGATTCCAAAATTAATATTCTTCCAGTGCATCCCACCACTTTAATGACAGGATGCTAATGAACATGCACACCTCTGTAGAATTATTTATAATGACATTTCTGAAAAAGTTTTATACATTTATGTTTTAGGCAGATGCTAAACCCCATTGAACAATGGTTTCTTAAAGAGTAAACCCATTATATCCAAAAGAGGTCACATGGCTGTGTGGTATCTTGATTGATGAAAGCCACAAATGACATTTCTAGACTTGGACCCAGGACCTCCTATGTGATATCCTACATTCCCTCTTTCTTTGCTTTCTGTCAGCCAAATATAAAGAATCCAGGAGATTCCTAAGACCTAGGGAATGTACATAAGTGGATACATGGTAAAGAGTTATTTATGGAGAGGATGTGGAGAAATAGGAACACTTGGATTGTAAACTAGTTCAACCATTATGGAAAACAGTATGGCGATTCCTCAAGGATCTAGAATTAGAAGTACCATATGGCCCAGCCATCCCATTACTTGGTATATACCCAAAGGATTATAAATCATGCTGCTATAAAGACACATGCACACGTATGTTCATTGTGGCGCTATTCACAATAGCAAAGACTTGGAATCAACCCAGATGTCCATCAGCGACAGACTGGATTAAGAAAATGTGGCACATATACACCATGGAATACTATGCAGCCATAAAAAAGGATGAGATCGTGTCCTTTGTAGGGACATGGATGCAGCTGGAAACCATCATTCTCAGCAAACTGTCACAAGAACAGAAAACCAAACACTGCATGTTCTCACTCATAGGTGGGAACTGAACAATGAGATCACTTGGACACAGGAAGGGGAACATCACACACTGGGGCCTATTGCGGGGAGGGGGGAGGCAGCAGGGATAGCATTAGGAGATATACCTAATGTAAATGATGAATTAATGGGGTGCAGCACACCAACATGGCACATGTATACATATGTAACTAACCTGCACGTTGTGTACATGTACCCTGGAACTTAAAGTGTGATAAAATAAATAAATAAATAGATAGATAGATAAAATATATATTAAAGGCCAGGTGTGGTGGCTCACGCCTGTAATCCCACCACTTTGGGAGGCCGAGGCAGGTGAATCACCTCAGGCCAGGAGTTCGAGACCAGACTGGCCAACATGGTAAAACCCTGTCTCTACTAAAAATACAGAAAATTATTTTTCTGTATTTTTCACCATGCCTGCATGGTGGTGGCTGCCTGTAATCCCAGATACTCAGAAGACTGAGGCAGGAGAATCACTGGAACCCAGAAAGTGGAGGTTACAGTGAACTGAGATTGTGCCACGGCACTCCAGCCTGGGTGACAAGAGCAAAACTCCATCTCAAAAAAAGCCATATAGATGTTCAAATGCCAAAAATTATCAGCGCTCTTTAAAAAGATTATCTCCTTGAGGAAAGAGGGAAGGCCAACTACTTATCAAGACTTGTTAAAAGACTATTAAGAAAATATAGCAAAGTTTATTGGCATAGGAATGTGAGATTAGGTTAACACAACAGAAAGATATGATATGACAGCCAACACTGAAGATCTGTGGGGAAAATTCCCTATTCTGTAAGTTGTACTGGGACATCTGGGTACTTGAAAAAACACAATATGATTTCTACTCTGTGACAAATAGTTTTGGAAGACATATTTTAAAAGAAAACATAGGAGAATATCTTTACATTCTAGGGTAAGGACTCATTATATTTCAAGAGTGAAAACCATAAAGAAAAATATTGAAAATATTGATATTTTAAAAAAAATTTTGTATTTGTCAAAAGTCATTAGGAAATGTGAAAAGATAAACCATAATCTGGGAATTAGCATTTTAATGTAAATAGTTCTAAATAGAATAGCGTAGCATATAGAATATATGGAAAACACCTAGTTATTTTAAACCAATGATTTAATAGAAAAATGAGCAAAAGTCTTGAACTGGTATTAGAGAGGAAAGGAAACATAAATGTTCAATAAAATATGAATCAACATTCAACCCTATTAATGCTTAGAAAAATGCAAATTAAAATCTTATGAAATGATTCACACCTAGTAGATTTACAAAAATTCACAGTAAAAAGTGTGACAATACTAAATGTTGGCAGTGTTGTGCCACAACAGAAATTATATCCTATGGTTGGGGAGTGTTAATTGATTGAGGCATTATGAAAGATAACCTGTCATTACTAAGTAAGGTTTAACATATATATAGTTGATGACCCAGAAATTTTATTTTCATGTGCAAATCTTAAAGAATAGTTTATCTTGTTTTGAATATCTGAGACAGAATATTCGTAATAATATATATATTTTTGTTTGTTTGTTTTGAGATGAAGTCTTGCTCTTGTTCCCCAGGCTGGAGTGCAATGGTGCCATCTCAGCTCACTGCAACCTCCGCCTCCTCAGTTCAAATGATTCTCCTGCCTCAGCCTCCTGAGTAGCTGGGATTACAGGCACCTACCACCATGCCTGACTAATTTTTGTATTTTTAGTAGAAATGGGGTTTCACCATGCCACGCTGGTCTCGAACTCCTGACCTCAGGTGATCCACCCACCTCAGCCTCCCAAAGTGCTGGGATTACAGGTGTGAGCCACCACCACCGTGCCTGGCCTTTGTAATGATAGTGTCAGTAATAACAAAAAAAGAAACCTTGAAACTATCAAAAGATATATGAACAGTAGAATGAACAAAAACAAAATTGTAAGATATCCAACAATGGACTTTTCTACAGCAGTATAACTCAATGAATTGTGGATAAATGCAGCCACAAGTTTCAATCTTACAATTATGTCTTGAGAGAATATGTAAATAATAGAGAATCATATACTTGGTAGGATTACAGTTATAAAATGGGTATAGTAAAAAATAAAAGCAAATGCTCTTAGTAGGAATATATGTGTTTGCTAAAACTATCAAAGAATAGCAAGGAGATAAGTATCTCAAAATTTCACAAATGACTTCCTATGGGTTTAAGTAGAAAAGTGACACAAGGGGACTTCAAAGGGCTTGGTATTATAATATTTCTTACATTCCGTGTATAGAGGCATTCTCTTATTATAAAAACCTAGATAGATAGATAGATAGATAGATAGATAGATAGATAGATAGATACAGACAGATATGTATAAAATAAACACTTTTATATGTGTAATCTTTCACAATTAAAAAAGAGAAAAAAATTATAAAATACCGTTTTTCCACGTTTATAGAACAAGAGTGTACAACAATGTTGTGAGAAGTTTTAAGAAGGTGAGATAATTGAACTTGTTTATAGACTGGAAGGAAGGTACATAAGTGATGATGAAATTTATAATATTGGCTCAAATTATATTATGAATGAAGCAAGGTCTCTAAAGAAATGGAATAGATGTAAACTTCAGTGCATGTAGAGGAATATCTTTTCCCAGGAGACGGGCCATCTTCTTGAGACCAGAATAAAGTGGCTGAAGATGAGTGTAGTTACAATAATTTAGTTACTCTGGAGTTAGGCATCTGAGAGAATTCATACTTTGTAGTTTCAGTTTTTCCTTGTGAAAAAAGAAGAGGCAAGTTCTTGCTCAGAAAGTGTGAGATGGAAGTAGAGGAGAGAAAAGAAGAAAAATATTTACATGGTCAACATAGAGCTGCCTATTGATATCTGATTCTCATCTCCTTCTGGGCACCATGAAGCACCAAATTCCTGCTCTTCTGTGGTTTAATGGGACCAGACTTCTAATTCTGGTCAATGAGTTTTGGGTAGAAGTGGTGTGTGTCACCTCCAAGCTGGAGCATTGCTCCTGAAGGCCAGCTGTACTTTGACCTTCCTCAGTAACTGTGGAAGAATGTATCAACATTGATGCTACATCGGCCTTGATGCCTGAGTGATAATGAGGAACACAGCCCCGGCCACTCGATTCAGACAAGTAGAGTGAGTGAAAAGCAAACATTTGGTTTTCAATATTATGAACATTTCAAAATTGTTTGTTATCTAATATACCTGATACAGTTTAGAATAGTTTTTTGGCTTTTATTTGCTTTGTTTTTGTGAGTTTTTTGGATTTTTTTTTTTTTTTTTTTTTTTAATAAAGAGAATGAGAGAGAAACCTCGGGAGGAAGTAACATTCTTGCTTACTAGCACTTGGGATCTAGTTTTAGTTCCTGCAAAACAGATTATTTGGGTTTTTAAATTTGTTTCCTTGTTTTTAATTTTAATTTTACTTTCAATGTTGGCTTTTGAGGTATGCTTCTTTGATGACTAGTTTGTTGAGGTTTCTAACATGAAGGTGTGTTGAATTTTATCAAAGCCTTTTCTGCATTTATTGAGATAATCACAGTTTTTGTTTTTAATTCTGTTTATGTGATGAATCACATTTCCTAATTTGCATATGTGAAACCAACCTTGCATCCCAGGAATAAAGCCTACTTTATCATGGTGGATTATTTTTTTTGATATGCTGCTGGATTTGGTTTGCTAGTGTTTTGTTGAGGATTTTTATGTCTATGTCCATCAGGACTACTGGCCTGAAACTTTCTTTTTCACTGTATCTCCCAGGTTTTGGTATCAGAACCTGGCCTCATAGATGCTGGGTTAGGGAGGAGTACCTCCATCTCCATTTTTTTGAATAATTTCAGTAGGATTGCTACCAGCTCACCTTTGTGCATCTGGTAGAATTAAGCTGTGAATCCATCTGGTTCAGGGCTTTTTCTGGATGGTAGGGTTTTTTTAAAATTACTGATTCAGTTTCAGAACTCATTATCGTGTGTTCAAGATTTTGTTTTCTCTCTGATTCAATCTTGGGAGGCTGTATGTTTCCAGGAATTTATCCATTTCTTTCATGTTTATAGTTTATAACAGGGTTTACTGTATTTCTGTGGGGTCCATGATAATGTCCCCTCTGTCATTTCTGATTGTGTTTATTTGAATCTTCTCTTTTTTTCTCTATTAATCTATTAATCTGGCTAGTGGTCTATCAATCTTATTTATACTTTTGAAGAACAAATATTTGGTCTTGTTGGTATTTTGCATGGGTTTTCATGTCTCGGTTGTTCAGTTCAGCTCTGATTTTGGTTATTTATTTTCTTTTGCTACCTTTGTGATTAGTTTGCTCTTGTTTTTCTCGTTCCTCTAGGTGTGATGTTAGGTTGTTAATTTAAGATCATACTAACTTCTTCATGTAGGCATTTAGTGTTATAAACTTTCCTCTTGACACTGCTTTAGCTATATCCCAGAGATTCTGTTGTGTTGTATATTTGTTTACATTCATTTCAAAAAATATTTTGATTCCTGCCTTAATATCAGTCTTTATCCAAAATCTGTTCAGGAGTAGATCATTTAATTTCTGTGTAAATTTATGGTTTTGAGAGATCTTTTTGGTATTGATTGAAAGTGATTTATATACCAGAAACAACTGGATGAAGAATTGGAGAGTCATCAAACCAAGGAAAGGATTTTCCTAAAAAAAATCCATACTAGTTGGACAATACAAAGGAACATTGTTTATGAATACATTTAGGAGGGTACTCAAAATTGAGAAGTAGAATCAATTTTAGAGTTTCAAGTAGAGATTGCATGGATACTTAAGTTAATAGTATTCAAAACGTGTAAATAATTTCTTAGTCACACAAATATAAAAATATCACTGTTGCCTTAAGAAATTGTCCTATCGCCCTGTCAAATTTCTATAAAAAGGCAAACAAACTAATACATTTTTAAAACAAATCTCCACCAAATATTATCAACATTTGAATTCTTTTTTTCATGTTAAAAATTTTAAGCCAGATCATTTTATTCTTGACGTAAGAAGCCAAATGTCTTTAAAGAAGCTTCCAATTTATTCAGACATATCGTTTCTGAAATTAGTTTCAGAAATTTATAAATTATTAAGTGATGCAACATTTTTATATATTCAAAATTAAATGTCATACTATATGTTTAGTTACACTTATATATAAAGTTCAAATAAAATAAAACAGGATATAATTATCTAGAAAATTCAGGGTTTTTTAACCTTTTCTTTGTACCATTATCTAATATCTTTGCATAGGTAAATCCTATGAATCCCATCTCCGAATAATATTTTAATATATTAAACAGAATACATATAATTACAGTGAAAAGTAATAGTAACAAAATATATTACCAAAACACAGCCTTTGAAGGAATGATGTAATGGCTCCAGGTTAAGAATCTAGAAAACATATATTTCATTAAAATGATTATTTTCACGTGTATATAAACTTCTTTAAAAGTTTTTAATCACGGATTACTCGTATATAGAACTGTTGATTTCTATATGTTGATCTTGTATGTGGTCACTTAATTATCTTCTTAGTTATAATAGTATTTCTGTTAACTCTCTTTTCTAGGTATACAATACAGTAATAACATCTGCAATAAAACTTGTTTCAGTATTTAATGTCCTGTAAATAATATTTTTGATTATGTAAGTTACATAAGCTTACTGCGAAAAAATGAAAAAACACAGAAAAATATGTAGAGATGGGTCTTGTCAATATTTAATGTACACATTTCCAGAATGTTGCTATCATTTCATTTTAATAAAATCCTGTTATTTCCAACAACGTTGATGGAATCGGAAGATATTATGTTAAGTGAAATAAGCCAGTCAGTGAGAGACTAGTACGTGGAAGCTAAGTATATATATATATAAAACTCCTGGAGATAAAGGATAGAATGATGTAAAATGCCAGAGGCTAGGAAGGGTAGCTTGGGGGAAAAACAAAGAGGGGATGATTAATGCGTACGTACATACAGTTGGAAAGAAGAAATAAGATTGAGTGTTCTGTAGTACAATAGAACAACTACAGATAACAATAATTTATCAAAAGGATGGCATTGGAATGTTCCTGACACAAAGGAACATTGTGTTGAAGTGATGAATATCCCAATTATCCTGATTTGATCATTACACATTTTTTGCTGTGTCAAAATAACAGGTGTACCCCATAAATAATTTCAACTATTATGTATACATAGTAAATACAAATTTAAAAAATAAAAATAAGTCTCGAACATATCCAAAGCTGGTAAAGAAAGGGAGTGAAAGCCATTTCATGTGCCTCGGGCAAAAGGGTCTTTACTGCATTGTTAATATTCCCTATTGACAGCTTAGTAATAGCTATCAAAAATTTTGTAACTATTCCTTTGACTCAGCTATTTTACCTCTAAGATTTCTTCTGAGCAAAAACCTCATAAATTTGCACAAAAATTATCTGCAACTATGTTTATGCTAATATTTTGAATAAAATTGGCTACCGTTCACTCAATGCTTACTATGTGCCAAGTATTATGCTAAAACTTTTATGTACATGACCTCATTTCAGCCTTGCAAAAACCTCATTGCCCCTTTCTTTTTAATTTCTATTAACTGGGGAGACTATTTAGGCTTAGATCTTAGGTGAGTTAGTCAAGAATGCACAAACAATAAGTATGTAAGTTAAAGTTATCCATCTCTAGAACCTGATAAAACAGCAAAAGGAAAAGGAAAAACAACAACCTAAACCATTTTTTAAAAGTACATTGTAGCATATTAAACAATAGATTGCTATGAAGACATCTTCAAGTGATGATACAAAGAAAAAATTAAGACATTGTAAAAATGTTCCCTAAAAGGTTGAACATATATACTTTGTAATGCAATCTAAGTGTTGATAAAATATATAATAAAATATTAATAGGCAGAAAATAAAATTGGGACAATACTATTTTATACATTTATATTTTCTTAATTATATATTGTAATACTTTCCATTTCATTCAGTGATTACTTAGCATTTTGTGTATGGATAATAAAATATACTTGATATTATGTTGAACCTTTAGGCTAATATTTTTTGTGATAAACAGTGTTGTAATGAGCATCTTTGAAAATACGATCTGATCACATTAATTTGTCTTTTATATTATTTTTATACAAATGCATTTTAAAATACTGTAAAACACCTCTATGTAATTAACTCAATTTGAGGCTTTCCTAGATGTTTCATTATCTATTTGTACGTTTTAGTACCAGAATAACATTAGTTATATTATAGCTTATCTATGATAAATTTTAACATGTTTGTAACACAAGATCCTCATTCTCATTTTTATTTTAGAATGTACTATGCTTTCTCATCTATTTATGGTTTAATAAAATATTTAGAAATAGTTTTCAAAAATTTTAATGGTGATTTTAATTGGCATGTCTGCTACATAAATATATCATGTATTTTTATTTCACTTGTTGACATGATAATTTTCATTTATCAGTGCTTTTTAATGTCAAAGTTTCGTGTTAGGTTAATTCATCAAAAGTTGACATATTTATTGCTATCATTAAAGGGTCTAATTTTAAATTTTTATCTAATTTATGGAAAAAAGCTTATTAAATTTTTAATAGTTTATTGGTTGATTCTTCTGGGTTTGTTAGGAAATGTCAAATCATCTGTTAATATTAATGATGTTTTGTTCCCAGTCTTTTCTTGACTACCACATAAACAACACCACTAAATGATGCAAAAGCTTCGGCTGTCTTGTTCTTGACTAAAATGGAAATGTATTTATTGTTTCGGTTGATGCATTGTGTTGCCTTTGATTTATTATAGAATTTTAACATATTTTGTTATGTTAGTAGATTTCTAAACATTAAACTGGCTTGCATTTCTAGATAAAAATGCTAGTTTTCTTCAGTGTATTTAATATATTGCTAAACTCCACTTACCAATGTTTTTTGAATAATATTTTCACCATTTGTTTGTATTCAGATTTCTCAGTTCTTTTTTTTATTTTTTATTTTTGAGATGGAGTTTTGCTCTTGTTGTCCAGGCTCTAGTGCAATGGTGTGATCTCGACTCACTGCAACTTCTACCTTCTGGGTTCAAGCAATTATCCCGCCTCAGCCTCCCGAGTAGCTGGGATTACAAGCATGCGCCACCACACCCAGCTAATTTTGCATTTTTAGTAGAGATGGGGTTTCTCCATGTTGGTCAGGCTGGTCTTGAACTCCTGACCTCGTGATCCACCCGTCTTGGCCTCCCAAAGTACTGGGATTACAGGCGTGAGCCACAGCACCCAGCCCTTTTCAGTAATTTTTTTTTTGAGATGGAGTTTCTCTCTTGTTGTCCAGGCTGGAGTGCAATGGCGCGATCTTGCTCACTGCAACTTCCGCCCACCCCCGCCCCCGCCGACCCGGGTTCAAGCAATTCTCCTGCCTCAGCTGCCGAGTAGCTGGGATTACAGGCATCCGCCACCATGCCCAGCTAATTTTTTGTATTTTTAGTAGAGGTGGGGTTTCACCATATTAGCTAGGCTGGTCTCGAGCTCCAGACCTCAGGTAATCCACCCGCCTTGGCCTCCCAAAATGCTGAGATTACAGACGTGAGCCACCGTGCCCGGTCCTTTCAGTACATTCTTTATCCATTCTCCTTTTTGTCTTTGTTATTAGATAGATTTCAGCTTCATAAAAGCAACTCATTCATTAAGGAATGTTGTACATATTAAAAAGCACCAGAAGGCCGGGCGCGGTGGCTCGCGCCAGTAATCCCGACACTTTAGGAGGCCAAGGCGGGCAGATCACGAGGTCAGAAGATAGAGATAATCCTGGCCAAACATGGTGAAACCACATCTCTACTAAAAACACATAAAAAAGGTTAATTGGGCGTGGTGGCAGTTGGCTGTAGTCCCAGCTACTCGGGGGGCTGAGGCAGGAGAATAGCTTGAACCGGGGAGAAGGAGGTTGCAGTGACCAAGATTGCACCACTGCACTCCAGCCTGGCAACAGAGCAAGTCTCTGTCCAAAAAAAAAAAAAAAAAAAAAAAGGGGAAAATATAATGGACCCCATGTTGGATTGTTGGATTGGCCAGAAGGGCAGATGTACAGAAACTGGGGTAGGTCTGCTGTGGAAGAAGGAAAGGGCAGTAGGAAGACATGAAATGAATCAGTTCTGGGAGTAAGATGGATTGAAACTAGCAACTTAGATGATTACCATAGAAAAGAGTTGTAGGTGTAGCTAGATAAAATGGAGAGGAATATTGAGAGGCAGAAGGGCATAGACAGCTGCTTTTAAAGTATGTTAAGCCAGAAGTGGATTTGAAGAGTACAAGTCACTCAGAAGAGTCTCAAAACGAATACCATATATAAGGGGTTTTGAACAGCCCTTGACAATGTTTAAAACCAATTTGTTGAGGTTATAATTGACATACAAAACTTGTACATATTTAATGTATACAGCTTGTTGAGTTTGGAGATACATATATACACAGGTGAAACCATCACTGTAATCTATGCCATAAACCTATCCATCTCCTCCAGAAGTGTTCTTCTGTTATCTTGGTTAATTATGATGATGATGATAATGATAAAGAACACTTAACGTAAGGTATATCCTCTCAGCAAATGTTTAGGTATATAATACAGTATTTATTATAGACATTATGCTGTACAGTAGATATCTAGGGCTTACCTTGTGAAATTAAAACTTCTAACCCTTGACAAATAGCTTCCCATTTCCCCCTGCCCCCAGCCCTTGGAAACCACCGTTCTAATATTCGCTTCTATGAGTTTGACTGTTGTAGATTCCTCATATAAATGGGATCACACAATATTTGTCTTTGGTGTCTGGTTTATTTCACCTAGCGTTTTATTCTCCACGTTCATCTATGTTGTGGCAAATGGCAATATTTCCTTCCTTTTTTAATGCCAAATAATATCCAATTGTACGTATATATCATGTTTTCTGTATCCATTCATCCATCAACGAATATTTAGGCTACTTCCACTTTTTGAATACTATAAATAGTGCTGCAATGATTGGGAGGGCAGGTATCTCTTTGGGATACTGATTTCAATTCCTTTGGGTATATACCTAGAAGTGCAATTGCTGGATCATATGGTAATTCTGTTTTTAAATTTTTGTGGAACCTAAGATAGCAAGTGCTGGCGAGAATGTGGAGAAAAGGGAAATGAAGGAAACCTTGTATACTGCTGGTGAGAAAGTCAAGTAGTGTAGCCAATACAGAGAACACTCATGCTTAGGAAGCACTAAGTGCTTGGTAAACTCTATTTCTCTCCCTCACCATATATGTAAAATATTATATATATTTAAATAAAATAGTAAATAATATTATTTATTATTATAGGGAATAGACTTTCCACTGAAAGAAATTATTCCTGAATTTGATTTGGGCTCCTTATTTATATCTTAGAGTATAGCAAAGGGCTTTTATGTTTGAAGACACTTGATTCAATGACATGCTAAGATTTGTCTATGTTATTTATAATGGGTGATACTTTTATTTCCAAAATTTTGTTATCAAGTAAAGAACAATTACACGAATATACATCATTAAAAAGCAAATATATTTTGAAAAGTTTAAAACACCCAAGAAAAACTTTAAACAACTTATTTTCTCCCCATTATTTGATAATATTATTAATTTAGGATTTTCTACAATTTCTTTATATTGATTATCAAATTTGTTTGCTAATAAGAAGTGACACAGCAAAAGAAACTACCATCAGAGTGAACAGGCAACCTACAGAATGGGAGAAAATTTTTGCAATCTACTCATCTGACAAAGGGCTAATATCTAGAACCTACAAAGAACTCAAACAAATTTACAAGAAAAAAACAAACAACCCCATCAAAAAGTGGGCAAAGGATATGAACAGAGATTTCTCAAAAGAAGATATTCATACAGCCACCAGACACATGAAAAAACGCTCATCATCACTGGCCATCAGAGAAATGCAAATCAAAACCACAATGAGATACCATCTCACACCAGTTAGAATGGCAATCATTCAAAAGTCAGGAAACAACAGGTGCTGGAGAGGATGTGGAGAAATAGGAACACTTTTACACTGTTGGTGGGATTGTAAACTAGTTCAACCATTGTGGAAGACAGTATGGCGATTCCTCAAGGATCTAGAACTAGATGTACCATATGACCCAGCCATCCCATTACTGGGTATATACCCAAAGGATTATAAATCATGCTGCTATAAAGACACATGCACACGTATGTTTATTGTGGCACTATTCACAATAGCAAAGACTTGGAATCAACCCAAATGTCCATCAGTGACAGACTGGATTAAGAAAATGTGGCACATATACACCATGGAATACTATGCAGCCATAAAAAAGGATGAGTTTGTGTCCTTTGTAGGGACATGGATGCAGCTGGAAACCATCATTCTTAGCAAACTATCACAAGAACAGAAAACGAAACACCGCATGTTCTCACTCATAGGTGGGAACTGAACAATGAGATCACTTGGACTCGGGAAGGGGAACATCACACACCGGGGCCTATCATGGGGAGGGGGGAGAGGGGAGGGATTGCATTGGGAGTTATACCTGATGTAAGTGACGAGTTGATGGGTGCTGACGAGTTGATGGGTGCAGCACAGCAACATGGCACAAGTATACATATGTAACAAACCTGCACGTTATGCACATGTACCCTAGAACTTAAGAGTATAATAATAATAATAAATAAATAAATAAATAAATAAAATAAAAGGAAAAAAATAAGAAGTGGCAGGTGTTGTTTAAATCAGGTGCAAAATGTTTAAAGTTTCACATTTATGATAAAAGACATTCAGTTGGGAAGAAGACAAAAACAAAACACATTTACAATATAGAAATATTTCTTAGGTCCTATTGTGATTTTTAAAAGTCCAATTATGAGGGCACTATGTTGCGTTAACTATTTTAGTATAAGTTAGTTATATCTAGATGTTTAACTCTCCCTCTCCCCACCTGACACAAACTGATGATCACTTTATATAGAAGAGTCTGTGTTACCACTTGCAGTACATGTAGAATTTTATTTAGGATATGGTTTTAGTTTTCCTGTAGAGTGCTGCCCCACTGTGGACAGATTAGGAATCACTGAAGCCCGACAAATAATTACTTTTTGCAAATACTGTCTTTATTAAATCTCCTGTACAAATATTCCTTACATATAATACCTGCATGAAGAAATATCCACCCAATGGTTACAAGAAATGTTGTAAAATTTGATATCTTCTCAGAGAACTACTTAAATATAAATAGGCCTTTTCTGAGTTACAAAATCTAAAAACTTTGCTTCATAAAATGTTTCTAAGGCATCAAACTGGAGTAGTAGAAAGACAAATTAACTTTTAAAGTCATAATCTCTTCTCAAACCATTAAGCACATTTAATCTGTGCCACTGCAAATTTTGGATATGGCCAATTGTTATCACAAACTAATATTTTCACATTCAATATTGTTTTTACATTATCTTGATTGATTTTAAGGCAGCCAGTGTTGAATCTAAATAGTGAAGATGATGAATTTAGTTAAATTATTATGGCTGATTTCGTCAGAGTTCATTGTGTAAAAATTTGACACTAGTAATAGAAATTATGATAATTCAATAAATTACAATGATGTCATTATCTAATTCATTTTATTTTAATACACCTATATGTTTATTCATAGCATCAGCATAATTTTCCTCAGATTGTAAAAGCATGGCCAACTAGACTGTCTAAATCACCTCTTCTTTGAAAGTTAAAGCCATATTACAGAATTGTGGCTTTTAGTCTTCACAATCTATTATTCATCAAACATATGTCTGCAACCCTTAGTTATAGATGTAAAAATTATTTTCCTCTTCACTCACTTTTAAAATTATTATTATTATCTATATTTGCAGGTCACAAAGGTCTTATATATTGTGGCATAGTGAAGGTAAGATTGGGTAGAAAGTTAGAAAACTAGAACTTGTCCTATGTGTGCCACCAATTAGGTGTGCATGCTCTTGAATTTCATTTAAAATGTGTTGTAATCTTCATCTCTCATCAGAGGATATTAGACTAGGTAATTTTCTAGACTCTTTTTCAAATTATCTAAATTAGAAATTGTTTCTCTTGCAGTTTGGGTTCATCTAATTTGATTCAAATCAATTCAACTCACATCCATTCAATTTAGTTGTATTCAAATCAAAGAGAATTTATTACAACTTTCTGTAGACACAGTCCCGCTGTGAGCACTGTACAGCCAGGGAACTCCTCTGCGAGGTGGGGGAATAAAAAAAGATTTGTAATGATTGATTTGTGACTT
This sequence comes from Chlorocebus sabaeus, assembly GCF_047675955.1. NCBI lineage: Eukaryota > Metazoa > Chordata > Mammalia > Primates > Cercopithecidae > Chlorocebus > Chlorocebus sabaeus. The sequence goes on from NC_132916.1 coordinate 80,283,551, forward strand.
CAGAGTCCTCACTTTTCTCCCATTGATTTTTACTATAATTAGTGAAGTTAAATCTCAAGAAATCATGAAGTCAGAAAAAATCATCTTTGGCATGTCTTCCTCCTTCTAACTAGGTTCTCAAATAAATAAGTGTGTCCTCATTTTGAACCCAGGCCTCCTAGAACCTGTATTTTTTCTAAGCAAAGCTCTGTGCTGTTCTAATACGTGTCTTTTTTTAAAAAAATTAATTAATTATTTATTTATTTTTATTTTTTATTATTATACTTTAAGTTCTAGGGTACATGTACACAACGTGCAGGTTTGTTACATATGTATACTTGTGCCATGTTGGTGTGCTGCACCCATTAACTCATCATTTATATTAGGTATATTTCCTAATGCTATCCTTCCCCCCTTCCCCCTCCCCACAATAGGTCCCGGTGTGTGATGTTCCCCTTCCTGTGTCCAAGTGATCTCATTGTTCAGTTCCCACCTATGAATGAGGACGTGCGGTGTTTGGTTTTCTGTTCTTGCGATAGTTTCCTGAGAATGATGATTTCCAGCTGCATTCATGTCCCTACAAAGGACACAAACTCATCCTTTTTTATGGCCGCATAGTATTCCGTGGTGTATATGTGCCACATTTTCTTAATCCAGTCTGTCACTGATGGACATTTGGGTTGATTCCAAGTCTTTGCTATTGTGAATAGTGCCGCAATAAACATACGTGTGCATGTGTCTTTATAGCAGCATGATTTATAATCCTTTGGGTATATACCCAGTAATGGGATGGCTGGGTCAAATGTATTTCTAGTTCTAGATCCTTGAGGAATCGCCACACTGTCTTCCACAATGGTTGAACTAGTTTACAGTCCCACCAACAGTGTAAAAGTGTTCCTATTTCTCCACATCCTCTCCAGCACCTGTTTTTTCCTGATTTTTTAATGATTGCCATTCTAACTGGTGTGAGATGGTATCTCATTGTGGTTTTAATTTGCATTTCTCTGATGGCGAGTGATGAGCATATTTTCATGTGTCTGTTGGCCGCATAAATGTCTTCTTTTGAGAAGTGTCTGTTCATATCCTTTGCCCACTTTTTGATGGGGTTGTTTGTTTGTTTCTTGTAAATTTGTTTGAGTTCTTCGTAGGTTCTGGATATTAGCCCTTTGTCAGATGAGTAGATTGCAAAAATTTTCTCCCATTCTGTAGGTTGCCTGTTCACTCCGATGGTAGTTTCTTTTGCTGTGCAGAAGCTCTTTAGTTTAATTAGATCCCATTTGTCAATTTTGTCCTAATAAATGTTCCATCTCTGGTAACTGCAATGACTCGCTCATTGCCTGCGCTGTACTTTTTTTCATGGTTCACAAAGGAGCCACGAGGACAGAGAATGGCATACGCTAAACTCATATACTTCAACTCTAAGTCTTGCGTTGCTTCTGTTCTAGTTTCTTTTAATGAGTTAATTTGTTCCTTACATTTCAGTAATCCTGCTTTTGCAAAGATGCTGCCTTCAAGGTACTCTCTTACAGAAACTAATATACACTTCTCTCATAAAAATATTCTGTGGAAAATATTCAGAAAACAAATAAAAAATTCTAAAATAAACTTAATACATTCTGTTTTCTTCCCCCGCGACTCAACAAGACTGCGTCTTGCTGCTTGAGTTCTACCTCCTAAGTCAGGGTGGAAAATGTTCCTAAGGAGGTGGCCAGGGTGAGAATGCTCCTCACCTCATTTGTTTCCACAAGTTCAAGGATCAGAGTCTGGGTTTTTTTTTTTTTTTTTTTTTTTTGTCCAATAACTGAACAAAAAGGTTTTTTATGTTCATATATTTGGTTCAGTTTTTAAATTGTTTACAGTAGAAAAGCAAGTGTCTGTCAGTCATTTTCCCTCATGAATGGAAGTCCATAGTATTTACATGAGAGTTTGCTTACAGGTGAATTTACTAAAGGTAGCTGTATTAGTCTGTTCTCACACTACTAATGAAGATATGCCTGAGACTGTGTAATTTATAAAGGAAAGAGGTTTAATTGACTCACAGTTCCATAGGGATGAGAAGGCCTCAGGAAGCTTGTAATCACGGTGGAAGGAGATGCAAACACATCCTTCTTCATATGACAGCAGCAAGGAGAAGTACAGAGGAAAAGGGTGAAAAGGCTCTTATACAACCATAAGATCTTGTGAGAACTCACTCACTATCACATGTGGAGGTACACGGAGGTAATGGGCTGCCATGATTCAATTACCTCCCACTGGGTCCCTCCCATTACACATGGGTATTATGGGAACTACAATTCAAGGTGAGATTTGATGAGATTTGAATGGTGACACAGCCAAACCGTATCATTCCTCTACTGACCCCTCCCAAATCTCTTGTCCTCACATTTCAAAACATAATCATGCCCTCCAACAATCCCCTAAAGTCTTAACTCATTCCAGCATTAACTCAAAAGTCCAAGTCCAAAGTCTCATCTGAGACAACGCAAGTCCCTTCCACATATGAGCCTATAAAATCAAAAGCAAGTTAGTCACTTCCTAGATACAATGAAGGTACAGGCATTGAGTGAATACATCTGTGCTAAATGGGAGAAATTGGACAAAACAGAGAGGTCAATACGACCCATGCAAGTTCGAAATCCAATAGGATAGTCTTTAAACCTTAAAGTTCCATAATGATCTCCTTTAACTCCATTTCTTATATCCAGGACATGCTGATGCAAGAGGTAAGCTCCCACAGCCTTGGGCAGCTTTGCCCTTGTGGCTTTACAGGGTACAGGCCCCCTCCCGTCTGCTTTCATGGACTGGTGTTGAGTGTCTGTGGCTTTTGCAGGTGCACAGTGGCCCACTCCTGCAGCAAACTTCTGCCCGGACATCCAGGAGTTCCATACAGCCTCTGCTATCTAGGTGGAGGTTCCCAAACCTCCACCTGTTTCTTTCAACCTCTGTGCCTGCAGGTTGAACACCATGGAAAGCTGCCAAGGCTTGAGGCTTGCACTCTCTGAAGCCAAGGCCTTCTAGCAGTGGCTGGAGCAGCTGGGATGCAGGGCACCAAGTTCCTAGGCTGCACAAAACTGCACAAAACCATTGGCCCAGCCCACAAAACCATTTTTTTCCTCCTAGGCCTTGGACTTATGATGGGAGGGGCTTCCATGAAGGTCTGTGACGTACCCTGGGGACATTTTTCTCATTGCGTTGGTAATTAACATTTCACTTCTTGTTATGCAAATTTCATAACAGATTTGAATTTCTCCCCAGAAAAATGGGTTTTTCTTTTCTATTCTATTGTCAGGCTGCAAATTTTCCAAACTTGTATGCTCTGCTTCCTCTTGAACGCTTTGCCGCTTAGAAATTTATTCTACCGGATACCCTAAATCATCTCTCTCAGGTTTAAAGTTTCACAGATGTCTAGGGAAGGGACAAAATGCTGCCAGTCTCTTTGCTAAAGCATAGCAAAAGTCACCTTTGCTCCAATTGCCAACAATTTCCTCATCTCCATCTGAGATCACCTCAGCCTGGACTTTATCGTCCATATCTCTATCAGAATTTTGGTCAAAGCTATTCAACATGTTTCTAGGAAGTTCCAAACTTTCCCACATCTTCTTGTCTTCTTCTGAGCCCTCCAAACTGTTCTAGTCTCTGCCTGTTACTCAGTTCCAAAGTCACTTCCACATTTTTGGGTATCTTTATAGCATCATCCCACTCTACCAGTCCCAATTTGCTATATTAGTTCATTCTCACACTGCTAATAAAGACATACTTAAGACTGGGTAATTTATAAAGGAAAGAGGTTTAATTGGCTCACAGTTCTACAGGGTTGGAGAGGCCTCAGAAAACTTAAAATCATGGCAGAAAAGGAAGCAAACACATCCCTCTTCACAAGGTGGCAGCAAGGAGTACAGATGAAAGTAGGGGGAAAGCCCCTTATAAAACCATCAGATCTTGTGAGAACTCACTCACTATTAAGAGAACAGCATGGACATAACCACCCCTGTCATTCAATCAGCTCCCACTGTGTCCCTTCCATGACACGTGGGGATTGTGGGAACTATAATTCAAGATGAGATTTGGGTGGGAACACAGCCACACCATACCATTAGCCATATGGACGATAACTGTATGATGTTAGAGTAATTCCTAAAGAAAATTGTTTCAAATACACTTTCTTTTTGAAAAAAAAAAAAAAAAAAATTCTAATTTAACTCTAATGAAGACATCTTGATATTTCACTGTTATTTGCATTTTGAACTCTTCATGTGGCTAAACCATACTAGAATCCCAACTCTTTGACTATAAGGATAGGTTCTCTCCCCAGTAAAATGGGGACAGTCATGCCACCTAACAGTTTTGTTTTCATGACTAAATTATCAAATAAAGTAATTTTTAAAACTTTTCAGTGCCTGACACTTAGCAGTAACTCAAGAAATATGGGATTGGTTGTAGTTATGATTATTACTATCATTTCAGGTTAGGCTATTAGATACATAAGAAAGTTTCAGTTTTACAGGCTTCTAAATGCCTCTCAATGTATGCACCTTTGATGTATATTCCTCCACTTTGTTATATTATTGTTTTCCTGCACAAATATGTATTTTAACTATGTATATTAGCATGTCTCAACTCTAGTCCCAAAATAATCTAACCTGATGAAAGAAAAAGAATTGTTATAGTAAGTTTGGGAAAACATTGTGATCAACAGGCTCATTTTGAAGGTTCAAGTTTCCACTAGTGTATCAAAGGCACTGAAAAAACTTCCAGTAAAAAAAAAAAATATATATATGTACACACACACACACACACACATACGTGTGTATATATACATATATACTTGTATAAATAAATATAAACATATCTATGTATTTATACAAATGCTATTATACATGCTATTATACAACATCTTTTAATAGTACATTTTATTAAACATGCATTGGGCGAGGCCAGTATGTAAAATACCCTGGTTTTTGTTGAAACCATTAAATGAGTAAATATTTACATTTTTATTATAGTAGAGATTGGCATCTTTTACAACAGAATCCTTTTCTTTTGTAAATTTATGCAATGTTTATTTTGAAATATTCACTTACCAAAAGACTCATTTGTGGAGATTATGAAAATAAGCAGCACCTACAATTTTAGAGTGAAATACCTTAAATGTATCTATATAATAGTTTAACAATTACTTGGCAGAGATTACCTGAATATATGAGTTTTTAATATTTTTAAGCAAGAAGTAGAAATACAATTTGATGTCGTTTGACACACTGTTGAAATATTTGTATAAATTAGAATCAAGAGAGTTAAAAACTAAGATTTAAGAAAAGCAGAGAGAATGCTAAACTCAGGAATAACTGGAGGTAGGCCAGGACTTTCAGGCCATCATGACTTTCCTGTCCCCTTTTCTCTGTTTCTTTCAAGACATTGGCTTTGCTCAATGTCAATGTGAAACATCTTATTCTATAGACCAGAACACATCTCACTGAGAGCTCTTGATTTTAGCAGTTTATAATTTTAGTTAAGAATGGCCTGGTGCGGTGGCTTACGCCTGTAGTCCCAGCACTTTGGGAGCCCGAGGCGGGTGGATCATGAGGTCAGGAGTTCGAGACCACCTTAGCCAACGTGGTGAAACCCGTGTCTACAAAAAATACAAAAAATTAGCTGGTTGTGGTGGCAGGCATCTGTAATCCCAGCTACTCAGGAGTAGGCAGGTTGAGACAGGAGAATCGCTTGAGCCCTAGGAGGCAGAGGTTGCAGTGAGTTGAGACCACACCATTGCACTCCAGCCTGGGCAACAGAGTGAGACTCCATCTCAAAAACAAAAATAATAATAATTTTAGTCAAGAACAGAGATCCTTATAAATTTGGTTCTAGAAACTTTGGAGAAAGGCCCTTAAAATCCGGGTTAGTTTGAGTGTCTCAGAAGTCAGAGAACATATCCACAGTGTACTGATGTCATTATGTCCACAAAACTCACCATGAGCAGTGCCCAGAAGAAAATATGGACTGCCTGGGTGACAGAACAAGACCCTATCTCCAATTAAATAAAAAAGAGAGTTAATAGGGAGGGAATTCATAGAGATTCACTGTACCAGGATTAGATATTATTCATTGAGAAAAGGAACATATACTCTTTTTCAATAAACATCCTTAAAGGTCAATATCACCTACGTATCCTTCCCTTTGAAATTTAGGTTGCTTCACTTAAGTCTGCTAATTTTGTTGATTGATGAAAGTCCAGAGCTTCTTCATAATTTTCTAAGTTCTGGCAGCTTATGTACTCCTGGTTCCCTCTAGCTCTGTCTTGGTGCTTTTTAAGGCATCCACTCTTGTTGGGTCTTCACAAGAAGCCAAGGCTTTTCACATGTTGTTGGGTAAAGGAGAATGGAAATACACTGGCACAAAGCTGTGTGTGTGGCAGGGTGGGGAGAAAGGGAATTGAACTTTTACAAGAGTTTGTAGTGCAGGTGGAAAGGAAGACTCAGACTGCTGAGTGCAAGCACACTGACCCTGTGTCAACACCCACAACACTGTCCTCTCTTTTCCCCCTGTTTCAGTTAGAAGAAATCTTATTCTGCTTAAAGTACATTCCAGGTCCAACAACCCTTACCTCCTCCAATCCTTGAGGTCTTATTTTCAACCACAAGCATTCACTTACTAATTTATTTTCCTAGCAAAATCAATTTTTCTTTCCAAAAATGAATTCTGATGACTAAAGTGTTCTCAATCTTTTTAGCTTATTGGAGTCATCCATTTCAATGATTTTTTCATGTGTTGTTTGAATGATCTGGGTTCCAAGCTGAGGCTTCCAATCCACTTGCTATATTAGTTACGTATATTTTTGTTAACTATGTAATGTGAGTGAGTCTCTGTGGGAGCTGTTTTGAAGGTAGTGGAGGTGGGTATAATTGAACTTTAGCAGAATACACTGCTAGTATTCAAGTGATACAATAGTAATAGTACCAATAATAATAACAACTGATCCTTACATAACCTCTACTATTAACTAGTCACAGTTCTGTGTACTTTACCTACATTAAATATCTTAATCCCTACAATCACCCTCTGAAGTAGGTATTATTATTATCTCTATTTCACAGATGGAGAAACTGAGAAGCAGAGAAGTTAAATACTTTGTTCAGGTTTCTCAGCTTATGAGATTTAAGCCTTGACAATCTAACTCCTATGTCTCTCTTCTTAAAGAGACGTTAAGATAAATATAAGAAGATGCAGAAAATGCTAATCACTGGAGTCTTTGGAGAGATGATAAAGGGAGGTAGCTTAGCAGGGCTACTCACTAGAATTGAAATACCATTCTAGGAGGCTGCGGTGCATTTCTTGGGGGCAGTGGCTGGGATACAGAAGGTTTATATGGCAGAACTGGAGGTTTTCAAAAGAGACACAGAGCATGGCAGATAGATGAAAATGATGAAGGACCCTGAGTGGTGTAAGATGTACCTTTTCCATAGTGCTTCACTGCAGGTATGAAAGATACATCTTTAAAACAAGAATCAGTAATTTATTTTGGAAAATATCAAGGTGGCCACATTTAGCATAATGGCCAGTGTGGGACTAAAACATAACTTACTTGAATTAGGTGTGAGGATAGAGGAAACCGTGATAAAATACCTTTAGGAATTCACAGATGTCATTGATATTTAAATATATGTATATCAAAACTTCAAACATATATTAAGGAAAAGGATAATGTATTTCTATACATGTGTTAAAAATTGAGAATTGTTTGCAAGAAGCTATACCAAAAATATCTTGTGAAACAGATTTGTATGTCAAGTCTATAAGGATTAAGAAAGTAAACACTGTACTTGTTGCAAAGCCTAATTAAAAATCCTTAGACTTCAGAAAGGACCAGTCACCCTTCAAATTTCTGATGTCAGTGAAATTAATTGGAAATGATTGGGGAAAAATAAACAAGATATTGAGAAATCTGTTTGTATTTAGAAAGCTGGGGATGCTGTGGTAGCCTTTCCTTTTGGAAATCAGGTCTCGATGAATAGGGACATGAGTTGTTGAACTAAGCAGATCATCTCTTTTTAGGGAGAACCCTCCCTAAAATAAACCATTGCTCCCAAGGGAGGCCCTGACTTGCCTCTGCTTAATGAGGCTTCACATAATAAAACATGAGTGATGACCCAGAAGCTCTAAGTAATAGCTAGTTACAAGGCGGGAACATAATTTTTGAAATGCCATAGGAATTCATGGGAAAGACAAGTATCTCCCAAAAGTCAAAGAAGAATTCATGGAAAAGGAGTGTTTCACTTGGGTTTTGGAAAATAGGTATGATTTGAACAGAATATGTAGAGGATTTTTTTTTTGTTGTTATTTAAGGGAACAACTACAAATAAAATACAGAGGAAAGAGAAAGGTTGGGGGTGGTGTAGGGAACAGTGAGATGTTGAAATTAGCTAAAACATCAGCTACAAATTAGGAAGTAGTGAGTGATAAACAGGAAAAGATACATTCAAGTGATTTTATGGAGAATTTAAATATTGTCATATTAAATAAAGTTGATTCTTATAAATTATGTAATAAAGTAGGGTGAAACATTTCAAGCAGTGGAATAACATGATTGAACTATAATAGGATGCCTGGAATTTAACTTGCCCCTAAAGTGGCTCATTAAGTGTTGAAAATAATCATTGTAAAATATTTTAAGAACTCACAGCATGGATTATAAATTAGCTGACTAAATGTACTTTTTAAATCCTCTTATTTTGTTGAATAAAAGACTGGTTCTTTTAGAACCAAAGCTGTAATACTAAAAAGGCTATATATAAAAAACTTTTTTTTTTATAGTAATCACATTCATCCTCTTTTAAGTAATCCTTTCATTTGCTTTTTTTTTTTTTTTTTTTTTTTTTTTTTTTTTTTTTTAAATGTCTTGCACTGGGATCATTCATCAAGTCTGTATTTGGAGTTTGTGCTTCATAATTCAAACTGCCAACAATCTTACATTTTCTTTCATAAGTACAAAGGGGCTTTGTTACACACATGTATTTATATAATGGCCCAATTGTATCACTTGTTTATAAATCTTAACTTGGTTATTTTTAGGATAACTTTTATTATTGTATAAGATACACGTAAGCATAAGATAACAATAGTAAGATATATATTTTACTATGGCATAAATTAACTATAGTACCTATACTTACAAAGACCTAAGTATACAGCTCAATGAATTTTTTGCAAAGTGAATACAGCTATGTAACCACCACCTGGGTCAAGATGTAATGTCTACATCTTGAAATGTAGCCCAGATACCTCCTCATTTCTTCTCTTAATTTTTAACCTTGACCCACAAATGTAAACATTACTTTCATTTCTGTCACAATAGATTTTTTTGAGCTCCATATATATGTGAAATCACATCAAATGTATTTTATTTGACTTCTTCATTCAAAATAAGCATATAAGTTTCACCCATGTTGTTGCATATAGGAATAGTTAATTTAATTCCTTTTTTTGTTTTGTCTTTTTTTTTGTATGTTGTGGTACTGTATGGATACAACAATGTCTATGTAACTATATGATATGGCTTGGCTCTGTGTCCCCACCCAAATCTCGTCACAAATTGTAATCCCCAATGTTGGGGTGGGGGTCATGGTAGGAGGTGATTGGATAATGGGGTTTGATTTCCCCCTTGCTCTTCTTGTGATAGTGACTGAGTTCTCATGAGATCTGGTTGTTTGAAAGTGTGTAGCACTTCCTCCTTCACTCTCTCTCCTGCTCGCCATGTGAAGATATGCTTGCTTCCTCTTTGCCTTCAGTCATGATTGTAAGTTTCCTGAGGCCTGCGCAGAAGCAGAAGTCTGTACAGCCTACAGAATCATGAGCCAATTAAACCTCTTTTCTTTATAAATTACCCAGTCTCAGGTATGTCTTTATAGCAGTGTGAGAATGGACTAATACAGAAAAATTGGTACCAGAGAGGGGGGCATTGCTATAAGGATACCTGAAAATGTAGAAGCAGCTTTGAAACTGGTTAGTGGGCAGAGGTTGGAACAGTTTGGAGGGCTCAGAAGAAGAAAGGAAGATGAGGGAAAGTTTGGAACTTCTTGGAGACGTATTGAATGGTTGTGACCAAAATGCTGATAGTGATATGAACAATGAAGTCCAAGGCTAAGGAGATCTCAGGGATGAACATGAGGAACTTATTGGGAACCAGTGTAAAGGTCACTCTTACTATGCTTTAGCAAAGAGACTGGTGGCATTATGCTCCTGTTTTAGAGATATACGAAACTTTGAACTTGAAAGACATGATTTAGGGTATCTAGCATAAGAAATTTCTAAGCAGCAGTGTTCAAGAGGTGGCCTGGCTGCTTCTAAGAGGATATTCTCACATGTGTGAACAAAGAGGTGGTCTGAAATTTAAACTTATATTTGAAAGGGAAGCAGACTATAAACATTTGAAAAATTTGCAGGTTGGCCATGTAGTAGAAAAGAACAACCCATTTTCAGGGCAGAAATTCAAGCTGACTGCAGAAATTTCTGTAAGTAGGGAGGAGCTGAATGTTAATAGTCAATACAATGGGGAAGATGTCTCCAAGGCATTTAAGAGACCTTCACAGTAGTCCCTTCCTTCACAGGTCTGCAGGCCTAGGAGGCAAGAATGGTTCTGTGGGCTGGACCCAAGGCTCCACTGCTCTGTGCAGCCTTGGGACATGGTACCCTGCATCCCAGCTGTTCCAGTTCCAGCTTTGGATAAAAGGGACCCAGAAATGTCTCAGGCTACTGCTCCAGAAAGTACAAGCTGAAAGCCTTGGCCGCTTCCAAGTGGTGTTAAGACTGTGGGTGTGCTGAGGGCAAGAGTTGAGGTTTGCAAGCCTCTGCTTAGCTTTCAGAGGATATATAGAAACACCTGGATGTCCAGGCAAAAGTCTGCTGCAGGGGCAGATCCCTCATAGAGAACCTCTACTAGAGCAATGCTGAGGGGAAATGGGCTGGAGTCCCCCCACAGAGTCTCCGCTTTGGCATTGCCCAGTGGAGCTGTGAGAAGAGTGCTACAGTCCTCTGGACTCCAGAATGGTAGCTTCACCAACAGCTTACACCATGTACTTAGAAAAGTTGTAGGGACTCAACACCAACCCATAAAAGCAGCTCTGGGGGTTACACCCTGCAAAGCCACAAGAACAGAGATGTCCACAGCATTAGGAGCCCAACCCTTGCATTAGTGTGGCCTGGATGTGAGACATGAAATCAAAGGAGATTATTTTGGTGCTTTAAGATTGACTGCCCTGCTAGATTTCTGACTTTTGTGGCACCTGTAGCCCATTTGTTTTGGCCAATATTGCCCCTTTGGAGTAGGAGCATTTACACAATGCCTGCACCCTCATTGTATCTTGGAAGTAACTAACTTGTTTTTTATTTTACAGGCTCGTATGTAGAAGGAACTTGCCTTGTCTCAGATGATATTTTGGACTTGGACTTTTGAGTTAATGCTGGATTGAGTTGTGACTTTGGGGACTGTTGGGAAGGCATGATTATGTTTTGAAATGTGAGGACATGATATTTGGGAGGGGTGAGGGGAAGAATGATATGGTCTGGCTCTGTGTTCCACTCAAATCTCATATCAAATTGTAATCACCATGTGTTGAGGGAGGGACCTGGTGGGTGGTGATTGGATCACAGGGGCAGATTTCCCCCTTGCTCTGCTCATGATAGTGAGTGAGGTCTCATGAGATCTGGTTGTTTGAAAGTGTGTAACACTTCCTCTTTTGCTCTCTCTCCTAATGGCCATGTGAAGACACGCTTGCTTCCCCTTCACCTTCTGCTATGATTGTAGTTTCCTGAGGCCTGTCCCGAAGCAGAAGCCTGTACAGCCCACAGAACTATGAGCCAATTAATCATCTTTTCTTTATAAATTACCCAGTCTCAGGTATGTCTTTATAGCAGAGTGAGAACAGACTAATATACCATAATACTATTAATTGTCTTTAATTTTTTTTCAGTTTATAATATAAATAAAGTTGTAAAGAACAGTCTTATATGTGTCTCCTCATGTATAGCTATAGTCACTTACGTTAGATATAGCAGAGAATGTAATTATTGGAACATGGGGTAAACATATATTTAGCTTTAGTTTAACTTTATTCTTTATATTTACCCTGTTTAGAGGTTATTAGAGGATGCATTATCATCATTCTAGTAGAATATAAATGGCTTCCTTCTTTCTCTTACAACATCACTAATATTGATGTATTCAGCACTTCTTTTTAGGATACTACAGAAATTTTATATATACATGTAGAAATCAAGCCAGCAAAATATAATGATTTTATCGAAGTCATACATAAAGTAAATAAGAGATTTGGAAATATAGCTCAGAATATGCAAACCCTCAAGTCATCATAAAATGCCACTTTAAAAAATTGAATCAAAAGTCAAAATATTCTGGTAAAGAATCATCCTGGAGTGGATGAAGGCAACATGCCATTCAATGTAGTCTTTCTCACCACCAAAGGAATTGACTTTTGAAAGTCTGGCATACAGTGATAGAGTCTGATCAGAAACATAAAGTCATTTACATTGTGCACAGACTATGATGGCGGATATGATGCCATTTCTAGTGCAATGATGGGTCCAGGTAGCAATGGTGGGAATCTGGCTGGCGTAGACTCATTCAGCAGCTTGATTCCAGTTGGTTTCTTCAGAGAATAGGCCCCTCTAGTAAGCATCTGCATGAGTGAACCAGATGGTTCGATAAAAGCAGCAATTTATTTCCACAGTTTGCAGCCCCAAAGGGGTTGCATTTAATTGTCCAGTAATTTTTCAAACAGGAGAAAAAATAGACTGGCCATTGGCAACAGCCCAAGAGCCAGAAAATAAATCCAACAGGGTTATGAATGGGTGTATGGGCCAAAGCTATAAGGATGATCTTGAGTTTTATCCACTGAACAAAGTGACCAGATCCATTTTTGTGGAGTGGCCCCAGCCTCAGTTGCCAACCACTGGATCTCAGCATAGCCAAAATTTCAGTGAACCAGGACTAGCTATTCAGAGTACAGTGGCTGCACTTCAGATTATAGAGACGGGAATAAAATTTTCCACAGATGTACAATGAGTAATATTCACATATACACATTTATGCCTATAACAAAATATTATGTATTTCCCATAAATATATATACCTATTATGTACCCACAAAAATTAAAAATTAAAAGTTTTAAATGAAAAAAAAAAAAAACTTCCCCTAAGACTCTGCTACTGCATTTCATATAAAGTTGAGGGTTGCTAGGACCTAATCACATGTTTTCTTGCATATGCTATTTCCTTGTAACAAACATGGATTTTTGGACCTTTCCCACATTGTTAGTGGCTGAGTTTCAGTTGCCCCACTTTAAAATGGGAACATTGAAATAAAGAACCCCAAGGGTCATATGGGTCAGGACCCAATAACAAGCTAATAGCTGTCTCTCTAAAGTGTTTTACTTGATAGCTGCTTCTGAGTGGTGACAAATACCCGAAGAGGCATCTTCCTTTCTCAGAGACTATAATCAGCTTGATCACAAATACATGGAACTTAAAGGGCTTATTAGGGCTGTGGGGCCTGCAAGATAGAAAGAATGCCACAGCTTGCTAGACAGCTTTCAACTCAGACTTCCTAAAAATGCTGGTTTTCGAGATGACTGATGTAAAGGCCTAAGTAGAGTTTCCCAGTTAGGTATGTTGTGTCTCCAAAACCCAGTGGTCCAGTAAGGTGCTGGATCTCCCTTTTCTTGGCTAGGGGCTGAGCACAAAGCAGTGTTTTTTTTGTTTGTTTGTTTGTTTTTTGAGACAAAGTCTGACTCTGTCACCCAGGCTGGAGTGCAGTGGCGCGATCTCGGCTCACTGCAACCTCCGCCTCCCGGGTTCACACCGTTCTCCTGCCTCAGCCTCTTGAGTAGCTGGGATTACAGGCGCCCGCTACCATGCCTGGCTAATTTTTTGTATTTTTAGTAGAAACGGGGTTTCACCGTGTTCGCCAGGATGGTCTCGATCTCTTGACCTTGTGATCCACCCACCTCGGCCTCCCAAAGTGCTGGGATTACAGGCGTGAGCCACCGCGCCAGGCGTACAGCAGTTTTTCATTGATTATAGAAATCTAAAGGAATTGTGGAGAATTTTTCCCTACACTTAGCAGTTGTAAAATTTAATAAAGTTTTCAAATATTTCTGGCTTTCAACTTTCTTCTACAGAAAATAAACATATTATAAATTTAAAACAAAGTCTGGCTCAGTCGCCCAGGCTGGAGTACAGTGGCGCGATCTCGGCTCACTGTAACCTCCGCCTCCCAGGTTCACACCATTCTCCTGCCTCGGCCTCTCCAGTAGCTGGGACTACAGACGCCCGCCACCACGCCCGACTAATTTTTTGTATTTTTACAATTAATACAATTAATAGTATTATGGTGTATCAGGGATGTATAAAATATACAAAGTCCCTATTATATAGTAGGTATTCAATACAGTAGTAGAAAAATTCTTCAGGAAAGAGAAAATTGAGTGAATACATTTTATAATAAAATATAACCAATATGGATTTAATATTATATAACATTAAATTAGAATTCAATATTTCTATAAAGCAACTGATGACATTATTTCTAGCAATGTAAATTTGTTATATCATTCATGGCTTAGAGCTGATCGTGAAAATGTCATTCTATTAAGTCCCAAAGTGTTCTCTTAAATAGCAACATGTATTTCCCCACTTGTACATATACTTTTAGTTTAAATGTGCCTACACGTATATGTGTTGTATTAGTCTGTTTTGTGTTGCTATAAAGGAATAACTGAGATTGGGTAATTTATAAAGAAAGGAATTTTATTTGGTGCATTGTTCTGCAGGATGTACGAGCATGGCACCAGCATCTACTTAGCTTCCAGTGAGGCCTCAGGAAGCTTTCACTCATGGTGGAAGGCAAAGGGGTAGCAGGTGTGTCACTGGTTAAGAGAGGGAGGGAGACAGAGAGAGAGAGAGGGAATCTGAGTCTCTTTAATAACCAGATCTCTCTTGGACTAATTACTGGAAGGAGGGCACTAAGTCATTCATGAGTGGTCTGCCCCCATGACCCAAACACCTCCCATCAGGCCCCACTTCCAACACTGGGGATCATATGTCAACATGAGATTTGGAGTGGACAGATACTCAAACTACATCACACACACATATTCATAAATCCAGCCAGCACTCAAGGTGATTACAATTAAAAATCAGGTCTGTACTGTTTAAGTTCACTTGGCTTGGCAGGAAATTATTATAAATGTATATGTATATGTGTGTATATTTCTCCTTATTAAAGTCAACATGCTGTTCAGAAATAATTTTATAGATTTTTTTTAACTGTTAAGCTGTTAGAACTGTCTTTATTTCTTCATATTTGTTTATTAAATTCATTCATTCAATTCACCTATGAATGCATTGACTTAGTATACTAATGTATCATCCACACTGCCAGAAAATTGAAAGACTAATAGGAGATATAAGTAATAATTTTCCCTGACCATAAATTAGTAATATGATCATGGAAACAAATCTGTAGTGAAAGAAGATAAAAGTTAGGTGTAAAATAACATTAAAGAGAGAAATGATGGATTGATGTAAACTAGAGAGGTTCAAGAATACTGCAAACAGAAGGTCAGATTTAAGGAAAAGTGGAATTCACAAAAGACAAGTTTAAGCTGCCCAAATAAAGATAATGCAGAGCACAGAGAGCATCTAAAAGGAAAAGTATTGTGATCTGTGAGGAGGCTATCTTGGCCTTAGGAAAGCTGTTGTCATTAATACTGGTATAGGTTTACATTCTTTGGATTACTGGGGAAACCACAGTTGAACCAGATATGAATTTAGGGAAGGCCATGAAACAGATATTTAATAAAGTTAAAATAAATATTTCCTTATAAAATTATTATGTATGGAGTAATTATTAGCTATTTAATATTTGTGAACCCTTTCCATTAAGTACTTTTGCCCTAGGAAGTGGCTAGCCAGCCCAAAACTGTATATTTTCAGCTCTCACCCAGCCACCTTAAGTCTAAGTGGAGACATATGATTAGTTCCTGCCAATGGAATGTGAGGGGAAGTGATGTATGCTACTTTTAGACCCTTCAGAAATGGCTAAGAAGTGAGTATAGATGTATGTGTTTCCAGTAGTCTCTTTCTCCATCTATTAATTTAACAGAATATTTCAAGACCCTTCAAAAAGACAGAGGAACAAGATGGGAACCTGAGTTTCTGAATGAACATGTGGAATGATCTAGGGCAGCGAGAACTAAATACTATTGTATTACATCCCTGAGTTTATTTTGGAGTTTATTTTTGTAGCAGACAGCTAATATATCAGTCTATTTGTCTCCATTTATTAGACAACTAGATATGAATCATCATAATATCAAAGCACCATTTTAAATTCTTCACTAGAAAGAGAGCAACCAAAATTTGACTCAATGTGATTCACTATAAAAATTTGTTTTAATATCTTATATTCTGAAAGTCAAGGTTCTAAATCAGCATGAAAACAATCTTTTTGAGAAAGAAATAAATTTATATGTAGAGGCAAAAAAAAAAAAAAAAAAAAAAGTTTAAAAGAGCGTGTAGACTACGAAAGCCAAACACTAGCCTTAGGATCTGAAGAATGGCATGCTGAAAATGTAAGGATAGATAATACAGGGGAACTTTGCAAAAATTGTTTATTTCAAACTGCTGCAAGGTGATTTGGAATGCATTTCCTTTTTATAACCTCATTTTAGGTAGTTTCCAGTGTCTCTTAGCAGATAATTTAGCTGCTTCAGTGGATTTTATTGCTTCTTTCTAAATTTGTCAAGTCCTCCTTTGCCAATAGCATGAGGTTAAATGGATGTCAAGAGATTGCCTCTAGTTGTGATTGCTCTGTTTCCTATGACAGCATGAGTGCTCAGTGTTAGGGCTGTTCCCAAGTGCTGTTTCAACACCCAGCTTCAAATATTAGTCTGTTTTGTTATTACTTGGCTGATGTATGATACAAAAAGTTCATCATTTCAGGCAGCTGATCCTTTGTCATTGTGTCTTTATGTCCTTTTTTCCCAAAATTCCACTTACATCCTAAACACTTATGACATTATTTATAGTATAGGTTGACTATTCCTTATCAAAATGCTTGGGACCAGAAATATTCAGGATTTTGGATTTTTTTTTTTTCATTTTGGAATATGTGTATATATCTAATGTGATATCTTGGGAATAGGACCCAAGTCTAAACACAAAAGGTATTTCTTTTTCATATACACCTCATACACATAGCCTCAAGGTAATTTTCTACAATATTTTAATAATTTTGTGCATGAAACAAAATTTTGATGTATTTTGACTGCAACTCACTACATGAGGTCAGGTATGGAATTTTCCACTTGTGGCAATATGTTGATACTGATATTTAAGAGCACTTTAGATTTTGATTTTTGTGTTAGGTACGCTTAGACCACATTGGCAAATATGGCTAATTTAAAAATAAGTGGTTCTGTTTCTGTCTCTCTCTTTTTCTCTGTCTCTGTCTCTCTCTCTGGCAATTACCGGTGATAGCAACATCTTTTTAGTATCTGAAAATGCATAGATACTTTTAGCTAACCTGGCTTACTAGATGTAGACTTGGAAATTTTTAAATCTGCAATATTTTCTTTAATTTAGAAAAGTAATAAATGCATTTAAGATGGAAATACTGTGTAGGTGTAAAGCACAAATTTTAAAAAATAAAATAAGCGTAAATAAAAAATAAAATAAAAAATAAAAATAAAAAATTTTAAAATAAGTGTATTTTAGTTTATAGATGTCTGATAAATAATGACTACTTACTGATTAAGAAGATCAAACTAGGATTTACTACACTAAATTAATCCTAGGTGACCTTATGTAAAGATAATGTATCCTTGCTATAAAATTTTAAATTGCAAACACATATGTGGAAGTTTACAAGTATTTTATTTTTAAAATATATGTATTATGCTCCTTTTTACAGACAATTTGGAGAAACTTAAATAAAAAGACAGATTTAACATTTCTAACCAAACAAAAACACAAAGGGAAATTAAGATCAAGGAAAAGGAGCAAGCAACTATTCTCAGTATAGCTACTCTAGTGTTAAAAAGATGTAAGTGCAATTTGTTTCTGGGCTACCACAAAGTCGAGCCAAGTTAGCCATGTTATCACAAAAGCACCAGTCCAAACGTCAGGAGGCTCATGTTCAAGTTCTAGCTTCTGCAGGGAGGAAACTTTGAGCAAATCACATTACTTCTCCCAGCTTCAGTTCCTTCATATGTAAATAATGGGCTAAAGCTAAGTCATTTCTTTCTTTCTGTTTTTTTGAAAGTCAAGTAAATTTTATTGCTTTTTATAGAGTTGTAGAGTACTGGGCAAAAAAGACTGTAGAGGCCCTTAGCCTATAAGCTTTGAATTTGTCATCCTCAACTTTATTTGACTGAACTGGGATAGGATGGAATTAGATTGCTTTTTAGCAGTTTGTAGTAAGAAGAAATATCTCCTTTAAATCACATAGCAAAAGGGAGTGAATGATCTGGAACAATCGGTCTTAGTTTCTGGTACTATAATATTTCCTACAAATCTCCTCATAAAATAGAAAAGGTTGCTTTATAATCGCAGGGCACAGATACCTAGGTTAAGTCCTGTAACAAATAGTTTACAGGATGCTCATCTCTTTGTTATTTTATTATTATTATTATTATTATTATTATACTTTAAGTTCTAGGGTACATGTGCACAACATGCAGGTTTGTTACGTATGTATACATGTGCCATGTTGGTGTGCTGTACCCATTAACTCGTCATTTACATTAAGTATATTATATCTCCTAAGCTAAGTCATTTCTAAGGTGTCTTCTTTAGGCAGAAAATTGATCCTGCCCACACAAACCAGTAAACCTTAAAAAAATGAATTCATGAGGATACCGGTTCAGGAATTTGCTGTTTGTTTTTGTAGCTGTCATGCTTATGCCCCCAGTCTTCCTCCCCTCTTCCCACACACATAATGGAGAGAATTGTACTAATAAATCCCAGAATATGGATACTTATTATGGAAGTAAGTATTTTTGTTTTAACTAACTTTTCTGTGTCTAGGACTTATTAGAGTGAACTTAGAAAAACCAGATCTTTTAAGATTAGCAATGGAGGTAAATAAGGAACAGTCCTTCATCTGGCTAAGTAAAAATGCTAACATTCTTGTGTATGTGGAAGAAAATCTCATTTAATCGGTTCTCATCAATCGGAAATGGAAGAACCCTTGAAGAGAGGATGATATTTTTCCCTTTGTATTATCTTTGTACAAAAATGCTGCTTGAGCGAAAATGGTTTGGAAAAATTTAGCATGCATTTCCTAAACCAAAGTGTGGAGTAAATACCTTTCAGCGTTTTAGAACTGACTATTATTATATATAAATAAATGATACCAAATACAAAGGACACTAAACTCATGAGTAGGTTTTTTCAAAATTGCCTCTTAGATAGAAATAAAGTAATAATATCCATATCCCTAGATACTTCCTCAAAATTCTACTTTAATTCCAACTTTTTAAAACGACTACTTTGTTTGACACAGCTTAGGGTTTGATCTTCATGAATATTTTGTCTAGCTACCATAATATCTTTGATTGTAGGATCCTCTTATTCACAAATAATTTTTATATTCTGTGAAATGGGCCTATATTTACAATTCTATTATTTGGTAGTCTTTTTGCATTGGTACCTGACTCTTCTTGTGTTCTCTGAATAAATCAACGAACAGTGCTTGATACTATTAAATTATATACTTTTATTGTGTTGTTCAGCTGTTTTGTACATCAATAAGCAACAGTTGGTCTATCAAGATCTATTCTTTGAGTTTCTTAACCGTATTTAGGCTGCTGAATAGATTTGATTATTGCAGAAATTGATTTTTCTGCGAAATTATCACATGGTTTAGATGCCCTTGCTGAAGGTTCAGTATGCTAAATCATATTTTATTTTTGGTGACATTAATAATTTTAGCAATAGTTATCAAAGTAAATTAGATATCCTAGGTGTTAAATTATAGAAATGACTGCATTTATAAGAAGTTGTATCAGTTAGAAATGTTTTTGGTTGTGAGTGACAGAAAATCTAATTAATAGTAGCTGGCATAACTCAGTAATTTATATATTTCTTCCAGCAAGACCTATAAGTACAATGCTTTGTTGTGGCTCTATAATGTCATCAAGCCCCTATGTACTTTCCACCTTTCTGCTCCCCTGTCCTAAGGGGATAGTTCTTATGCTCAGGGTAAGGAAGCACATAGTACTGTATTTTCAAGTATAAAGAAAGCTGAAAAGGGGAAAGGACCAAAGATGCATAGTCTATCAAAAGTAGCCAGAGATGTCTACTGAAAACTCTAATTATATCTTCTTCTGTAGGGATAGATCCCAGGCCAATCTCAGTTATAAGCAGATGGGTGTTTTAATATTCCATGCTCTATAGAAGGATGTAAGGGAGAAAGGTTATAAATACCTTTGTGGTTAACCAATTTGCAGGATTTTCTCAGAGAATGTTCACATTTTTATTTTTCTGAAGGACAACCATTTGTGCCAAAACACTGTGTGCCAGAGTGTCTGTCTCCTCCTGCCTCTCCCCTAGTGTGTTAGTCTAATTTCTTCAGATAGACAAAATCCAGAGCTCTTGTCCCATGATCTGAAGTTAGGAAGCTGGAAATTCAGGAGAGCCAAAGGTATAGTTTTAGTCTGAGTCTGAAGGACTGAGAACCAGGGAAGATGATGGTGTAAGCTCCAGTCCAAGTCCAGGTAGAAAGCAGGAGAAGACTGCTGTCCTGGCTTGAAGACAGAGAGACAGAGAGAGAATTCTCCCTTGTTCCACCTTTTTGTTTTATTCAGGTTTCCAATGTACTTGATAAGGTGTACCCACAATGAGGACAATGTGCTTTACTCAGTCTACCAGTAGAAATGTTAGTGTAAACCAGAAACACTCCCACAGTCCTGCAAAATATCTGGGCACCTCATAGTCCAGTTGAATTGACTCATAAAATTAACCATCATGCCCACTTACTCTGTATGCCTGAGAGACATCTCTTAAGCTCTTCAACTTCCACATGATGGAGAGGTCAATCTTTTAGCTACAAGATTACAGCCTAAAGTAGAAATTCTGGTTTCACTGAGTGTGATATTAATGGAAAGCGTCATACCATTATCTGAGAAGTTTAGAGTGAAGGATTCTAGAGCAAGGGAAGTAATGTATGCCCAAAATTGAGAGACTTATAGTTGAGGGCTTCTGAGTAGAGTAGCTGGCCCAAAGAAAATACACATGTACCTTGGAAATCTATAATCAGAGATTGCCGTGAAGTACAGTGTAAGCGGGGACTAATATTTCCTAAGCTGTGGCTGTATCCATCCACTAATAACTATCTAGTGCTGTAACATGACACGACACTGATTCTGTCTAACCTGGATGTGGGGAAGAAGGGTTTTTCTTGGCCATTTAGGGATGCCCTGCTAAATTGGATTTCCTTTCTTCTTCAAGTCTCAGTCCCAGAATCAAACTCTCAATAACTTTTAAATTCACTATTTTTTTAGAAGCTCTATTAGGTTCTTGTGAAAACAGAATTCCCTGAGGTCTCACCAAATATTTAATAATTCCATAGTGAGTGTGTTTCTCAGGTCTCTTTGGTTACTGTAGCCAAATAGAATTGTACAATTCATTTTTTCCTTGTAACATGGGTAAAGTTTCTCAGAATGAGCTGAAATTACTTATTTATTTTAAATTTGTTGAATGTTCCTCTAATATATCATGTAAATTTTTACTTAGGATATTCAATTTTATAAATACTAGCAGGGTGATATGAAACAATTTTTGCAGAATCAGAATATTTAAAATAAGATTGCTGGTTTTGAGATGTTAAATGTAAACTCTGATATAAATCTTCAACTGTGATGACCAAGGAACTGTTCATAAGATAAAATAAATGATGCATCTAGAATGGATAATATTTAGGTTTGTGATAGACTTGGAATCAAAGTTCCATGTTTTAATAAATTCAATACCACCCCCAATAACAACAAATCAGTCATAGATATTTAGTGAGCATTTTATTTCTGTGTATTTATAAAACGTATTTTATAAATACGTTTTATAAATATAAATATAAACATAAAAATGTTTTCACTTTGAAATCCCAGTTTCATATAATCTCTTGTTATTTTTTTAAGTTATAGTAAACAATCTGTGACTATAACCACATGTAGGTAGGCATATATTGCCATGGTTGGTAGTGTTGGGAATGAAACCCATGGCCTTGCTGACCTAGGCATAATGAGTTTCAGGGAGAATGTGAAACAGAAAATGATTATTTCTGAATACTGGTGACGATCTTGAGAGGCATCTGATTTTGACTACTGGACATATTCAACATGACTGCTCTTTCCAACCCTCTTTATTAGGCAAAGAGCAAAATATTAGTTCTTGCATCCCACTGAGTAACTTTATATTGTATGTAATTGTAAAATCAGAATAAATGAGGCCTTAAGGACAATTATAAATGATCATAATTTTCTGAATAATTCAAGGGGAAACAAAACAGGATGCTAATTTTTTTAATATAATTTAGATACTTGAAAAAATTTACAACAAGAGTGTTTTAGTACATGAATCTCTTGAAAGTTGTCAGTTATTTTATGCAGTTCAAGCTGTGGAGTCCTGGTGGTTATTTCGAATTGTCACCACAGGAAAATAAATGTATGATTTCTGCTATTACTAATCAATATCCCATAATAAATGCTTAGCTATTAAATCTACACAAAATGCTTTGAGCCATTTAATGCCATTGAAATAGCAGATCTCAAAACTGAACACACTCTATCTGACTCTCCACATTAATTTTCCTCTGTTACACTATCTCCAGATCAAAGGGATATCGCAGCTAAATACAACAATTTAAGTTCTTAGTATGATTTATGACCTTTTATACCTAGCATTTGTAATGAATTCTTTATACATAAAGGATATTATAATTATAATTATAAAATGAAAGGAAAAAATGCCTAGTGACATGAGTACCAAGGATCTTTGCCTGTTTATACTTTACAATGTGTTTCTGTAGGAACACTTTGTTGCGGCTGTGTCTAATATTCTGGGAAGTTGCTATACTTTGAATATAATAATAAAATCACAATGTGAAATTATTTTTTAGAAGGATCTAGGAAGCTATTTAATTTTGTCCGCCATCTCCCTTGTTTACTGATAATACCATACTCCTGAGTTGATGTTGACTGGACCAATAATGACTGTTCATACCTATTTAAACACTCTCTTAGAGATGACTGGGGTTCCCTTGCAGACTCCCAGTTGGACTGCCGCTCGCCACTCTGGGTGGACCCAACTCTGTCATAGCCAGAAAACAAAAGAAGGCTAGTACAATTTCTCCCGCCCTAATACAGTTTATACAAGAGTCAAGAGAATGAGCCTCAGCCATCTGTCTTGGAATTTTCTTCCAAAAAGTGGATAGAATAAGCAAGACAACATCTTTTTTATTAGCTACCTTGACATGACCATTCAGCAGGAGCAATAACATGTCTGTGATACACAAAAGTTCTTTTGAATTTGAAAGCTTGAGTTGATTCTTTCAACTTCCATTTAAATTTCTTGCCATCTATCTTTAGCCATTTTTAATACTTTTATTTATTTATTAAAATTACAACTTTTATTCTAGATAGAGGGAGTACCTGTGCAAGTTTGTTATATGAGTATATTGTATGATGCTGAGGTTTGGGGTAAAGATCCCATCACCCAAGTGGCGAGCATAGTACCCAATAAATAGTTTTTCAATCATGCCCTCCCTCCCCTCCCCTCTCTAGTAGCTGCAGTGTCTGTTGTTCCCATGAGTATGTCCACGTGTGCTCAGTGTTTAGCTCTTACTTATAAATGAGAACATGCAGTATTTGGTTTTTTTGCTCTTGCATTAATTTGCTTAGGATTATGGCTTCCAGCTGCAACCACAATGCTGCAAAGGACATGTTTTTGTTTTTATTTTTTATAACTGTGCAGTATTCCATGGTACATATGTACCGAGATTTTTTTAAAATTCAGTCCACTACTGATAGGCACCTAGGTTGATTTCATGTCTTTGTTATTGTGCATAGTGCTGTGATAAACATGAGTGCATGTGCCTTTTTGGTATAATGATCTATTTTCATTTGGGTATATGCCCAGTATTGGGATTGCTGAGTTGAATAGTAGCTCTATTTTAAGTTCTTTGAAAAATCTCCAAACTGCTTTCAGCAGTAGCTAAACTAATTTACATTCCCAACCAACAGTGTACTAGCATTTCCTTTTCTCTGCACCTTGCCAGCATCTGATGTTTTCTGACTTTTTAATAATAACCATTCTGATTAGAGTTAGATGGTATCTCATTGTGGTTTTGGTTTGCATTTCTCTGGTGTTTAGTGATCTGGAGCATTTTTCTTACGTTTGTTGGCTGCACGTATGTCTTCTTTAAAGAAATGTCTGTTTATGTCCTTTGCCCCATTTTTAATGGAGTTACTTGTTTTCCACTTTTTCAATTGTTTAAGTTCCTTATAGATTCTGGATATTAGACATTTGTCAGATGCATAGTTTGCAAGTATTTTTTCCCATTTTGTAGATTGTCTGTTTACTCTGTTGGCAGTTTCTTTTGCTGTGCAGAAGCCCTTTAGTTTAATTAGGTCCCACTTGTCCAATTTTTGTTTTTGTCACAGTTGCTTTTGGAGACTTAGTCAAAATTTCTTTGCCAAGTCTGATGTTGAAAAGGGTATTTCCTAGGTTTTCTTCTAGGATTTTTATATTGATAGTTTTATGTCTTATATTTGAATGTTTAATACATCTTGAGTAAATTTTTGTATATGGTGAAAGAGACCTATGGGATGGCATGGAAAACTCAGATATAAAGCTGCACACCTACAACCATCTAATCTTTGACAAGGACAACAGAAACAAGCAATAGGGGAGGGACACACCCCATTCAATAAATTGTGCTGGGATAACTGGCTAGCCATATGAAGAGCAATGAAACTGGACCCTTACCTTACCATTCTTTTAGAATGGAACAACCTCCTTCAGAACGTCTTCCCAGATTTACTCCAAAGTGAAGCTGTGAGAACACAAGAAGGCTTAGCTTTCAACTAATGCTTGTTTTATTTCCATCTTTTAAAATATATTATTATAATAGTGCTATTAGCATATTACAGGAGGAAAACCATTTCTGTAAGTAGCTGGGAGTAATCATGTGAACAGTTTCAGTTTTTCCTGAGCAATACTCAATTTAACTCCCACTCGTCTGGTCAAATAAATACAAAATATTTCAGTTTTAACTTCTTTTTATCCATAATTTTCTCATTCTCTGTTTCATTTTTCCTCATCAGCTAACATCTATGCCTTTTACCTATATAACAGATACTCCAGTTTCCTGTAGGCATCTAATATCTTTGTCCACTCATGAATCTCATCCCAACAGGAAGGATAAAAGCATTAAAATAAAAAAATCAATTAGAGTTTTAAAATAGCCTACTTTATGTATTTTAAATACTTAGTGTAGAGGGTATATAATTTGTTGTGATTGGAGAAATATATTTGCATTTTATAAAATAACATTAGCACATGCTAATAAATCAATTTATACTTGTTCTTATTTTTTGACAATTTCCTAGTTCCTTTCACATTTGAAATCTGAGCATTGACATCCAGAGTTTGTAGTGTGAAAAGCATTATTAGTACACATAAACTCTTGTAGGTTTACTACTTTATGTTAAAATTAATCTCAACCTCAGAATTTCTAGACTCATTTGACTAGACTATCTATATTTATCCCTTAATGCCCAATTAACCTTAATTTTTCTTAAGTTTATCAATCTCAGATTCTGTTCCAATGACATTGTAGGATAAGTGGACATGTTGTGTTATGTATTATGTGCTTTAGTGTTTAAAAATGTCTCGGTAACTTCAAGAGGGAATTGCCAAAATAAATCAGAATTAGAGTCTCATTAACGGCACACCAAATTCTCAGTAGAAAAAATTTGAGTATTGTTTGCAATTTTTATTGGGTCATGAATTCGTAGTTATTTAACATTTAGAATGTCACTGTATCTGAATTTCAGTGGGTAAAATACTACATTTGGATTAAATAAAAACCAAAAGTGTTATTCGTGTGTGTATGTGTGTTCATGTGTGTATAAACTATGCTGTAATAAGAACTTAATGTTCTGGGCATCTGAAATACTTTATTTAAGAAATCACATATTTTACTATGTACTTATTTATTATTACTCTAGCTGTAATTATTTGGGGTCTAGATAGGATAGGCTTTTTTCATTCTTTCTAGAACAAATGCTTATAATCTCCTTAGTAGTCATGTAACCTTTTTGGTGGTGGTGTTGTTTTGAGACAGGGTCTCACTTTGTCGCCCAGGCTGGACTGCAGTGGAGTGATCACTGCTCACTGCAGCCTCGATTTCCCGAGCTTAGGTGATTCTCCTACCTCAACCTCCCTAGTAGCTGGGACTACAGATACTTGCTACTATGCTCGGTTAATCTAAACATTTTTAATCCCTCTCCCCATTTGTATGTTTGTTAGATTTTAAAAGAATGTCATCTTATTTCCAAAAAAAATAGCAGTTTGTTGCAATCCAATTAGAACAACTTAATCGTTATACCCCCAAAGGCACTTGACTGCTTTCTGACCAGGGGGGAAGAACTTGAATTTCAAATCAAGTAAGTACCAAATAAGTAAATTTGCTTCTTAAACATCTCATCTGGATTTTAACAAATAACTTTCTCCCAACCTCTATAAAACAATAATTGCATACTTAAAACAATAAATTTGTATTTATTTTATAAAATAAAAAGTGAATGCTATTAACTGACATTTCTCCTTTTACAGTCTAGCCAAAGAAAATGAAGACATGATAAAAAATTATCATGTATTAAATTAAAATATATTATTATAATAGTACTATTAGCATATTGCAGGAGGAAAATCATTTCTATAAGTAGCTGGGAGTAATCATGTGAACAGTTTCAGTTTTTCCTGAACATTAACAATACCAATTTTAACTCCCACTCGCCTGGTCGAATAACTACAAAATATTTCAGTTTTAACTTCTTCTTATCCATAATTTTCTCACTCTGTTTCATTTTTCCTCATCAACTAACTTCTATGCCTTTTACCTATGTAACAGATACTCCAGTTTCCTGTAGGCATCCAATATCTCTGTTAAATTTTAAAAGAATGTCATTTTATTTCCAAAAAAATAGCAGTTTGTTGCAATCCAATCAGAACAACTTAATTGTTATACCCCCAAAGGCACTTGGCTGCTCTCTAACAAGTTATAAAAAAAAAATCAAGAAATTTTATAAAACTTTCTGTCTGCTCTTTGAATAGGATTTCTTTAAAGTATATAAGATGAATAACCCTGTAGGGATCCTAGTTTTCATTTTCAGATTATAATCTTATTCTTTTCAATCACTTAAACTTTGTATTAATTTTTAGGAGAATAAAACATTGGAGATACTCAGTTTTTTTTTTTTTTTTTTTTTTACCACAATAAAAACTTACCTTTTTTTCATTGACCTCTTCATGAACAATTACTTTATAAACTGGCAAGAGTCATCCTCCTCAACTCAATTCTGGAAAAAGGCAATTCCTTGAACACTACTGTGATAAACATAGAAAATACATTTTTTTCGGTGTAACATGGTGGAAGAGAATTAGTCACAGTAGGAAAACAAGAGTGATTCAGTAAAGATGTCAGAGTTATTCTGAAGCATAAACTGAGGTGATATCAGAAGCTAAGAAGCAGGTGCAATTGCTGCTGTTTTCCCCAATGCATACGTATGATTGGTGTGAAACTTAACTTTCTGTTCATAATATCACCTATTCAGGATGAACTTGACTATATACACCTTTGTTTCCACTCATAAACTCTTAAAATATTTATTAATGCATTTTAAAAATTCTTACTTTTGAAATAGATGTTTAGCCTTTACCAGATTAAGGATACCTAATGTTTTAGTCTTTTATAAGGACTTTTTATAATCAGATGAAGGTTATTTAGTCTCTCCTAGAGAAATATGAATATACCCACGTTTTTATATACAGTTTTCAAGAGCTTATTAATTCCATACAGCCCATGAACCCAGGTTACAAACTTGTATCAGAGATTACAAGATGTGAAATTAAATTTAAGCATTAAGGAGTTGCAATTAAGTAATTGTTATTACGTTGTGTGCAGTAAAACTGTACGTTTCAATAAGCAAGCATTTTCAAAGTGTTCTTCAGATAAATAGGTTGTTGCATGTGAAAATATTTGATACTAAAAGTCTTGCGTTGGCTCTCTAGTCAAATATGCTTTTAAGAAATGCTGCGAAAAACAAAAGTTGACAAATATAAATAGCTTTCTTTTGATCAGGATTCCTCAGACTCTTTATTACTCAAATGTGTATTTTGATTCTGTAAGAAGAAAAATAAGTTCAGAGGGTTTGAAAAATATATTTTCACGCTGAATTTTTTTGTTGTTGTTGTCACAAGAATATATATTTCTTTGAATCTCAAGAATTTGAGAAGTATTGCAATGAGTTTTTCTTTATTATTATTATTATACTTTAAGTTCTAGGGTACATGTGCACAATGTGCAGGTTTGTTACATATGCATACATGTGCCATGTTGGTGTGCTGTACCCATTAACTTGTCATTTACATTAGGTATATCTCCTAATGCTATCCCTCCCCATGACAGGACCCGCAAACTATCACAAGGACAGAAAACCAAGCACCGCATGTTCTCACTCTTAGGTGGGAATTGAACAATGAGAACACTTGGACACGGGGTGGGGAACATCACATGCAATGAGTTTTTCAAATCAGGCAACAAAAAATTTCTTTAGAGATACAACCCCATTAAGCAGCCCTTGTAATCGTTTGAACACCACTAAATTACATTTTGAGTCAAGCATATTGATACATTCTAGAAACCCTGACAAATGAATTCAGTAGATATTTCAAATTTTAAGTGGTACTGATGTGCAAACTTTTCAGTTGGGCAAATTCTGTAATGGTGGTATTTCTCTAATAACTACAATTACATGCCACGTTAGAGAACACAGGAACCTGAATTAAGTGAATATGAGGAAATTTTGAAGGCACTCCATGGATTAGACCATTGAATAAGAAGCAAAATTGCAAATTCGTTTTTTGAGAAATAGAGCCAACATTGTGTCTAGTATCTGAATGGAGGACCCTGTAGTCAGACCCTCCCTAACCTAATTTCAACCACTCTGATTCAGTAACTGGGTTTAAAAGGTAGCCATTTTGTGTTTCAGACTAGAGACAATTTTATGCATTTGTAATTCTACTTATTTGGTTTGTTTGGGATAATATTACATGCACATGAAAAGAGAGGCATGTTTTATGAATCTAGGGAAATTTCTAGGTTACTAGAACATTGGTAGTCCTATTCGGCAACCAAAACATTAACTATGTATAAATTCAGTCAACATGAGATTGTTACACCACAAAGTGATGCAGTAATAAAAAGACTGAGCTTATTTTACCTAAGTGTATAAGTTTTTTTTTTTTTTCCCGTGGAATAACTTCAACAGTTTTGAAACAATGAATTTATTAATTCATGGCGTTTAAATTCATTACTTTGGTGACCTGACAAATTTAATGATGATTTCAAAGTAATTACCTTTATTTGAAAGCTAACTAGGAGAATTTAGGACAGAGCATATGAATGTGCTCATATATCTTTGAATACAAGTTTCAACTTCTCCATCTTGGCCTCAATTTCTGCCTTTGTCCATGTCTCTTTCTTTGATATATATCTCTATATCCGTATACACAGCTACATGGTATATCAGTATAAACAACCCCACTATCCCAGCCAGGATCTTGGGAAAAATGTTTCTTTCCTTTTGTAGACTTTTGTCTTTTCGCAAATTACTCTTTTTCATATTTATAAAACATTTCCAAACAGGAGTTATCCCTAACTTCTAAATTTAAAATGTGATTTTAATATCTTGGTTTCTTTATTTCCCAGGAGATTACATTCCATTATGGATTAGGTACAAATATATTCTATCAGGACCCGTAATTAGAAATGAAATTCCTTCCGAGTAGTTTTGTCTGTAGCAGAACCGTCTTACCTTTAGTTATGTGCTTGAACGGATGCAGCCTAATTATCAGCTCTCAACTGAAAATGAGTACCCCAAGCTCCAGCTGCTAACCTGCATTTTATTTGTTTTATTTTTCTCAGCAATGAGGCAAGTGTAGCATAAACCTGTGAGACACAAAACTGAGCCTGGAGATTCAGCACTTTGTATGGCTATATTAGGCAGAATATTGTAAAAGCAAACACATTGCTGTCTGTGAAGTTAAGGGAATGAAGTTTATACAAATCCAATATTCTGGTCAAGAGAAAGAGTAGGTATATTATAACAGTATAAAATTATAAATTATTGAAGAATTAGAATGAAAAACACAACTATAAATGAGTAACAATAATAATTTGACTTCCTTTTGTTTGATAAAATGTTTTTGGTCTTTGTGTTACTATTGACTAGTTATTGTAAGAAAAATTTCAGAAGGATTACTAAATAGACATTTTAACATTTTAAATTAATGTAGTACTAGAAAAATAAAATTTGATATGTATTATGTATGTTTCAATAAAATGTACCCTGAAGAAGTTATTTTGTAACCTTTCAGAATATATAAATTTGGATGGGAAAAATCTATGTATGAATGCTCCCAGTTTGTCTACTCTTCCTTTAATTGACAAATATATGAGAGATAGATAATAATCAGATTTGCTTGGTTTTCTATACATGGATTTATGCTTTACATTCTGTCAAAGGTTGAAATTTAAAAATTCTAGGTATGTGAACCTGAATGAGAACTGTGCCCTGAGAATCAGAAGATAAGGAATATTTAGCATGGGAATTCTGTTATATTTATTTCTAAGATTAATTTTCCCCTTGAGAGAGTCACAATGAATTGCTTTGAGTAGACAAAAGCCAAAACTGCCTAATTTTGACTTTGTGAATTGAATTTTCCTAATTATTGTATAAGTGACTGATATGTATCAGATTACTACTTAACCACTGTGTTCTAGGTTGACTTAATTTGGAAAACAAAAGCAACCATTTAGATAATGGTATAGAGTTTCACTAATACCAATTTAATGCTTTCACAGATCAGAAATCAAACATTAATTTTACCTGCCTTGTTTAATATTTGCCTCTTTTATTGTCCATAAAATTGTTGCAGATGCTCTCTAATACATTTTCTTTCAGCAAGTTATTCATTATATTTTTAACCTTTGAGAACTGGGTTCCTGTTTTAGCATAATGCATTTCAGCCAAGCTATATATTAGTGTAATCACTGATCATCCGTAAAATCCTCCATGGATAATTTAAATTTTTGCTAGATGTGTTGCTAGAGTAATTTATTGGAAGGAAATTCCATAGTATAATTATAAAAAAACATGGGTGATCTATTTTTCTCACTATCATTTTTTTCTCTATTGATTTCGGTTAAATGTATCTTTATCTTATTTTTTAAACTTCCAGATGGCACTGTATCTGCTTCAACTGAAAGTATGATAAAGAATAACACAATGAAAACTATGAGGAAAAAAAGCACTTGTAAATATGTTTTATCCTAGTGATTTGAGTTTGGGGGAGAGAGGGGAACTCCTGTTTGTCATATAATTATAATCCAATCAGCTGAGAAAAATTTTCTTAAGGCATTGATTCAAGTTGTACAAATGGAACACAATTCTTAACTAAAGAGAGTAATATTTGTTTAATTAAATTTTAGATTTAAATAAAGCAGACATGTATGTAATCATTTCTCTAACCAAAATGTATGGTACCACTGTAAATCTAACAAGTAGAGAAGTTTTTCTCACTCACCAGAGTCAATCATTACTCTGAATAAAGCTGTTTTCTAAGGCTCACATGTAAATAATCTGGAAGTTCCGTCATGGCAGTGGGAGGGGGATTATGATCATTTTGCTTCAATTCAAATGAAATATTTACTGAATGCTTATAATTTGGAATAGGAAACTGCTAGACTAGAGGGGGGGTTAGCCTGAATTTACCGTATCTCTCCTATTGGTGAAAATTTATATGGATCTCTCAGCCACAATCTAAAATTTTGACAACAGCAGCAAATGGAGAAGGGCTTGCACTCCAGGAGATAGTAGAAAGACCTCAAAAAGGATTGGTCAATTGCTACTAACAAGGGCAATTGTAGATTTAAAAGTGTAAATGTATTCTGCGTTAAAGTACAATTCATCTGATTGCTTTTCTGCCTCATGTAAAAAGACTTCTGCATACAATCTAGTAAGAAAATTAGGATTTAGATTAGAAATTGTACCCCAAAGAACTTTATAAGACTCCTTGATACATTGCAAATTCCCTTTTTAAAAAAATTTTGTTATTTTTTTTATTTTTTTCAGATTTAAGGTCTTGAAATACTAAAACAATAAAGGAATTAGTAATGATTTGATGACTGGGAAGGACACATCTATGCTCTTCCAAGATAATCTATGGAGGAGAGAGACACCCCAAGATGGAGAAGAAAAAAAATAGATGTAAATAGGAAAGGGAAGTGCTTCTGAGTTAGTCATAGGAAAATGAGGGCTCCACAGGATATCTCTGGTACCTACTGTCAGGGAGACTGCGCTTTAGTGGAGAACATGCCACTAAAGTGGCTGTTTACCATGTTTACTGCTTAGACACCCTGCCTAATTGAGGAGTTCCAGCACAGCTGGGAAGTATGACCCCAACCAATGCTCCCAGCTCCTAGGATGCATAAGCATTAGCTAAAATGCTTGGATACTCCTGTTCAGGGCTTTGGATATGAGGTAAGTAATGCCAGAAAAAACTAAAGATGTTGTAATTCATTCTGGAAGGAACAGCGGAGACAGCCTCTGATGCTGTGCCGTTTGTGATGGTGGTTCATCCAAGTTCCATACCAGTCACAGTGGTGGTGTCAACAGGGGCAGCATACAGCCTACCTACTATTCCTTTGGAATGGTTTTGGCTGCAGTTCTTGTTCCCTATTCTATTTCAACTCTTGCCAGTTTTCCTAGTCTGTTTCTTTAGTCTTCTCATTGATTCTGTGACATACTGCCAACTTTTCAATAATTTCTTTTTCATATGATGTTAACCAGAGTGTGGCTTCTTATATTTTCAAGTAGTAACTCTGACTGATGAACAAACTTATCAAAGATGAAATAATGTTGGAATAGGAGGAGGAAGACCCCTCCTTAGGAATAAACATACAGAAATGATGAGTTACATATAAAGAGGCAGGGATTTCTTAATGAAGATGTGGCCTGGAGTGGGTGGCAGTGTTCAAATCCAGTCTCTATCATTTAGTTCCTTTATGAAAATTGCCTAACCTCTTTAGACCTAACTGACGTGATTATCATTATTCTCTTTTACAGAGACCCTAAGTAGCCTGACCAATCCTGTAGATAGAAAATGCAGAGATTTATTTGAACATAGATGTATCTAGTCCCAAATCACATGCTTTTATCACCACACTAAATGGCCTCTCATATGCAGAATGAAGTTCAAATTCCTTTCATTTACTCCTTTCACTTCACAATTTTGTCCAGAACTCATGATGCCTTTGTGTTTAACCTAGAGTGGTGTCTTAGTTGGTCTATAGAAATTGTCCATTCAAACAAAAGTAATTTCAAAATAATTTATGTTACAGGACAAAAGCACAACTCCAAAGATCTTCACAGAATATGGTTGATTTGATAGAGAAGATACAATGGCCATTAAAGAAGAAAACCAGGGTCCCATATCCAAAAAAGATGTGTCTATGAGTAGGTCACACAGCATAAGCATTGCCAGGAAAACATTCTCATAAACCTCTTCTTGAGTTTTAACACCTGAAAGCATACTAATGCAAGTTATATCATATGGTCAGGGTGATGTGTAGGCTGTTTTATCTCTGAGTAGGTACTAAAAGTCTATTATGTAACATGTTCACTATTTTGCAGTCACACACCTGCACCATAGTATTATTGCTTTCTATCAGCTTCCACTCCTCTAAACTCTGAAAAATGTATCCTCCGATCTTGAGATGTATTTCTCATCATATTATCCTCTTTATTTTTTATTATAAAATCACCTCACCTTTAACAATCTGAGAAGCCACTTTAAGATTTATTAAAAACAAAAAAAGCAAAAATTGTGTGATGCCAGAGGTCTCTCAATGGGAAGCAGGAAGAGAAAGTTTGCAAACATTAATGTTAGTGATATTTAGCCAAGTTCCCATGTAGCCAATTGTAACAGCCTGCTGTCCATTTTTTTGTAAATGATGTTCTATGGAAACATAGCTCCTCTCATTTATTTAAGTATTGTCCATGGTTGTTGTCATGCTACAGTGGTAGATTTCATAGTTGTAACAGATACCACGTGGTTCATGAAACCTATAATGTTTGTTACCTGACCATTTACCAAAAAAAAAAAAAAAAAAAAAAAAAAAATTGCTAACTTCTGAATTAGAGGGATAGATGGGTTGGATTAGGAAGAAAGTATGAAAAGAAAACTGAAGAGGCCTGAGCCTGCATATAAGGAATGTCTGTATACTAGGACTTTTTTCCCTTTCATTTTGAAGATATTACTGGCACTTTTACATTTACACAGAAAGGATAAAAGGTTCATTAAAGCAGCTTTCTAAAGGATAGTAGAGATGAAAGTGCACCCTTTAGTTCAGACCTTCTTTCTTTCTATGAGGGAAATAAAAGTAGGAGCAGGATATCCCATTGGTTTTCAGCATTTAGCTTTAGGAGACTGTGCAATTTCTGGCTATGGGAGGCATTTCACATAGGTAAAATTCCAGAGATTTCCTGCAACTGGTTTTATAGTTAAATCAGTAAGTGTCTATTAGTCAAAAACTTACGAGCATAGATTCTAATCCATTGTCCTAACAAAAGAAGGAATAGGTGATATAGTTTAACACTATGCAGTATATTTTAAGCTTCATTAAGAAGTTGAAATGACAAACAGATGAATTTGGGTGATAATGTTTTAATTTACCTCTCTATTTAAGGATCTAGCCTAATCACATTATCTCCAACAAGGAAGACAAGTCTTAAATTGCAAAAGGAAATTTGGAAAGACTGTCAGCAGTTGAACTAACTATTCCACACATGGGTGGTTTCTCAATGACTCCACATCTAATACTGTCTCTAAAACTTTCCGTTAAATTAAATGAGTGAATAATTCAAGAAAGAGGCACCTTCCTTAACACCGTGATGTGTTCTCCAGAGGACAGTCTTGATGATGGTGGTTTGGATTTAAGGCTGCATAGGTTTTAAGTTTGCACAAAAACTTTATCTCAGAGATGCATTCTAACTGGGAATGTTGTCTCTGAAGATTACATTTCTATTTGGGCATTGGCTCCTACATAAGTATTACTAAAATTAAAAAAATACCAAAACGTATTTAATAACTATATTTTAGCATCTAAGTGCCTGATAAAAATAGTCAATTTAAGGAAACAAGATTGTCATCTGATTTGGTGATTTCTTATTCAATTTGGTTCATTTCCATTTCATGTTGAGTTTTAATTGAAAGTCTTTTTATTTAAAAGACTTTTAAAAGCCTATTACTTGAAAGCAAATGAACCAAGTTAAAATATATTTTCTATTTTATTACTATGGTAAAAGCTGACATGACTTAAACAAATAAATTCTGTTTATCTTTTTCTAAAATATTTAGACCATAAAATAAATCGTTTTCTCTAAATATTCAAGGTTTTTTTTTTTTGAAATGGAGTTTTGCTCTTGTTGCCCAGGCTGGAGTGCAATGATGTTATCTTGGCTCACTTCAACCTCCACCTCCCGGGTTCAAGTGATTCTCCTCGCTAAGGCTCCTGAATAGCAGGGATTACAGGCACGTGCCACCACACCCAGCTAATTTTTTGTATTTTTAGTAGAGACGGGGTTTCACAGTGTTGGCGAGGCTAGTCTCGAACTCCTGACCTCAGGTGAGCCACCTGCTGCCTCAGACTCCCAAAGTGCTGGGGTTACAGCCACGAACCACTGTGCCTGGCTTTTATGTATGCATCTTGATGTGTTCAACATGAATGTTTGTTTTGCTTAAGATCACAAATAAAAATGATTTAAAAAGTATGTTTCTCTGAGAGACTTACAGGAATAATATAATGATGGTTTTCCATGCAGTTCATTCTTGACCTTCTGAAGTTTGTAGTAGAGTTTCAAGATGAAATTCCAGTTGAATTTATAAAATATTTGAACATAAAAAACTTAACAAATCATACAGATTCTAGGAAGAACATTTTTCATGATCTTTGTATACTCCAATCCTCACATTCAGAATCCCTGAACAGTAATGTGAACTAACCATCTCCATTTAACTAAATAAATATTATCTATACGTGTGTCAAGACTAACTAAATAAAAGCCACATTTTCCAAATGACTCTGTCTTAGAAAATATCTGTAATATAACAAACTGTCTCTCAGACCACAGTGCAATCAAATTAGAACTCAGTATTAAGAACCTCACTCAAAACCGCTCAACTACGTGGAAACTGAACAACGTGCTCCTGAATGACTACTGGGTACATAACAAAATGAAGGCAGAAATAAAGATGTTCTTTGAAACCAATGAGAACAAAAACATGACACACCAGAATCTCTGGGACACATTTAAAGCACTGTGTAGAGGGAAATTTATAGCACTAAATGCCCATAAGAGAAAGCAGGAAAGATATAAAATTGACACCCTAACATCACAATTAAAAGAACTAGAGAAGCAAGAGCAAACACATTCAAAAGCTAGCAGAAGGCAAGAAATAAGTAAGACCAGAGCAGAACTGAAGGAGATAGAGACACAAAAAACCCTTCAAAAAAATCAATGAATCCAGGAGCCGGTTTTTTAAAACGATCAACAAAATTGATAGACCGCTAGCAAGACTAATAAAGAAGAAAAGAGAGAAGAATCAAATAGATTCAATAAAAAATTATAAAGGAGATGTCATCATCGATCCCACAGAAATACAAACTACCATCAGAGAATATTATAAACAACACCTCTAAGCAAATAAACTAGAAAATCTAGAAGAAATGGATAAATTCCTGGACACATACACCTTCCCAAGACTAAATCAGGAAGAAGTTGAATCCCTAAATAGACCAATAACAGGCTCTGAAATTGAGGCAATAATTAATAACCTACCAACCAAAAAAAGTCCAGGACCAGACAGATTCACAGCCGAATTCTACCAGAGGTACAAACAGGAGCTGGTACCATTCCTTCTGAAATTATTCCAATCAATGAAAAAGAGGAAATCTTCCCTAACTCATTTTATGAGGCCAGCATCATCCTCATACCAAAGCCTGGCAAAGACACAACAAAAAAGAGAATTTTAAACCAATATCCCTGATGAACATTGATGCAACAATCCTCAATAAAATACTGGCAAACCAGATCCAGCAGCACATCAAAAAGCTTATCCACCACTATCAAGTGGGCTTCATCCCTGGGATGCAAGACTGGTTCAACATAGGCAAATCAATAAATGTAATCCATCATATAAACAGAACCAAAGACAAAAACCACATGATTATCTCAATAGATGCAGAAAAGACCTTCAACAAAATTCAACAGCCTTTCATGCTAAAAACTCTCAACAAACTAGGTATTAATGGAGCATATCTCAAAATAATAAGAGCTATTTATGACAAACTCACAGCCAATATCATACTGAATGGGCAAAAACTGGAAGCATTCCCTTTGAAAACTGGCACAAGACAAGGATGCCCTGTCTCACCACTCCTATTCAACATAGTGTTGGAAGTTCTGGGCAGGACAATCAGGGAGGAGAAAGAAATAAAGGGAGTTCAGTTAGGAAAAGAGGAAGTCATATTGTCCCTGTTTGCAGATGACATGATTGTATATTTAGAAAACCCCATTGTCTTAGCCCCAAATCTCCTTAAGCTGATAAGCAACTTCAGCAAAGTCTCAGGATACAAAATCAATGTGCAAAAATCACAAGCATTCTTATACACCAATAACAGACAGAGAACCAAATCATGAATGAACTCCCATTCACAATTGCTTCAAAGAGAATAAAATACCTAGGAATCCAACTTACAAGGGATGTAAAGGACCTCTTCAAGGAGAACTACAAACCACTGCCCAATGAAATAAAAGAGGACACAAACAAATGGAAGAACATTCCATGCTCATGGATAGGAAGAATCAATATCGTGAAGATGGTCATGCTGCCCAAGGTAATTTATAGATTCGATGCCGTCCCCGTCAAGCTACCAATGACTTTCTTCACAGAATTGGAAAAAACTACTTTAAAGTTCATATGGAACCCAAAAAGAGCCTGCATTGCCACGATAATCATAAGCCAAAAGAACAAAGCTGGAGGCATCATGCCAACTGACTTCAAACTATACTACGAGGCTACAGTAACCAAAACAGCATAGTACTGGTACCAAAACAGAGATATAGACCAATGGAAGAGAAACAGAGCTCTCAGAAATAATACCACACGTCTACAACATCTGGTCTTTGACAAACCTGACAAAAACAAGCAATGGGGAAAGGATTCCCTAGTTAATAAATGGTGCTGGGAAAACTGGCTAGCCGTATGTGGAAAGCTGAAACTGGATCCCTTCCTTACACCTTATACAAAAATTAATTCAAGATGGATTAAAGACTTAAATGTTAGACCTAAAACCATAAAAACCCTAGAAGAAACCCCAGAAGAAAACCTAGGCAATACCATTCAGGACATAGGCATGGGCAAGGACTTCCTGACTAAAACACCAAAAGCAATGGCAACTAAAGAGCTTCTGCATCGCAAAAGAAACTACTGTCAGACTGAACGGGCAACCTACAGAATGGGAGAAAATTTTTACAATCTACCCATCTGACGAAGGGCTAATATCCGGAGTCTACAAAAATCTTAAACAAATTTACAGGAAAAAAAATCAAACAACCCCATCAAAAAGTGGGCAAAGGAGATGAACAGACCCTTCTCAAAAGAAGACATTTATGCAGCCAACAGACACATGAAAAAAATGCTCGTCATCACTGGCCATCAGAGAAATGCAAATCAAACCCCAGTGAGATACCATCTCACACCAGTTAGAATGGTGATTATTAAAAAGTCAGGAAACAACAGATGCTGGAGAGGATGTAGAGAAATAGGAACACTTTTACACTGTTGGTGGGATTGTAAACTAGTTCAACCATTATGGAAAACAGTATGGCGATTCCTCAAGGATCTAGAACTAGAAGTACCATATGACCCAGCCATTGCATTACTGGGTATATACCCAAAGGATTATAAATCATGCTGCTATAAAGACACATGCACACGTATGTTTATTACGGCACTATTCACAATAGCAAAGACTTGGAATCAACTCAAATGTCCATCAGTGATAGACTGGATTAAGAAGATGTGGCACATATACAACATGGAATACTATGCAGCCATAAAAAAGGATGAGTTCATGTCCTTTGTAGGGCCATGGATGAAGCTGGAAACCATCATTCTAAGCAAAGTATCGCATGGACAGAAAACCAAACATGGCATGTTCTCACTCATAGGTGGAAATTGAACAATGAGAACACTTGGACACAGAGTGAGGAACATCACACACTGGGGCCTGTCATGGGGTGGGGTAGGGGGGAGGGATAGCATTAGGAGAGATACCTAATGTAAATTATGAGTTAATGGGTGCAGCACACCAACATGGCACATGTATACATATGTAACAAACCTGCACGTTGTGCACATGTACCCTACAATTTAAAGTATAATACAATAAATAAATAAATAATTTTTAAAAAACTGTAAAGTATCTAAAACCAAATTGATTCCGATATATCTATGGGTGAAATTTGCTACCAATGTGAATACAAAATGAGAAAAACTGTCATTATTTCACATCTTAAATAGTAGGAAAAATCTGAATTTATTAAAAATACTGAACAAAATATTTTAAAACTAACCATTGCTATCCAAAATTTCTAAATCATCTAGTTTTCATTTCAGAGGATGCTATTTGTCAGTCCTCCCTCTGCTCTTCCTTTATTTATTGGAAATGGCCACAGCTATTTAATGCAATATGCCTAAACACATATGTTGTGAGCTGAACACACCATTTTCTATAACAGCAACATGCTAGAAATGCATTTTAGATCTGATATAAGTAGTTTAGTTTATTCTATTTGTATTTGCCTATGTATACTTGCTTCTGCAGCTCACATTTCTCTAAGGAGAGAATAAAGTAGGAAATCTAATTTAAAAGTATAAGCTGTGAGCAGTTGAGGTTTAATTCAGGAATTTATAGACTCACCACTGGCAATAAGCTCTGAGGAGTACATCTAATATAGTGCATTATGGCAGCATCATTCAATGTGTTATATTTAAGTACTTGTCAGCATTTCTATTTTAGACTCCTATTTCCTGGTGTTCATGATTTGATCATTAAGAATTGCTGGGGCTTGAACAAACAATTTGTGAAGATTTAGTTTTGCAGCAAATTGTATAATTTTCATTTTTGAGCAGTAGAATGAATAACAAAGTTGCATGAAGAATAAAATCAAGTCAACGAAGTTGTACTTAGAACTTCACCTTGTAAAAGAAGCGGACGGAGAAATCACCTTATGTGGATTGTGCACTAAATATTCTGAATAAATAAATGGGAGAATGTATCAAGAAGTTGAGCTTGGAATTAAGAGGAAAGGCCAATTGAAAATGAAGAAAATCAATTTTTTAAGCTTTGTTGCAGTATACAATACATATTTAATGCAATTATCTTTGTTTAATAGGACAATGCTATGGAGAGAAATACAATGGTAAGCTTTTGGGAAATGAGTTATATAAAAATGTAGTCTGTTATTACCTGACAAGTCTAGGAATGATGAGCTTTGTGCTTCTTTGTGGTTGTGGTCAATAAACAGTTGCTGTGTTGGAGAGGCTTACATGTCACCTCAGAGAGTGGTGACTCCAAGCTTACATCCCAGCATTAAACCAGACAAAAACACAGACAAAATGTGTCTCTTATTTCTTTTGCTAGAGCAACAAGATTGAAAAGCTGCATAGTAACAGTGGATGTAAAAGCCAATAATCTGATTTATAGTATAGAAAGAGACAGAAAAAGAGTCCCATAACATTGTAGTTTTATAGTGTATGGTTTCCTTAAACAACTGTGGGCACCAATTGGGTTGAATTAACTCTCCTTCTTTTCAGGAAAGTACCATAATTCCAACTCCTTGAATTTTCTGTATATGTTCATATACTATGATTCCATTCCATGGCATCAGTTACATATTGCAGGTTGGGTTCCAGACCTAAGCTAGGTCAATTACAAACTCCTTCCCAAAGATTTAGAATTAGGAGCAAAGGAGAGAGAGACAGAGGACAGTATTTTGCTTAGAGAAAGAGAAGGCAGCAGACATGCAGAGAGATGTAAAGATAATAGAGCAG
Source organism: Chlorocebus sabaeus (assembly GCF_047675955.1). NCBI lineage: Eukaryota > Metazoa > Chordata > Mammalia > Primates > Cercopithecidae > Chlorocebus > Chlorocebus sabaeus. Next base: position 80,325,066 of record NC_132916.1, read on the forward strand.
AATCCTAATAAGTTCCTGGTTCTAATTTGTTCCTGAGGTTGAGCTGCCTATCTGTTCTTGGATTCTCTTGATATTCCAGTGTCCATTAAATAAATCCCCTTCTTGAGTTAAAGCTTCTTAGCTTCCATTACTTGAGCGGGGATCCTAACAAACATACAAGTTAACAAGGCAATACTGATAAAGTGGCAGCCATTCAGTTTCACAAAGGTATAAGACTTGATTTATTTCTTGGATCTCCCATATATTCATCTTTACATACTGGGGATCAACTTGATTAACTATTAACTATCTATTGATTAATTGATCTTAGCGTCTTATTCAAAAACAATCCAGATTAATTGAAGCCTACTTTTGTCATCATGATTTTTCTAATTTCCCCCCTCTAATTACCTATTACTTTGCTTGTTTCTTAGCATAACTTTTTTTTCAATATCTGAACTCTAAAGCCCTGTTATTTAGGTGAGATATAAAATCTTCGGTGTGATCCAAGTCTTTGTGTTTGGATTCTTTTGATTATAGAAGACAAAGGTAATACAGAAAGAATGAAAACCTCAAATTGAATTAAAGAATAAAGAGTACTTTTCAAATCTGGGCAAAACGATAGGAGTTATTTCCGAGGAAACCAAATCTAGCTACATTTTTAGGCCCCCATCTCCCGTGGCCCCCCAAAACTCTAGATTCTTTCAATGAGATAGCAAAATGACTACAGTAATTCTAGCTTTCATATAACACATTATACCATACTGAGGAAAATTGAGACTATTGTCCAGTAGTTCCTGGAAAAGGCATGAAATTTTTTTCTATGCTTTGTCCTATACTGGGTCAGATGACCATCTGGGCCTAAAAGAATAAAATATACAAAATTTATTTAAAACAGTAAGGCTTCACTCTTAAAGTCAAGAGAAAAAGAAAATTTCAACCAAAATGCAGTTCTGTTAATAGGGGAGACAAAACCTCTCAAAAGATAATCATACCATCATCCCTAGTGATATAAAGAGGAAAAAGATGTCGAGAAGGCAATTAGTAAATGTTGACAGTACCATATGTCTGCATTGTTTCACAGAAGCCGTGTCACTTTAGAGATCTTGGATCAGGTGGTATGAAATTTGTGAAAGAAGATAAACCATGGATGGGCTTCCGAATCAGAAAGGTGCAGGATATAGGAAATCTTATGGTGACATAGGCCGTAATTAAACAAGCAGGGAATTGTGAGAATACAGACCCCTAGAAACGAGGCAGGAAGGACACAGAACTGCTAAAGCAGAAAATGGCAATAGCAGGAAAGCTGGGAGAATGTGAGCACCCCAAACTGGGATTGAGCTCCCTTGGCCGCAGGAAAATGGAGGAATGAATCTTGAAAGAGAAGAAAGTCTCAGAAGCATTTGCTAATAAGCAGAGTATTATAATTTGCTAATGGAGGGAAGGATTGGGTACAAACTTCAGAATGTAAATAAAATTATACCAGATGACAGATGTATTCCTTCATCCCTTCACTCACCCATTTTATAAGTTTTTATTGTGTACCTACTGTGTGCCAGGTCCCATACTGGCTCCAGAAAGCACAAATGTAGACCAGACAGGATTCTGACATCATAATGCTTATAGTTAAGGGAATTTACAATTACATTATAAAATGTACTCTAAAAATGTCTACCCAGATTACTCTGAGAGAAAATCAGAAGGGCAGCTCATTCATCCTACAGATGGAAGTCTTGGAGGGCTTCTGACAGTATGGATTCTAAGAAGAATCCTGATAAATTAGTAGAGCTGGGAAAAGTATTCTGTACGGAAGAACTGCTTTTGTGCAGATCCTGATATAATAATCAGATCAGTCATCTTCCTATTTTCTCCTCCAGTGACAGAAAATAATTACATTATTCAAGAAGAATAATAGATACGGTCTTCATAAACTGAGGTCTGAGAACTCCCAAATAGTCTATAAAGGTCCTTGTTATGGACTGAATATTTATAACCCCCTTGCGCAACTCATATGTTGAAAACCTAACACCCAATGGGATGGTATTAGGAGGCGGGGCCTTTGGGAGGTAATTACGTCATCAATTGGAGCCCTTATGATAGGATTAGTGCCATTTTAGAAGAGAAATGGGAAAGATTGTTTGCTTTCTCTGCTTTCTGCTACCTGAGGACTCAGGAAGAAGATGATTATTTGCAAACCAGGAAGAAAAGCTGCACCAGATACCTAATTGCTAGGCACCTTGATCTTGGACTTCCCAGATTCCAGAACTATGAGAAATAAATGTTTGTTGTTTAAGCTACTCAGTCTATGGCAATCTGTTATAGCATTTTGAACTGAATAAAACAGATTACAAAAAGTCTGTGAACTACCATTACCCCTGCCAAGTGTGCTTGTGTGTGGAGTCTTTATCTGAACAAACATTCTAACACAATTATCATATCTGCACAGGAGTCTATGACACAAAACAGTTCATGAAGAAAATTTAAAATTTCTGCTCTGTGGAAGATACTGCCAAGAGAATGAGAAGTTGGGAGATGATAGTTGTGAAAGATATATATGATTTTAAAAAAGCGCCTGTTATCCAGAATATATAAAGAGCGCTTAAAAATAAAGTAATAAAATAAAATAATAAAATAAAAACTCAAAAATAAAATAATAACCCAATGAAAAGAGGGCCAAAGACCTCCACAGACATCTCATCAAAGAAGATATTCAGATGGCAAATAAGCATATAAAAAGATACTGCACATCTACATCATCGAGGAAAGGCAAGATTAAGATGGCATGACAATGGCACATCACTACAAACCTATCAAATAGCCAAAACCCACAACACTGTAACAAGAAATGCTGGCAAAAATGTGAAGCAACAGCGACGCCTATTCATTGCTGATGGGAATGCAAAATGGTACCACCCACTGTGGATGACAGTTGGTCAGTTTCTTAAAAACTATGCTTACCGTTGCCCACACAACACTGCAATCCCTCTCCTTAGTGTTTACTCAAAGGAGGAGAAAGCTTATATTCATACAGAAACCTGCACGTGGATGTTTTTAGCAGTTTTATTCACCCTTGCAACAACTTGGAACTAATCAAGATGTCCTTCAGTAGGTGAATAAACAGTGTTGCCTCCAGTCAATGAAATATTACTCAGTGCAAAAAATATTAAGCTAACAAACCACGAGAAGACATGGAGAAAACTTAAATGCATATTACTAAGTGAAAGAAGTTAATCTGAAAAGTCTACATGCTATATGATTATCAATGCATATTACTAAGTGAAAGAAGCCACAAAAAGACATGGAGAAAACTTCAATGCATATTACTAAGTGAAAAAAGTCAGTCTGAAAAGTCTAGATGCTATATGATTCCAAATATATGACATTCTGGAAAATGCAAAACTATGGAGAAAGTAAAAACAGCAGTGATTGCCAAGAGTTGGAGAGGAAGGGATAAATAGGGCAAAGGACAGAGAATTTTTAAGGGCAGTGAAAATATTCTGTGTAATACTATAATGCATATCATTAGTATACATTTGTCCAAACCCACTTTGCACAAGAGTGAATTTTAATGTAAACCATAGACTTTGGGTAATAATGTATCAATATGGGTTCATCAATTGTTACAAATCTACCACTTGGTGCAGGATGTTGATAGTGTGGGAGGGCAGAGAGCATACGGGAACTCTGTACCTCTGTACCTTCCTCTTAATTTTACTGTGAACCTAATACTGCTTTAAACAAAAAAGTCTTATTAGTATTATTATTATTTGGTAGACAGAAAACTTCAACAATGCCAGCTTTTTACATGTTCCGTCATTATTTATACCCTTTAAAAACTTTAATTCTACTCTTAGAACAGAGCTTTCTGCAAACTTCCTTCACTCTCCTCCTCTCACTTTCCCAGATTGTATTGTCTCCTTGGGACTAGCTTCTCTGGTGTTTTGTCTTGGAAGCGAGAGAGAGAAAATTGCTAACATCACTTTTTATTTGATTTTAACTGCTGCTGTAGTTCATTTCATTTGGACATGAATAAAATGGAGCACCCATGTGCTCTGCTGCTGAATGGCTTGCCTCCATGGAGATCCTGGAATCCTAAGGAGATGGGCTGCCTGTCTCTACTGAACTCCAAGCAGTGACATCTCAACACCTGCTATGACCCATGTGCCTCCTTGTTTGCTGTGCAGTCTGGTCTTGGGACTTCATTTCTTCTCTCCTCTTTACAGGCATGATGGATACACGGATTCATTCCATAGTCTCTGCAAGCTAGGAGCTGGGAAGTTAAGAGTGTGGTACTTTCCATATGGTAGTTTCCCCTCCAGACCAACTGACCCAAGTGTTTTTTTTCCCCTGTGCTAGATATGGTACAGAAGATTTATTAAACCTACTGCCTAAGCAGACTATGCAATAAGGAGTGAAATTTTAGTCCTCCCTTATTGAAGAAAACCCCAATATCTTTGAGCCTTTTTCTCCCAGTTTCTTTGCCCCTTTTGCACTTTCTTTGGATTAGGAGAATGTAAATATTATCTCTCCTGCTCCTCGGAGGAGGGAGAAAACAGCTTTTCTTCATAAACAATGTACTCCTCACAAGGTTGAGGGATTTCTTTCCTTCACTTCAGATGATGGGGTGGTGAACTAATGGAGGTGAATTCTGGCATCTGACAAGAGACCCAGTAAATGTTGTGGTTTCAATTGCTGGTGACTCCTTTACAATATGACATGATTTGCTGTTTTCAACATACTCATACCTGGATTACTCTCTCCAGTGCTCACAGCTGGGCCCATTGTTCAACATACTTGAAGATCCAGCCTCCCTCAAGTTCAATAGATAATCAAGAGGGAGAAATGAAATAGTACAGTCAAGCACCACAGAGTGAGGGATATTAATAATTAAGCTTCTTTCTTTTTGAAGGTGGATGTAAAGCCTTAGTATAGATCCATGCGCCATTATTGATGAGATGCAGGTATTTCCCAGTTGTGGTAGCGTGACTCTGAAGCAGCTGAGAACTGAAGTTGATGTTGCAGATCCATTGCCTTAGGACACAAGGCTACACGGTGTCTTTGTGAGCTGGAAATGAGGAGTGGGTGGGACAGAACACAGCACTGTGCTCAAAGGAGTGAGAGTCACCATCGAGTGTCTGCTGAGCTGGCACAGGAAATATTTAATAAGATGAACTATAGGACCTTTGTTGATTCTGGTCTACTTTTCATTTATCTGAATGGATAACTGACAGTCAGGAGCCAAGCATTCTATTCAGCAGCTACTTTGGATATTACTACCAGATTTTTAAATTTAATCACAGACTGAGACAGACTGCTGCCTATTTCCTCTTTCAAAATACCTTTTTCCAATTAATCTGTAAATGACCTCATTTTAGACTCTGTAGTGGAAAATTGTCACTTATTATTTCCTATCCATGACCTGCACCACATTTCCCATTTGTAGTGTGGGGGAAATTATCTTATGTCTTAGTGAAAAGCAGAATTTGCTACCTAAACCCAAGGCTGAAAACATGAATGCTCACGTTTGCCAGTGCCTCTCTGAAACCTGAGCATGACCACCTGACCTAGGCTTGGCTGCTCAGATGCATGCACCCTGAACTTTGATGTAAAGACGCAAGGTGGTAGTGGGTGATGGCTACACTGGTGGCAACATCTAATCTCCAGCAATGGCAGATTTTTCAGTGGGGCTTGAAGTGCAGTCTCCCTGATTTGGACCAATTTTTGAGCTTGTTTACCCAGCATTCTAGGTGATTCTGTGAACTATTCCTAATCCTATTCTTAAATCAACTGAAGACAATTTCTACACTTGCAACTAAGAAGATAAAGTGAGTTTTTTCTCAACATGGCTTAAGAGGGACACCATATTCTGCCTGGCTGAAAAAGGTGAGTGAATTTCTATTATCCACCTTTTTTTTTTTTTTTTTTTTTTTTTTGAGACAGAGTCTTGCTCTGTCACCTGGGCTGGAGTGCAGTAATGTGATTACAGCTCACTGCAACCTCGGCCTCCTGGATTCAAGTGATTCTCCTGCCTCAGCCTCCCAAGTAGCTGGGACTATAGGTGTTTACCACCATGCCCTGCTAATTTGCGTATTTTTAGAAGAGATGAGCTTTCACCATCCTGGTCTCAAATGATCTGCCCACCTTGGCCTCTGAAAGTGCTGGGATTACAGACATGAGCCACCTTGCCTGGCCTCTACTATCCGCTCTTCTGCTGAATTTTCTCTCTAGTGATTTTCTTACCCAGGGCTATACTCTGGTCAATCCATTTTATTGGGTAGAAAATAAACTCAATAAATGACCAATATGGAATATAGAAGAAATAAAATTAATATAGTCATGTTTATTAGGTAAATATTATTTTCTTAAGAAAACATTTTAAAAAATTAATTGTACTTATAGAGATGAGTGCATTTATTAGTGGTGATGATACAGGTGCATGCATTTGTCAAAACTTATGACACACTTGAATATGTGCAGTTTATTGTATGCCAATTATATCTCAATAAAGCTGTTAACATTTTTATAGTGTGCAAATATTTCATTAGTAAAATTTGCTTTTGTAATTAATATGTATAAATCTTTATATTATATAAATTGTCCAAAGAATATTTTAAAAAATAATTTGTAAAGAATATACCTAATTGAAAGATGTAAATGTTACAGGATCCTTGGAGTGTCATTTCACCTGCCAAAAACCTGTGTGGCCAGTGGCGCCTTTGCCCGAGTTCTGCACAGGCCCACTGGGCTTTTTCCACCCATTTGGCCTGGCAGGCTGCACTTGGTTTGTGCTACTGGCCTGGATCCCACACCTGTCAGGGGCCAGCCAGATATGGAGTGGTGAGGGATGTGTGAGTGAGCGTAGGATCTGGCCATTGTGCACAGCTAGACACACCAGCTGTGATGGGGTGGGCTGCTACAGGCGCCGGCTCCATGTGATGCTGTGGCTGGACCAGGCAGCTTCCACAGTTAGGACCACAAAATACAGTAGTGCCTGGAAACTTGGAGATGCCAAGAACCTTGCAGTCCCAAAGAGGGTGTCACAGCCCTGGCTCGGGGAGTTCCTAAGTCTGGGCTCTCCAAAGGGGCACAGCTCTTCTCTCCTCTCTTCTCTCTTTCTTGTTATCTGCAAGGTGCCGAGCAAGGGGTATATTCCAGCTGTGTTTGTGTTCCAGCTCTTTAGTCCCGCCATGTGGCTGGCCCTGAGTTCTTGTCCTGCATCCAGGAAGAATGAGGTATGCAGACAAGTGGAGGGACAGCAAGGTGAAGAGGAGCTTTATTGAGTGACAGAACAGCTCAGAGGAGACCCACATTGGGTAGCTCCTTTTTGCAGGCAGAGTCTCCTGAGTGTTCAACTGTTAGCAGAGAGGAGACCATGGCGTGGGTAGCTCTTCTCCTCAGCTGGTCATCTTGTTTCCTCTAGTCTGGCTGAGTTTGGGGCTTTTATGGGCCTCAGAGGGGAGGAAGAATATGCCATTTTGTCCATACGTGGCCATGGGTGGGCCCAGAAAAAGCACCACAAGTTCCCATTCCAGTCCATGGGACCAGCATCCCAGCCCCCAGGCTTCAGGATCTCCCTAATTTGAAGGTGGGGCTTCATGTCGGACCTGCCTCCTTCCACCTAGAAGCCAGTCTGCCTCATGCTGCTGTTCATGGTGCGTAGGCTGTTCATACCAAGGGGCACCTGTAGGCCAGCACTGAGCTGCCTTCAACACCCCCTCGACCTCCTTCCCATGCTTGTCAGTGCCCAAAGTTTGGAGGGGGCTGATGCAGCACTGGGCTGGCGTGTCAGTGCTGTCCTGAATGTATGCACACTCAAGCGGGCTGTTACAGGGCCTGGGCTCAGTCTCAACCTTGTTTGGATATCAGAGTGGGCACTGGGAGTGGGGAGAGGCCAGGCAGTGGGAGCAGATACCTCTGAGTCTGCAGTGGGTTCCTTCCCAGGTCCTGAGAGTGTAGAGATGCCCAGGTCCACAGCCACAGCTTGGGTGCCTACAGCTGCACCTGGGAGGGCAGGGTTTCTGCCTGCTCCCGGCCCCCAAGAGTACGGGAGTCCTGGGTCCGCAGCTGTGAGTTGGGTGGCTGCAGCTATGCTCAGGAGGGCAGGGCTCCTGCCTGCCTCTGGCTCCTGCAAGCTCCCTGGAGCACACAGCCCTGGCCATGCCTCCACAACTGAAGTTGGTGTCATGGCAGCAGCCACTCTACATGGGCCATGGCTGCCATCATTAAGTGATAATTTTAACATCGTTAATTGCCTTAGTGTATCATTTGGGGAATATAAGAGCCATCTCAACAAAGGAATTTTTTTCTGATAAAGGAAAAAGCGGACCCTGCCGGAAGAGATAGGCCTGACACACTTACAGCTAGGCTGTGATGTTTTCTTATTTGACGTTAATAATTTCACGGAAAAGGCCACTATATAACAACGATGGATTAAGACAAACACTATATCAATTTGTAAAAATCATAAACATTATCCAAGCCAAAATACAACTAAAGATCTCTCTATCCTAGCTAATCCAAGTAACTTTTGCTTTTTTGCCAAGTCACAGCCTAAGTCTCACTGTATTCTCAGCTTCTAGAAAAAAGTTTTCTGGACAGCATCTGTTCCACAACAGAGCCCTGCTACCTGAATGCTTTTCCAAACTTGCCTAACACAAGCCACAATCCTATAACAAGTCCTTCTTAACACTTTCTTACTAAAACATCCCATATCTCCTATGATGTGCTTTTTCCTTTGCAGTAAGTGAATAAATACAAATTTGTTCAATTACAGATATGTTTCTGGTCATCTTTGATGGAAAGGCATTGGTACTTCAAATGTAAATTTTGCTTAGTTTAAAAAGTACACCTTAAAGGAAAATCATATCTGCATTTTTCATGAATGCTTGCTTTTCAGGATCATTTTTTCCTTTCAAGATATTATATGCAATGAGTAATATGTTCCTAAAATTTTCTCAAAATTACAAAACTTAATGTGACACAAATAGGTAATGATTTATGTTGTCTACCAGAAATCAGAAATTTAAAAAATACATTTTGCAGGTGTCTTTTTGTAACAGATATGTTTTTCTCTGCTGCCCTGTTGTTCTAGTATTAATTTTAGAATCATAGAAGCAAATTATGCTTGTAAGGAAGAAGGCGGGTGCTATTCTGTTGCCTGAATGCCACTTTGCTCTTTAGATTTAACTTAAATGTAATTGTTAACATGTAGAAAAAGCCCAGATCATTTTTTTTACTTCCATAAAAAAGTTGCAATTGAATCTTTTAGTGTGAAGAGAATCTTATTTATATGACAGAAAAGCTCATATTCCTACCATAACAAATCTAAAGAAAAGAACTCTTTCGGCCTAACAAAATTGAATTTGTAAAAGTCATGTTGATATTACTATAATTTTTAAATATATCTGGCCTAGAATGTAACCGTATATCAACTGTTTTCTTTGATAATAGTTATAGATTTCTCATTAAAGATAAGTTTTATGCTGAAGAAATATGCTTTTGCCTTTCATCAATCATGTTGCTGTCAGCTATCAGCTTTGCACCAATCTGTATAAATTTGGGAAGGAGAATGAGAAGGCTTGCCTTTATCTGTACTTGCAAGAGATGAGAGAAAACATCCAATACTTCTTTGAAAAAGACCTAGAGGACGGTCCAATAATACTTTTGTTTTAGGTGTGCTCTTCTATCCTGCTTGTCTTATCTGAGAAAAGATTTGGTGTAGGTAATCTGTATTGATTTACCAAAGGGGATTTTTTAAAATAATAATTCTTTGTTTTGTTGTACTGCTTCTCTTTTGCCTTCAGAAATTTTAATTTTTTGTTCAAAATTCCTTAACATCATTATAATAACTGTGACTGACACCATTACCAACCCTATATTCTGTCTGTTCCAAGTGGATTTTCACTGTTTAATCTCTAACCTTGTCCTTAAATGAAGGCCTCAGACACAACTCTCCCATACTCTGTACCAATGATCTTACGCTTAGACAAATTAAAGAGTGTACAAAAGTATAACATTAAGAATTGTGGCTCCCTGCTGTCCCTGGACCCTTTCCCCAATGTTTTTCACTTTTAGTAGTTTCTCATAATTCCTGATAATTTCCAGGAAAAATATGTGTTTGCATATTTATCAGTATGGTTTTAAGGTCTCATACAACAGGAAATAAAATTCAGTTGATTTAAGAGAAGAAATTATTTTTTTTTAGCTTGAACAAGATTTTATTTTATTTTAATTAATTTATTTTTATATTTATTTTTTATTATACTTTAAATTCTGGGATGCATGTGCAGAACGTGCAGGTTTGTTACATAGGTATACATGTGCCGTGGTGTTTTGCTGCACCCATCAACCCGTCATCTACATTAAGTATTTCTCCTAATGCCATCCCTCTCCTAGCCCCTACCCTCTGATGTGTGTGATGTTCCCCTCCCTGTGTCCATGTGTTCTCATTGTTCAGCTCCCACTTATGAGTGAGAACATGTGGTGTTTGCTTTCTGTTCTTGCATTAGTTTGCTGAGAATGATGATTTCCAGCTTTATCCATGTCCCTGCAAAGAACATGAACTCATCCTTTTTTATAGCTGTATAGTATTCCATGGTGTATATGTACCACATTTTCTTTATCCAGTCTCTCATCGATGGGCATTTGGGTTGGTTCCAAGTCTTTTCTATTGTGAAAATTACTGCAATAAACACATGTGTGCATGTGTCTTTCTAGTAGAATGATTTATAATCCTTTGGGTATATACCCAGTAATGGGATTGCTGAGTTAAATGGTATTTCTAGTTCCAGATCCTTGAGGAATTGCTACACTGTCTTCCACAATGGTAGAACTAATTTAAACTCCTACCAACAGTGTAAAGGCATTCCTATTTCTCGACATCCTCTCTAGCATCTGTTGATTCCTGACTTTTTAATGATCATCACTCTAACTGGTGTGAGATGGTATCTCATTGTGGTTTTGATTTGCATTTCTCTATTGACCAGTGATGATGAGCATTTTTTCATGTGCTTATTGGCCGCACAAATATCTTCTTTTGAGAAGTGCCTGTTCATATCCTTTGCCCACTTTTTGACGGATTGTTTGTTTTTTTCTTGTAAAGTTGATTAAGTTCTTTGTAGATTCTGGGTATTAGCCTTTTGTCAGATGGATAGGTTGCAAAAATGTTCTCCCATTCTGTAGGTTGCCTGTTCACCCTGATGATAGTTTATTTTGCTGTGCAGAAGCTCTTTAGTTTAATTAGATCCCATTTGTCAATTTTGGCTTTTGTTGCCATTGCTTTTGGTGCTTTAGTCATGAAGTCTTTGCTCATGCCTATGTCCTGAATGATATTGCTTAGGTTTTCTTCTAGAAATTTTATGGTTTTAGGCCTTATGTTTAAGTCTTCAATCCATCTTGAGTTAATTTTTGCATAAGATGTAAGGAAGGGGTCCAGTTTCAGTTTACTGCATATGGCTAACTTTTTTCCCCAGCACCATTTATTAAATAGGGAATCCTTTCCCCATTGCTTGTTCTTGTCAGGTTTGTCGAAGATCAGATGGTTGTAGAGGTATGGTGTTATTTCTGAGGCCTCTGTTCTGTTCCATTGGTCTATGTATCTTTTTTGGTACCAGTACCATGCTGTTTTGGTTACTGTAGCCTTGTGGTATAGTTTGAAGTCACGTAGCATGATGCCTTCAGCCTTGTTCTTTTTGCTTAGGATTGTCTTGGCTATATGGACTCTTTTTTGGTTCCATATGAAATTTAAAGTAGTTTTTTCTAATTCTGCAAAGAAAGTCAATGGTAACTTGATGGGGATAGTACTGAATCTATAAATTACTTTGGGCAGTACGGCCATTTTCATGATATTGATTCCTCCTTTCCATGAGCATGGCGTGTTTCTCCATTGGTTTGTGTCCTCTCTTATTTCCTTGAGCAGTGGTTTGTAGTTCTCCTTGAAGCAGTCCTTCACATCCCTTGTAAGTTGTATTTCTAGGTATTTTATTCTCTTTGTAGCAATTGTGAATGGGAGTTCACTCATGATTTGGCTCTGCGTTTGTCTGTTATTGGTGTATAGGAATGCTTGTGATTTTTTCACATTGATTTTGTATCCTGAGACTTTGCTAAAGTTGCTAATCAGCTTAAGGAGATTTTGGGCTGAGACGTTGGGGTTTTCTAAATATACAATCATGTCATCTGCAAACAGAGACAATTTGACTTCATCTTTTCCTATTTGAGTACCCTTTATTTCTTTCTCTTTCCTGATTGCCCTGGCCAGAACTTCCAATACTGTGTTGAATAGGAGTGATGAGAGAGGGCATCCTTGTCTTACGCCGGTTTTCAAAGGGAATGCTTCCAACATTTTCCCACTCAGTATGATATTGGCTGTGGATTTGTCATAAATAGCTCTTATTATTTTGAGATATGTTCCATTAATACCTAGTTTATTAAGAGTTTTTTGCATGAATGGCTGTTGAATTTTGTTGAAGGCCTTTTTTTAGATCTATTGAGATCATCATTTGGTTTTGTCATTGGTTCTGTTTATGTGATTGATTACGTTTGTTGATTTGCGTATGTTGAACCAGGGATGAAGCCGACTTGATCATGGTGGATAAGCTTTTTGATGTGCTGCTGGATTCAGTTTGTCAGTATTTTATTGAGGATTTTCACAATGATGTTCATCAGAGATATTGACCTGAAATTTTCTTTTTTGGTTGTGTCTCTGTCAAGTTTTAGTATCAGGATGATGCTGGCCTCATAAAATGAGTTAGGGAAGAGTCCCTCTTTTTCTATTTTTTGGAATAGTTTTAGAAGGAATGGTACCAGCTCCTCTTTGTACCTCTGGTAGAATTTGGCTGTGAATCTGTCTGGTCCTGGGCTTTTTTTGGTTGGCAGACCATTATTTACTGCATCAATTTCAGAACTTGTTATTGGTCTATTCAGGGATTCAGTTTCTTCCTCAATTAGTCTTGGGAAGGTGTGGTGTGTCCAGGAATTTATCCATTTCTTCTAGATTTTCTAGTTTATTTGTGTAGAGGTGTTTATAGTATTCTCTGATGGTAGTTTGTATTTCTGTGGGATCAGTGGTGATATCCCTTTTATCATTTTTTATTGTGTCTATTTGATTCTTCTCTATTTTGAGAAGAAACTTTTAATTAAAGATTTTTTAGTATAGATAATGTTAGGAGAACAGAAAAAAAAATGATAAGACACCAAGAGCTTTGCAAAAACTAAAGACTGATTCTCTGTTAGGGATGAAGACAGAAAGGGAGGAAATCGAGATATGGAAGCCCAGTGAAAGCTAGAAACTTTCACGAAGCTCTGAAAATGAGTGGTCATGGAAGTTGCACCAAACCATAGAAGAAATGAAGTGTCTAACCTGTCTCCCTTCCTGCTGGTCTATCTAGGTAGTGCCTTCCATTGCCCTTCACAAGTATCAATACAAGTATCAACTTCTTGGGGCCACAGTGGAAGCAGAGAGGACCCATGAATGGATCTGGTGAGCTAGGGAACAAAAGAGAAAACCAATACACATACATACTTTAAATACATATATTTGAAATAATATATATTATTGAATGATGTATTATATATTTAGTTATATATTATTGAATAATATATAACTATAATAATATATATGGAATAATATATAATATGTATTTCAAATATATATATTTATATGTGTGTGTGTATATATATGTGTATTATTATATTATGTATACTCACGTGTATGTATGTGGGTATGTACCAAAGAAATTAATAGAGCTTCTGGTAACATTTAAACATTTTTATTTTAATTACATTTGTCAATCTTGAATGTTTCATGGTCACATGATGTAGGATTTTCCACTGAATTTATTTTTTTTTCTTTTTCTTTTACATTTTTTTTTTTTTCTGGAAAACTTTCTCCTGCAGATTCTTGCCCTGTTCATCTTATCTTCTTCACAACATCTATTTTTTTTCTTAAACTATAGAGTATCGTTTTGAATCACACTGTACACTTACTTATTATATAATATATTTGTGTGTATATATATATATACACACACACAGTTGTAATTCTTGTCATTTATGTGTTTGTGTTTATTTATAGTTCTTGTCTTTTCCCATTATTTATGTTTCTTGCAATGTCATTTTTTCCCTGTTTAGCTCAATCTATCTAACATGTTGGAGAGTTTGGTAAAAAATTATAGACCGTTGCTTGTTTATATTTTGGAGTGTGGCACCATAAAGGTTGATTGGGAGCTCTAAATAATCTGTGTGGTTGCCAAGTGAGCATCACTTTGAAGCTATCCCATGAATTAGACTGACATTCTTAAAAACACCATGCTGGTTGACTTCTAAAGTTCCACAATGTGTGATTGTTTATATTTTACTTCTTATTAGATTCAGGTTAAACATTTTTAGCAGTGATACTGCATAAATGATAGCAACTACTCTCATTACCATTACATCAGAAGGCATATAATGTGTGTGTGTCCCATTAGTTTGACACCACATCTCTATTTTTTTTTCTAATTAGCATTTGTTGAATGATACTTTGAGAACCTCTGAATATCAACTCTTTAATCACTTCACCCAATGCCACAAATAATAACCTTTTCTGGATTAGTTGCTGCATTGGTGGTCAGAAATCCATGATTTTCTGCTATCATTCCAACTAAATAGTTACGTGGCATTCTTTGGTAAAGAAAAGATTTTCCATTCCAATCTGCTTTTTGTAGCAATGATTTTGGATTGTTTATTATTATTATTCAGTGTGACATAATCTTTTACTTCTATTATCCTTTTTGATGCTCAACTTGCCCAAAGTTGACCACTGGAAGCTTCTTCAAGCTAATTTCTATCAACTTTCAATGTGTACCCATAAAATTTTACCACTTTTTTGTTTTGTGGCACCAATTGTTCCAAGTCCCCTTTTAAGTGATGCAGAACTCTGTGTAGACATTTCACGCTAGATCTGGGTGATTGGTGTGCTTTTTGTTACTGGGGTGTCATTGTTTCTAGGCTATTTCAGTGGTCAGAGAGAGAAGTAGTCCTAAATAAATCATGAATTCATATTGAAGTCTTCAATTCAAATCAAATACCATGGATCCTTCCTCACTCTTTCCCAATTATTTGAAAATTAATTATGTCACTGCATCTAATTGCAGAAAGGGTTTCAGAGAGTAATGGCTGCTGCTTCACTTCTGTCTCTACATATGCAAATTTTGGGGAGTCAACCTTCAGCAGGAACTACACTGGAAAGGGAATTCTGGAAAATTTAGATCTCTTTCTAACAAAGCTGTGTAAACTAAGAAAGTGCATTACTATTTTTCCTTTCCATTTCTGTGGTTTCTGCTTTATGAATTCAGCTTTGTCTGACATCAAGATTGCAATCCTGCCTTTTCATTGTTTGAAATTGCCTTGTATACATTTATCATTACTTCCTTTTAGTCTTTCTGAATAACATTGCTTTACATATCTCTCTATACAACAGAACTCAAAACCCAACAGAATTTCATTTTGCTTAGAAATTATTTTAATAGGTATGTTATGCCTACATAGTTAGAATCAACTTTGTCATACTGTGTTATTTTATAGTTACCATACATATGTTATATTTACTGTGTTTCTTCTATGTTGTCTATTTCCTTTTCTTTTAATGAATTTTACTTTTTATCCTTTTGAAAATGCTTCTCCACTTTTGCTTTGCTTTGTATTTTGTATATTGCTGTTATAAAATCTGATGACATTTGATTTTCTTCCTCTGTAAATGTCTTGGAGCTTCAAAGGATATTTTCTTTATCTTAAAGCTGAATTGAGGTACTTTGTTATGTCTCAGAATTGACTGTTCCATATCAGTTTTTCTAGGTATGTGGTAAAATTTTTCAACATGTAGATTTTGATCTTCTTTTGTTTCTGACAAATTTCTTGGATTGCATTTATTTCATTGATTTGTTTTTCTGTTTTGAGATTTCAATTAATTTTATATTGGGTTTTCTTTGCTTATAGTCTATGTCGAATTTGTTTTCTGATCCTGTATAACTCTTTCTTCACTTTATATTCTCTTAATTTTTATTCTTCTATTGAATTCTTGTTATACTTTTATCATAGGCTACCTTGAATTCATTGGGATTTTTTTCCTTCTGGTTTTGGATTTCTTTTTTTCTTATTTTTCTTCTATCCAACTTTTATTTTAGGCTCAAGGGGTACATATGCAGGTTCATTACATGGTTAAATGGCTTGTCACAGGGGTTTAGCTTACAAATTATTTTGTCAGCCAGGTAATCAGCGTAATACTCAATAGGCAGTTTTTCAATCCTCACTCTTCTTCCACCCTCCACCCTCAAAGAGGCCTCAGTTTCTGTTATTACTTTCTTTGTATCCATGTGTATTCAGTGTTTAGCTCCTATTTATGTAAGTGAGAACATTAGACATTTGGTTTTCTTTACTATGTTGGTTCACTTAGAAAAGTGACATCCAGCTGTATCCATGTTGTGGCAAAGACCATCATCTCCAGTGAAGACCATGACCTTTTATAGCTGCATGGTATTCTATGAGGTAATGTACCCCCATTTTCTTTATCCAGTCCACCATTAATGGGCATCTAGGTTGATTTCATGCCTTTGTTATTGTGAATGACGTTGTGATGAATACAAGATTTATGTTCCTTTGGGTATATACTCAGTAATGGAATTGCTAGGTCAAATGGTAGTTCTGTTTTAAGTTTTTGAAAACTCTCCAGACTGCTTTTCATGGTGCTTGAACTACTTTACATTCCCACCAGCAGTCTGTAAGTGTTTCTTTTTCTCCACAACCTCACCAGCGTGTTATTTTTTGACTTTTTATTAATAGTCGTTCTGACTGGTGCGAGATGGTATCTCATTGTGGTATCTTTCTTGTTTGTTTCACCTCTCGTGTTACATGTTGCAAGCTTTTGTCCTTTTTTCTGGCTTTTCGAATTTTATATTCTTTTTTATACTTAGAAATATTATTTGAGGATATATAATTCATATTGTGTTTCTGTGCTACATTTTTCATCTTGTTTATGGTTAGTTTGGATGAGAGAATTATTATCAGCTAATATGATTTTTCTTATTTTCCCATGTGGATGTTGGCTGTTTAATTTATGTTGGATTTTCTTGGACCAGGATTGTATTAGTCAGGGTTCACTAGAGAAACAGAACAAATAAGAAATGTGTGTGTGTGTGTGTATGTGTTTGTGTGTTGAGAGAGAGAGAGAGAGAGACAGACAGACAGAAAGAGACATTTCTTATGAGGAATTGGCTCACATGATTATGGAGACTTAGAAGTCCCATGATCTCCTGTTTGCAAGCTAGACGATCAGAAAACCAGAGGCGTAATTCCAGTTTGAATCTAAAATCTTGAGAAATAGAGAATTCAGTGTTGTAAGTCCTATTTCAAGAGTAGAAGACCAGTCTCCCAGGTCAAGCAGGCAGGCAGGAAGCAAAAAGCGGTAAATTTATCTTCTCTGCCTTTTTGTTCTATCTGGGCCTTCAATGGATTAAACGAGGCCCACTCACTCTGGGGAGGTCAATCTGCTTTACTGAGCGCACCAATTCAAATATAATCTCACCTGAAACACATCCAGAAATGAAGTTTAATCTGGATACCCCTTAGCTCAGTCAATTTGCCACATAAAATTAACCATCACAAGGATTAACATGCTTTTTCTGTGTATATGGGGGGAGATAGTGGTTTCAGCAGTTTCTATATTTTTGGCTAAACAGTGCCCTCTTTGACTGCTATCATGGAGTTAGGTTATTTAACATATGGTGTGTTTTGTTGGAGAGATGGTTTAAGTCACTGGGCCTTTTAGTTTTGTTCTTCCTTTCAAGTGTTTAATAAAGCTTAGTTTCCACATGTGTTTCCGTCTTTTCCTTCATTTTCGCGTCTTCCAGGGAAATTTCATTTCATCTCTCTCTTCTTTCAAAATGTTTTCTTCCCAAGACTGCCTCCTTGGTCCTGTGCACTTTGAACCCCATCTTTTTTAACCCCCAGTGCTAGTGCAGATCTCAGACTTTTTTTCAGTATTCATCCATTAATGGTGAGACTCATTTATTCATTTTGTCCTGTGTTTCATCAGCCACTAGGCACACTCTGCCCCTCTACCTTTTCCATTCAGCTCCGCTCTTTAGCTGGCATCGTTCTTACATATAACTTGTGAGCATTCTCTGACATCTAGCTATGCATCAAGGTCCCTGAACATGTATTTGTTTCTGTAATACACAGTCTTTTGGAGCATGTCTAGATACAGTTAGATTTAGGTGGCTGGTGTTATCATATCAGAATCATGGGGCTTACAGATTGATTTGTTTGGAATGATCTTTACCTTTCTTAAACCTTAACCTAAAGGCTGAGTTAGATAAGAAAAGTAGAAAAGATAAACAAAAATGAAAATGATTCAATATTTTTTCTTATAACATTTTATAAGAATACTGCCTGTCATGAAGTAAAAGGTAAATAAATATGTATTGAATATTAAGCAAATGTTACAGGAGAAAAACATCTGAATTATAGTCTCATAAATATTTTTATATAAAGTGACATTTTTCAGCTAAATATAAGAAAGAAGTGGGATATTTAAAGGAAACAGAAACACCACACTGGAACTATAAAATTCCGGGATTCTCTCCATTCTCCCAACAAGTCTAGGGAGGTACTCTACAAGAAAACACATACCATAAATGTCATATATTCTAGAAAATATCTCTATGAAAAGTAACAGAATTTTCTCATTACAATTATTTATTTTACAAATTCCAAAAAGAAAAGGTTCTTTTTATTTTATTAAGTGCAAAGCTTTAGTAGAGATTATCAGTATATCACTATTTAGTATAGATTATCAAATCAATGTCAATGATTCTCATAATATTCAGTATGAGTGTAATTTAATCAAATCTTATCAATACACTTTTCACAATCTATGCATCAATCAATACCAATAACAGCTCTAATGATACTCTGCCTATTTTGAATTTATGGTTATCTCTATATTTACCTTTATAATAAAGGCTAAATTTACTATATTATTTCAGAAATTTACTGCTTTTATGGTGCCATGCAGGTAATTTCTTCACTTTTAATATCTTTTTAAGTCTTTTAGGCACTTACATGAAAGAATTGTTAAACTGGGAAGATTAGTCAACTGCAGTGAGTCAATTTTCATTTTATTTTTATCCAGATGTTTTTGAGTAAGAGTCCTCTAATCACCATTAAAAAGCTGCTAATAAAAATAAAAGATAGATGTATTCTGTATTGATGAAATAATCATAAAATTCATACAAAGCAATAGTCTGAGCAACTGTAGTTTATCAATGTAACCCTGTCTCTACTAAAAATACAAAAATTAGCCAACCATGGTGGTGAGCACCTGTAATCCCAGCTACTCCGGAGGCCGAGGCAGGAGAATCGCTTGAACCTGGAAGGGAGAGGTTGCAGTGAGCCCAAAGCATGCCACTGCACTCCAGCCTAGGTGACAGAGTGAGACTTCGTGTGAAAAAACAAAACAAAACAAAGCAAAAAAATGGCTTATGTGTGTTCTGTTCCAAGCTTTTTAGAGAATTAATTTCCTGATAGAAAGTGCAGTTCATGTTGCATTAGTTGATTATGGTAAAAAAAATCAATCATTTTGAACTACTACAGCTTAATCATATATATTTTTTCTGTGTTCTCTTGTATTTTTTCATTGAGCTATACTTGACCACTTTGTCCAATTATTAATTGTATATCAAGAATAAAAAAGGCAAAAATAATAGCAAAAACAACAAGAATTATCTAGAATTGGCAATAATTGCATGTTGTCAAAAAATAGTGCAGTACTCTAAGCTGTTCTAAGATATGATGCACCTGAATGTATGTAATGCTATGAACAAAAGTGTTTGGCATGTTAGATTTTTTTACCTGTCAAATTCCTGATGTTTTTTCCTGGAATTTTATTGTCTACTACTTGAAAACTTCTTCAAGTAAAAAGATCTTCAGAGAATGACTTGCCTATCCATATGAGATATATGGGAAATAGAGCTGTCATTTACTGACAATATTTATGTTTTTGGTGAGTGATTATCAAATAATTATAAAAGATATGTAAATAAACTGCCATAAGTACTTTTTTATGTGTATGAGAGATGGCTAATTTCCCTTACAAAAAAAGAACTAAATTTCTAAAATTAATAGAGCTAGTGACATAGCCATAATACTACAATAATTGTGTTATGAATTACTAGGAAAATAAAATTTAAATTCCTTTTCATCCTTCTTTAAAAGCAATATTAGGTATTTTATCAATGAGTAGGCAGAAGTTTCCATCTACACTGTTAAATCCTATCACTAAAAATAGAAGTCCGGGATCTTCCTGCTTTGCGATGAGGCGTTGCGGCAAGCCAAGCTTGGAGCATGTCGAGGGTGAAACCACGTACAGCTATCTTCTGGTACCAACATCTGAGAATACTGGGGACAGACAAATATGGTAGTATTTTCCAGGATATCCTAAAATGTCAAAATATTCTTAAAATTTAATATATATTTGAATATTTATTTCTTTTTCTCAGGATAATTATGGCAATAATACATTTTGATCATACTAAACATAACTCAAATAATTCTGACCAATTTATGTATATACTCTCAGATAGAGTTCACATTTCAGAACAAAATGAATTTGTAAAGCTTATCAGTTCTGAGAAAAAAAAATCTCTTTAAAGATTGATTCTTACTATTTATTGTTACACCTAAACAAGAAAGAACTGTGTGTTAAATCTGACCAAGTACATTAAGACAATTATGATTGTGTATGATTGTACATCTCAATCGTATCTCTGTCTCAGAGAGTTATAAAAGAGCCATGAACACCTCCCTCCTGTGAAATAACATGTAATTATAAACAATAGAATTGTTAGCTTTAAAAATATGTGAATGCATACTACATTTTCTTTATCAATTGATTTGTTGGTGATGGACACTTAGGTTCCTTCCAAATCTTGGCTATTGTTAGCAGTGCTTTATTATGCATTGCATGCCTGAGTCAAAATATCTCATGTACCCCATAAAAATATAGACCTACTATGTACCCACAAAATAAAAAATAAGCAACAAATAAATCTATTAAAAGTTATGAAAAAATATAAATTTCAGTTAGGTTTAAACTTATGGGAAAAAAGATTAAAGTTTTTATGAGAGATAAAACACATGTGGGACTATCTAATACTGATTTTAGTGGAGAATGTAGGTAAGAAGAATGCCACTTGTTTGTTTCTAGGCAACATTTATATCTGAACTATTTATTGCTTATTTTAAAAGAACTGATTCTTAGGCTCCGTCTAGAAAAGGAAGTCATCCCTGATATTTAGCAAGTATAAATAAAAAAGTTGGAGTTGCCTGTTTTTGGGTTACCAGAAGAAGGATACATTATAAGATGACAGAGAATGTAAGTTATAATAGGGAAGAAAAGCTATGTAAAAGTGAATTTAAATAGAAATGCAGCCAGGTGCGGTAACTCATGCCTATAATCCCAGCACTTTGGGAGGCCATGGTGGGCAGATCACGAGGTCAAGAGATCAAGACCATCTGGCCAACATGGTGAAACCCCTTCTCTACTAAAAATACAAAAATTAGTTGGGCGTGGCAGTGTGCACCTGTAGTCCCAACTACTCAGGAGACTGAGGCAGGAGAATCACTTGAACCCAGGAGGCGGAGGTTGCAATGGGCCGAGATCACGCCACTGCATTCCAGCCTGGGTGACAAGAGCAAAACTCTGTCTCAAAAAAATAAATAAATAAAAATAAAAAAGAAGAATAGAAATGCAAATATGTTTGAAACTACATGTAGTGGAAGGTTGGAATAGGAATATTAGTGACAGGTTCAAAATACATTATCACTGGGCTATAGTTTGATTATTAACTTCTAGCATTTCAAGTTGGCTATTGTGAACAGTGCTTCTCAAATTAGAGTCCTATATCATATCAGTCCTATATCAATCAGCCAAGATATAGCTTTCTGTGCTTGTCACAATAGTACATAGACTAGAATTGATGAGGAACTTGGTTTCTCCCAAGAGACTACAAATGGAAATAACCAACCTTACAGTTAAAATACAGCTACTATCCATGAAAAGATATTCTGCAGGTGAGAAAAACTTATTTATTGGTTTGCAGTCTTATCTCATAAACAGAAAAAGCTTGACTTGGTGATTCTTTTGTCAGTTGGCATGCTTTGCTGAGCAATTATGGAAGCTTATATCCAATATTTTAATAAGTACAAGCTAAAGCTATCTCCAAGATATAGAGACATTGGCCAGAATTACATCAGTACAATATACTGATTATATTCTCAATTTGCTAGAGATAAGGGCAGCAAAGGAATAAGTTTAATGTTCAAGCCATCCTAACTTTTCTGAAAGTCTATAGGTGTGTGTTTGAACAATAAGTACATAGTGATACTAATGACCAAGTTATGAACTGAATTGTATCCCTCCCCTTAAAGAAATTTGTATTCAAAATTCTACTTCACAATGTGACTGTATTCGAAGATAAGAAAAAAAGGTAAGTAAGGTTAAATAAGGTCATAGTGTGCAATTTTAACCTAATAGGACTGTTTTCCCTTTAAGAAGAGGGAGCAACACCAGACCATGTTCTCTCTTCCTGCGGTCACACAGCAAAGGGGTTTTATGAGGCTATAGCAAGAAGGCAGCAGGCTACAAGCCAGGAAGAGACACATCTCTAAAAACCAGCCAAGATGACACTTGATCTTGGATTTCTAGGCTCTAGAACTATAAGAAAATAAATTTCTATTGTTTAAGCCACCCAGTTTTGCAAATATCTAGAATTAGAAATGCCATTTGGGGTTATGAAGGGATTTCAGAAACATTATAATTAGCAAAAACTGAGATTTCTTGGTTCTCTGAAAATTCCTTTACATATATCATTTCATTTTATGCCATTAATAATTTTATGTGGTATGTAGTCTTAATCTTATCAAAGACCAAAGCTCAGGAAAAGGTAAAGTAAGTTGGTGACATTAGACTGGTAACTCTTCACAGTCTGATTTCAAATCAAAGTCTACATGACTCTATAACCTAAATGCTCTATGACTTTACAAGCTTTGCCACCCTGTAACCTGTCAGAATTTAAAGCCACCTTAACACAGTAATCAGTAGTTCCCCAAACCCATATTGAAAACTACAAAACTGCATCTGAAGAGCCTTGTAAAATTACAAATGTTGTAAAACAACATTTTTAATTCAGTAGCTCTGGGATGCATCCTGTATTAGGCAGGATTCTCCAGGAAAGCAGAACCAATACAATATATACCAATATATATAAACACTGCACAAAGATGTTTATTAGAGGGACTGGATTACTTGGTTACAGAGGCTGAAAAGGCCCTTAACATCCTCTCTGCAAGCTGGATAATCAGGAAAGCCAGTGGTGTAAGTGCTGGAATCTGAAGGCCCCAGGACCAAGAGCTCAGATGTCCAAGAACAGGAGAAGTTGGATATCCTAACTCAAGGTGAAAGGGGGAATTGGCCTTTTCTCTGCTTTTTTGTTCTATCATATCCTTCACAGAATTGGATGATGCCTGCCCACATTGTTGAGGCCATCTTCCTTACTCAGTCTACTGACTCAAATGCTAATCTCTTCTAGAAAAATCCTCACAGACACACCCCAAAATAATGTTTTGCCAGCTATCTGGGCATTCCTTAACCCAAGTCAAGTTGCCACATACAATTAACAATCACAGGTTTCTAAAAGCAATTGTGATATTAATACAATTTTTTTTCATCTTTGTATTTGCAAGGTGATGTCAATAACCCTTTTTCTCTTTCACTACTTCTTTTTAGAGCTGCACTCTCCAATATGATAGCTACTGGCAGCATGTGGTTATTGAGCACTTAACTGTGGCCTGTGGGCTAATCAGAATTTAGTTATGAAATAAATGTAAAACTTATATTGAAACTTAAAGACTTCGTAAAAATAATGAATGCAAAATAGCTCATTAACAAATTTTTGGTTACCTTTTGAAATATTTTAGATATATCTAAAATTTAATGCATTGTAATGTATTAAATAAAATGTATTTTAAAATTAATATCACCTATTTCTTTTTTGTCTGATAGGATTACTTTAGATGATAAATTATATATCAGTATAAAATTAAGTGCTTTCTTTGAAAAGACATTTATTAAACAGCAAGAATTTTGTGGGAAGGTGATGAAAATGCTATTGGTTATATTTTGGAATGCCAGTCTATGAAATGTAATTATTTCAATTCAAAGGAGCTATATATTCAAAAAGAAAAACTAAGTGAAATTTTCTCTTGTGGTTCACTACTATATGTCTTTGTATTTCTTTTTTCATGCTTGGAATTGATGTTCTGATGAATCACATAGTGCAACATCTATGACAAAAGTAGCTTTAGAAAAGACTTTAAAAAAACCACCATTAGCCCTAGAGTTCTTAGCAAAGTTATTGACATCAGAATGTTTTGTTATAATATTAAAATTTTTCAAACATTCCTGATACTATTTATATAGTCATTCAAAGCAAAGCTAGCATGATATTCTTCTGTTTTGACTATTGCATTACAACTACATTATTTCTCGTTGAGGCAAGCATTCACCTGAAGATACATTCTGCTGAAGCATAGAATTTCTTATAAACTTCCTAGGTCATGGATTTAATGTAATACTGTGCACTGACTATAAAACCTTTTAATGTTCTTATATGTCATATTATTATATTTATTTTTCTTAGTACTACAGTTTTGAAAGTTATAAACTTCCCTATTAATGAGACTCACATCTGTTTCAAGACCTCTCATTCTTAGCTACACAACTCACATTATATATGTAGTTTAGGTTTTTAAATATATGCAACATTATGGTTGTTTTATAGATTAAATGAGAGAGAATTTACATTTTGAAAAAGATAAATGCTGGTAATGCAACTTGTTCACCCTTTCTTCCTCTTCTTTCTCCTTTTCTTTCTCATTTGGTTATTTTGCAAACACTTTGTTAGTTTAGGGATTCACATGTTTGCCTCACATTTTTAAATAGTTGTGTTTTTATACAGAAAAAACAAAATTTCTATTTCAAAGTGTATACCAGTGAGCATTTGGGTAAGAAAACACTTCCAAAATCTAGTAATTCAAATCAAAACAACTATTTAAGTGATGCATCTGCGGGATATATATTAGGCTAGTATAGTAGTTCTCTGCTATTGTGGATAACAAATTACCACAAATGTAGTAACTTAAAACAACAAAAATTTGTTATCTTACAATTTTGAAGATTAGAAGTCTGAAATATGTCTTACAATGCTACGATGAAAATGTCTGCAGAGCTGTCTTCCTTCTGAAATTTTTTTTCCCTTCCTTCCATTCATCTTCAAGAGGCCACTTGTATTCTTTGGCTCATAGCACCTTCCTCTCCATCTTCACAGCTAGCAGTGTAGCATCATTAAGTTCCCTTTTCTCTTTGATCTCTGCTTCTGTCGGAACATCTCCTCTGACATTCCTGCTTCTCTCTTTTAAGGACCCGTATGATTACACTGGGCCCACACAAATAATACAGCATAACCTACTGATTTTAAGATTAAATCACATCTGCAATGTCTCTTTTGCCATTTAAAATAATATATTCATGGGTTCCAGGGATAAGAATGTGGATATCTTTGGGGGACCATTATTCTGCCTCCTACAGCTGGTAACAGTTAAAGTCTCTCATGGTCCTACTTTTGAACTGGGGATCAGCTAGGCAGTTCTACTTCTGCAGCTAATTGCTGGCCCTCTTCCACTTGTTTCACCCTTCGTCTGTCGATCACAAACCTCCAGAAGGCCAGGCTTGCTTGGACACATGGCATGAAAAAAGAGTAAGGGAGAATGTCAGTAGAAGTATGCATACTGCTTAAGGTCCAGTTTAGAACTGACCACTCTATTACTTTTGTTTCTTTTTATTTTTTTGGCCAAAGTAAGTAAAACTATACCTGATACAAGTCGTGGAAAAACAGATTCTGCCTCTTAATGGGAGTAGCTGCAAAGTCAAATTGCCAAGGACATGGATTCAGGAAAACTCTTAACTGGGGCCATCCAGACAATCTGGCTATCACAATGGGTCACAAATATTCAAGTTTACTAAAAATAAAATATAATGATTTCCACTGAATAAATTGATGATATTGAATTTGAATCCATTTATTTTCTTCATGTTGCATAATTGTGTTAAAAAATTCCAATGTACTTAGGGTTAGATGGTTATAACTGATATCTTTCAAGTTATTAAGGGGGTTATAAGTGGTAGTCACTCAAGAACTCAAAATGTCACTTGATTGTAGCTAGGTCACTGATATGGTTTGAATATATGTCCCTGACCAAATCTCATATGGGATTCTAATCCCCAGTGTTGGAGGTGGGCAATAGTGGAAGGTGTTTGGATCATGGGGATGGATCTCTCTTGAAAGGCTTAGCCCAACCCTTTGGTGATAAAGGAGCTTTCGCTGTGAGTTCTGGTGAGATCTGGTCATGTAAAAATGTGTGTCACCTCTCCTCCCCTGCAGAGTCTCTCCTCTCTTTCCATGTGATGTACCTGCTCCCATTTTCCCTTCCTCCATAATTGTAAGCTCAGGCCTCCCCAGAAGCATATGCCACTATGCTTGCTGTACAGTCTGCAGAAACATGAGCCAATGTAAACCTTTTTAAAAATAAATTACCTAGTCTCGGATATTTCTTTATAGCAATGCAAGAATGGACTAATACAGAAAATTGATACTGAGGACTGGGGGATTTCTGTAAAGACCTGAAAATGTAGAAGCAACTTTGGAACTGGGTAATGGGCAGAGGTTGAAATAGCTTAGAGGGCTCAGAAGAAGATAGAAAGAGGGGGAAAGGTTGGAACATCTTAGAGACTGGTTAAACGGTTGTGACCAAAATACTGATAGTGATATGGACAATAAAATCCAAGCTGTAGAGATCTCAGATGGATATGAGGAACTTATTGAGAACTGGAGCAAAAGTCATGCATGCTATGCCTTAGCAAATAAATTGACTGCATTCTGTTCCTGCCCTAGGCATCTGTGGAAGTTTAAGCTTGAGATGTGATGACCTAGGATATCCGGCAGAAGAAATTTCTAAGCAGCAGTGTGTTCAAGATATAGTCTGGCTACTTCTAACAACCTATCCTCAGATTTAGGAACAAATTAATGACTTAAAATTGGAATTTATATTTAAACAGAAAGCAAAGTGTAAAAGTTTAAACAATTTGCCCTGGCCATGTAGCAGAGAAAGGAAGAGCTCTTTTGGAAAAGGAATTTAAACAGGCTGTGGATCAACCTCCTGCTAGAGAAATTTGCATAACTAAAACAGAGCCAAATGGTAATAAACAAAACAATGGTTAAAAGGCCTCACATGCATTTCAGAGATCTTCCAGGCTGCCCCTTCCATTGCAGGCCCTGAAGCCTATAGAGACTGAATGGTTTCAAGGCCCAGCCTAGAGTCCCACTGTTTGGTGCATCGCAGGACACTGCTCCACACATATGCCTGCCCTAGCTCCAGCTGGGGTTCTAAGAGACTCAGATATAGCTTGAGTTGCAGCTTTGGAGAATGAGAGCCATAAGCCTTAGCAGCTTCTATGTGGTGTTAAGCCTGTAGGTGCACAGAATACAAGAGCGAAGAACGGTTGGTAGCCTCCACCTAGATTTCAGAAGATTTGTGAGAAAGCTTTGGTGCCCAGGCGGGTGCCTGCTGCAGTGGGGAAGCCTTCACAGAAAACATCTACTAGGGAAGTTGCAAAGGAAAATGTGGAGTTGCAATCTCCATACAGAGTCCCTAATAAGGCGCTGCCGAGTGTAGCTGTGAGAAGGGAGACACTGTCCTCCAGAACCCAAAATGCTGTATCCATCAGCATCATGTACCCTGCATCTGGAAAAGCCACAGGCATTCAACTACAACCCATGAGAGCAGCTGTGGGAGCTGAACATTGCAAAGTCACAGGAGCAGAGCTGTCCAAGGCCTTGGAAGCCGACCCCTTGCAGCAGTGGGCCCTAGATGTGAAACAGAGTGAAAGGAGATTATTTTGGAGGTTTAAGATTTAATGACTGCCCTGCTGGGTTTCAACTTTGCACGGGTTCTGTAGCCCCTTTCTTTTGGTCAGTTTATCCCTTTTGGAATGGGAATGTTTACCCAATGCCTATACCCCATTGTATCTTGGAAGTAAATAACTTGCTGTGATTTCACAAGCTCATAGGTAGAAGGAACTCGTTTACAGACAAGACTTTGGATTTGGGACTTGGGATTTTTGAGTTAATGCTGAAATGAGTTAAGACTTTGTGGGGACTACTGAGAAGGGATGATTGTATTTTGCAATGTGAGAAGGACATGAGATTTGGGAAGGGCCAGGGATGGAATGATAAGCTTCTTTTCTTATAAATTACCAAGTCTCAGAAATGTCTTTATAGCAATGCAAGAAGGGCCTAATACAGCCACTCCTTAGTCTGACACCATCCTTTCTCAAACTACAATCTGATTCAAATAGCTAGCACTTCTTTTTGTGTGTTATTTGAACCTTAAAGATTTACTTGGGATATAACTACTACTTCAGAAGGAAGTGTCAGGTATCAGTGGTAATCTAGGCTCAACCACTCACCAACTTTGTGTCTTTGAGCAAGTTACATAGTACAATTTAGATGTTAAGTGCTCAATACATGCTACAAATTATCAAATGTACTTGTCTAATGATCCATGTTTTCCTGAGCTGCAGGGCACACCCAAGGAAGAGAGAAAAAAACTACAGGATATTTGGTAATGTAGGTCAATATATATACATAGTTGTGCCAACATTAGATTTGAGTCAGTTCAGCTAATTATCAGATTTTCATAGCGAAATAGGAATTTCATGGAATGTATTATACACACATGCTATGGTGTGACCTATCAATGAATTATCATTTTCAAATGTTTTTGCAATGACAAAAAGAGCTCTGTGCCATATACAGAGATTTTCTCTCAAGCCTAGGTGCCAAAGTTTTAGGCTGAATTCCTTTTGCCTTATCTAGGGGTCAGGAATTAGGAAGCACACAGATTAGTTTAACCAGTAACTTCTTTGTAAATTAATGACTAGGAAACAGTATTTGTTTGATATTGAATATCATTTTATGAAGATGTGGAATCAATAGCATGTGACTCATATGTCTAATACTGATTCTAAAAAAATTGCCATGTTAAAATTTAAAAATTACTGCACTTGAGTAGCTAAATTTAGGAATATATATAATGTGATTTTACCTTAATTTACCTCTTAAATCAAAAAGTTAGTTATATAGAAATTAGATTTCTATTCTCAAAATAGTCATTTTAAACACCTTAAATGTGTGCTATTACTATGGATGTGAAAGAGAATTCTTGTTTCATTATAATGTAAAGCTTGCCCTCTAGTGGTTTCAGGCTATTTATTCAGGGAAAACAAATTAATGGAATATTCACTACTCAAAACTCAACAGTGGTGTACTTCTTCTATTTCTTCAGGACTAGCATGCTAATAATATAAATATTATAAGCAAAATACCGCAACTCCTAAGGAAATATATATAAGGAAATTATGCCTTCTATAGAGGCCACCAATAATTTTTTAAAACAAAATATATTTTTAATAAACATGGAATATTTTATTAAAAGTTAAAACAGAAAATGTTAGGCTTCAATTTTTGTTTTAATTGTCAACAGTTCTACTAATATTGTGATTGGCAGTAATGTCACATTATTAATATGTCATCCATTGTGGCATATGTGACTTGCTGAGTCAATGGGATTAAGAAATGTGTTGATAAGATTGAGTCTATTTTACTAGCTTATTTGGCAGAAAGCACCAGATTTATTTTTTAAATTGCCTACCTTATAGTGAGTAAACATGTAATGAATAGATAAATATTTGGCTGAAAGACATCTGTTTAAAAAATGAATGAATAGAGGAAAATGCTTAATTTTACCACCTTGGGCTCTTACCATAGTGCCATTCACTGTAGACAGAAGTCTGAATTTAAACTAACACTTCAGCAATTTAAAAAGACAGATGGGGCAAGGAAGTCTCATCTACCTGTTAACTCCACTATTGAGAGTTGAAAAAATAAGGCGGTAGTTTGAAACTCCAAGATATATTAGCTATATTAGTTCATTATCCAAGTTTACCTTCTGCTGAACACTGTTGGCCCAGTTTATTTGAAACTGTTCTTATGAGTGTTGCAAAATTTTCATGTTCCTTTACTTAGCTGAAATACATATAAACTAATACCTTAGAAAGAAAAAATCATTTTTCTTACTCTGCATTTAAGAGAATGATATATAGGATATCTACTAATAAGCCTATATTTTCCCCATAGTCACATGACCCATCTTACAAAAATAAATAAATATTAAGGCTGAGTAGTATTCTATTGTGTATATATATACAGAGAGAGAGACACCACATTTTCTTTATCCAATGATCCATTGATGGACATTTAGGTTTATTTCATATATTTGCTACTGTAAATACTGCTGTAATAAATATAAGAGTGCAGTTATCTTTTTCATGTAATAATTTCTTTTCTTTCTTTTGGGTCTATACACAGTACTAAGATTGCTCATTTGAATAGTATTTCTGTTTTTAGTTATTTGAGAAACCTTCATACTATTTTCCATAGGTGATGTATTAATTTACATTCTCACCAACAGTGTATAAATGTTTCCTCTTCTCCACATGCTAGCCAACACGTGTTGTTATTATTATTATTATTTTTTGGTATTTTAATTATAGCCATTCCGAGTAGTGTAAGATGATATCTCACTGTGGTTTTACTTTGCATTTCTCTGATAATTACTGATGTTAAACAATTTTTTTTCATATGCTTGTTGGCCATTTGTATGTCTTCTCTTGAAGTATGTCTATTCATATCCTTTGCACATTTTTTAATGGGATTATTTTTGGTTGCTAAGTTCCTTGTAAATCCTGGATATTAGTCCCCTGTTGGATACCTAATTTGCAAATATGTTCTCCCATTCTGCAGCTTGTCTGTTCACT
Organism: Chlorocebus sabaeus; assembly: GCF_047675955.1. Classification (NCBI taxonomy): domain Eukaryota; kingdom Metazoa; phylum Chordata; class Mammalia; order Primates; family Cercopithecidae; genus Chlorocebus; species Chlorocebus sabaeus. Next base: position 80,356,069 of record NC_132916.1, read on the forward strand.
TTGTTATTTCCTTTGCTGTGCCAAGGCATTTTAGTTTAATTAAGGCCCAGTTGCCTGTTTTTGTTTTTGTTGTTTGTGCTTTTGCAGTCTTGGTCATGAATTACTTGCCTATATCAATGTTTAGCAGTTTTCTTTTGTTTTTTTTTCTAGTATTTTTATACTTTTTTCCAGTATTTTTATTTTTTCTAGTACATTTATAATTTCAAGTTTTATCTTTAAACTTTTACTCCATCTTAAGTTGATTTTTGTATATGCTAGGAGTTAAGGGTTCAGTTTCATTCTTCTCCATATGGCAATCCAATTTTCCCAGCACCATTTATTGAATAGGGTGTCCTTTTATGTTTATGTTCTTGTGGACTTTGGACACAAGTTTATGTCTTGTGGACAAAGGACAGCTGTAAATATATGGCTTTATTTCTGGGTTCTCTTTCCTGTTCCATTGATCTATATGTCTATTTTTGTACCAGTACTATACTGTTTTGGTTACTGTAGCCTTGTAATATAATTTGGAGTCAGGTAATGTGTTGGCTCCAGTTTTTGTTTTGTTTTGTTTTTCCTAGAATTGCTTTGGCAATTTGCACTCTTTTTTGGTTCTATATGAATTTTAGTCTTTTTTTTTCCTAATTCTGTGAAAAATACAATAGACATTTTGATAGACTGCATTGAATCTATAGATTAGGCAGTGTGGTCATTTTAATAACATTAATTCTTCTGATCCATGAGCATGGGATGGCTTTCCATCTGTTTATATAACTTACAATTTGTTTTATCAGTGTTTTACAGTTTTCCTTGTAGATATAGTTCATCTCCTTCATTAGATATATTCGTAGGGCTTTTGTTTTGTTTTGTTTTGTCTTTTTGGGGTAGCTATTGTAAATAGTATTGCCTACTTGCTTTGTTTTCAAGCTTGATAGTTATTGGTGTATAGAAATGCTACCGATTTTTATACATTGATGTTGCATCCTGACACTTTACTAAATTCATTCATCAAATCTAAGAACTTTTTTGTTTAATCTAGAGTTTTCAACATATAAGTTCATATTATAAGCAAACAGAGATAATTTGACTTCCTTATTTCCAATTTGGATACTTTTTATTTATTTATCTTGCTGGATTGCTCTTATCTAGAACTTCTAGTACTATGTTGCATAGGACTGGTAAAAGTGGGCATCATTGTCTTGCTCCAGCCATTACAAGGAGTGCTTTCAATTTATCCCTATTCAGTATGTCAGCTGTGGGTTTGTCATATATGGTCTTTAGATTAAATGTACTTAACAGACATTTACAGAACATTCTACTCAACAACTCCAGAATATACACTCTCCTCATCATCACATAAAACATTCTCTAAGGTAGATCATATGTTAGGCCACAAAACAAGGTTAAAAACTTTTTTTAAAATCAAAATTATATCAAGTATCTTCTCAGACCACAGTAGAATAAAACAAGAAATTAATACAAATAGGAACTTTGGAAACTATAGAAATACATGGAAATTAAATACTATGCTTCTGAATCATCTTTGGGTCAATGCAGCAATAAAGGCAGAAATTTTAAAATGTTTTGAAATGAATGAAAATGGAAACACAATATATGAAAACTTGTGGAATTACAGCAAAAGCAGTTCTAAGAGGGAAATTTATAACATTAAATGTCTGCATCAAAAAAGTAGAAATATCTAAAATTAACAATCTAATATTGCATATCAAGGAACTAGAAAAACAAGAACAAACAAACATTGAAGTTAGCAGCAAAAAAATAACAAAGATCAGAGCATAATTAAATGAAATAGAGACTAAGAAAACAATATAAAGGACCAAAGAAATAAAAATTTCATTTTGGCCAGATGCGGTGGCTCACACCTGTAATCCCAGCATTTTGGGAGACTGAGATGGGCGGATCACCTGAGGTCGGGAGTTCAAGACCAGCCTGACCAACGTGGAGAAACCCCATCTCTACTAAAAATGCAAAATTAGCTGGGTGTGGTGGCCCATGCTTGTAATCCCAGCTACTCGGGAGGCTGAGACAGGAGAATTGCTTGAACCCAGAAGGTAGAAGTTGCAGTGAGTTGAGATCACACCATTGCACTCCAGCCTGGGCAATAAGAGCAAAACTCTGTCTCAAAAAACAAACAAACAAAAAATTCATTTTTTGAAAAGATAAAATTGATATACCTCTAGCTAGTCTAACCAAGAAAAGATCCGAGCAAACAAAATTAGAAATGAAAAAGGAGAAATTACAACTAATACCACAGAAATACAAAAAATTATCAGAGATTATTATGAACAACTATATACTCACAAACTGGAAAACCTAGAAGAAATGGATAAATTCTTCAAATCATGCAACGCCCTCCAAAATTTAACCAGTAAGAAATAGAAATCTGAACATACAAATAATGAGTAGCAAGATTCAATCAGTAATTTAAGAATCTCCCAACAATAAAAGCTCAAAACCAGACAGATTCGCAGACAAATTCTACCAAACTTTCAGAGAACAAATCCCAACCCTCCTAAAACTGCTCCAGAAAATTGAGGAGGAGGTAAATTTTTCTAACTAATTTTACATGGTCAGTATCACCTTGATACCAAAACCACACCATAAAACAACAACAACAACGAAAGAAAACTACAGACCAGTATTCCTGATGAATATAGACACAATAATCCTCATGAAGACACTAGGAAACTGAATCCAATGTTACAACAAAAATATAATATATCATGATCAATTGAGTTTTATATCATGGATGCAAGGATGATTTGACACACACAAATCAATAAATATGATACATCACATAAATAGAATGAAGGTCAATAACCATATGATCATCTCAATATACACATAAAAAGCATATGATAAAACTCAGTGCCGACACCAGCTTGGTTGTGGAGACCCTAACCTAGTGGCGCTAGAAGAATTAAAGACACACAGAAATATAGAGTGTGGAGTGGGAGATCAGGGGACTCACAGCCTTCAGAGCTGAGAGCCCCGAACAGAGTTTGACCCATTTATTGACAGCAAGCCAGTGATAAGCATTATTTCTATAGATTATAGATTAACTAGAAGTATTCTTTACGGGAAACAAAGGGATGGGCCAAAACCAAGGGATGAGCTATGGCTAGTTATCTGCAGCAGGAACATGTCCTTAAGGCACAGATCACTCATGCTATTGTTTGTAGCTTAGGAATGCCTTTAAGTAGTTTTCTGCCCTGGGTGGGCCAGGTATTCCTTTCCCTCATTCTGGTAAACCAGCAACCTTCAGCTTGGGTGTCATGGCCATCATCAGCATGTCACAGTGCTGCAGAGACTTTGTTTATGTCCAGTTTGGGGCTAGTTTATGGCCAGATTTGGGGATCTGTTCCCAACAACTCAGCATCCCTTTATGATAAAAACTCTCAACAAACTAGTCATAGAAGGAGCATAACCCATAGCTCAGTGTTTATTAATTTTGCTCATCTTTTCAAATAATCAACTTTTGGCTTTGTTTCATTTCTTTTACTGTTTGTTAGTTTACTATTTCCTTAACTTATTCTCTTATTTTGATTATTTCATCATTTCCTTTCTTCTACTTATATTAAATATAATTGTGGTTTTGTGACTGTTTCTCCTTGCAGTTCTACCTGTTTTTGTGTCTTGAAGTTCTGTTCTTAGGAGTAAAGAATAAACTCTCGGTTTCATTGATTTTCTCTATTATTTTTCTAGTTTTTTTTTTTTTATATATATCTTTACATTCTAGTTTTTATAATTTTTCTTTCTTTTTCTTTATGTATTTTTGTCTTGTTTTCCATTTTCTTATGGTGGAAAATTAGTTATTGATTTGCTATCTTTCTTCATATTGAATGTAGGCTATTACAGTTATAAAAAGCACTGTATTTGCTGCATTCCATAAATCTGGTATGTTGTGGTTTTACTTTAATTCATACTAAAGTATTTTCTATTATTTTTCACAATTTTTCTTTGACCCAGTTTTTACTTAAAAGTGTACTGTTTAATTTCCACATATTGGTTGATTTCCCAAATTTATTTCCATTGTTGATTTCTAATTTAATTTCATTGTGATTAGAAAATATACTTTGTATGATTTCAATTTTTAAATTTTTTGAGGCTTGTATTTAAAGCCGAATATATCAACTATCCTCTAGAGTGTTTCATGTCCACTTGAGATGAATGTATTTTATTCTTGGTTGGGTGGAGTATTCTGTAGATGTTTATTAAATCCAGATGATTTGTAGTTTTGTTCGAGTATTTTATTTCCTTACTGATACCCTTCTTAATTTTTCTATCCATACTTGAAAGAGGGGTGTTAATGTCTTCCAATCTTATTGTTAAATTGTCTATTTTTTCTTTTAATTCTGTAATTTTTTGCTTCATGTATTTGAGTTGTTTTTATGTGCATACATACTTATAATTGTTATGTCATCCTAATTAATTGGCCCTTTTATTATTGAAATGTTCTTTGACCCTAGTAACAATTTTTGTCTTAAAATCTCTATTAGTGTAACCATTCTAGCTCTCTTTTGAGTACTTTTTGCATGGTGCATAGTTTAAAAATCTATTTTCTTTTAACCTATTTGTGTTTTTGAATCTAAAATGTGTCTCTTGTAGTTAGCATATGGTTGGGTAATAGTTTTTAAATTCATTCTGCTAATCTCTGCCATTGAATTGCAATGTTTTGTCTAATACATTATGCCATTCTAACAATCAGATTCTTCCTCTTCCCCAGGGTTTCTTTTGTTGCTTTCTGTTATTACTGCTAGTTTTTAAAATGATTTTCTTGGACTAATGATATATAGTCTGTATTATTTCTGTGGCCACTGAAGCCTGTTCTTGATTTTCTTAGTGGTCAGCTAATGACTGAACAGAAATGTGCTTAAATACATAGAACAAATTAGTGTCATATTCTTTGCTGAGAAGCTTTGTGTGTGTGTTGTGGCTTGATTTCAATGCTGTGATCAGCATTTTACCACTCTACGTTGCTTTTATTTGCACAGAGCCTCAAGGTCAGTCAGATGTGAGAGATTAGAGACTTCTCAGTCCTTTCCTGGGCATGTGCACAGTCCTGAGTATGTGTGTAGCCTCCTAGATTTCTAGGTTATGTTTAGCTTTGCCAGTTCCTTATGATCATGTCAGTCCTCAGTTTTTTCTTTCGTATTTTGGTCAAGTTCTTGTTCCTCCAAACAAATAAAGCCACCTTAGGCAGCTGTGATGTTAAATAATTGCCGTTGATTATTTTTGGCAAAATCCTGAGGAGAGGGCTCTTCACAAAGAGTGAGAGCTCCAACTACGGTCGGATAAAGACAAAACCTGAGAATAGTGCTTTCTAACAAGCTGCCAGACACATAAAATAGTGACAAATCTCTGCAGCGAGGACTTCTAGGGAGTTCCTAGCTTATTCTGCCTCACTTAGTGGCTGCCAAACTGTTGTTTTAATAGCTATTGCCTTTGGAAGACTAGATTTCTTTTAAAAAATTTTTTTATTTAAGTATCTTTTGGAGTACAAGTGATTTTTCATTACATAGTTGAATTATATAGTGGTCAGTTCTGAGATTTTAGTGCACTGGTCACCCGAGTAGTGCACATTGTGTAGTAATATAGTAATGTAATGTGTAGCTTTTTATCCTTAACCCCTCTCCCACCCTTCCCATTCGAAGTCTCTGAAGTCCATCGTATCACTGTACGCCTTTGCATACTCATAGCTTATCTCCCGTGTATAAGCTTGTAAAGGGTTTTCCACTCCTGTGTTACTTAGAATAATGATCTCCAGCTCCACCTAAGTTGCTGCAAAGGACATTATTTCATTCTTTTTAATGGCTGAGTAGTATTTCATGGTGCACATATTCCACATTTTCTTTATCCACTCGTTAGTCAACGGGTAGTTAGGTTGGTTCCACATCAATTGCAATTGTGAATTGTACTACTGTAAGAAGACTAGATTCATGATTTATTTATTTATTGTCGTGAGAAAAAGTCTCAGTTTGTTGTTCAGGCTGGAGTGCTGGAGTACAAAGGTGTAATCATAGCTTACTGCAGCTTCCAAATCCTGGTTTCATGCAGTCCTTCTGCCTCAGTCTTCTGAGTAATTGGGATTACACATGAAAATTATCACACCAGGCTGAAAGACTTGATTTCTCAGGTTATTTTAAAACTGAAGAGAGGCGGATGAGATTAGGGAAAGTTAAAATGCCATAAATTGTAATATTCTTACATATTCAGTCATTTTCTTCTTATATATACACTTCTCAAATTGTTACAATGCTTCAATTAATGTCTAGAGTTCAGAAAAAGTTGATTTTGATAGTTTTTGCATGTGTTTCTGTTGATTTCATAGAGGAGTAGATTTTCAGAGGTCTTACTCTGCCATTTTAGAAGTCAAAACTCCTCAAAAAAGTACCATTTGTTGGTTTTTATTTGGTATTGCCCTAAACTAGTGAATTAATGTAAGAATTTTAATTTGTAGTATTTTATTTTTCAATTCAAGTATATAATGATGTTTCATTATTTTTTCTGTCCATGTATTAAATGTCTCAGTTAAGTTTTGTTGTGTTCTATGTTCTTATTATATTATCCAACTGGTTTATGCTGGTCTGAAGAAAAGCTATTGATTTCTTCTTTTTTTTACATGGCTACTCTTGTTAATTCTAATAGCTTTTAGTTTATTTTCTTGGGTGGCTAGCAGGAGTCTTAATTTTCATGTGCAAGCTTACACTTAATGTTTGCTGTGTACATATATTTTCCCATTAATTAAACCCAGAGTTGAAATATATTTCTTTAAGGATTATGACTTTTAATTCTGAAACACTTGCTAATAATCTCAAGGGCCTATCTTCCCATAGCTCTGTTAGTATTGGTCCAACTTATATGGTGAGGGCAGAAATCATCCTGGCCAATAAAATAGGGAGTTCTAGTAATGCTTTGTGGAATATGCCAAGCAAATAAGGGCATGTAGGAGGTACTTTTTATATTTATCTACTCTCTTGCAAAAGAGCTTGGAATGACAGTGAGAAAAGTGAAGAAATTGCCTCATGCATAAAATTTAAGGAGTTACTACAAAACTCAACAATCAAATAATATCTCAAGAAATATTTAAATATTAAAAAGTAATGCAAAATGGATGAATAAAATATCTAAGTTTTAAATGCAGACTAAGTTTTAAATGTGTATTAGAGCCTGAGGTGAAATAAAAAGAAAAAAATACAGTATCTACTCCAGTTGCCTCATACCTTAGTCCAATCCCTGAAATAATTTATAATAGTAATGTTAGGTTTTTTAAAAATGTGATATGATTATAGTTTTGAATTAGAAGAAATTTGTTATCATGAGTAGATGTATCCCATTTTATTCAAAAATAACTATCCATGTAGTATTTTCATTGGCTATTTCATTGTTGGAGAAATATCCATACATGGCATTCAATGGCACTTAACATAGAGCAGAAATTCTTCAAGACTGTTAGAATCACAGTAGTGAAAGTGATCTCCAGATATTGCTGCCCCAAGTCAAGAGTACTGATTCACTTCTTTATATGTAGCCTTCCTAGAAGATGGGAGAGATTATATTGAATAGGTACTTGTGATTAAACAAGACGCAGAAGAAAGTTTTGAAGAATAACTTTGTAGTTTTGATTTGTTAATTCGACAAAAAAGCAATGAAGTCCTCATGATGCTCAGGAGAAATGGTTGATTGGAAATATAAATTTGGGCATAGAGAATTATTGTTAGATAAGATTGTCAGGAGAATGAATAGGGACAGATTAGGTAACTAAGTAATGAGCTTGGGGAATGCCAACACTTAAAGATTGGAGACATTACAAGATCTGCAGAATGGACTGAGAAAGAGTGTCCTAAAAGGCAGAAGAAAACAAAAGTATTATAGTATTTTGAATATTTAACAGAGGCAGCGATTGGTGCTACTAATAAGAGTTGTAGAGGGTGGTGAGAGGAAAGCTTAAAATAGTGGGTTCATGAGAAAAGAGAAATTGGAGATTCTAAGTACAGAGAAATCTCTCAATGAATTCTGTTTTCATGGGAGGAGAGAAATGGTGCTATCCCAGAAAGAAAAATAAGATCAAGAGTCATTTACATTTTATGATGACAGAAATAACAGCATATATTTGAGCTCGTAAAATCATCAAGTGTGAAGAAAAATTGACAATCATGAGAATGAGAAGAGAATTTCTGGAACAGTGTTAATAAATAGAAAAAGAGCATGGGAACTATCACATATGAAAGGAAATAGCCTTGGACAGGAGAGTATTCATGAAGGCAGAATGTATGGGTACAGATATAGAAGGTTGGTACTTAGAGTAATGGGAGTCTGTAAAAGATTGTCTCTGTTTTACTTAGTGAAGAAGAAATAAAGTCAAGAGATGAGAGTCAGGGTCAAGAGTAGAGATTATTAGAGATTGAGGGGGCAAGACTGTCTCTTTTGATATAATCTCTCTCATGTTATTCCCCCCCCCCAGTTTTTGCATCTCTAAAAATTGTCTTATAAATGGGTACTTATTTTTAAAATTTTTGAATTTTTGAGTTTTGGAACCAACGCAACTGGAGAGCATAATCTTATACTTGGATCTGACACTATTTTCTCCTCAGGTTTTTCTGCATCTTTTGCCTCTCTGCCTTGTCTCTCTCTTCTAAAATTCTTCCTCTTTTCCCCTTCCTTTTGTTCAAATTCTGTCACATTTTCCCTTACAGCCTTACTTACATAAATGTTTTATTCAGTTTTCAAGTATTTTGGAAGCTAATTAATTGTTGCTACAGTGTTGCTCATGATCATGCAAATGACTGAAAATGAGTCATTTTTATTTAATTTGGGACAAAATAGTGTAGTCAAAAGTAACTTAAAAAATTCTTCTTAAAGTATCTGTATAATATATAGTAAAATGAAGAATGTAAGGGAAAGTATTATAGAAAATCATATGTATTTCTGAATAAAATAAATAAATCTGGTATACTAAAAGGCTAATTCTTTAGGTTCCACTTGACGTAATGAGAATCCTTTACTGGTATCTAAAGTTTATTTGAATGAGATTTGTCTTATAACTAATTATTATGAGAGAAATGTAATATACATTAATTAAAAATAAGCAAGAGAGATGATATTCTTCTGAGTCTATTTTCAGAGAGTTTGTTAAATAATTATTAAGATAAATTTTATAAAATAGAATTATAGGAAAATAATATAATTAAATTTTTTAAAATTATGTATTTGTTGCAAACTGTGCTTCACTATGATACTGCATGGAGAGAAAATTATTTTTACTTTTTGGCAATGCTTGTGCTGTTTTCATCTATTAATACTAATAATAGTACGGAGTTGATAGATCTCATATTTATGCTATTCTGAAAATATAATTTTAATACAAAGATTATATTTACCTTGATGAATATTAAAAATTATTAAGTTTTCAAAGTGCATCCTCATTTAGACTGTCTACCAAACACTTTGAGTCAGGCATTTATTCAAAGTGCATTTTTTACAATGAAATGTAACTAGTTCTCAAATTTACGATTTAATGTGCATATTGACCAGGAAGACATTTAGGTAGACACATTACATATACATATATGCAACTGGGATGAAGAGTACTGATTATCTGGTCCTGATTTCGGTGAGTGAGGATCAATTACTGCACATAAACAATATTAAATCAATGTTAATTTTTGTGTTTTAGTGAACCTTGATTTATAACCAAGTGTTTGGTTGGCATTTGCACTATCCAAATCAGGAATCTATAGTTCAGAATGTTTAAGCACTTCAATATTGTCATTGAAGTCTATGTGGGGACATTTAATAATTGTCATTAGGGGTGCATGCAGTATTTTTTTAATTAATGAGTAGTATTAAAACACATGCTTTGGCTATAAATATTTTACAGTTTCCCACCTTTGCATGAGTTACAAGTAAGAAAATGCCAAGTCTGACATTCTCACACATAGGGACTTCCACTTCAGGTTTGGAAATCTGTTTATTCCTGGGCTTCTTATTAACTAGAATACTCTGCCAACCAATCTGACTAGACATGTGGTGTGGCTGATCCTGCCATCAGAAGAGTGTTAACTCTACCTCAGCGTGAAACTTCTTGCAAGGTACTCCTTGGAATGTCTCAGGACAGAGTGAGATCTCCACTAAGCCTGTATGAACAGATTGCTTGGCTGTTTTGTTTCTTCTCAATATTTGTATCTTTATCAGAAATTGGAATAAGACTTGCAGTTATTGTGACATACCAGCTGGCATAGAGATAATGGGAGAAAAGTTGAATAGCTCCTACCTACCTCAAACTGCCAAAGGCTACCAATATTTACTCAAAGCACATAATAGTTGCTTCACAGACAAATTGGCATAGGTCCATTCACCGCAACTAGATAAGAAGGAACTCCTGAAGGTGCTTTGTAAACTACTAAAGTTTCGGAAGCACAGACTTTTCCAGACTATCTTCTCTAATTTAAAAAGTCATCATTTAATGAGTGTGAATTCTGTGTTTAAATGAGAGAAGAGATCAACCATTAAGAATGGAATAAATTTAAAAATCACTGAAGAATTTTCAATCACAACCTATTTTCAGTGGGTAAGAATTCAACTGAGGTTAGATAAAGCCAAACATTACCAGCGTCAGATAATGTTCAGACTAGACGTAGAAGGCATTTTATGTGAACTCTTAAATCACACGTGTAGAGAGGCCATGATCCCAGAAAGAGATTTGTCAAAGGAGCACTGATCCTGGGCTGCTTTTTGTTGCTAATCTCAAGGACGTTCTTTGTGTAATCCAGTGATCATGCTACACTTCACAATCCACTCTTCCATATGACTAATTCACACTGTTTCCCCTTCTTCAACCTTCAACATCTACTTCTACACTTGCTTAATAAATTGGAGGAGAACTTTCACATGCGTCCATATCATGTCTACAAGTCTACAATCTACCTGCAACTGTACAAATACTCCTGGTTTTCCTCTTATTATTCTGAATGAATTCTCAGTGTTCCTGGGCAAAATTCTCCTCTCCCTTCCCTTCCCTTTCCTTCCCTTCCCTTCCCTTCCCTTCCCTTCCCTTCCCTTCCCTTCCCTTCCCTCCCCTCCCGCCCCTCTTCCCTTCTTCCCCTCTTTCTCTCTTTCCCTCTCTCTCTTTCTTTTTCACTTATTTTTGAGATGGAGTCTTGGTCTGTCACCCAGACTTGAGTGGAGTGGTGTGACCTTGGCTCACTGCAACCTCTGCAAGTTCAAGCAATTCTCCCTGCCTCAGCCTCCCCAGTAGCTGGGATTACAGAAGCCCACCACCATGCCTGGCTAAAAATCCTCACTTCTTTTGTACTAGAATCCATCTGATTTTACTTACATAATCCAATAATTCCAGCAATTTTTCTCTTCCTTTTTAGAAATCATATTTTTTTCTTCCATTCTATGGATTTTTAATATCTACTTTTATTTGTCAAATTCTAAAAAGAAGTTTCTTTTTATTCTAGTATTAAATGAAATAGTCAAATCTCAGTCTTCAATTTATTTGACCTATTAGTAACATTTAATTCAGTTGTTTACTTCTTCCTTCTTGAAGCACATCCACATCTTTCCACCTGGCTTACAGGAAAGCAAATTGCTTTTTATTTTCTTTCCCTCACAGGCCTCTAGTTGTCAAAACATTTAAATAGATACCTTAAACTTAACAAGTCCAAAACAGAACTCTTTTCACTTCTAAATCTGCTCTTCCCACAATCTTTCTCATCTAATCTGTGGCAACTTCATTCTTCCAATTATTCAAGTAAATATTAAAGTTACTCTTAACTCTTCTTTTTTTCTTGTCCATTATATTTAATCTGTCTGGGCCGGGTGTGGTGGCTCACGCCTGTAATCCAGCATTTTGGGAGACCAAGGCAGGTGGATCACGAGGTCAGGAGTTCAAGACCAACCTGGCCAAGATGGTGAAACCCCATCTCTACCAAAAATACAAAAAAATTAGCCAGGCGTCGTGGCAGGCACCTGTAATTCTAGCTACTCAGGAGGTTGAGGCAGAGAATTGCTTGAACCTGGGAGGCAGAGGTTGCAGTGAGCTGAGATTGCGCCAGCCTGGGTGACACAGTGAGACTCCTTCCAAAACAAACAAACAAACAAACAAAAAACAAAATCTGTCTGCAAATTCTGATCTGTCTGCAAATTCTGTTGACCTAATCTTCAAGCTATACCCAGAACATGACTATAGTATAAACACCTTTGCCCTGGAATAAGACATTATTATCTCTTACCCAGTTACTGGACACATTTTCTAATTTTCCCCCTTTCTTATGGCTGTGTACAGTTTATTCTCAGTGTTAGCAGCCAGCAATGATCCTTAGTAGGCTTTCTAATTCTTATATTAAGAGCTAAAGTCTTTGTAATAGTCTATAAGGTGCGCCACGATTTAGTCACCCATCTCCTTTTAGCCCACATCTTCTATTTTTCTTCCAGTGCCACACTCTGCCTAAGTCTCATAGGTCTGCTGACTGTTTCTGACACTAGATGTTACTGGCAGGTCTTGGTTCTTAGGGCTCCCAAGATGGTGGCGGGTGGCTCCCAAGATGGGGGTGGGCTGCTTCCAAGATGGTGGCAAGACTTTTGTTCTCTGACCTGGAGTTCTTGGCCTCACAGTTTCCAAGGAATGGAACCTTGGGCCATGCAGTGAGTGTTATAGCTCTATTAGAAGCTCAGGGTCACGGAAGAGAACTGTGGAACCCAGTGACTAGTGTTCAGCTCGATTAGGATGAACCTGGGCAATTGGCCCCCAGGAACAATGGCGAGCCTCTAGCCCAATGGGGAGCAGCAATGGGAACCTCGCTGGATCAGGAGCACAGCAGAGACCCTGCTGGATCCAGACGGGTGGAAGTCAGCGGCAGGTCTGAGACAGCGGCAAGCAGCAGTGGTGGACGGCGAGTGAAAGCTCAGTGAGAGAGGTAACAAACACAGACCAGAAGAGTGTGCAGCTGCAAAATTTAATACAGCGAAAGAACTCCCATACAATGGGAGGGGACCCAAAGAGGGTTGCCCCCCAGAATGGGTTGCCACTCCTAGCTCGAATACCTGGGGTTTATATTCTAATCATCGTCTCTCCCCCGTGCTCTCAGATGATAGATGATTTGACTATTTCTTTATCTCCTGTTTTTAGCCTAGTTTGTATTTTCGTGAGCCCTCTTTACTACCTGATTGGTCTGGTGTGAGCTGAGTTACAAGCCCCATGTTTAAAGGTGGGTGCAGTCACCTTCCCCAGCTAGACTTAGGAATTCTTAGTTGGCCTAGGAAATCCAGCTATTCTGTCTCTCATAGATATGCAACTAGCAGGAATTATTCATCTACTGTACCCCATATCTGAGAAACTCTTCCCCATATTTATACATATGGTTTACTTCCTTGACACTTTTAAGTCTTTGTTCACATATCACCATCTCTATAATACACTCTTATCACTCTTTTAAATTTGCAAACAGCCCTCAACCTCTGGATCTATCTATCCCTCTTTCCTTGTCCATTTTTAACTCTTGCACTTAACACCTTCTCACGTTCTGAATATTTTGCATATATATTTATTTTATCATGTTCTCCCAACTCAGAAATATTATATCCTTGAGAAGTTCCCTTCCTTACTTTCCTTTCCCTTCCTCTCTTCCTTTGTCCTTTCCTTCTTTTTTCTGCTTTCTCTTTTCTTTCTTTCTTTCTCTTTCTTTCTTTCTTTCTTTCTTTCTCTTTCTTTCTTTCTCTTTCTTTCTTTCTTTCTTTCTTTCTTTCTTTCTTTCTTTCTTTCTTTTCTTTCTTTCTTTCTCTCTCTCTCTCTTTCTTTCTTTCTTTCTTTTTCTTTCCTTTCTTTCTTTTTCTTTCCTTTCTTTCTTTTTCTTTCTTTTTTCCTTCCTTCCTTCCTTCCTTCCTTCCTTCCTTCCTTCCTTCCTTCCTTCCTTCCTTCCTTCCTTCCTTCCTTCCTTCCTCCCCTCCCTCCCTCCCTCCCTTTCTTCTTTTTATTTTACTTATTCTTTTTACTTAAAAATTAATATTTGACTCACATTATCTTTCTTTTGGAATGTACTGATCTAGACAATAGCTGGGAGGTAAAGGACTACCTGGAGAGTCAGTCTTTGTAGGCTTTATAGTAAAGCCTTAGTTTGTCAGTAAAGATGACAGCTGAGCTTTTACGTTAAGACCAAGATGATTATTGCATACTTAATGACATTTTTAAGACAATTCCTGCTATTTTCTTCTATTCCATTTTTTTTTTTTTTTTTTTTTTGAGACTGAGTCTCAGTCTGTTATCTAGCCTGGAGTGCAGTGATGCGATTTCAGCTCCACCTCCCAGGTTCAAGGAATTCTCCTGCCTCAGCCTCTCTGGTAGCTGGGACTACAGGTGGTGCTACCATGCCCAGCTACTTTTGTTGTAGTTTTGGTAGAGACAGGGTTTCACCATGTTGGCCAGGCTGGTCTCAAATTCCAGACTCAAGTAATTCGCCTGACTTGGCCTCCCAAAGTGCTGGGCTTATAGGCATGAGCCACTGTGTCCAACCCTTCTCCTATTCTTTAATACCCTAGAAAGCATCTCTTTGCTGTTTTTATTGTCTCTATTTATTCAAATAAAAGTTTAAGAAACATTTAACGTATCATTGAAATAAGTCTCTAATAACATTGTGTACCTTGGTATCTTATCAAGCAAAAACTGAGTTATGTTCTTTGACTAAAATTTGGTAAAATTGATATTTCAATAGTTATCATCTCTACACAGGAAATATACAGGCTTAACCTCTTGACTCTAAATAAATTAATTATGGCCTGGATGTGTTTTTCGTAATGCAGTATATATTATTTACTTCACACAATCCCTCTTCAGCATTACAAAGTTTAAAAATGTTGAGTATCCCTTATCCAAAATGCTTGGGGCCAGAGTGTTTCAGATTTCAAATTTTTTCAGATTTTGAAATATTTATATAGACATAATGAAATATCTTGGGGCTAGGACCCAAGTTTAAACACAGAATTTACTCATGTTGCATACACACCTTATACACATACCCTGAAGCTAATTTTATTCAATATTTGAAATAATTTTCTGCATGAAATAAAGTTTGTGTACATTGAGCTAACAGAAAGCAAAGGTGTCACTATCTCACATTGGTTCTCAGAAAGTTACAAATTTTGGAGCATTTCAGATTTCAGATTTTTGGGTTAGAAATGCTCAATCTGTATTAACATCATATTTGGCAAGATGCATAGAGGATTTCTGCCAGGATGTGTTTAGCTTGATTGCTAGGAATGTATATGATCTGGGACAGAAAGCACTATCTAATTGATTTATAAAAAGTAACTAAGGAAACTTTTAGAAGATGAGTTTTTTCTCACTTCAATGTATGTCTGATGTGTGGCAATTATATGTCACATATTATTTCAAAAATAATTGCTTAATTTTTTTGTATAATCTGACAGTAATTTGATTCCTCTTCTGTGGCATATTTAAAACCTTAGACTACACATTAATTCTTCATCAAGCATATCAGTATGGTATTACACTGCATGTGTGGAAGTGTTATACTGAGATTGTAACAATAGAGGCCAGTAAAGCACTAGGCTTTGTGATTTCACAAGATGAAATTGCCTTAATAGTAGGAAGAAAAAAAACAACATGTTTATTCTAGAGGATAAATACAAAACATGTATGCTTATTCAACTCTAGTTATATATTAAAATACTTTATTTTCATGTAGAAAAGAAAATGAAAGAGGTTTTTAGAAATGGAAGAGTTTGGCATAGAAACTGAAAATCATATATGAGCTCTGAGCATATGGTTAAAATTTAAACTTTCTGTTGTCAGTGAGAGTTTTTATTCTTACTGTTTTATAATAGAGACTTTGGGGAAATGTGTATTTTTCAATTCACCTCCCAATTTTGCTTTGACCTTTGGATATTAATAATAAAGAGTCTGGTTACCTCCTATGAATCTCTTTTACAGTAATACAATGAAATACATACAGTTCACTTACTACACATTTTTATGAGCCAGAGTGTAATCAATTAAAAGAAGGTGCATGCTCTGCATTCATGAACGCTTCTTTTTTCTTGTCAACAGATCCGCCTCCTAAAGTACAATTTTGATTTAATTTCATCGGCATTTTAGAATGACAAAGAGCAGATTTTAAAAAATATTAACTTGTTATAGACTTCTTTTTTCCAATATAATTTATTACAGTGTAATATAGATTTATTTACTTTTGCCAAAATAAATATTGGCAAAAATAATGCAGACTGGCTAATTAAATTAGCTTTTAAAAAGTATAAGTCTGTTTTCATCTCAACTATTTTAGATAGGTCAATGAAAAAACCTTCAAAGCATAATAGATGAAAAATAAAGTTTTTGAGGTATAATGTATAAGAAAAGTCTGTTCAACACATGGCAGATCTAACTTCATGGATAAAAAGAAATTGACATTTTAAAGTTGGTGTTTTTATATTCCTTTCTGATTTCAATAATGATAAAGGATACAATTTGGAGGCACAAATGCTGGAGAATTGAAGTTTTCTCTTTCTCCCACATCTAACATGTTTATCTTAATTACTTAAATCTTATTTTAATCATATTATTTCATGTTTGAGTAAGAATGATGAGATGACCTTACTTACATGCTGATGGTAAACTCCTAAAGTACAATTTTGATTTAATTTCATCAACATTTTAGAATGATGTAGAGCACTTCATCATTCTAAAGAATGACACTTTTTGGTGTTTTAAATAGCTTGCTGTGTTGTTGTTACTATATATATATACACACACATACATACATGAATACACACAGTTTGTATAAAATATTAGAATCTTCTTTCATAGAAACTATTCACAATAGACAGGGAAACCGTTTAGAGTATGAGTCTACATTTATGTGAGATAGAAAAAGAAGCAAAATTCAATCACTTCTTTGCCTTTTGGCTAAGATCAAGTGTAGAAAGCAAAATTCAGTTAATTTCAGTATGAATAAAGTTTTACCCAATGGACTGAGTAATAAATGATTCAAAATACTTTAGCAAATATCTGTTTGCCTAAGTATAGTGAAATGGTTGGCACTATAACTGCCTTAATTGAATATTATGAAAACAATAGCATCATATATATTCTTCACTATGGACTTGATTATAAATTATTTAATGACATCTACCTTCTGTACACTTGCTGTTGATGGTCTTACTCTTCATGAAGTTAGAAAATTATTTGGATCAAAGTAAAACAATTAAATAATCATACCTGCTCTTGAGTTTATGTTAGTGACTTCAGTTATTATGCTCCTTATGGCCCTCAATAGTGACACTGTCAAAAGGAAGGCTCAGTTCTGCAAGACTGCATATGCTACCGTTATGATGCATTTGAATCAGAACCAAGCCAACTGGCATATCTTGAAGCTCAATGATAAATATAGAATAATTGTTTACAAATTTAACTTGGCTTAACTACAGCCACAAGTAGAATGTATACACATATTTCATGACAGAAACTATGATTTAAATAGATCTTTACTAGGGTTAGAATGAAACGCATTCAAGACCTCTTGATTAATTATCTGAGGGTCAGTTCAGGTCATTAATTTACTTGTGAATTGGATTGGTCTTAGAGTAGTGAATTAGAATTTAGAACTTTCATACAATAAATTATATTTTCATTGCAGTCTTTATTCTAGGGGTTTCTTACTTTGTATGTATATATGTGTGTATGTGCATACTTTTATATATATTTAATACAAATAAATGACAAGTAGCACATTCCTAATATGGAAAAAAGAAGTAAAATATTTTTTAAATGATTAAAAACTTGAATAAAGTCAACCCACATTTTTCAGTTAGGTCAGTTTTGCTATTTCTTCATTTCTACCTGGAGCTCAAGAATAAGAACTTTTGAACAGGGAATGTAGCCACCTGAGAATGCCAGTAGGGTGAATAGTTCAACAAAACTGTAATATAACATTTTGATGTATTTGGAACCAAGATCAATAAAGAACTGTTTAAGGTATTTCACTAGAGGCATTAATGGGGCTGTTATCATTGAGCAGCTTCTCTTGGTAACTCCCATAGTGCTAATAACATAATAACATAGAACAAAATCCTAATAGAATAATAATTTCAGCTAGCAACTCAGAATAGAAACTAACTTTAATTATGAGTGCTGTGAGGTCATTTGTGTAAATGTTCCAAAGAAGTCAAGCGGTTGTTTGCATTAGAGTTACTAGGATTCCAGAACCTTTTAAAAAGGAAGCAATATGTCATCTTATTAAAACGGTGTAGCCTATATATCGATTTGGATAACTCTCTTTCCTCTCTTAAAGCTTTGCTCAAATCTTGCCCTCATATTGAAACCAACATATCAACCTTATTTACTACTGTGCCCCCACTACCTCAAGTCCCTATAACCCCTGGCATTCTGATTCCTCTTTCTGCTCTATTTTTTTCTTTTTCCCCATACCACTGCAAGACTTGAATTTTCAGAAGAGTATGACTCTTGTGAAATGTGGAGTCTTTCAGCAAAATAAATATGGTATTTGAACACATTAACAGGATGACTATATTCCAGACTGTAACTTAGATATCTCTAAGTAAAGCTCTTCACCTAAATCAATTTATCTGATTCAAATTTCTACATTGTTGCTGATTTCCTTTCCCTTTCCATGATTGTAATACATCTTAGTAGCCGTTACATTTTTACAAGTCACATTGCTACATTCTAGTTATAAAATGTATAGTTATTACAGTAATTTTAAAATGTAAAATAAATTTGCTAGTATTAAAAAATGAAACCTGTTCTCTGATGATCCAAAGCCATTCATTGTTAACATCTTTGTATATCTTCTTCCATTATTCTGTATTAGTTATCATGTGAGATCTAATTTTATGTTGTGGATTTTTTTACATAACGTTATAACACAAGTAATTCTTAAGTTAATGTGAGATCTTCAGTAGCTTTATTTTATTGGCTGCATCTTATCATATAAAATGTAGAGGCCAAAACTGAGTCCCCCATTTTACAGTTTGGTTTTGTATTTTGCCCGGAAAGTTTCTAGGTCTGTAGTAATTTTCAGTTCTGATCCTAGGGTTATCATCATGCTCAGAGAATTTTTTGGTAAATTGCAGGCCTCAAAGATTAGGCATTTAAAAAGCAAGAAAAAAGAATAAGAAAATTTGTTACCTTTTGAAAAACTGTAATTTTTCAGTGTCTATAGAAGTTTAATTTATCTTAGCCTGTTTCTGTAGATTTGTTTCTGATAATTTTCTGAATTTTTGACAGGGATTCAAATAGGGCATATTTTACCCTTTCCTTATTGCATTTTAAGGATAATACATCTATTTTAGATAATTTTAAACATGTGTTTATATTATTGGTCATAATTGCATTACCATTCTCTGTAGTGAAAATCAGTATTATCTCATTTCATTGTTGATATATATTCCATAATCATTACAATCCCCATTGATCTTTCAAAAACTTCTCCATGTAGCCACTCATTTACATGAAATCTTTCATTAACTTGTTATATAACTAAATATAGCTCACAATTTATTACTTAATTATAATGCCTCATCATCACTTAAGTATGAGGAGAAGTAGATATAATATCCACAGTAGGTAGCATAAAACTATTAATGCATTTGAAATAAATATTTTCTAGGAATCAATATAGCACTTGAAAACCCAGCAAACCTTCCTCAATCTTATTTTAGTGTTGTAAGATAATCAAGTTTCAGTCTATGTATAGATTTACAAAAAAAAAAAAAAAAAAAAAAGTAAATTCTGTGAGAGAGCAGATACATTCAGGTAAAAACCTACCAAATCTTTTCATAGAAGTGCTTAGCATGGCCCAGTTAGGAAGGGCCCATTCCATTTACACATGACCTGTTTATACAATAGTGTCATATTACCAATGCAATTATATAGGCCTGGATGATTCATGGGACAAATTAAAGCATTGTATAAAGTGTTATTGTAGTCATTATCCTTCACTGTAAGTGAGCATTTTCATAGCATTATATAAGTATTATGCATCATAAAGTTAATAGGGAAACAGTATTAACCATGTTGCTGCTTTGTATACAGATTTCTTTTGGTGTTTTGAGTGGTGAAATGTGTATAATGTATTACTGAAACCTTTACTACAGAGTAATAAATTCTCATACTGTGTTTAGGATTCATGCCCAATCCCCCAGGTCACTAATTTAGAATGATTGCATTTGCTGGTATATTCCAACTCCAATCTGCCCATTGTCTTTAGAACACATGCATTATATGCAAGAGGGAGAGTCTTGCTCAAATTCATATTAGTATCTGAATGAATATGAATTAATGGAAATATATGCCTATATTAGATATAGATCTATATCAAAAAAATCTTATTTACTTCCTGTTTAATGTCTACTCACTGACCACAATAGCTCTGACATCCTTTTACTACATTCTGACTGACCTAGATCCAAGACCCTTGGTGGCAATAAAGAGATTATACTGACAAGAGTGGTAAGGAATAAAATTTACTAGTTTGAAGACATGCATTGCAGATTTTCTGAGCCTATGTTGAAGTATCAATATCAGTAAAACCTGTAGTGAAACCATCTTAATATGTATTAAAATTTTAACAAACATCAGTGCTTTCAGAAAAACAATTATGTATTTATGTAATGATCTAGGTAAGGAATAGCAAAAGATGCTAACGTGTAAAGAGTGTGTCTAGCCACATAGAACAGCTCTCCTTCTCTTTTTCCAATACTACTATTTTTTTTGTTCCGACAAGATCTTGCTCTGTCACTCAGTCACCCAGAGTGAAGTTCAGTGTTGCAATCTTGGCTAACTGCCTTACTCCAACCTCCGCCTTCTGTGCTCAAGCAGTTCTTCCACCTCAGCTTACCGAGTAGCTAGGACTACAGGCACACACCACTACACTGGGCTAATTTTAAAAATTTTCTGTAGAGACGAAGTCTCACTATATGCCCAGGCTGGTATTGATCTCCTGGGCTTAAGCAATTCTCCCTCCTCGATCTTCCAAAGTGCTGGGATTACAGGCATGAGCCACCATGCCCAACCAACTACTATTTTTCATTAGTTGTGATTGTTTATAATTATCTTTTCCAGCTTCCTAAAAGTAACATTTCCTCTAACGGAAGTGAATCTGGATAGTCGCTTAATAACCTGTCCAGCAATAAGTAAGCAGAAACATGCCTTGTATTCTTGTTGTTTTTTTTTCTTTAAGGACTGAAACAGAAGAATAAGCGTGGCAAAGTTGAACATTTGCCTTTTGATTATAGAAAACTGCATGACAGCAAAAACACATAAAGTTAAACCAAGTAGTGGTTTAAAAGAGTGAGCGTGAGGTTACTAGATGAATATATTGTGCAAATATATAGTAATTCTTATTTTGAATACTGAAGTTAAATATATTTATATATGTAATTGTAATTTAATTATATTAAATATATATTACATAATAAAATAAATTTATGAAATGTGAATTATATAGTTTTTTGTTGTTGTTGTTTTGGTTTCTAATTTCACAGAAACAATTTGCCATTCTGTGAGAGAAAGGCCAAGTGGCTGTGAGCTATTAAATGGTAGCTATCCAAATACTATTACAGGAAAGCAGTGTTCATTCTCTCTTCTCTCCCTCAAACTTTAAAGTTTGTACTATTTTTAAAATGAAAATGCAATGATCACTTAAAATTTAATGATAATACAAAAACAAATACAGAATTGTATCTAAAAATGTAAGATCTTTCAATACACATTTCAATGTACCAGAAACTTTCCATTTTATTCAAAAAATCTGCTCCATGTTAAAAGCCTTGATTAAAGAGGAAGTTTTTATAATCAAAAACAATTTTTCTTTAGATAACATTGTGTACAATGTTACATCTCTCTCTCCCCTTGGCTTCCCTGTTCCCTGTTACACAACAATATTAAAATTTGTTCAATTAATAACCACACAATGGTCTCCAAGTGTTCAAGTGAAAAGAAGAGTTGCAAGTTTCTCGACTTAAATGAAAGTTAGAAAAATTAAGCTTGGTGAGGAAGGTGTGTTGAAAACTGACACAGGCTAAAAACTGGGACTCTTTTACAAAAAGTTAATCAAGTTGTGAATGCAAAGAAAGAGCTCTTAAAGGAAATTAAAAGTGTTAATGCAGTGAACAAGTGAGTGCTCAGAAAGTATAACAGCCTTATTGCTGATAAGAAGAAAGTTTTAATGGTCTGGATAGAAGATCAGACCAGCTTCAAAATTCCCCTAAGCCAAAGCCTGATCCAGAGCTAGGTCCTACCTCTCTTTAATTCTGTGAAAGCTAAGAAAGGTGAATAAGTGGCAGATGAAAAGTTTGAATATAGCAGAGGTTAGTTCATGAGGTTGAAGGAAAGGAGACATCTCTATAACATAAAAGTGCAAAGTGAAGTGCTGATGTGAAAGCTTCAGCCAGTTTTCTAGAAGATCTAGCTAAGATGATGGATGAAGGTGGCTACACTAAATGAGAGATTTTAAATATAGACTAAACCAGTCTTTGATTGGAAGAAGGTTCCATCTAGGACTTTATAGCTAGAGAGAAGTCGACGCCTGGCTTCAAACCTTCAAACCTTTGAAGGACAGGCTAACTCTTTCTAGGAGCTAATGCATCTGGTGACTAAGTTGAAGTCAACGCTCATTTACGATTTTAAAAAGCCCTTAATACTGTTAAATCTGCTCTTCCTATGCCCTACAAATGGAACAAGTCTAGATAATGGCCATCTGTTTATAGCATGTTTTACTAGATATTTAAGTCCACTGTTGAGACCTACTGCTCAGAAAAAAGGTGCCTTTCAAAATATGACTGCTCATTGAAAATGCACCTGTTTACCCAAGAGCTCCAATAGAGATGTACAACGAGATTAAAGGGTTTTTTTCATGCCTTCTAATGCTCTGCAGCCCATGGTGATATCAAGAAGTAATTTTGACTTTCAAGTCTTATTATATAAGAAATACATTTCACAAGGCTACAGCTGCCATAGATAGTGATTCTTCTGACAGATCTGAGCAAAATAAATCGAAAATCTTTTGGAAAGGATTCACCACACTAGATGCCATTAAGAACACTTGTGATTCAAGGGAGAAGGTCAAAACATAAACATTAATGGAAATTTGAGAGAAATTGATTTTGCCTTTCATGGATGGCTTTGAGGGGTTCAAGACATCAGTGTAGGAAGTCACTGCAAATGTGGTAAAAATTGCAAGAGCAGTAGAATTACAAATGGGGTCTGATGTGACTAAATTGCTATACTCTCATGAAAAAACTTTAACAGGGGAGGAGTTGCTTTTTATGGATGAGCAAAGAACATGGTTCTTTTGAGCTGAATTCTAGTTCTGGTGAAGATGCTGTGAACATTGTTGAAATGACAACAGATAACTTAGTTGATAAATCAGTGGCAGGGTTTAAGATTTACTCTGATTTTGAAAGAAGTTCTACTTTGGGTAAAATGCTATCAAATAGCATCTCAAGGCACAGAGAAATCCTTTGTGAAACAGAGTCAATAAGTGTGGTAAATTTCAGAATCTTAAAAAATTGCCACAACTATCTCAACCTTCAGCGACCACCATGCTGATCAATCAGCAACCATCAACATCAAGGCAAGACTGTGCCAGCAAAAAGATTATGACTCTCTGAAGGCTCAGAAGATTGGTAGAATTTTAGCAATCAAATATTTTTAAATTAAGGTGTGTAACATTGACCTTTAGGCATAATGCTATTGCACACTTAATAGACTATAGTATAGTGTAAGCCTAAGTTTTATATGCATTGGGAAACCCAAAAATCGGTGAGTCATTTTATTATGGCAGTCTGGGACCAAACCTGCAATATCTCCAAGGTCTGTCTGAATTTACAAATACATACATATATACATAAGTTCATATAGATATAAATAGATGCATATACATATGCACAAATAACTATGTGTATATATGTATAAATATAAATATATATTTTATAATATAAATATAATATAAACATTTGTGATTAACTTTATTATGGCAGTGTGAAACCAAACCTGCAGTATCTCCAAGGTCTGTCTGAACTTACAAATATGTACATATATAAATAAGTGCATATATACATAAATAGGTACATATACATATGTACAAATATCTGTGTGCATGTTTATATGAATATAAAAATATATTTTTTATAATATAAATATAAACATTTGTGAGTTACTTTATTACAGCAGTCTGGAACCAAACCTGCAATATCGCCAGGGTCGGTGAACTTACAAATATATACATATAAAAATAAGTGCATATATACATAAATAGATACATATACCTATGTACAAATATCTGTATATATGTACATAGGTATATGAATCTATGTATATATGCATATATATATACACATATAGAGAGAGAAATGGCAGTGAGCTGTCTATAGAAAAGTAGAAAGACACTTCAGAAACACCTGTTTCTGCTATCACAGGGTCCAGATTTACCATGGAAGCAGCTTACTGGGGTTTCTTAGTGGTGAACAGAAAGAAGAAATGACTGAATTCTGAACTGAGGCACCATACAGAATCACCCTTGCCTCTAACTTTGTATTTGACTTGTATCTTTCTCCCCTTGGCAACTCTTTCCTAATGGAACTTTTCATTAGCATTTGCTTTGGAATAAAAAGAGCTTAACTCACCAAAGCTATTGTACTGTGTTCTTCTTAAGTTAGAGCGTGTTTGTATTTGCCTTCAGTTAACAGTCTTCTACCCTAAGCATAGACATGCCAGTAACAATGTGATACAACTTCATCATCTTGATTTCAGTTTACAGCTGAGATGTATGCAAATGAATATATTATATATGTGTATAATACACACATATAATGAAATTTCCATTTTATATCAAGTATTTTGATATTCTGATTTTCTATATATTAAAATTATTTGTAAAACCTGACAAATATTTTTAAAAGTATGACAACTAGAAATTTCTGTGTTCTTTTTACTTTAGAGGATTAGTGTTCTTTAGCAAATCTGTAAAATAAAGTATATTTTTATAGAATAAAACATTTTAACTTCTTATTCTTTTTTAGAGATGGAGTCTCACTCTGTCCCCCAAGCTGGAGTGCAATAGTGTGATCACAGCTCATGGGAACCTCAACTGCCCGGCTAGGCTCAAGGAATTCTCCTACTTCAGCATTGGAGTAACTAGAACTACAGGAGTGCACCACCAAGCCTGCCTAGTTTTCTTTCTTTATTTTTTCTTTCTTTCTTTGTAAAGATGGAGTCTTGCTATGTTGACCAGGCTGGTCTTTAACTCCTGGACTCAAATAATCCTTATGCCTTGACCTCCCACAGTGCTGGGATAACAGGTGCAAGCCACTATACACATTTCTTTTTAATTAACAAATGAAAATTATAAAAGTACTTCAAATTAGTGTAATAATTTTTTTTCCTGACTTGTAGTTCTGGGATATTAGTTGTTTATTTCTATATTCCCTATGACGTTCAAAGTCCTACTGAAATGAACAAGAAAATATTAGAATATTTTAAAAGATGATTAGTATCCCCTGCTAGTAAAGGTGTCAGTATATGCGACCTTGAAAATAATATTAGTGGAAATGTAAACTGATATGTCAATTTAAAAGAACAATTTAACAATATGTATACAAATTAAATAAGAACAAAATAGAAATGTGTAAATATGTATGCCCTAGGATGTTTACACATAATTGCTGCAACAGTAGAAAAGCGATTGTAGGCAGAAAAAAATGCTTGTCAGATTTATCAAATAATCTGTGTTTTTAATGTATATTAAATTGCTTAAATATATAGTGAATGAAGGCAGCAGTAAACTATTCAGCCATTAAAATATTCAAAGCCTGTGTAGTAAGTTAAATAAGTACTGTAGCATGTGTGTATATGTGCCTTCGTGTTTATAAGTCCAAAAATACATGCCCAAATTAATTTGTTTTAAAGAGACAGACAAGTTACAGGGTAAGATTATGAGAGGTCTTAAACTTCTATACTTATTTTCAATGAATAAACACATATTACTTTTATTAGAAACAAAAAGAAATGAGTTTCCATTTAAAAAAATATGGATACATAAACAATTTAATATTGTAGATAAGATGGATTTATTCATTTAATTTATTCATAATTCTGTTACCAATATTTCTTGCCTGTTTGAGACAAGACCAGTATAGGTCACAGGATCAAGAAGTAGGACACTGATAAGAAGGAATTAGAGAAACGGGTTAGATAAGGTCATCTTGCACTGGAGATTTGTAGAGGTTAGCTGTGCTTAAAAAGGGCAAACATGGGGTTTCTTGTTTGTCATAAATACCTTCTGAGAATGTCTTTTATCGATTTATTCCTTGGTCTTATGTTAATTCTTTAGCCTTATCAGAAGTACTTAATCTCTGTGTCCAAACAGTTTGAAGGCATGGGTTATTCAGCATATAGAGTTCCGGTCAGCCAGGTGAGGAAATATGGAAGGCAGAGGAAGCTGTGATCTATGGTTAGCTTCCTTGGAGGGCAGCTGCCTTGGTGAATTCTGTTTTCTAGATAGTTAGTACCAATTTCTTAACAGTTTCTGTGAATATCAAAGTGCCCTTCCTTACACATACTGAGCAAATTCTCTAGGGTCTCCAGAGAAGTACTGCGACAGCTGCATTTTCTCCTAGGCAGCAGGGCTTGTAGCCGGGGACAGCTTGGCACTCTAAAACTGGGTCCACACCCTGTTGCTGGGTGCCCCAGCCTGCTCTGCTGATATTCTGGTGCATGAAACCCCTCTCAGCTCTACCCTTAGGCAGAAATCCAGGCATTTGGAGCACCACTTGCCTGGTTCAGCAGCCTGAGCTGCCTCATGCTTCCTTGAAAGAGATCTTGGTGCAGCTGGGCTCTCTCTGCTCCATGCCCGGGTAGAGCTCCAGACATTAGGAGCACCACTTGCCTGGTTCAGCAGCCTGAGCTCCCAGACCCTTCCTGGACAGAGACTATGATGCAGGGAGGCCCTCTCTGCTCTACACATTCAGAGCATTCAGAGCACCTACTTGCCTGGTTCAGCAGTGTGAGTCACCCCCACTTCTCCTGTGCAGAGGTCTTGGGACAGGGGGACCCTCTCTGCTCCCTGCCCAGGCAAATCTCTAGGCATCTGTAGCACCAACTCCCTGAATTGAGAGTATAGGTCACCCCCTCCCTTTGCAGAGAACTTGGGAATGAGGAGGATTCCCTGCTTCATACCTCTGGGTGATGCCCACTGGTGGTTTCCTACTATTAATAGATTTTCTCTCGGTACCGGTACCTGGGCCTACCATCAGGGAACCTGTAGAGAGACCTACCCAGTCTGGCCCTGGCCTTCATGGTTCCTACCCCCACAGGGCTGAACAAGGAGCTCAGACCACTATATATTCCACAAATCAGCCCATTACCATAAGCAAAAGAGCTTCTGCTAGAGAACAGGGATCAAGAACATACCCAGCCACGTTGGCTGCAGCCAGCTTTCTACAGATTTCTAGGTTTAACTCCACAACCCAATGTAAAGCCTGCAAAAGAAGTGCATAGGGCTACAGAAGCAAAGCCAAAAGACCCTACGCAGTATTCTCTATAGTCACACCTCTGAGGGAGGGGAGAGAAAGGGAAATAAAAATTAATAATACAGGGAAAGAAAGAAAAGAAAAATCTTACCTACAGGAAAATAATTACATAAATTTGAAGTGCCAGCATCTCAATATGAGAAGGAATCAATGTAAGAATTCTGGCACCATGAAAAATCTGAATGTAGTGACACCACCACAGGATTGCACTAGCTCTCCAGTAATGGTCTCTGACCGAAATAGAAACTCAGAAATGACAGATAAAGAATTCAAAGCATGGGCCAAGTGCAGTGGCTCACATCTGTTATCCCAGCACTTTGGGAGGCTGAGGTGGGAGGATTACTTGAGGTCAGGAGTTCAAGATCAGCCTGGACAACATAGTGAAACCCCATCTCTACTAAAGACACACAAGTTAGCTGGGCATGGTTTATAGTCCCAGCAGCTCATGGGGCCGAGGAAGGAGAATTGCTTGAGCCCAGGAGGTGGAGGTTGCAGTGAGCCAAGATCACCATTAAATTCTAGCCTGGGTAACAACAGAGCAAGACTCTGTCTCCCAAAAAAAGAAAAAGAAAGCATAGATTGCAAGGTAGCTCAATGAAATCCAAGACTAGGTTACAAATTAAGACAAAGAAACTTCTAAAGGAATCCAGGAAATGAAAAAAGAGATAACCACGCTAAAAAGAAATCAGTCAGACCTTCTGAAATTAAAATTCTCACTTAAAGAATTTCAAAATAAAATTGGAAGCTTTACCAATAGACTGGACCAAGCATTAGAAGAAATTTCAGAGTTCGAAGACTGGTCTTTTTAACTAAGTCAGACAAAAATGGAAAAAAAAAAAAAATGAACAGCCTTTGAGATATGTGGGTTTATGTAAAGCAACAAAATCTGTTAATTATCGGCAATCCTAAATTCGATAAAATAAACAATCTGGAAAATATAATTGAGAGAATAATTTAAGAAAATTTTCTTGATTTTGCTAGGGAAGTAGACATTCAGATATGAGAAATCCAGAGAACATCTGCCAGATACTTTACAAAATGAACATCAAAAAGGCATATAGTCACCAGACTCTTCAAGATCAATGCTAAGAAAAAACTCTTAAAGGCAGCTAAGGAGAAAGGACAGGTCATCTACAAAGGGAACCCCATCTGTCTAACAGTGTATTTCTCAGCATAAAGCTTACCAACCAGGAGAGATTGGGGGCCGATTTTTAGCATTCTTAAGAAAAAGAAATTCCAACAAAGTTATATGCTGCCAAACCAAGCTTCATAAATGAAGGAGAAATAAAATCTTTGCCAGATAAGTAAGGGCTAAGAGAATTCATTACCCCTAAATCAGCTTTGCAAGAAATCCTTAAGGGAATTCTAGGCATAGAAACAAAAGAACCATACCTACTATCACAAAAACACACTTAAGTATGTAGCCCACAGACCCTACAAAGCAAGCATAGGATAGAAACTACAAAGCAACTAGCTAAAAATTTCACAATAGGACCCAAACCTCACATATTAACCTTGAATGTAAGGGGCCTAATTGCTCCCACTTAGCCTTGAATGTAAATGGCTTAAGTGCTCCACTTAAAAGGCACACAATGGAAAGTTGGATAAAATATAAGACACATCAATCTGCTGTCTCAGAGCAGAGGTTGCTATTCTTTTTTTTTATTATTATATTTTAAATTCTGGGATTCATGTGCAGAACGTGCAGGTTTGTTACATAGGTATACACGTGCCATGGTGGATTCCTGCACCCATTAACCCGTCATCTACATTAGGTATTTCTCCTATTGCTATCCCTCCCCTACTCCCCACTCACCAACAGGCCCCAGTGTATGATGTTCCCCTCCCTGTGCTCATGTGTTCTCATTGTGCAACTCCCACTTATGAGTGAAGGCACGTGGTGTTTGGTTTTCTGCTCCTGTGTTAGTTTGCTGAGAATGATGGTTTCCAGCTTCATTCATGTCCCTGCAAAGGACATGAACTCATCCTTTTTTATGACTGCATAGTATTTCATGGTGTATATGTGCCACATTTTCTTTATTCAGTCTATCATTGATGGGCATTTGGATTGATTCCAAGTGTTTGCTATTGTGAACAGTGCTGCAATAAACATATGTGTGCATGTGTCTTTATAGCAGAATGAGTTATAATCCTTTGGGTATATCCCCAGTAATGGGATTACTGGGTCAAATAGTATTTCTGGTTCTAGATCCTTGAGGAATCACCACACTGTCTTCTACAATGGTTGAACTAATTTACACTCCCACCAACAGTGTAAAAGTGTTCCTATTTCTCCATATTCTCTCCACCATTTGTTGTTTCCTGACTTTTTAATGATTGCCATTCTAACTGGTGTGAGATGGCACTTCATTGTGGTTTTGGTTTGCATTTCTCTAATGACCAGTGATAATGAGCATTTTTTTCATGTGTTTGTTGGCCGCATAAATGTCTTCTTTGGAGAGGTGCCTGTTCATATCCTTTGCCTACTTTTTGATGGGGTTGTTTGTTTTTTTCTTGTAAATTTGTTTAAGTTCTTTGTAGATTCTGGATATTAGCCCTTTGTCAGATGGATAGAGTGCAAAATTTTCTCCCATTCTCTAGGTTGCCTGTTCATTCTGATGATAGTTTCTTTTGCTATGCAGAATCTCTTTAGTTTAAATAGATCCCATTTGTCAATTTTGGTTTTTGTTGCCATTGCTTTTGGTGTATAAGTCATGAAGCTTTTGCCCATGCCTATTTCCTGAATGGTATTACTTAGGTTTTCTTCTAGGATTTTATGGTTTTAAGTCTTATGTTTAAGTCTTCAATCCATCTTGAGTTAATTTTTGTATAAGGTGTAAGAAACAGGTCCAATTTCTGTTGCTATTCTTATATCAGATAAAACAGATTTTAAACCAACAACAATTTAAAAAAAAGATGGGCATTACATAATGATAAAGAGTTCAATTCAACAAGAAGTCTTTCCTAAATATATGTATACTGAACAATGGAGAATCAAGATATATAAAACAAGTACTTCTAGACTTATGAAAAAATGTATACAGCCACACAATAATAGTGTCACCCCATTGACAACATTAGACAGATCTTTGAGATAAAAAACTAATAAAGAATTCTGAACTTAATCTTGACACTTGACCAATTGGACCTAATAGATATCTGCATAATATATATTCTTCTCCCTTGCACATTAAACATACCCCAAGATCGAGCACATGCTTGGCCATAAAGCAAGTCTCAATAAATCTTTTAAAAATCAAAATCATACCAACTATCTTCTCAAACCACAGTAGGATACAAATAAAACCAATGCCAAGAAGATGTGTCAATATTACACAATTACATGGACATCAAATAACTTGCTTCTGAGTAACTTTTAGCAGAGGCACAAGGAAAAAAGCAAACTACAGGCCAATAACCCTGATGAACATAGATGCAGAAATAATTAATAAAATATTAGAAAACTGAATTCAACAGCACATATAAAAGTTAATTCACCATGATGAAGTAGGCTTTGTTTTTGGGATGCAAAGTTGTTTCAACACATGCAAATTAATAAATGTGATTCACCACATGAATAGAATTAAACACAAAAATCATCTGTTTATCTTAATAGATTTGACAAAAGCTTTCAGTAAAATTCAACATCCTTCATGAAAATAAAAACCCTTAAGAAACTAGACATTGAAGAAATATACCTCAAAATAATAAGAGCTATCTATGGCAAACCAACTGTCAACATCACTAATTGGCAAAAACTATAAGCATTCTCCTTTAGAATTAAAACAAGAAAAAGGTGCCCACTCTCACCACTCCTATTCAACATAGTATTGGAAGTGCTAGCCAGATAAATCAGGCAAGAAAAAGAAATATACGGAATCTAAATAGGATAAGAAAAATTCGAACTATCTCTCTGCACTAACAATGATTCTATACTTTGAAAACTATAAGGACTCTGCCAAAAGACTATTAGAACTGATAAACAATTTTAGCAAAGTTTCAGGATAAAAAATCAATATACAAAAGTCAATAACATTTCTATGCAGCAATAACATTTGGTATAGTTTGTATTTTTATCCCCACCTATATCACATGTTTAATTGTAATACCCAGTATTTAGGGGTGAGGCCTTGTGGGAGGCAATTGGATCATGGCGGTGAAGTTTTCATAAGTGGTTAAGCATCGTCTCCTTGGAACTGTCCTCATGATAGTGAATGAGTTATTGTGAGATCTGATGATTTAAAAATGTGTGGCACCTAAACCTCCCCTCCTTTCTTTCACTTACTCCTGCTTTACTTTCTGCTGTGATTAAAAGCTCCCTGAGGCCTCCCCAGGAGCTGAGCAGATGCTAGCAACATACTTCCTGTAAAGCCTGAAAAACTGTGAACCAATCAAACCTCCCTCTTTTTAAAATAAATTACTCAGTCTCAGGTATTTCTTTATAGCGATGCAAGAATGGCCTAATACAGAAAGTTGCTATCAAGGAGCAGGGCATTGCTATAAAGATACCTGAAAATGTGGAAGTGACTTTGGAAGTGAGTAATGGGCATAAATTGGAAGGGTTTGGAGGACTCAGAATAAAACAGGAAGATAAGTAAAAGTTGGAACTTTTTAAAGACTGATTAAATGGTTGTGACCTAAATGCTGACAGTAATGTGGACAGTGTTCAGGCTGATGAGGTCTTATATGGAAGTGAGAAACTTATTGGAAACTGGAGCAAAAGTCCTATGTGTTATGCTTTAGCAGAGAACTTAGCTGCATTTTTTTCATGCCCTAGGGATCTGCAGAAGATTGAACTTGAGAATGTTTCTGGCAGAAAATAGTTCTAAGCAGCAAAGCATTCAAGAGGTAGTCTGGCTGCTTCCAAGAGCTTATGCTCACCTGTGGGAGCAAAGGAAAGACTTAAAGTTGGACTTTATCTTTAAAAGGGAAGTAGAGTACAAAAGTTTGGAAAATTTACAGCCTAGCAATATGCCAGAGAAAGGAAAAGCTTTTTGGGGAGAGGAATTTAAGCAGGCTATGGGGAAACCATTTGCTAGAGAGGTTTACATAACTAAAATGGAGCCAAGTGCTGATATCTAAAAAAATGGGGAAAAAGGGCCTTGGAGGCATTTTAGAGATCTTCACAGCAGCCCCTTCCATCATAAACCTTGAGGCCTAGGAGGACTGATTGGTTTTGTGTGCTGTGCCCATGGCCCCACTGCCCTGAATAGCTTCAGGACACTGCTTCCTGTACCTTGGCTGCTCTGGCTCCAGCCTAGGCTCAAAGTACTCCAGATACTGCTTGTGTTGCTGCCCTAGAGAACACATGTTACCATAAGCTTGGTGGCTACCATATGGTGGTAAGCCTGTGTGTGCACAGAGTACAAGCCTGATTGAGGCTTAGTACTCTTTGCCTAGATTTCAAAAGATGTATGGAAAAACCTGAGTACCCAGGAAGAAGCCTGCTGTAGGGGCAGAGCACTCACAGAGAACTTCAACTAGGGCAGTGCCAAGGGGAAATGTGGAGTTGGAGCTCCCACACAGAGTTTCCACTAAGGTATTGCATAGTGGAGCTATGCAAAGGGGGCCACTGTCCTCCACATCAGAGAATGGTAGTTCCATCAGCCACTTGCACCCTGCACCTCGAATAGTCACAAACTCTCAACACCAACATGTGAGAGCAGCCTTGAGGGCCAAACACTGCAAAGCTATAGGGGTGGAGCTGCCAAAGGCTTTGAGGCCATTATCCTAAGCAAATTTACACAGGAATAGAAAACAAATTAACACATGTTCTCACTTATACGTGGGAACTAGATTTTGGGTCCTCATGAACATAAAGATGGCAACAGTAGACACTGGAGCCTACTATGGGGTGAGGAATGGAGTGGGGTAAAGTTTAAGCATAGTATTCAATCATTTTTTCACACTATAGATATGATTTTTCAAATATTTTTAAATTGTGTAGAGCAATACCCAAAACAATAATTGTGTTTTTAAATGCAAATACAGTTGGTTCTTTTTTTTTTTTTTTTCTGAGACAGAATCTCTCTCTTTCACCCAGGTTGGAGTGCAGTGGCATGATCTTGGCTCACTGAAACCTCTGCCTCCTGAGTTCAAGTGATTCTCCTGCCTCTGCCTCCTGAGTAGCTGGGATTACAGGCATGCACCACCACACCCGGCTAATTTTTGTATTTTTAGTAGAGACAAGGTTTCACCATGTTGACCAGGCTGGTCTCAAACTCTTGACCTCAGGTGATCTGCCCACCTTGGCATCCCAAAGTACTAGATTACAGGTGTAAGCCACTGCACCTGGCGTGATTCTTAAACAATACAGGTTTGAACTAAGTAGGTCTAATTATACATGATTTTCTTTTGTGTTTGCCACCTTGAGACAGCAAGAACAACCTCTCAGATTACTCCTTCTCTTTAGCCTAGTCAATGTGAAGACGACAAAGATGAAGATCTTTATAAGTATCCTCTCACTTAATGATTAGTAAATATATTTATCTACTTTATGATTTTCTTAATAACATTTTCTTTTCTCTACCTTACTTTATGTAAGAATGCAATATGTAATATATAAAATATAAAAAGTATACTAATTGACTAAGTTATTGGTAAGGCTTTCAGTCAACAGTAATGATTAGTAAAGTTTTTGAGGAGTCCAAAGATTTTTGAT
This sequence comes from Chlorocebus sabaeus, assembly GCF_047675955.1. Taxonomy (NCBI): domain Eukaryota; kingdom Metazoa; phylum Chordata; class Mammalia; order Primates; family Cercopithecidae; genus Chlorocebus; species Chlorocebus sabaeus. Next base: position 80,390,297 of record NC_132916.1, read on the forward strand.
TGTGCAGGGTGTTGGTGCCCCTAACCTCCATGTTGTTCAAGGGTCAACTGTGAAATGCTTTCAGTGAAATTTGTTTTGCCAGCTACTTTATGAGGTTAATCTGTCCTTACAAGTATCAAAATTCAAGATCATGAGGTTGTTATTTATAATAGATAATGATAGAATTTTCTTAACTGTATCTGTTTGTCTTTATTTATTTATTTTTTTAAATAATTTATTTATTATTATTATACTTTAAGTTGTAGGGTACATGTGCATAACGTGCAGGTTTGCTAAATATGTATACTTGTGCCATGTTGGTGTGCTGCACCCATCAACTCGTCATTTACATCAGGTATAACTCCCAATGCAATCCCTCCCCCCTCCCCCCTCCCCATGATAGGCCCCAGTGTGTGATGTTCCCCTTCCCGAGTCCAAGTGATCTCATTGTTCAGTTCCCACCTATGAGTGAGAACATGCGGTGTTTGGTTTTCTGTTCTTGTGATAGTTTGCTAAGAATGATGGTTTCCAGCTGCATCCATGTCCCTACAAAGGACACAAACTCATCCTTTTTTATGGCTGCATAGTATTCCATGGTGTATATGTGCCACATTTTCTTAATCCAATCTGTCACTGATGGACATTTGGGTTGATTCCAAGTCTTTGCTATTGTGAATAGTGCTGCAATAAACATACGTGTGCATGTGTCTTTATAGCAGCATAATTTATAACCCTTTGGGTATATACCCAGTAATGGGATGGCTAGGTCATATGGTACATCTAGTTCTAGATCCTTGAGGAATTGCCATACTGTTTTCCATAATGGTTGAACTAGTTTACAATCCCACCAACAGTGTAAAAGTGTTCCTATTTCTCCACATCCTCTCCAGCACCTGTTGTTTCCTGACTTTTTAATGATCGCCATTCTAACTGGTGTGAGATGGTATCTCATTGTGGTTTTGATTTGCATTTCTCTGATGGCCAGTGATGATGAGCATTTTTTCATGTGTCTGTTGGCTGTATGAATGTCTTCTAGGTATTCAGGACATAGGCATGGGCAAAGACTTCATGTCTAAAACACCAAAAGCAACAGCAGCAAAAGCCAAAATTGACAAATGGGATCTCATTAAACTAAAGAGCTTCTGCACAGCAAAAGAAACTACCATCAGAGTGAACAGGCAACCTACAGAATGGGAGAAAATTTTTGCAATCTACTCATCTGACAAAGGGCTAATATCCAGAACCTACAAAGAACTCAAACAAATTTACAAGAAAAAAACAAACAACCCCATCAAAAAGTGGGCAAAGGATATGAACAGACAGTTCTGTTTGTCTTTAATTATGTAATAAATTACTCAGCTTATTATTTATGCAGTGTTAGACAATACAGATTATTTTACATAAAGCCAGTATATTACTGTGAGAAAGTGTTTTAACTGTGGAATTAAACTAAATTTTCAAATGTAAGTATAGAATATTGGACAGCACTACTATTAGAGAAACACATAATGGAAACCACTGCCTGCTATTAGTAATTCCAAAAGGAATAATGAGGCACATATGGCTCCCCTTCCCACAATGGCCTGAACTAGTTTTTCAGGTTAACTTTGCTATGCTCTTGACTAAGAAGAAAGATCCATTCAGATGGTTGGAGGGGCTGAGAATTTTATTTTTGGTTTATGATTAGAAGCTATAATTTTGTTGTACTGTTCAGTAAATGGTAGCATGAGTGACTTAAATAAACAAAAAATAGCTTCCAATGTGTATAAATATTAACCAAAAAAGTAAATTTGTCATTGGGAAATTTGGTTACATTTCAATTAGCCTTAAAAACAACTATCACAAATCACTAGTTTGAATTATCATTACTATTTTATCATCTAATACATGAAATCCAAAGCCCTTTTAACAAAAGGACTTAACTCCCCATTACTATTGCTTTCGATGAACCTGAAGAGTATTATATATTGCAGAAATGGAATTTGAGAAATCTTGCTATGAGTGAATTCTCAATCTAATGAAGAGAGCATAAACATTACTACATCTTCTTAAGTAACAGGAAATATGGATGAAATACATAGAATTCTGCCCTAAGACTTTATATTGCTTTCACAAAAGGAATTTAAGTTTAGCTACTCTGATATTAAAATGTTAAACAAATTCAAACATATACATGTGTTTATCTTAAGTTAAAATGAAATTTATACTAATAAGCATTTTGTCTTATACTTTTAGAAATTGGATAGAAAATTATTTATTGAGATGTAATACTACTTTAGTGTTTCCTTGTATTTATGCATCTGTGCAGTTCCTTCTCATTGAATCTTAGCTGGCCCCATGACCTTTAACACAAGGCAGAAGAATCACAGGTGCACCCATTCAGGATCTAAGCTTTAAGGAAGCTTGTTAGATTATAGTTTTTGTGCTCTAGGGAATTCTAGCCACAATGTAATAAGTCTGACTCCCCCAAGGCCCCAAGCCCCATGCTATCAGCAGTCCAGCTTGCCCAACTGGAGATTACCTATATAAAGGATAAAGGATAACCTATATTCCTAGACAGCAGCCTCAGCTGACTCCTCACTTGGCAGCCTGCACTAATGTTCCAGAAATGTGAGAGAGAACACGTTAGAGGTGGACTGTTGACCTCAGTAAAGTCAACCTGTTGATGCCATGTGGAGCACAGCTGTTGATGTCCAGATTGTAAAACTGGAAGGAAGCAAATTAAACATTGTACTGTTAGCCACTACATTTTATAAACCAAAAATAAAGTTCTAAGTCCCCCAACCAACTGAGTGTATGGACCCTCCTCTCAGCTGAGGGCATTCCAAAGACAACCTGAAAAACTAGTTCAGGCCATGATGGGAAAGAGGGGGTCAGACAGTTCTCACTATACTCTCCTCCTTTTGGAATTAATGAAAAATTGACCAGCATTAACTTAAAAACAGAGACCTTAAGACTGATGAAACAGACTCTTTGTAGGAATAAGATACCAATATGACAGATAGTAGGTCCTGAAGTAAGTCAACATTTTTTACCTCAAAATATATTTTTGGCTTATTTTGAAATAACCCTGCAAAGTTGTCTCTCGTGGGGAAAATCCATATTCTGTAAAGATTCCTCTTCTCTTTCTAAGTCTTTTTCCTGATCCAGGAGAGAATTAGTTATGAGTCTGGTACCTTTTTAAGTCTGGTAAAAAATATTTACAGTCTATTCTCTCCAAAGCCTGTTAACCTAGATGCTTCATCTGCATGATTAAAAAAAACAACCTTAGTCTCTGCAACCCTTAAGCTTACCCCCAGACACTTCTTTTTACTGATTACAGGGCTTTAGATGATAACAATTCTTTCAATCAATTGTCAATCAGAAAATCTTTGAATCTACCTATGATCTGGAAGCCTCACTTCAAATTATCCTGCCTTTCCAGAATAAACTAGTGTACTTCTTACATGTATTGATTGATGGCTTATGCCTTCCTAAAACTTATAAAACCAAGCTGTCACCCAACCACGTTGGGCACATGCACTCAGTACCTCCTGGGGCTATGTAGCAAGTCACAGTCCTCATATTTGGCTCAAAATAAATCTCTCCAAATATTTTACAGTTTGACTCTTTTCACCAACAGTTTTGAAGTACTTTTCGTATGCAGCATTAGATAACTAACAGAGATTATTCTGTATTCATGTATTTTAATTATCATGCTATGACTGCTAGAGCTACCGTGATTGCTTTTGAAATGTATTTTAAAAGTACATTTGTGAAATTCTGAAGTAGTGAGACCAAGTATATTTTGTTATTACACCTTGCTGTGAGATTTATGTCTAATCACAATTTTAAATGTATATAGTAATTGATAGTTGTATGAATAGAACACTGAAGTAAGAGCTTGCTTCTTTAATTATCAGTTTGATATACAGCATAATTAACTAAGTGGTAGCAGTAAAATTACATAGCCATGTAATAATTCATTTTGTATTCATGCACCATGTCCAATTTTTTTCTGTGTTAAACTTTAACCTGAATCTTATCACTCACATTATTAATTTGTACAAACAGATGCCCATTTTTTAAAATTTCTTAATTACATGAGGGATCTGGCATGATTATTTATGCAGCTACAATAAGGTATAGGTTCAGAATATTGTTGGTGAAAAGGAGCAAAATATCCACTCAAAATATTTTAAAATAAAGATTGATACTTGAAAATAAATATATCAAAATAGATGATTAAATTGCACCAGTATTAAAAAGTGAATTATATAATATATTCTCATAAATATTGGAGAAATTAAAAGAATAGTAAGAACTAAAGAACTGTTTATAATGTTTATATAACCACTTGAAGGACCTATTTGTGTGGGGTGGTATAAGAGACATTGTAATCAGCCAACTGTTCCCTAATGACCAATCTATCCTGTTTTGAATGTGGATGTACTGATGAGTAGATTATCTGACCGTACGAATTATCTACTTCCTTTAGAATTTAAAGAACTAAGTTTGTAAAGATGGGAGGAAATGATGAACAAAAACCATGATTTTTCTGATCTATATAGTTTTTATTCATGTGTATTCATATAGCAACTAAGTGCAATGTAAGTAGCTGAGGCCAAAAAGTTTATAAAAATAAATTATGGTGACCTTATTTTATGCTTTGTGTGATTAAAAAAACAGAACTCTATTCTAAAATGGATAACTTTTCACTTATTCAAATAGGCTAATAGGTTAGTATTGTTCAGGCTGCATCTTCTTTTGTGATAATGGTCTAACTTCCTATGCAAAATGGCTCATAACCCAGAAGTTTTGTTCTAACATTTAAGTGAGTTCATGTTATGTAAACAGATATATTCACACAAATCATTTCTTTTCTCTTTTGATTTACTTTTTTTACCTAAATAATATTTACTGAACATAAATGAGGCATAAATAACAGAGGCTGGGAATGTGACAGTACAGTGATGACCATGTGGATCAGGTTTGCATGAGTTTGCCTTATAATCTTGTTTTACTTTTTCCAACGTTACAAAGTGTTTGCTTTATTTTATATTTTGCCTCTTCTGTTAATAATTATTTAACCTATAGTCCTCAGTAGTCTATTGGAAGAAACTGGAACTAATAATAATTTTGATTCATAGTACAAATAAATTTCTAGTGATCATAATTAAGAAACTATTCTAATTCTTACTTGACATAGCTAACTCTACAGAGATTTTGTTGATTGTGGCAAAAATAACTTCTTTTTTTTTAATTTCCTTAATTTCTGGCGGTTTCTATTTAGAGACTGATACTGTTAAAAACTGCCACTAAGGCTCTATTATGGTTCTGCTGGGGGTTTAATTTATTAGATTTGGACCTAACCTTATCAAACGAGCTTCTAACTAATGATTATACTCTAAAGACCACTTTTACACTAATTGGCTTTCCCTGTTTAATTGTTTTACAAAATTGATAATTTAGTAGAAATATAATAAGCCTTGAATATTTTAGATAATTTGGCCCCTTTGTGGTCTTTAGAGGGTTCTCGCTTAATAGAAAATTGGAATACACATTGTAAAATTTAGGTCTTGCTCTCAGCACATGATTTGTAAAGGATGTATCATAGCATAAAGAAGGTTTTAACAATGCTATGATTCTGCCGCAGATGTTGGAATAGTTCTACATATCATACAATATATTTTCTTTTAAATTTTGAATTGTGTATGAATATTAAAAATTAATTTTGGGGTGGATGTCAAGTAATAATTCAATTTTCAGAAGAGCCTTTTATAATTCTTGTTTTTTTAATCAAGGCAAATGTCTGTTTTGATATTTTGCTTCAGTAAATTAAGCTTTAGTGTCATTATTTACCCAATTTTACTTAGTGTGACTCTAGCAAAACCAGTTTCTGATTTACAGAATAATGCATTCTAGTGGACATATGAATATAAGTTTAAAGATTTTAGCCTTGATGAAGACTGGCTATGAGTGCTTTCCTAACACTTGCTAACCAAGGTTTAATATATGCTAGAAAATTATCTATTGTATTGTTTTATAATAGTCCTCATGTCTTTAGCTTCATCAGAATATGAGCTCCATAAGGACAACAACCCTGTAATACTTTAGCAAGAAATGGCCCAGGGCTCCCTACCAAACTCCTATACTAGTGAAACAAACTATTTTTCCAGGAGGGGTTTGGAATGGAGAACCAAAAATAGACCAACTGACCAGTGTGAAGTATGGTAAATATGTCATGACTATATTTTATTAGAATAGAAATTGTAAACAAATAATGGACCTCCTACCATCTTATGGAGCGACCAGCAACACGATGTGTCATGCTATGTCCATGAAGTAAAGGCTGTTTTTTAAATGAGTTATGGAATGAAAGAACTGAGGGTGTTCGGGTGGCAGGGAAGGAGAGGGAGAGCATTAGGACAAATACCTAATGCATGTGGGGCTTAAAACCTAAATGACAGGTTGATGGGTGCAGCAAACCACCGCGGCAAATGTATACCTGTGTAACAAACCTGCACGTTCAGCACATGTATCCCAGAACTTAAAGTAAAACAAAAAAACAAAAAAGAATTTAGGGTGTTTGCCCTTTTCTATTTTCTTGGTGAAATGCAGAAAAATAATCTTTGTTTTTTGTGCGGGAGACAGGGGTGGTTGCTGGATTGACATTTCTTTTGGTTCCATGTATATACATGAAAGCTAAATTTAGGACTCATTGACAAAATTCAATGGCCCTTACAATCATACTTTGAATTTGTTTAAAGCACCTAACAATACTAAAATACTATTCAGCACTTCTGAAAGAATAGCAATACCTGATAGGAACAAATCAGAGATTAAATATACTGACTTTTTTTTTTTTTTTTTTTTTTTTTTTTGGTGTTTGAGAGAGGATCTCACTCTGTTGCTCAGGTTGGTTTAGTGGCAAGATTATGGCTCATTGCACCCTTAAGCTCCTTGGACTAAGTTGATCCTCCTGCCTCAGCCCCCCAAGTAGCTAGAACTACAGGCATGCACCACCATACCTGGCTAATTTTGTACTTTCTTTTTTTGTAGAGATGGGGTATCCCCATGTTGCAGGCTGGTCTCAAACTCCGGGGCTCAAGTGATCCACCTGTTACAGACTCCCAAAGTGCTAGGATTACAGGCATGAGCCACCATGCCTGGTCTGAATTTTTCAAAGAAAAATGTTGGGCTCTATCATCTTAAAGTAAATTTTTGTTCTTTAGAGAAGTGCCCCAAAATTTAAACATACATTTTCTTCCTTTAGTGTCTCTACATGAGCTATTCTCAATAGCAAACTTAGACTCCAGATACTTTAAAGTAGCCCCAAATTTCTAAAAACCAATATCTAGAGTTATGACTAACACAGCTGTAGACATGATTTAGATGTAGTTTACAGTATTGTACAACATATTCCATAGGGTACATCCCCCAAGATACACCATCTAATCTCAAAACTCAGCAAATGCCATCAATAAAGTAGGAAGGGAAGTTAATTACAGGCTCTTATTTAGTGTCCCTCTGCCACTGGTGGCCTATTATAATGAATCATTCTTCAAATTGAGAAGAGACTGACAGACATTTTATAAACTTTTCACTCCGTATGTCTTCCCTATGTAATAAATGCCTGCTGTACACTGGGAAAGTGATTAAATATTAATTTCACAGAAACCTGGGAATAGTGTTTAAAAGACTAATGAGACGCTATTTTTACTACTTAGGTACTGTGACTCCCACATGATTCAGAAGAACGCCTGTCATTCTAATTAGTCATCATTTGGCCAGACTCTTTTTTCTTTCTTTCTTTCTCTTTCTTTTCCTTAAAGATCCTTAATTGGGTTATTTAAGAACTTTAAACTTGGTACCTCACTGGGAGGAATGTTCTTATAAGATTAATGTGATTGCTATGTCACATTAAAAAAAAAAAAAAACTTTTACACCAAATGTAGCACCAATTTTATTTGAAAAAAAAAATCATTTGTAATAAATCCATTTCCACCTAATCTTACTGCCAATATAATACCTGCTTTATTAAAAAATGAACTTTTTAAAAGAATATGAAAAGGGTCTCTTGTACCAAAATTATGACTATACCCTTATATTTGATCTGCATTTAAAATTATTCTAATTATTCTATTTGAGTAAAAGGAACACAGTCGAGATGTCTCTTATAATATTAAGTGAAGTAGAGCTAGTTCCTTAAAGGTGAAAGCAGACAAATTCTTTCTCCAACATTAAAATGAATTGACTACTTACAATAGTTAAAGTGTTCTAGTTTCAGAAGAATTTGAAGAACTATATTTTTTTCTCTGAGCTTAGATGTATCACGATCATTTTAAAGACAGCCAGAAAGCCAAGAGTAATCTTTTCATGAACAAGTAGATTTCTATCTGCCCAAAAAGATATAATTATATTTACTCATAAATACTTTCAAAACAATCCTCAAATTTGTGGAGTAAAATACATACATCATAGAATTATTTAACTTCAGAGGTAGAAGAAAACCTAAAAAAGTAATTTACTTCATTCTCCCATCCAGTGCTCTATAGCCTCCCTATGATGACCTCAAAAAGCTGGAAGTATGTTTTGCCTCTCCTCCAGTGTTTTAGCGGATTTTGAGATCTAATTAAAAACTGACATTTATCTTTACCAAAGTTCTTGTTAGATATGGCCCATCAATCCAATTTCCAAAGGTGTTTTTAAGCTTGCGCTTCCAGACTTGTATCAACTTAAACACTAATGTCTCTGCCAAGTCTTTGACAAAAACTCTAAAGAGGATAGTTCTATAACATTGACCCATTCATGAAACGAAATGTCTGGTTGATTAACTCGAGTATTTTCTTCCAACCTCATATTTTCCATTTTTTTTCACAAGTTTATTATGAGAGACTTTGAAAAATGCTTTGTAAAAAACATCTAGAAATACCTGGAAATCTAGGAAGGCCTCTCATATTCCAAAAACTCCAATTAAAAGTCAAACGAGGTCTGACACCAGAGATTTTTGTGACACGTTTAAATTTGGTACATTTATCTGTTTCCCTCCTTGTGGCTTTTTCCCCTCATTCTTCATATCTACTCAACATAGGCAAAGGTGAACAATATTATCTGTAAGTGTCTCTGTGCTCTCTTATAAGAATCACTGACAAAAAAAGACACTAGTTCCTTCACAGGAGCTAAGTTCTCTTGAAATCACGTCAGCACTAACAATTACCTTAATTTTACTTCTTTTCAAAGTGAAATCTAAATTCTAAAAGCATACACCAAGAGAATAAATGAATCATGATTTCCTTTTGTACAATATACAACTAAATACTCAGTGAAGGAAACATAACAAAAAAAAAAACCTTAAACAAAAAAATTGTAAAGTTGAACTAAAAAAATGAAGAACTATGAACACATTGCTTTGCTATCTATTTAAAATTTTCAGGTTTTTGGAGTTATTGTTTTTCAAACAAAGTTATCAATAACTGATGTATTAGAAATAAATGAAAACAATAGGTAAAAGCTATATTACTTTTGAAAAATAGCAAAATCAGAATACACGCACACATACACACACGTACGTGTATATATACCTCTTAGATATGTAAATAGATTGGGTCATATATTATGTATGTTTTCAGCAGTGCTTTGGATTATAGAACATACCAATTCTCTTACAAAATACCCTGGTGAAGATAGTACATTAGTCTAAGCAATCTATTTTGAGATTTTCCCTTTTGGTTAACTGCTAATTACTGAGATATTCTCTGAATTGGGCCATTTGGAAAGATGTATGCAAAACACACAGATTTTACCAACTGATGAGATTTGGTGCAGCTGCTATATTTTCTTGAATTTACCTCATAAAAATCAGCAGCTTAAGTAAGATGTCTTATGACATGATTTTTTTACTATATCTTTTTGTTTTCATATCATCTGTAGGTGACTAGAATAATCTACGAACTATGCTGAAAGTTGAGATTTTGAACTAGATTTCACCAACCAAATCACTTTTTCCCTTGAGCAATCTAATATTATAATTATATAAAAACTATGACAAAAGTTTCACATGTCTAATCAGGTCAGAACTATTGAAAAATCTGTCTGCTTTTTAAGTCTGAGAAGCTAGAGTTCAACAGGTCTTTGGCAAACTTATTTCCCAGTTTTGCACGGTACTGATTCTGATCCCTGATCACAATTATATTTTTAAAATCTTGAAAATTCCAGCACTTAGTTTTAGTTCTCAAAGTACTATGCTCTTCATCTGAATTAAATTCAAAATGAAGATATAAAACACATTTTCAAAGATGGTATGAAAAATCAAGTAATAACCTAAGTATGATCATGATTTTTAGTAACAATCGTCTCTCTCCTGTACCTATAATTTTAACCTTCTTTTCTTCTTAATTGTTAGACCTAAAACCATAAGAACTCTATAAGAAAACCTAGGCAATACCATTCAGGACATAGGCATGGGCAAGGACTTCATGACTAAAACACAAAAAGCAATGGCAACAGAAGCCAAAATTGACAAATGGGATCTAATTAAACTGAAGAGCTTCTGCACAGCCAAAGAAACGACCATCAGACTGAACAGGCAACCTATAGAACGGGAGAAAATTTTTGCAATCTACTCATCTGACAAAGGGCTAATATCTGGAATCTACAAAGAACTTAAGCAAATTTACAAGAAAAAAATCAAGCAACCCCATCAAGAAGTGGGCAAAGGATATGAACAGACATTTCTCAAAAGAGGACATTTATGCAGTCAACAGATACATGAAAAAATGCTTATTATCACTGGCCATCAGAGAAATGCAAATCAAAACCACAATGAGATACCATCTCACAGCAGTTAGAATGGCAATCATTAAAAAGTCAGGAAACAACAGGTGCTGGAGAGGATGTGGAGAAATAGGAATACTTATACACTGTTGGTGGGAGTGTAAACTAGTTCAACCATTGTGGAAGACAGTGTGGCGATTCTTCAAGGATCTAGAACTAGAAATATCATTCGACCCAGCCATCTCATTACTAGGAATATACCCAAAAGGATTTTAAATCATGCTACTATAAAGACACATGCACACGTGTGTTTATTGCGGCACTATTCACAGTAACAAAGATTTGGAAACAACTCAAATGCCCATCATTGATAGACTGGGTTAAGAAAATGTGGCACATATACACCATGGAATACTATGCAGCCATAAGAAGGGATGAGTTCATGTCCTTTGTTCGGACCTGAATGAAGCTGGAAACCATCATTCTGAACAAACTATGGCAAGGACAGAAAACCAAACACCGCATGTTCTCACTCATAGTGGGAACTGAACCATGAGAACACTTAGACACAGGGTGGGGAGCTTCACACACAGGGGCCTGTCATGGGGTGGGGGGAGTTGGGAGGGATAGCATTAGGAGAAATACGTAAGGTAAATGATGAGTTAATGTGTGCAGCACATCAACATGGCACATGTATACATATGTGGGTAACAAACCTGCACGTTGTGCGTATGTACCCTAGAACTTAAAGTATAATAATAATAAAAACGAATGTTATGAACTTTTCCAGATATTCAGGTTTTTAGAATTTCCCCACATATAATTCAATTAATTGCATCAAATTTGCTTAATTGAGTACTGCCTAAGAGAATAATTGCATTCTTAATGTTCTTTTGAATCTAGAGGATCAGCTAGAGGATTTAATAAGTGAACTGTTTCAGTAGGAGAAAACTTATTGTTTTTATTTGCAAATAATGTACATTGACTTGGGTACTTTTCATGCTCATTACAGTAATTGTGTGAATGTTCCCAATAGACTATACACATTTTTAATACAATATTTTGAGATAAAAGGTCATTGGTTTAAAAAAGTAAGAAATAATTTGGTAAATGACCAGATGTAAACTAATGGAAGAAGAGAATGTTTAAATGGAAGATCAATTTCACAAAGCAATCAATTCCCTATGTCCTATAAGGTTATGCTAATTGTATTCATTACTTCATAATTTTAGGGGTATAGAGAAACAATACAGACAAAATAGCCAAGGAAATTAAAACACTTAAAGTGATGGATATGATTTTGCATATATAAAATTTTTTTTTTTTCCTAAATATCCTTATTGTTGGCTCTTCATTTATTTCAGGGACAAAGGCATGGGATTTTCTTAAGTAATACCTCAATTATATTTTCATAACCATTTCCAACAACTGATAAATGAGAGTAGTGGGGAAACAAGGTGGTACGTATTTGGATGGTGGCTGAGAGGTGATTTGGTGCTTGCTCAGTGCTCCAATTCGACATCTTCTTTTGTCTGTATACTACTGGAAAACACAATCAAGATGTTCTAATCATTTTAGCATTCTTAGGTTTCTAGCAAGTGTGCAATATATTATGAACAGATGTTCAGCTTAGCGGGAAGTCTCACTAAAGACCTGAAATCCTGAGCCTTTCCAGAAAATGTATAGCTTCTGGCATGGTGGAGATAGAACTGATCTCATTTACTCATCCACAGAATGGTACTCCTGTGTGTTTAGATACTATGACTCACTTTCCTGGGGATGACTTAACTCAACTTTTCTCATGAGAAATAACTTAGAATTGTCAGGAAAAATATTTAAAATGAAGAAAACAGCATCATGTGTTAAGACCATGTCTGGCAGCAGTATTTCTCTTATTTTGATTTCAGGTTGATGACTGGCACTATCAGAATACTGTATTTTAATTCAGATCTTTTTCACAATACTCTATGGAACCAGTTGAATTTCAAAGAATTAGCTATTTTACTGATGTTCTTATCCTTCCAAGAGTCACATTCCTCTTTAGAGTGCAATTAAAATTGCTTTAAGTTGTCTTTTTAAAATGTCAGGTACATATTTATAGAAGTATATTATTTATAATCCTGTGATTTTTAAAAGCCAGACTCAAATATTTGAAGATTTTCAAAACTCTGCCACAACAGCATGCTTCTGTAATGCTTATACCTTCCCATTCTGTTGGCCTGAGATTCTTTTGTATAGAAACAGTAAATTGTTTTATGTGAAGATATAAACCAATATTACATAATGATTAGAAATAATCATTAGTTTTCTATTATTAAATTGAGAAGCAGCATCACTAGTATTTGAAAGAGTAGAATAGAGGTGTTATTTTATAATATCCTTAATACTTTCTAGAACCTCTTAAAATATTTTAAACATAAAGAGTATTTTTCTTTCTGATGTTCAGCATATTCATTGTTTAAGAAAAACATATTAATGTAGGAGAGAGAGGGGAAAAACAAAGATTCCCACAGTCAGTGTTGAAAGAAGTGAGAGCAGATTTTCGAAAGTTGCTTGACCTGAGATGTGACTGGTTCTTTTATTAAAGGAAATAAAAATGCCCTCGAACTCTAGAACAATGTTTCTATAAACCAAGAAATATAATGGAAGCCCAGAAAAGGTAGAAATAAATACATAGAATAATAGTGAAGAAACAAAGAGGAAAAATCAATGATGTGATGCAAATTAAATAACAGAAACAGAGGAAGTAGAAAGTGAAGGAGCATCTATGGAAAGCAAAGGCAGTGAAAGTGAGTAGAAAAGTCTTCAGCCTGGAAGGGTGATAAAAAATTTTGTATGTATCAGATTTAATCTAATAAAATACCCCAGCTATCTGTAGGGCATTTAAATGTTCATTCGTTGCTATAATATAGCCAATGATTAAACATCAAGTGTTCACACAGTCCTTTTATTTTGTGGTTTACCTCCTAGACAGAAAAAATAGATAGAGATGGCTGTAGTATGTAATAATACATCATAAAACATGGATTTGGATTGGTATAACCAGAAGTGGAGAAAACTCAGGTTTAATCAAAATTAAAGTGTATTTTCCTTTCGCATAGAGTTCCACATCAGCTTTCCGGGTTGATATGATGACTGCATTATTATCAGGCACCCAAGCACTGTCTACCTTTTTAGTCATCATACTCAAACACTGGATTCTAAGTGTCTTTCAAAGCAGCTCCAGTCAATATGTCTGATTGCAACTAGTAAAAAGGAGGAAAAGAGAAAGAATTGGACACGCCCACCTTTTAAAAAGACGTTTGCTAGAAGTTGCTTATGCCAATTCTGTTCACAATCCATTGCCCAAAACTTAGTTTCTTACAGATACCCTAGTTGCAATGAGGATCGGATATCATAGCATTTTTTTCCAGGTGGCCATATTCTCAGCTAATAAGCAAGAAGGGTACCTCTGTAAAAGGAGAGACTAGCATTTGCAAGACTAACAGCAACATCTATCATATATGTGTTTTAAAAATATGTGCCAAATATGAGTAAAGAGAAATTAGAAAAAATAATGTATAACTTTTATAATGCAGTTTGGAGACAATCACACATGAGTAGAAATTAGTGAAAATATGACTACTGAAGATTAGCAATATTTTTCCATAAGCTCAAAACTTATGGTGTTACAATTAAATATAAAAATTCAAAATGATCGAAATTTGCCAGTGAATGTTATACTCTGTGTTATTCATTTGGAAAACTTTTATAAAATTGGTCTTAGGAGATTAGAAATTGTCCCATCTCTGTCCCAATCTTAATTGGAATTTTCAAATATTTTTATGGACAAATGCAACTGAATAAGCCATGATTTTTCCCAAACACAATTTTGTCACTCTAAATACATTCATAACATTAGAAAGCTACATTTGATGGTCCATCAAAAAAGAATAAATAAATTATGAGGCTGCAATATAATCTTGTTCCCTTTTCAGAAAACTGATTTCTAAATTCAATCTAGACCCTTAGATTGAAGGTCACTGTCACTCAGCCTGGTCCTGAATCTGCCCCTTCTTCTCTGTGGGCTCCCATACTGCGGTACATGGTTCTACATGTTTTCTGGTTCTCGGTACCTTTCATATCTATAATTCACAGGACTGAATGAGATTAGCTTCAAGGAATATGGCACAATGGAGTTAAAATCAGTAATGGGCAGATGGCAAGAAACAGAACAGATGGAAAACTGAAATCAGATTATCAGAGACAGAATAGAGTACTTGATTAATTTAAGAAAAATATATGTCAGGGGAATAAAGGGTTGCCATTTCTCTCATTCTTTCTCTGTTTTTCTCTCGGTCTCTTTCTCTTATATGCTTTTAATTAATTTCTGGTTCAGGGAAGCTGCAAATGAAAACAGAATAAAAATGTAGTTGTCAAAACTGAAATTAAAAACAGTAATGTTTTCTCTCAATTTTACTTAATAAACAGTAAAAGGCCACAATTTTACTCCCCAGTTTTATGCTTTCCCCTTGCTCCTCTAAAACAATCACAATCTGGGTTGTGTTACTGTTATGTATTCAGGAAGATGTTTACACTTTTTAATGTATTCATTAAATATAACTTGACTTTAATATTTTCATTCCTTTTAATTTGTTTTGTGTTAAGCATTCTTTGAAAAGCTAAGAATATCATTAAAACAACAATCACTTCTTATTAAATTCTAGTAGCAATAACGATGCCAATAATCAATTATCAACTTTTAAAACATCTTGAAATAATATAAAATATTTAAAATATGACATGTAGACAAGGAGTGTCTGATAATAACAATGGTTGTATTAGAAGTAAATGGAGCATTATATGGCACAAAACATGCATGTGTTGATTAGAAGGGCAAGGAAATTGAGCAAGGAAGATGAATCTGTGAGAAGAGCTCATATGTAGAAGAATTCCCAGCCCAGACAGTTTGGATTAAAAAAAAAAAAAAAAACACTTCAAGATATCCTTTTCCCAGCAGGTTATTTGCTTCTATGATCCATTTTTTTTTTTTTTTTAAATTCTGTGAAACTGAACTGAGATTTTGATCCTAATCTTTATCTTTATGCAGGCTTCCATTTGTCCTAAGAGACTTTGTTTATCATGGAGACATTTGTTGTTGCCTGGTTTGTAGCTGATCCAGATAAGGTTCAAGTGTCTTGTATTCCTGATGTTGTTCACTACTTGCTAAAGCAATTTCAGACAGATATCCATCTCTTTGTTACCATCAGCACCTAATAAGTCAATCCAGGTACCTGGTTGTTGCCCAGTTGATTGCTTGACACTGCTAATCCTGCCACTCTGATTAACCCTGCCATTCTGTTTGGCTCTACAACAGGGGTCTCACCCCATTCCAATGACATTGTGCTAGTGATGCAGAAATAATAGATAATGTTTTAAATGCTGCTGACAAGGCAAAGGACATTGATAATGAGAGTAAAGAAGTTAACTTTTTGAAGAGCAAGGAAATTACTTGGAAGAAGGCTGATTCAGCCTTCAATTCACCAATTAATTTTTGAAAGACAGTGTCATGGAGCCCAGGAGGTCATGGAGCTCAACATTGTACATTGTAGTTCAATAAGAAAGAAGTAACTGGAAACAAAAACTTGAAATCAGAGACTTTCTCAGTAAAATAACTTTCACCTATCTTATGGAGTTAATATTTAGTCTGCTGTAAGTTTAACAGAACAAAGATCAAGCACCACAGAACAAAATTTGATACTTATTATGATGTCCTTTGGCCAAAGCGTGTTGTGTTGACTAAGGCAGAGAAGTTTACACAATATTTTTTGAATTATATTTTTTTCTCTCAAGAAATGTTTTTACATTAACATTTCATAAAGATTCAATTCTTTGAATTTTTTCTTATTATCCACTTAGCCAGAACTCCCAAGACTGACAAACAATATTTACCAATGTTTAACTCACAGAATATTTTAATGTATACCTTCCAAAAAAAAGTTCATTGTTGCCAAGGATCAATTTTCAACTTTTGAAACATCATGAAATAAAATGGAATAAAGTATTTAAAACATGAATTGTCATTTTAAATGATCTGAATGAATGGCTGATGTAAGTGAATGGACAGTGCTTAAATTATGTATTATATCACTTATGATTGTCAAAAATTAATTATGCATACTTTTTGATTAACATGAGTAGAATAAAATGTACATGTACATATTATTCAGAAATTTAAATAATTTCCTGAATGTTAGTTAAAATTTCTTCCATTTTTGTATTTTATTCTTAGAATGAACAATATATTTACCAAATCCATTATAAAGTCATGATAGTTTCAATTTTTAAATGATTTAGGAATTCTTCTTTCTCTCCTCAGAATTTTGTAAGAATTTTGACTTTAAACTATGATTAAGAAGGTCTACTATTCTATTTTCTTATTTTGATGGAGTATAGTTATTTGTCAGTAAAATTTTTGCATTTATTTATTGTAATACAGATTATGTTCAACCTGATATTAGGATGTTAGCTAAAATTTCAGTCAAAACACAGAATGAGTTGAACCCAGTTAATGCATAAAAAGAAAGACATTTATTTGTATTCAAATAGCAGTCATTAAACTTTTTGTAGAAAAAATGGAGAATAAAATGAATACATTTTAATGGTCACTATATTGAAAAAGCTTTGCAATGAAGGGTATAAAAAGTGCAGTTCTGTAGTCCTTTTTAAAGATGTCTCTTGTTTTGTAAAATGGTAAAACGATATCATTGGTTATAGCTAGAAAAAGAAAAATGTTAGTAAAGTTTCACATGAAATATTATGGAATTTGTTTATCTGTTAACATTTTCTTAACTTCAGTAAGAACACATGAATTAAAACAATAAAAACAAAGCAACCGGAAATGGCATCTCACATTCCTGTCTGCAGCACACAGGAAAAACTACTGAGAGGAAGGGCCAAAGACCCAACAGCAAGATTCATGAACTGTAACGGAGAATGAAAGACAGAAAGACCTCAAGGATCTCACAGAAGATTTCATACCTTGCTTATTAGCAACACTGGTAGTGGTTTTTTTTTTTTTTTTTTTTTTTTTCCCAGGAAATTTTAAAATAAATATTAAATTTTAAAAGAAATCTTAGAAATCAGTTGGTGATTACTGGAAAGTCTGAACTTTCAACAATTGCAGATAAAAGATTGAGAATTCAGTAAAATTAACAAGGAGAAGGGATGCATATCCAAGTACAAGCAATAGATCACCACAGGAGTCCGAAGAAAATCAGCCAGACTCAGAAATAGACAAATTCAGATTGCACCTGCAGAGACAAGATTCCTGGTAACAGCATTTAGAATGTATTGAGCACTGATTATATGCCAGACACTCTACTATTTTCTATTCTTAACATTAGCTGACCAATTTCTCACTGCATTTATATGGAAAGGTTGCTTCTATTCACACTTTATAAATTAGAAAAGTAAGAGTTTGAGAGATGGCAAGTAACATAACCAAGGAACTGACTGATCATTCTAACAAAGAAAAAGAAAATTCCTATTCCTTTTTTTTTAAATGTGTTTTTGTTTTATATTTGTGTAAATTTAAGGAATATAAGTATAATTTTGTTACATGAATAGGTTACATAGTGGTGAAGTCAGGGTGTTTACTGTATTCATAACCTGAATAATGCATGTTGTGACCATTAATTTATTACCCCCTATCAATTCCTATCCCACTCCTCTGTCCTTTGGGGTCTCTTGTCTATCCTCCCATGCTCTATGTGCACGTGTACACATTATTTAGCTCCTGTTTATAAGTGAGAACATGCAGTATTTTTATTTCTGTTTCTGAGTTGTTTCACCAAAGATAACGGCCTCCAGTTCCATCCACGTTGCTGCAAAAGACACAATTTTATTCTTTTTTATGGCTGAGTAGTATTTTATTGTGTATATATATCACATTTTCTTTATCCAATCTTCTGTTGATGGACACTTTGGTTGATTCTATATTTTTGGTATTGTGAATAGTGCTGTGATAAACATATGAGTGCAGTTATCTCTTTAGTACAATGATTTCTTTTCCTTCCTTTGGGTAGATACTCAGTAGTGAAATTACTAAATCAAATGGTAACTCTATTTTTAGTTGTTTGATAAATCTCCATACAGTTTTCCACAGAGGTTCACTTATATTCCCACCAACAGTGTTAAGTTCTCACTTTTCTCCAGGTCCTCACCAACATCTGTTATTTTTTGTTGTTTTAACAATGAGATTCTGCATAGAGGTAAGATGATATGTGATTGAGGTTTTAATTTGCATTTCTTTGATGATTAGTGATAATGAGCATTTTTTTCATATGCTTCTTGGCCATTTGTATGTCTTCTTTTGAAGAATGTCCGTCATGTCCTTTGTACACTTTTAATGGGATTATTTGTATTTTGTTGTTGTTGAATTGTTTGAATTCCCTGTAAATTCTGGATATTAGTGCCCTGTTGAATGCATAGATTGCAAATATTTTCTTCCATTCTGTGGGTTGTCTGTTCACTCTGATATTTCTTTTGTGATGTCCAAGCTTTTTAGTTTAATTGAGTCCAATTTGTCTCTTTTTGCTTTGTTGCCTGTGCTTTTGAGGTCTTCGTCAGGAATTATTTGCCTAGACCAATATTCAGAAGAGTTTTCCTTTGGTTTTCTTCTAGTATTCTTATAGTTTCAGGTCTTACATTTAAGTGTTTACTCTATCTTTAGTTGATTTTTCTATATGGTGAGAGATAGAGATCTGGTTTCATTCTTCTGCCTATGGCAATCCAACATTCTAATGTTATTTGTCGAACAGCATGTCCTTTCTCATGTGTATATTCTTGTGACATTGTTAAAGGTCAGTTTGCTGTATGTGTTATTTCCGGGTTCTCTATTCAGTTTCATTTATCTATATGTAATTTTTTATACCAGTACGATGCTGTTCTGGTTACTACAGCCTTGTAGTGTGATTTGAAGTCATGTAAGGTGATGTCTTCAGCTTCCTTCTTTTTGCTTAGGATTGCTTTGGCAATTTGAGGTCTTTTTTGGTTCTATATGAATTTTTGTATTGTTTTCTCTAATTAGGTAAAAAATTATCTTGGTACTTTGATAGCAATTGTGTCAATTAGGGTATCTTTCATCAACGTGTTGTAGTTCTTATAGAAATGTTTTACCTCCTTGGTTAAATGTATTCCTAGCTTTTTTGTTTGTTGGTTTCAAAGCTTTTCTTGTTAGTATGCTAAAGAACTTTCCCTTTGTGATACTGCCTCTTCAGCTCAAGGTTTCACCATTACTCAGTGAAGAAACATTAATGCAACATTCGTATTTTGTTGAATTTCACTGCCTAAGTGACTATATTATAAAGTAAAAATAATTCTTATTGCAAGATGTCTACTAAATTATTTACAATTATGGTTTCTGTTGTCTTTATTAATACTCAAGTTAGAGTATCCTTTTAAGTATTGCTACATATGAAGTGATGTTTTACTTGGGTCTACTTTATATAGAAGTCAAGATTCTGATTCCAGTATGAGCTGACTTGGAAAGATACAATTATGAAAAAATACTAGCTGAATAAGGCCTGCTTTTAAAACAAAAATTAATTAAGCTTCTTTTGCAGTTATGTTCTGCAGACTATTATTTCTGAAAGAAATTCACTTAATTATTACAGAACCAAAGTTGAGTATATTGCCTAATAGAACAAATAAAAATGAGGCATATAGGCAACTCGAGACAAGGTCTGCAATTGCTATTTACCAAACAGATTGGAAATATAGGAAAAACCTGTATCATGATTATTTAACAAAAATGTAAAACTGATAGAGGAAAATCTCAATGGCTAGACAGCATGGGGAAAAAAGAATGAACTAGTGTACCGGTCTCCAAAGCTCTTCTCTAGTGATTAATGCAGAAGATGATAACTATAAAGAAAAAAATAAAATGAGATTCAGGATTTCAGGATGATCTTTTCTTCTTAGATTAACTTTTTGAAAATGAGAAAAAATCTTTATTAGAACCAACCAAATTATGTTTAAAAGCCTGTGTTTTGCTAGAGGAGTATTTTTATGAAAAATTTATTTTTTATTTAATACTTGCAAGCTTAGGCATTCCCTTTATAGATATGATTTTATATGTAAGATATATTTATGCACAAAATTTATATTCATTATTCACTAATCATTTCAGAATTATAAATGCACTTATAATAATTGCATTTGCTTTTATAATGTCCTTATGCAATATGTAAGAGAGAAGCTAATCAGTTTTGCCCTGCTCTGGTCACCGCTACAATCATCATCACCAACATGCTAGTTTTTGATCAAGACCTTGACAACCTTTACACTAATTACCGCTCCTAACCATAATGACTAATATATTTACTACAGTTAAGTTGGAGGCAACAATATGGTAAGTACTGAAATTTAAAGTGATTTTTAATAATACAGGTGATAATTCCATTTTCTTAATTTAAAATTCCCCTGTTATTTTATTATGGTAATTAGGGTAAGCTACCATTAATGGCAAGTTAGTAAACACAGTCAGATGAATCCATAGTTGGCCCATTGTTTTCTAAAGCCTGATGGCAATTACTAACATATAATGGGTAGCCAATCATTTAATAACCTGCTAGCCACATTAATGAATGGTTTACATATGCTGTCTCATAGGATTCTTACAGCAATCCTAAGTAGGTTTGGTGATTATCATTTTCACTTTACAAATGGAGAAACTGAAGTTCAGTGATGTTAGAAAAAAAATGCCTACTTTACACAGCCAAAGGTAGGGGAGCCAGGATTAAATTATTGATGGAACTTTGGCTTTTGGAATTCTGTACAGACAACACTTATGCTACCATGAGAGCCTAACATGAGCAAATGATAGAACAAATGGGGGAAAATCCTCATCTCAAAAGATCCGTTTGATGATTTTGCATTTTATTTTCAATAATCACTTTTAAAAAGAGTTGTTTGATTTTCATAGGCAGCATCGTGGGGTGAACAAGATCTCAGACTCCAGTGCTATACTGCCTGGACTCCAAACCTAGCTCAATAAGTTATTCTATTGCTGTGTAACCTTGAGTAGGTTACTTGAAGTCTCCCTTCCTGTAACAAGGCTGTTACAAGGATTAAACCAACCAAAGTACTTAGACAGTAGTTGGCATGAGGAAGTTAACCACCTAAGTTATTAATATCTCCAGTAATATTTGGAACACTAAATGGGTATTGATACAAAATGTCCGGAATATATTGCTAAATGATAATATCTGCTGTGAACTTAATACATTTATATGACTTCTTCGTATACAGAAATGGAAGTTTTAGAGGAGTGGGATTACAGCAAAAGTCTGTAATCATAAAGTTTTCAGCGCAGAGTGGTGACACAGTTTTCCTAAGCAGTTTGAAAATTTAAAAAATTAAGGGTAGAATCCCAGGAATTTAAGCCTGGTACTTTTACTTTCTAGAATCAATAAGTGTTCAAATGGAAAAGGCAGGTGTTGAAATGACAAACAGAATGGTAAATTTTAATGTAATGCATATAAATTTACAGATAAACTTTTCAAGAAATATGCACTTATATTTAATGTAGTTTTTGATGAATAGTTAATTGTTCAGACTGTTGTGGCATCACCTGAATCTGCTCCTATATTCATTGCTATAAAGCTTTTTATTTTGAATGGATTTTGTGAATAGGTGTGCTTTGCATACATGGCCCCTGTCTGTGGTCAATTAAGTTAAGGGGCATGAGGGGCACTGTAACAAAGCATAAGGAATTATTTGCAGCCTAGTGCAGCCTAGCTTCTCCCTACTATATAATCATTCACAACTAATTATGTTTACTTCCCCTTCATGAAGGACGATTGCACACTTATAAAAATATACTGATTATACTTTCTATTTAGAACAAAACCAGAGTAAAGCTTTACATAATAGAAAGCAGTTCCTTTGTGATAATAGTGTAAAATTATTTTCCCTCTGACAGGGAGTATTGAAACATCCTTGGATTAGATTTAAATCCCCACACTTCACTAATGGTGAACCTACTTATCTTTTTATAATTCACAAGACTCCTAAAAAGAATCAGGAGTCAGGAATGGAATCTTTGACCTAGTCATGTGGTACATTGGTATAAAAGCACATTTCACGTTTAGACTTCTTTGTTAAAATGAGCATATCTGAAATTTTAACAATTATAAATTTGCTTTTATTGTACTATATATACTTAAATTTTATGTACTTTATA
Organism: Chlorocebus sabaeus; assembly: GCF_047675955.1. Taxonomy (NCBI): domain Eukaryota; kingdom Metazoa; phylum Chordata; class Mammalia; order Primates; family Cercopithecidae; genus Chlorocebus; species Chlorocebus sabaeus. The sequence goes on from NC_132916.1 coordinate 80,413,257, forward strand.
ACCAAATAATTTTCTTTCTCCAGGAAGCTACTTGTTACTTTTATAATATTAAATTTTGTTCAAAACTACAGCTTATTTTCTCTTCATATTTTATAGGTTCTTCTGACCACTCCTTGACTTTATCTTGTTATTTACATTTTTAAACAAAAGGAACCAAGACATAATTGGCTAAATAATAAAAAAAAATATGGTGCTCAACATATAGTTTGAAAGGTTGAGTTTAACTCTTTTTCAAAATTTAGTGACAGTTTTTGAACTAAAGAGAAAATTCTCAGAGATGCCTCATTCACTGTACATTTATTCATGTTCTCAGGGGAAGATTATAATTTCTTTCACTTGCATCATGTGTCACAGTTTCGAGTTGCTTTATACACATTCTCTTCATTATGCAAAGATGGGAGCTTGTGCTAAGTACTAGCTGTGACCAAGGGAGGCCGTGGCTCTTTTGCCATGCCTGGCACAGAGGAGACAACTGCATCCTCCAGACTGGCAGAAAAATATATCCGTGCGTGCTGGTGGCCATCTCACCGTCCTATCCAGAGATGGTCCTGCTCAGACCCACGGATATAAGACAATGCTGAGTTGTACTTCTTCCTCCTAAGAAGAGAAGTGGGAGCTTTAGGCAGTTAAGAAACAGAGGTGTGGTCAAAAAGCAAAGTAGGGATAAAACTTGACTCCAAAAGCTTGATTCCTACTCAGAGCAAGCATTCAGGCTGGGACTGCTCTGACATCCAGTCCCAAACATTACATTAGACCTCTCATAGCTCAGAATTGACCACATTTGTGTCCATTTACACATGAAACCCAAGCTTATCTTCTGTTGCCTCACCCCAAAATATTTCTCAGCATTATCCTTTGAATGATAAAAATTGGCTACTTTTCATCACTTTCGCACTCTGCTATATCCACTGCACTGTTTTTGTCTACATATTTTCTCTCTGGCTGGAATTTCACTTCCCAGACCTCCAGCACAGCTGGAGAAATCCCACCTACCCTTACAAGAAGCAATATGCCTCTGTTCTGAACATCTATTTCTCAGTGGAGATTTATGTATACAAATTACTATACCCCGATTTTTCTTTTTATTAAAAGCCAAGTCTTGAAGACATTATTTATTCACCTTCATATTGTGCTGCACAGAATATCACAACTGCAGTACATATGGAGAAAAGATAGCCTTATATACAGCTTTAAGTTCAAATTTGAGTTCTGTCATTTACTAGCAACATGACCTTAAGTAAATTTTTGAACTTTTGGTAATTTTTTTTTCTCATATAATTGTGAATTATAATACCTATCTTCCTGGGGTATTGAATAGTTAAATTATAAAAGATGTATGTAAAATATATATGGCACTACTTAGAACACAATGTTTCTATTTCTTCTCTTGTACCTTCTTTCTTCACTATTTTTTCTCCAAATTAAATGACTATTGCTCAATTAACCTTGAGCTATCACAGCACAACGAATCAACTGCTCTGTTGAACTAAAAGCAATTGCTTAAAATAGTGTTAATCCCTCTGTAAAAAAAAAAAGTCTCATTTTAGTCATGCCTATTGTATTAAAAATACTGACCATTCTCTCTCTCTCTCTCTCTCTCACACACACACACACACACACAGACACACAAAGGAGAGAAAGAAGAGAAAAATAGAGTTGACTTTCTTACTGGGGCTATTTTTATTTTTAAATTGTCAGATTTGAGAGTGACTGATTTATTTATGACTTCTGTTTTTATGACTCGTATGTAATTCACAGAAATATATTGGCAATACATAGGCAACACTGAATGAAACTTTTTGAAAACTTTGCTTGGGTTTACGGAGTATAGGACATGATTGAAAACAGACACTTAGACATTTATTCTAAGGTATACTTCTACTGGAAGAGTCTCTTTCCTTTGTTGGCTAAACAACATAATCAAATGCTTATGAATGGTCTTGAATTTGTTTTCTAACTCTATGAGGCTATAAATCATAACCACATTTATGGTTGTTTGGCATCTAAATCTTTTGTTTCCCTATGAGTTAGATTTTACTTTAGGGAAGATTCAATAACTGAAATTGAAATTTATTACGATGTAAGCATCATAAATGTCTAGAAGAAGCATCTTAGGGAGCTGTTTCAAAGTTGTCCTACACAACCTATGGGTGAAAAAAAGTCAAAGACACTTGCATCTAATGCCCTCTCTATTCTTAGCTTTGCTCAGTCACAAAAAGAAGGTCTAAATAGAAGAGAGACTGGAGTCCTAAAGAGCAATGGAGATACTTGATGGAAAATGCTTACATTATGTTCAAACTTGGTGCAAAGAAAAGTGCCCTAAATATTTCTCTTTTCCGCAAGTAAATAGCACAGATGAAAATATATTTATTCCAAATAAAAGTAGTAACCTAGTAATATTTATTAATATATACCATTAATTTAAAAGATGAATTTGCATAATCATAGCATCTCTTCATCAGCTTATGATAGGAATCATGAGACGTGAAATCCAATATCACAATAATGAAAGAAAAAGTGAAAAATACAAAAATCAAAGTGAAGGGATGCTTACTCTTATGTCCCTGCTTTTTATTTACTTCTACACCCCAAGTTAGACAGAGTCATCTGATAATGAAGTGTTTTTCCCTTACCAGGAATGGGGAAGTCTCATTTAGCTAATGTATAGTAGTGTTTAATGTATCACACGCATTGTGTATGCAGTCATGAGCATGACTTGGTCCCTGCCTTTATCTTCAGTGGAGAACAAAGATGAGTAAACATATTATTAGAATTCACCTGGTCTAAATACTTCAGGAGAAGTGGAAGTCTAGTAATGCCGGGGCACCCCAAAGTGCTAGAAAAAATTCTGAAAATTTAAGGGACCCTAGCCTGGCATGGAATATTGTAATTTGTAAATGTAACTGTAATGGATACATTTATGTAGTGTCTATTACATAGCAAATCAAAGTGGTAAAGTTTCACTTTCTTAATAACTAAACTTAACTTGAATTTTCTGTATGTGCCTAAGAAGATCCATTTTTTTCTGTCATTTGAACTAGGGTTTTTAAAAATTTTGTTCAAATATGAAATGAGATATTAATAAATCCATTGTAACATCTATAAATTAGTTTGGTATTCCTAAACTAAGGTTTAATCATAGTTAAATAGTAAACTGGCACTAATTTTCTGTCAGTCATTGTGCCAAATACTGAGTTTTGAAGATATTTAGAGCAGAGCATCTCTGGTCTAAAAGAGCTCAATTAGCCTAAATTCCATTGTAATATTACTATATTTATTCCTCAGATAACAGTTAAAGGAATGTAAAAGCACAGTGGCTCATAGGATTTACAAAGTAAAGTTTTAAGGGAAATTGGGTATTTACTGGACTGTTACAGACCTCTGAGCATTGTAATTTGCCAGTTATGATGGTACTGTGTCTTCCTCCCTTGAAACTACCTGTTATCTTTTTCAAATAAGATACTTCTCATATCATCCTCAGAAGAGAATAATGTTGTCTTCTTTGAGTTTTCTAAAATAAATATATATTTTAAAATAAAGTCTCTAAATGGAGTTTTGTTAGGGTGTAATATTTCTCTTGAGTTTTCAAATTATGTTTTTGTTTTACTAAGCTTTTACTTGATTAAACAGTCATTTAGTAAAACAGTTTCTTTCCTTTCAAAATCAATGTTTATGACTGTACTGAATTCTCTGTATTTCTTTCCAGTGTGCCCAGGTGGTCACTTGAATTTCTACTGTTAAAATGATGATGTCTTTTTTTGTGGGCATAAGGTTATTTTTATTAACTTCTATGTTAATGCATCTTCTCTAGGGTTATTTCAGGATAATCTTCTGTTGTAGTTAGTCTATGTTTTGCCACATATTCACATGAAGTAAGGCTATTAAGCATAGACAAAATGATATTTAAGGTGATGAAGTTTTGCATTCTTGAATGTGTATAAAATTATTGAGCAGCGGAGAAATGAAAGGTTTATGTAATTAAATATAAAACCATGTTTTCAGTCTGCTAAATTATGCATGAGTCTATATGATTTCTAAACCCCAACATTTAAAAAAGAAAGAATAAAAGGAGCAATGAAATCATCTAATCCAGCAAAAGTCAGACAACCAAAAAACATTGAAAATAGAAAACTAATTGAATCTGATGGTAGAAAAAACACCCAATATTATTAGCAGTCACAATAATTGTGAATAGATTAGTTTCCTTATAAATAGAAAAAATCATAATGCTGAATGAAAAAACAAATTTTATTTGAATGTTATACACAAAGAAGTGAAATAAAAGACCTCAAATTACTTAAAATAAATGTTTGAGCAAAATGTAATATATAAGTGCATGTAAAATGTAAGGTTTACTAATATTTAATTAAGCCAAAATAAATTTCAACATTTCAAGATAGAATAAATGGTACAAAGAAATGTTTCTGCATTGACACAAGCTACAATTTATCCAGTTATGTAATAGTTCTGATCTTTTACTATCAAGTACCACATTACATTATATACAGCAAAAGTCATCACAAACGAATTAGACAAAATCCACATCACAGAGGGAGATCAATCATACTTTTTTTTTCCTTTAAGAATTTCACAATCATATAGACAGCACTAAAAATTAGGACACAGAGTAAATATATAAATCATCTACAACAAGACTGATGTTAAATGGATGGTTATATGACAAAGACAGAGACAGACACCTAAGGAGAATGTAGATAGCATACACACAGAGACAGTGTGTATGCGTATGGGTGTTGAATAGTCTGAACCAGGTGTATTTTCATATCACTTCAGAGATTACATTTTAAAGACCTATAGATAATTTAGAAATTTATTATAATGAGAACTAATAGGGAAATGGACTCCCATAAATCTGAAGAATTTATGGGAAAGGATCTGGTCTTAGAGTTCAGGGCCAAGTTTACCTAAATCTCAAAACAGCAAGAGAGGATAAGTTACTATTTCTAACAAATATGCTACTAAAACAGAACAAATTTATAAATTTGCTAAATCAAGTCTTCAGAATGTAACAATAGTGTTAGGAGTAAGACTTTAGTCAGATAAACAAAACTCATGCAAAGTAGCTCAATAAAGAGGTAATAACATGTTGAGCTATTTACAAATTCAAATGTTAAAGTCCAAACAGAATATGGTGAGGCAATCCAAATGGAAAACTTGGCATTATCAAAGTTTGGGATGACTTAAGGGGATAGAATAGTAGGAACCGAGACTGTAGAAAGGGTCTACGCAGGAAAAGCTCAAGACAGGGAGGGGACCTGGCTTCCGGCTTGTTACTCTGCCCCTATCAGATTCAAGGAGGAAGGGGGTGAAATAACCTGGTTGCTGCCTTCTTTTCATTCTGTAGTCTTCCACCAGGCCTCTCATTGGCCAAGTGTACCCAGCATCTGAATAGTTAAGGAACCTGGGACACCTGTTTTGCTGGGTTAGCTTCCTGAGAGAAGAAGCAGGGTAAGAAGGTGAAGGAAGTGGATTTGTTAGTCAGTAGGCAAACGACAAGCATACAATGTTATCTATTTATTGGAGAAGCTCGCGGTTTTTACTTTCATTTTTTCTTTATAGTGCTCAGAGAGAAATGTATAACACAAATGTTTTAGTATTAAATAAAATTATACAATTACCAAGACTTACACAATTACCAAGCATTCTTAAGGGGGAAAAATTATTCCATTTTGGAGGAAAAGCTATAGTTATAAAATCATAATGATATGTTGTGTTGAACAAACAGCATGTAATTCTTCCTAACACAATTTCACCTTTTGTCATTCCTTCAGATTTTATTCAACTGTGATAATCTTATTCCACATAAGAACCGAGATAGATTTAGTGGCTTTTCTTCTCATCTTTGGCTGAGAGTTCTATGTTTAAAGTTAAAAACAATCCTCAATTCAGTAATTACAATACTCAATCCCATTTAGTAAACAAAATTTCAAATTTGTCCTACTATTAATTCTTCTACACTCTTGCATCTCAGACCTCTTCAAGCTGGGAACTTGCTTGGGGCCAAGTCCTGCTCACTACTTTGTCCCAGTTGACCTCTACCTCCACCAGCTGGCTATTTTTTCACTCTCCAAAAAGGTTGAAGTTGTTTATGGAAGACAGTGATTGGACCTGGCCAGCTTTTCCTTAGCTGAGTGGTTTCCTTCCTCTAAGCCTTGCAGATCCTTAAAGCCGTTTCTTCTCTTTGTTTCAACTGTTCTTTTCCCTAATGGAGCCGTATCACCTTGCATTCCCCTGACTTAAGCGAATACTTTTCTACACGCAAGTAATGTTCAACTCTTTCCTCAACTTCTGGGTACATGAAGGCATAACTTCAGCCTTTTTCTGTTGGGGATTTCTCATTTTCTAGCATCTACTAAAAGTATAGTTAGAATGAATAAGTTCTAGTATTTGAAAGCATAACAGGGTAATTACAGTCAACAATAACTTATTGTGCATTTTAAAATAAGAGTGTATAATTGGATTGTTAGTAACACAAAGAAAGGATAAATGTGTGAGGCTGTGGATACTTTATTTACCTTGATATGAGTATCACGTATTGTATGCCTATATCAAAATATTGCACATATCCCATAAATGTATACACTTACTATATACCCACAACAATTAAAAATTGAAAACTTTAAATAGATTTGGGAATTGGGCAACATAGGAAGATCTCAACAGAAGAACACAAGTATTTCACATTGCTTCCACCCTTGGAAAAAATAGATAACTAGTTCTGTATTTCTTCGGTCATTTGTTTCAAATTCCTAATCCCTGGAGATAGATTCTGTTTAAATTTAGGTCCCGTGCCTGACTTTTGATTTTATCTAGTTGGAAAGAGGGAAAAGTTCGGTAAAAATATACATCAAGGACCCTTCTGCTCAGAGAAGCACTTGAGCTTTCTATTTCACAAAAACTGTATACAATGGGGACTTTGATTACTTAGTGCTAGATGACAGAGAAAGCATAAATGTATAAGCACTTCTCAATGTTCTGCTTAAGTCCTGTTTCCTAATAATTGCATTAGGAAAGGTGAGTGGCTGGGCCAAGCCCAGATGAAAGGAATTGATAAATAGATTATGCTTCTTGATGAGAAAAATTGCGAGCCTCAACGCAATGGAAACGTGAATACACGGATGGAAAGAATGTGTATCCTTCTTTCACAATTTGTCGTATGTGTATCAATACACTGTTTTATGGCCCATATTCATTCTTTCACTAGATGTTTTCCAGCACTTATTTTGTATCAGACACTATACTGGGCAATTAAGATTTAATTATATGTATATAACACAACTCTTATTCTTAAGAATCATTTACTCTGAGGAGATAAAGACAGGCAAATAAAAAGTAACTGGAATATTATATGCTATGTGTTATGTTAAGAATATGCATAGTGTTGTAAGACAACATTGAAGGACTAGTGAAGGAGCAGTAGTGTTACTTCTGGAAGAGGAAGGAACAAGGGTAAGGCATTTTGGAGAAGATGACCTATCAATGGAGGTTAGAAGACCAGGAGAGCCAGGCCTGGTGGTGCACCCCTGTAGTCCCAGCTACTCAGGAGGCTGAGGCGGGAAGATGACTTGAGCTCAGGAGTTCATGTCTGCAGTAAGCCATGATGGCGCCAGTGTACTCCGGACTGGTTACAGAGCAAAACCCTGACTCAAACTGCCTCAAAAGAAAAAGGCAAAAAGAAAGAAAAGAAAAAGGAAGACAACCAAGATGCTCCTTATCATTTATCCTTATCATTATTATCATGTATCCTTACATGTCTCATTTATTATCAACAATAATAATGATAAACGTAAAGACCCCAGTGTGGTCCTCAAAATTAATAGGTGCTCAAAAGTCAAAGCTACCCTTATTAAATAAAATTCACTGAATGTGACAATTAACGTTAAATATTAAGGAGAAATAGAAAAGAATTAAGCTAACACCAAAATCTCCAGCAATGGCATCTGGTAAGCAATTGTGCCAGGAAAAGGAGCAGGGTCCCATGAGAAAACGTGGTAAATGCCAAGTAGACTATTGGGTAAGATGTTCTAGAGCTCAGGACAGAGACTTGTACCCAAGTAAAGAATTGTTAGTCGTTAGTGTTCAATAAAGATATATTTGAGACAATTCAAATACTAATATAACAACTTTTAAGTGTACATTAAGAGATACAAGAAAGGGGGATAGAGGCAAGGAGGGAGAGAAAGGTTGAAAGAGAGGGAGAGAGAAAGAGGAAGAGAGAGAGAGGGAGAGAGAGAGAGAGAGAGAGAGAGAGAGAGACTTTTACTTGTTCAGGTTTTTAAAAATGTCTAACATTTGGTTATTTAAAACTAGGTGTGACTCTTACCTCTGAAGCTTTTTTCTGCCCCAGACAGCTTCTCACCCTTTGAACTGTTAATTATATCCTCATTATCTCCATTTCAGCCTCTTTATCATAACCCTAGTTTAGATATCTATAAATTCTTCCATGAATTACTGCAGTGGCCTCCTAATTGACTTTCCTATTCTAATTTCATACACGTTGAATACAAACATATTTAAATATGTAACTATCCTCTGTCAAAAAGTGTCAAATAATTTCTATTACCTACTTCATAGAAATCTCAAATTCTTAGCATATTGTGAGTTAACTTCACTGACCTTCCATGCACATCAACACTCATTGTTGGTCTTTCTTTCCAAATTGCCTCCCCTTTCCTCCTTACGTGAGAATTCTTGCTAATCTTTGAGTCCTCCACTCAAATTTTCTTTCCCAATTTTACCCCAATCCTTTCTTTAGCCTATTCTGGTAAATTCTGGTATTATTTCTTCTGTTATTAAAATACACTTTGTAGTTTGTTGTAGATTAATTATATTTCAATTGCTTTACATCTGTTTCTTCACTGCATTATTAGACACTTGAGTAAAGTACTAAGCCTTTACAGTACTTAGTATAGGAGAGGTTCAATAAATGTGTAAAACATACCAATTAATTAATACAATATTTTTATTCTGAATACTTTGTTTAATTCTGTAAGGCAGGGGAATAAAAGAACATAGCCTGATCGTTTTAAAAATATACCCCAAATAATTGATTAATTAAAAAGTTTATTATATAACCAGAAACTAGTATGTACTCTTAGTTCTAACTAAATGATTTTTTAAAATATTGTCTTCTTTGTAAAGATTGAGTTTGTAATTTATACCTTATAAGATATTATCAATGGTCTAAATGGGTTTTGAATTTAAATTACAAATGTTCCTTTAAATATTAGATGTATTACCTCAGATGCCTTCTATTACATCTTTGAACTACCATATGGCTTCTGTCACAAAGAAAAACATTGTAGACATAAATCAAAATGTTACAGTATGTTATTTAAATGACACTTTATATATACACTAATTCATACTATGTGTAAAGTATATTCTAACAAAAACATTTTTCTTCTATTTGTCACCTTATTTTTCATTCACAAATGACAACAAAATGAAAGGCCCATTAAGTTAATATACATCAGATAAAACAAAGGTAAATATTACCAAAACAATACAACACTTTCGAAGTGCATCGCTCTTGTTTACTAAGTTATGATATAAAAGGAAATAAGGTGAAACTTTACATTAGTAGTTATAATGTTTATGCCTTAGGCTTTTCTTGCAATATACCTTTAGTTAATGGAATACTTTTCCTTTTCTGAGGATAGTAAGCACAATTTGTTTGGGGAGTTGGATTTAATTATCGAATTTTATTTTGAAAAATGAGATAAAATTATAAAACTTCAATTTTTTTCTTCATATGTACAATTTTCTTGAGGTACAGCATGGAGGAAACTTTCTATTTGCAAAGTACATCTGCCCATTTTTGTAGAAATCTACTTACTAAATTTGATGCTAAGTTTTTAAATACTAATACATGTAGGTTTTATTATTTAAAATCTAATTTTAGACTATTTAATATTTTATATCATCTATAATTCCTCTAAAGATTTTATTTTTTAAAAATTATATTTTGAAGGCAAAGTTAGAAATAAGAGGAATTTGTTAACTCTTAGAAATATATATTGGCTCTTAGAAATAAGAGGAATTTAATCTGAGATGTCATTAGATTATAATAGGCTAAGAAACATGGCATATCTGATCAAGCAATTCCTCCTATTTATAAGGGCATAATCATGAAGAAAAATGGTAACTTCCATTTGTTAGCTCTGACTGACTTCTGCTGGGAAACTGGTACTGAAATAAGCTGAACTAGAGTGGAAGTTTGGTCTGCTACAGAGGACAAAGCACAAAAAACAAACCCAAACCTTCATCTTAATATGATGAGTATTTTCTTCATCTTAAAAAGAAAAAGTGACAGAGACAGACATTAAATTTTAGAGCTTTTATGTTTCATAATTGTAAATTATTTAATGTTATGTGTTAGGAAATTTCTATTCCAAATAATGGCCGAGGTAAGAAGGTTCCACTTTGCTGTTTGTAAATATTTGCCTGAATTTAGGTCTGGTGGAAGGAGTAGTTTAATCTCAACTAATGAAAATTTAAATCGGAAATAAATGTCAAAAAGTAGTTTATCACGTTTGTATTAGTTTTCAATTACCAGGGACATTCTGATATATTGTCAAACACATTTTATCAGAAAAAGGCAACTTACACCTTTAGTAGAAATCTAGGTGGGTGTACAGAATTACTCAGTTTCAAGGTTCCTTATTACCTTGTTATATTGCTATATCATTGTGTTTTCTGCCTCCTGTTTTAACAAGTAGTCCATTAAAGGCTTAAAAGTGACAAATGTGTAAGAAAAATTGTAGAAACAGACTTTAAAATTAATGATTATCACTCTGACAGTTGTTAGCGAAGATGAACTAAGTTGGTAAACTGATTGATTGTGTCAGGAGTGTGCACATCTGATCCTCACAAACCTGGGATTGTCACTCAGTATGAGTTTGTGACTTCTTGAAGCATTTCATTTTAAAGAAAAATAATCAAATAGTTATGAGATAATTATTTTTTATTATATATTAATCATATGTTATATGAATATTAACAAGATGCCAGACGAGATGATTCTTTTGTGCCTTAATGTTGGCTAAAATGCAAACCCAATAGATACCCGGCAGTTAAGTGAATATTAGGAAAGCTTTATATGCAGAATTTACAAAGCAAATGACAAAAAAAAAAAATGTGTTGCGTTTTCTACAAGATTTAAGTTACAAAAATAGATCAGATTGATGGGAGGAGAAAGTATTTTTGGGGAGACCTTTTAGAGAGAGCTGTCTTAGAATGTGAATTTCTAAGAGGAGAGTGGTCTCTCTCCTTTTTTTAGGTTGGCAGTGCAGTGACCACTCATAGTTCTGAAGTATGTTTCTTGAAGGCATGAGACACAGACGACAAGCGGCTGACTTATACAGAAATCTGAATAATAAGAAATGGGCTAACCTACTACTTTGAATGTGAAGAGAGCAGTTTTTTTGTGGTCAGTCTGGAGATGCCTATCATAGTGGCCTGAGTTTGTAACCCCAGATTCAGTCTTTCTCAGGGCAAATGACGTGTGTGGGTCTTTCCTGTAGACAGTGTTTGGGGTGTGTATAAGGAGGACAAGCATGATTCATGGTTTTGCTGAATAAGGTTACCTGGAGGAGTGAGGAACTCTGACAGCAACAACCCACAGGTGAACATTAGACTTCTAGAAGCTAAAGGAGTAGTTGAAAGTGACTACCTAAAAGGGATTCAATCACCAAAGTCAAAGGAACTATCAGATGGAAATCTCCAGCAAAGGAATCTCTAAAGGACTCTGAAGAGAAAGTGTCACCAGGCACACAAAGGAGTGTAAAGGCAGCTTGTAGTAAAACCTGTTTAAGCAAGATCTGTCTTGCCTTTTATCTCTTCTTATCTTCCCTTACACTCCCTCCACCATGCCTCTCATTCCCACACCCAGTCTCAATCAGAAATTGATTAGAAAATTAAAACATATTCAGATAAGTTAAAATTACTTTCTTTTTCCCCCTAAAAGCTTTCAGGTAAAAGTAAGCTCAAGATAGGAAAAAAAAGGGGAGATTAAATCAAATTTGTACTATTGAGTATATCTCGTATCATATATCAGACAAGATGGTATTTGTTAGCTAATGTGACTGAAGCATCAAATACCTCAAGCAAGATGGTGTTTGTTGGCTAATGTGACTGAAGCATCATGTACTAACAAAGAATGCCAGCAAAAAAGTTTTATTGCCATGGATGTGCTGTCATTTTCATCTAATGGATACAATGGGTAACTCGCAGTTGAATAAATTTTAAATCAATAGTGGAAGACAAAGAACTAGTTTACATGTTGTTTATTTCCTCAGCTAGTCTTGTTCAAAATACTATTAATATATTATATGATTATTTGATTTTTTGATGTGGTACATTCTTAAAAATAAGGGGGAAAAAAAATCCTTGGGTGCCAGAAAGGAAGAGGAAAGCCATAGCTGAAGAGATAGCATCCACGTGGAATTTTAGTGATACTGTATCAGGTACCTGCATACATAGGGAATGGACTTTTGCTATCCTTGTGAGCCAGAGTGAGTCAGCAGGCCATGTGTGCATGTGATGTACATGTGCTGAAAAGCAGGGGCTTGAAAGCAGGTTCCCTAAAGCTCAGGTCAGGAAATGAACAGTTTACTTTGTACAAGTTGAAAGAAATAGTCCACTGGCCCACTGCTCTATAGATACAGCACAAAAATGGGCAACAAAACTCCAGGAATGATAGGAACAGAATCAACTCCATATTCAGAGCTCTTAGCCTGTATCTTGTAAGAGCATTATATTAATTTTATAAAATTGTCATTAGAATTATATAAATAAATACCAGTGAGGATCCTGGAAATATGCTTGGCATAGAGAATGTCCTAAAAAATAGTTTCTTTCATGCAATAAATTGCTGAATTAATTTCATATAAATCAAATATTTATTTCTGCAATAATTATCTAATAGTGATTTTTCATATTTCAAAATTGGCTTACTGCCAAATATTTATAAACATTGACCACTCATACAATATTTGATGAAATGTGAAAACACACAACATATTTAAAGTACATATTAAAACATAGGTAGTGCCTCTGAAGCAAATCTAATTATTACCTCAGTAATAATGCCACCAATATCAATCCAGAAAGCTATAATTTAATTTTTATTTAAAATACATTACTGTAGGTGGTTTTATCTCTGTTTGTCAATATACACTTCTATGTCTTCTATTTAATCTTAGCATAGAATAGTCTTACATTTAACTTTGAATATTGTTATAATTGGCATTGTTGGCTTGTCTAACTTTTATAAAGTTTTGTAAAAATACCTTTAGTACATTTTTGATATTCATTAGGAGCAGGTCATTGGATGGAAAAATTACAATTTGGTTCCATGTGTCTAAAACTTACTTTTTTGATTGACTCACAGTGATATATTTTAAACTATTCTAATTTCTATCATTATAACACAATCTTCATGCCATAAAGACTTAAAATATCATCAAGTTCTTAAATATTGAAGAAATACCAATAAGATAATTTTTCTTTGGATTCCAAAGGTGAATATTTTAGACTTCATTACCTATATTAGTTTAAGTATTCACCCATAGAATTAGAACAAAGACTCTTACCTTCCTGAATTTGAAATGAGGAACAGCATTTACACTTGATTTTAGAATGTATGCCAAAAATAATTAGCTTCTGTAACAGGGAATGACTCTGAATTTATTGGAAGCCATGACTATAGCATAGAAAAGTACAGCAAAAGCAACAGAAATTCTAATGTTTCAAGGACATTAAGCTCTGACTCAGTCCTCAGAAATGAGGTCAGGATTTAATTTAGACCATACCCTAATCTTGAGATTTAATATGGTCTTAGACATTCTATAATATGGAAATCAAACATAAAATTCAACCAATAATGTCAGCACCTTTCCGATGTGGGAGCAACTATGTACATAAAAGTTTGAATGAGATGTAAGAATGTTTTTTTTTTTTTTTTTCTTTTAAAGTATTCTATTTCTGGTCATCTCCACTCTTCACTCTCTTTATTCTATTCTTCACTGATGGTCATACTTGACTACTTTTAACTAAGGTCTTATACAGTTTTGAAACTTGGAGGCTATCCATCACGGTATATAGCTCACATATATATTCATGGCCTGTTTCTGACATTTATCTACTTCATTATTGTATATGCATACATATTTGTTTTTTAAAAATTACATTAAATTCCTTTGAGGAAACTTATTCCTTATGTGTATTTGCCCCAAGAAACTCATAGCATCTCTTACAATATAGTAGACATTCACATTATGCTACAAAAATAACAATCAATTCACAGGGCACTAAACCTGGGGAAGAACATTTTTCAAAGGCATATTATGTGTTCTCCTCTTGGTAGTAAGGTGTATTGAGGAGATGGGTCCCATACTGGGGTCCTTGTAAGAAATCAAAGATTGTTCTGTCATGTAGCTACTCAGAACCGGAGTGGGTCAACAATTTACATATATTTTCTAGTTCATTCAGATCTAGGTGTTAGCAGCAGAACTTCATGAAATTCTAATGTCTACTGAAGGATTGGTTTTTATCTTATACCTTTTATATTGTAAGATTTTCATTTATTTGTTTCATTTTGTTTTTCTTGTATTTCTTAATAAATTCAGAATGAGGGCAACTTCACAGTTATTCAGCACATTTAATGACATAGAGACATTTACCTACTCATCCCTAGTCACAAATATACACAGATATTTAGCAAATTTTGTATTATTTATTGATGTTCATTCTCATTCTGCTAGACAGAATGAGAAATGCTGGGCTAGGGGTCAAAAATGTTCTCATAATGTTGAGAAACATGGACACATCATTTGATAAGGATGTCAGGGAAAACTGAATGAATATTATGACTTGTGAAGGCTTTTGAATGACAGTAAGGATATGTTAGAGAGTAGCATAGAAATAGAACTATACAAATGAATTTCAGCCCAAAGTAAGAGCTAGAGTAAACATTTGGAGGTGAAAACATGATGACATGTAAAACAAAGAGCAAACAGTCTTACTCAACTGGAGGATAGAATTTGAATATTGTAGAAAATACTAGATTTTATCTTATATGTAATAGTTCTTTGGGAGGCCATTTCTAGTTCTTTCATTCTTTTTAAGACAAGATCTTGTTATGTCACCCAGACTATACTGCAGTGGTGCCATTAGGGCTCACTGCAGCCTCTACCTTCCAGGCTCAAGTGATCCTCCCCTCTAGGTCTCTCCAATAGCTGGGACTACAAGCACACACCACCATATCTGGCTTTTTTTTTTTTTTTTTTTTCTTCTTCTTCTTTTTTTAATTTTTTAGCCTTTGGTAGAAGCAGAGTCTCACTGTGTTGCCTAGACTGGTCTCAAACTCCTGGATTCATGCAATTCTTCCACTTCGACCTTCCAAAATGCTGACTTTACAGGCATGAGCCAGTCACCTGGCTCATTTTTATTTATTTTTAGCCAAGAACTGATAAGCTATGATCTGTGCACTAAAAAATATGAATATGTCAGTGGCATATACGGTCATGCTTATTTTTATTTTACTGAGAACTACAGAAAGAAGTACATTTTATGTCATCAGTATCTTGTATAGACATATACATGTAACACAAAAATTTACATATAAATTACTTATCTATACTTATAAGAAATGTTTTTACCTTTCTTGTTATTCTGTTGTCTTATAATTTTGTTCTATATCATTTCATTTTTAAATTATTTTTGTGACTATATATTGGGTCATAACCACCAGTTTGAAAACCCCTGGTATTGGGTTATAAGTATATATTTTTATATATTTTAATATATAAAAATATTAATTCATTTTAATATAAGTATTAAAATGAATGAGTTTTCAGATAAGAGGACTAGATAAGAAATAATTACATTAATTCCCCCAAATTAAGCTTGTCTACATGTGAATGGAAAAATTAAAGAAAGCACCAATGTGAGAGAAATTGAACAGGGAGTATCCATGAGGATATCATATGAAAATCTGTAAGGATAACGAAGTTGAAGATAGAGGAAAGAATTCAAAGATCTGGGATGTGGGGAATTATCAAATTCAGAGAGTAGCTGATTGTGTTAGAGAATCAATGTGGAAGCTATATGATCAGGTAGGTGCTTAGATGTTGAGTTCATTTTTAGATATATGATCTAAAATATTGATGGTCACTCAGATAAAATTCAAAGGATAAAAATGAAAGTAGAGAAACAAAATGTGGTAGATAAAAGGAATATGATTCTCTCCTAAATAAAACCCCTAAATTTCAGTGGCTTCAGTTTACTTCTTCCTTACCTCATAATCCAAAATGGTATTCTGGTGAGGTTGCTCCCCTCCAGAGAATAGTGATTTAGGGACTAAGGCTCCTTGCATTGTGTGACTTCTCCATCTTCAACATATGCTTATGTTGTCCTGGAAGCATTCTTCATTCTAGCCAAAGGACAAAATGAAACAAATCCATGTATGGATAGTTTTAGGATCAGGATTGAAAAAGTTGTTGATCACTTCTATCCACATTCTTTTCACCAGAAAAGTCATTAATTTTGAGGGAGGCTGAGAAATGTCACCTACATGTGAGCCCAAAAGAAAGAGGAAACTGAATTTGGTGACTACATACTACATACTAGTATCTTCCATATTGTATTACTTTGGTAGGGCTTGCATAACAACATACCACACATAGCGTGGCTTAAGCAACAGAAAATTGTTTAACTTCCAGTTTTGGAGATTAGGCTTTCCAGATCAACATCTCAGCAGGATTGGTTCTTTCTGAAGGACGTGAGGGAGACATCTTTTCCATGCCTTTCACTTAGCTTCTAAAAGTTTGCTGAAAATCTTTGGCATTCTTTGATTTGTAGAACAATCATTCTAATCTTTCCCTTTATCTTCTTCATATGTCTGTGTCTAAATTTCTCCTTTTTATAAGGACACTAATCTTGTTGAGTAAAGGGCACACCCTACTCCAGTATGACTCCATCTTAATTTAACAAATTACATCTACAAGAACCCCATTTGCAAATAAAGTCCCATTCTCAGGTACTGGGGGGCTAAGTTCTGCAATTTTCAGGGGTAAAGAATTCAACTCTTAACACATGTAAAGAGAAACCTGAAGTGCTAAACACAGAAGACATGGAGTCACTTGAATGCATATGAAAGATTAATTTCACCAAGGAAGTATTTGGGGCAGAGTTTTTGGGAGTGCTTACAGTAGAAGCATGAGGAGGAAGACAAAAGTAAACAAATTCCCTCATCAGTGCCAGAGGTGAGGGTCAGATGAGAATATTCCAAATAAGAATGACAGAGTCACAGAATCAAGGACAGAGGGTTGCATTTGAGGAGAGTGCTTCCTAAGGGAGGAAGTCACCAGTGCCAATTGTTGGAGCTGCTGTGCAACTCATGGCCAGATTTGTGTTCAGTACTTTCTTTGTATAATGAGAACATTCTCATACAGGGAACAATAGCTTGCCCAACATCTTTTAATAAGCTACTTGCAAAATTGAGATTGGCAGTGAAAGCTCACAAGTCTGAAATAAGCCAAGTTTCTGGCTCTCTAATCTATATATACCACCTGTCTGTTTTTGCTGGAAGAAACAGTGAGAGAACACACACTTGTCTCTATAGGATTTTAACTTGTGAAATGTTTTGGATTGCCTATTTAATCTTTCTGTTATTTTTTTCAGGGCCAAAAAGTTTATCTGGATCTATTTCATGGCAAATCAGGATCTACAAATTAATGTAGTATGGTCCTGTTATTGCATCAGTATCTAGGGAAGTAGCACAGCTTATGGAAAGCTTGCCAAACTGGACATGTTTCCTAGGCTCTTGATTCTTACCCCAAGTGTGTGACCTTAAGCAGTCAGATAAGCACTGTGAATTTCCATCTGTTGTGTGTAAAATTAGTAGAAAAATGTCTAAGATCTAGGATCATCCTTGGTGTTATCCCCCTTCTTATGTTTCATACCTGGATTAAATAAACAGAAAGTCTATATGACATAAGGTGCACTATTCTAGGCATTCTCACATACATTGTTTAATAATCTTTTAAATTTGATTGATTTAATAGTGAGAGATTATCCTCTACAACGTATATTTATAGAGCACAACTTAAAATTGATAGACTGGTGTAAAATTTAATCAAAATATTTTTCTGTGTCATTCCACCATGTGTAATGAAAGCAGAGTGCACTACAAATACAGAGAGAAACAAACCTTTTTAAGCCAGTGTTCAGTGAGGAGCAAGATCTGCATAACTTTTCTCTACTCTTGGCAGTATAAACCTGCAGGTTCATGTTGTTTATATAGCAATACCTGGAAGGATTCCTTCCTTACCTTAGGACTTTAAGTGAATGTCCAAACAATCTGTAAAGGATAATTGAACCTGTATTCTTAAGTTACAACTATGTATAATTTACTATATATTAATTTTAATATATGTGTTTATTTATAATGATATATATGGATGTCGGCATATTGTTTCATATATATGTTTATATGTGTGTGTATGTGTGTGTGTGTGTATATAAAACTTCCATAAATGCTATGAAATCACTTTTCATAAAAAGATTTACAGCAAAACAATAACATTAACCTATATCTGTTTTTTTACTTTGGAGAGTTTACTTTAAGAAAAATATAATTCACAGAGCAATTTGGGTTGCAACTTTAGTATTCAGACACTTCAAATAATTTATAATATATGATGTTATTTATTCATAAGAAATATCATCAGATTTGTAGCAGCTGTTGCTGTAAAAACAGAAAAGTTTGTGGGTTTCAAAGTAACAGGCACACATGCCCTGCTCCCGGGCAGTGCCCCAAGGCAGATGGTGAGCCTCAAGGGAACTGGCTTAATGGTGCATTAACCCCAGTTTTAGATACTGGGGTTTCTAGCCACTACAAATATTTTCATGTCTTAAGGATGGCACGAAAGCACAGACCCCTAAATCAAAAGGACCATGAAAACTTTCTCACTGGGTATCTTGGATGTAGCTGGTGTGGCTTGAGGACTGGTGCTTGGAAAGGCTACTCCAGTATCTTGACATTAAGTCTGATTCTTGGGCCTTTGCACAACTCTTGGGTATAAAGCCTCAAGAATAACATGAAGAATGGATTAGAGTTCTGGATTTCTCTTGAAAGGAACAAAATGGTATAAATATATAAATATTTTCAGTTTACTAGTCTTTGTATTGAGATAAATTGCTAGCCGGGGACTCAGGGAATAATCTGAGTTCTATTCAGCTCATACTGATCCTCCTCTGTTTGATGGCATTACTGTTTAATTATGTTTCAAAAATCATTTCCTTCTTTTATTTTTTGTGCCTCTTGCTATTTTTGTAAAGTTCTTGCTAGTGACACCCATATATGCTCATAATTCACTTCAAATGTTGAACAGTTGCCAGTTGATTTCCAGAGCAGTTTTATTCCTCCAGTACTCCCCGTGAAAGGAGGGTAGCTAGGATGGCTTGTTAACAATAGTACCCGAGTGAGTTTTGTGAGTTTTGTTGGCTCTGCAGCTTTTTCTATAACTTGAGTAGAGGGGTCAAAATATACTCACCCTTTCATATGATGTATGAAGAAAACACTGATTCTTCATTTACAATAACTGATCCAATTTTCCTACCTCAGTCTCCACCTCCTAATTTAATTATGGGGAAAACTAACCTTAAATTTGCCAGGTTATGGTATTATTGGCCCTTTCAGTTTAAATAACTTCTGGGTTATTTGGGCTTGGTCTTTCCATTTCATTCCTGTCTGCCAAATTGGATTTCTCTCAAACATGTTGCCTATGTAAAAGAACTGCCAAACAGAAATGCACCAGGGGCTTGTTAAAAATGACGGGAGGAGTTTATCCAAGACTCTTGCATTAAGAGTCAAAACTATGGAATAGGGGAGGGTGAACTCAACTCCATTGAAATAAAAAGTGGGAGGATGTTTAAATGCTAGGGTGAACTTATAAAAAATTACTGGAGGACGTTAGGGAGGAGGTTAGCCAGTGTGATTAGGTCATCTGTGTTTGCTAATTGGCCCTTATGGAAGACAGGCTCCTTTCCTCCCACAGAGATTGGGAGACACCAGCCTGATCTTTCTTAATGAATACATTTTAAAGAGTTAGCTCCCAGATCCCCAGAAAGACAGTTTTAGCCGCAGAAAATTTGCATCTCAAAAGGGCAGAGGAAAAAATTAATAACTGCAAGTTTTCTAAAGTAGACGCTCTAATAAAAGGGAAGTCAGGGGCCTAAGGTCAGGAAGACACCTGTCTACTGGTTTGGTCAATTTGAGGGGAATGTTATAGTCGCCTTGGTCACCTGGTTTATATGTGGAGTGATTGTGACTGCACAGTGGTAAAGGGGAGGGGAATCTCTGCTCCACAGGTGACCCTTTAAGTTTTGTTGGTTTCTGCTGCCCCTAGGTCTACTGTGTATAGGATGCTGTAGTGTGAGTCCTCTCTGGCCATGAACACTTCATTCTGATCCTGTGCAGGAGTCCCTTTTTGATTATGGATTTTGATGTCAAATTTCTTTATGCTATGCTATTTTCATCTTTGTTTCAAACGTTTCTAGTCCACTAACCCTTTTATTATTCCCAAACTTCTCACCACAGTGGAGGGAATTGCTAGTTCCTCTTCATGCTCTGCACGATGATGGAAAATGAAAAAAACAAAAAACAAAACACAAAAACATTGCATCAAAATCTTTTAATCCAGCCACTTGCCCCCAAAATCCAACTTGCTGTGTCTCCATGAGAAGCTTCTCTTTGAGTATTGGAGATTTCTAGACTGTGGATTGGAAGATCGGACACTCTGTCTATCACTAGCACTTCTTAGTCATCACAAAGTCAGCCTGGATGTTTCCACCTACCCCTCCTTATGTAGTGTGTCAGATATATGTCACCTATCTCTGGTTTCCACACTCCACAGTGTCAGAGAAGATGGAATTTCAAGTTTTGAGCATTTTTCTTCCTTCTATTACAGCGGAAAGGTTGATGAGGAACATAAAATATCAAGAGAGAAATGAAAAAAAAAAAGATACTTTGAAAATAATGTAATCATTAACTCTTTTCCTTTTCTTGGTGATCTTCATACTGGGGCAAAGTATGCTGTCACACATCCATCATTCCATACACACTAGTGAGTCCACTTTTCCTAGAAAAATATAGTCATGCATCACTTAACAATGGAAGAAATGTTTCCTTAGGTGATGTAATTGTTGTGCGGACATGATAGGGTATATACTTATGTTTCCTTAGGCGATGTAATTGTTGTGCGGACATGATAGGGTATATACTTATGTTTCCTTAGGCGATGTAATTGTTGTGCGGACATGATAGGGTATATACTTATGTTTCCTTAGGCGATGTAATTGTTGTGCGGACATGATAGGGTATGTACTTACACAGACCTAGGTTGTATAGCCTACTACACACCTATGCTATATGGCAGAGTCTGTTGCTTCTAGGCTACAAACCTGCACAGTATGTTCCTGTACTGAATACTGTAAGCAATTATGATATAACAGTAAGTATTTGTGTGTCTAAACATGGAAAAGGGACAGCAAAAATACAGTATAAGAGATTAAAAAAAAAAAGTACACCTGTATAGGGCACTTACCATGAACGGAGCTTGCAGGACTGGAAGTTGCTCTGGGTGTCAGTGAGTGAGTAGTGAGTGAATGTGGAGGCATAGGACATTACTGTATACTACTATAGACTTTTAAAAGGCTGTACATTTAGGCTACTCTAAATATATTTAAAAGTCTGCTTTTCTACAAGAATAAATTAGCTTACTGTAACTTTTACCTTTATAAATAATTATTTAACTTTTTGACTTTTTAAACACAGCTTAAAACACACATTGTACAGCTGTATAAAAATACCCTTTTTATATCCTTATTCTATTAGCTTTTTAATTGTTTCTAAAATTTTAATGTTTACTTTTTAAACTATTTTAAAAAAAGCTAAGATATGAGTTCACACATTAGCCTAAGTCTACCCAAGGTCAGGATCATCAGTATCATTGTCATCCACTTCCACATCTTGTCCCACTGAAAGGTCTTCAGGGGCAGTAACATTCATGGAGCTGTCATCTGTGATCTGTGATATTCTCTTGGCATTCTCCTAAAATACTGCCTGATTCTGTTTTACAGTCAAGTTTTTAAATTATATATAAATCAAAGAAATGCACTCTAAAATAATAATAAAAAGTATAGGATAGTAAATACACAAACCAGTAACATAGTTGTTTATTATCAGTATCAAGTGTCATGTACTGTACATATTGTATGTGTTATACTTTTATATGATTGGCAGGGCAGTAAGTTTGTTTACACTAGCATCACCACGATCATGTGAGTAATGTGTTGCACTGTGACTTTAGATGTCTAGAAATGATATTTTCTTAAAGTTTAAATTAGACTACTCAGAGTGAAATGTGTATAGTTAATTACTTAAATAGTGAGAATGTGTGATTTTAAAATTCTACATATATGTGAACACACAAAATTAAATAATATCTTGTATTTTCAATGATATTTTTGTTTCAGTGACTTTGGCTACCCGTGAAGATATGTGTTTAGGTGCTATATGTACCATTAGATGTCATCTTGAACAAATCATAACTAATAATAATAGCTAGTAAATAACTATTGATCAAATTTTAATAAAAATGTTGCAAAGATATTTACAGAGGCCAACAGCAAAATAAAAATGAAATTAAAAGCTTGTCCTTTTTTGTATTAAGAAAAAATAATGATCCGATATTAAGCATTTTTATAACACTTTTCCCTTTTTCTCATTTTTTAAAATCTATTCTTTGGAACAGTTTAGAATCATTGCATTTGAATACATTGAAATTCTGAAAAAATATGATTTTTGTTCATGCTAATTCTTCATCTAGAGATTTTTCTTTTTGGAAGAAATTATATATGTAGAAGTTGAAAACAGGTGCATATATAAAACAAAGAAAAGATCATTGGAAATGCAAACCACTTTTTACAAATTTTGGCATGAATTTCTATGTAATACTTGGAAAGAACTGGAGAGAATATCACTAAAAATTTAAGAAACAGTTTTTGAGTGTTGTAGGGTGTCTCTTTCATAAGAATTTATCACAGTCAATTTTTAGCTATTTTAAAACAGAGCCTATTTTAACATTATTTCAATAGTCCCACTCTTTTATTGGAAACAACGTACATAAAAATTTAAGACATGCTTTTTGGGAAATTGTGTAACTTTTTACACAATTTACTCTGGCCAATGTTTTAATTATTTAACAGTAGAAAATGCTTTTTATATTCTCTTTTTTTAAAATCTTTTATTTCAATCATGCATGTACTCAAAAGAATTGTATCACATCTTTGCTAAGCTTTTTATTAAAGAGAAATGTATTGAGTGCCTACTATATGTTAGACACTTTATCTTGGTATTAGTACGTAAAGGAGGGAAAGACCCTTCTTGTTTGGGATGAAAATAAAATAAGGAAACTAGAAAATAATATGTATAAACTAAAATATATAATAGAAGGAATATACGGCTATTTTAGAATGGGTGTCAAAAAAGTCTCTGCTAAGTCCATTTAAGCTGAGAAAACTAGGATGATGAGTAACCATCACGTGAATACATGTGAGATGCATGCACCCAGTAGATGAGCTAATGCGAAAAGCCTTAGGAGGAAAGGACTCAGAATGTTGGAGGAACAGAACAAAGGTCAGCGTGACTGAGCCAGGATGCAGAGACAAGGAATGTTGGAAGCTAAGTTCAGCCTGGTTGACTTACTATTACTCTTCACTATGTAACAGTAATAACGCTGTTGAGGACTGTCCAAGCGATGTCAGTGGGGCTGTGGGTACTAGATCTTCTATCTGAGCATAGAGGGCATTTCAGCCTCAAAGGCACAGAATTAGGAGATGTTACCAGCTCTCTGAAAGATATGAGAGGACTTCATAGAGTAGATACATGAGAGATTACAGCCAAGGACACGATGCTACACATATTCTTCCTGACTCCTTGGATGACCTTCTCCCAACCTCTTGTCAAGGCAAGTTGTTGGGAGAGGTAATTGGGAGAACTTGAACCTGGAGAGTAGCTGAGAAGATTTGCTGTGGAGAAAAGGCATTTTTCTATTTTAATTGTGTTAATCAAAATTATTTTATGGTGAAGCTAACAAATGTTCTTTCAATAAAAATTATCCAGATTCATTAAGACAGATTGTTAATATTTTTCTTCTAAATTGCATAAGATTACTGAAATGCTAAAGGTTTTACAAAGGGAGTCATGGCACCAGTACCAATACTCAGTCCACTTTTGCTGAAATAAATACATCAATCAATAAGTAGTAATCAGGCATCTAATCTATGCAAAATAGATTGACAAATCCCTGCTCTGCAGAAAATTATCCTCTATTCGGGGAGAAATAATATAGGCTAATAGAAAATGTAATTAACACTGAGTTGATTCAATATCATTATACTTATCACCCACTTCATAATAATATCAAAAATAAATTTATTGAGCACTTACAGTGTTCAGAAATGCTTCTCAGTGCTTTTAAGCACAGACCATGTCATCTAATCTTCACAATAATTCTATGAGGTACGTAGAAGGCATTATACCCATTTTATAAATGATGAAACGGGGAGACAGAAAAAACAAGAAAACTGCAGAACTGACAAAAAGAAATGCAATAGGAATTGAGAGAGGAGAGGGCCCTATTAGCATGAGAAGTGAAAGAAGCTTTGATCTGGGGCTTCAAGTACAGGTGGATTTCTGAAAGGGGGAACTGGGGAAGGGAAAGGAGAGAAGAGGAGGGGTACATTCTGGGCTGAAGGAGTTTCTCAGGACAACTTTTGGAGATCAGAGATCAGATCTCAGGTGTACCAGAGAGGAAGGATCATGGAGGGTAGTGCATTGAGAGATACTGAGGCATTCACCTTTGCAATTTTTTGTATGAGGCTGTGTTGAAGAGTCAGAGTTAGGAAATTACTACCATGGTTTAGAGATGGTATGACAAGGACGGGAATTAATGTGGAGCTACTGGGTCTGGAGATGAGGTAGCAGATGTGGCCAGGGAGCTGTGCAGGGAATAATCCATAAGCTTTCAAAACTAATTTGATGTGAGAGCTGGTCTGGTTGTGAAGCATTGAGTTGCTTAACAAGTGACCACAGGATGGAGCTCTCCATTAAGTAGCATAGAATGGCATCCCAGGTTTTTCAGTAAAAGGCATGAGAGATAAAAGACAGGAAAGATTTGCACAAAGGTTTATGAAAATAAGGTCCAATAACTACAATAAATGAAAAATAATAAAAATAAGATTCTAAACAATACAAATTTCCACAAACAACCACTAAAACACATCTCCTGAAACAAATCAAGCACTAGAATGCAAGTAGAAATAGATTTGTACTTGGACTAATGATCATAAAACTATATATATAAAGGAAAACTGTATATATGTATATGTGTATATATATACACACACACACACACTTTAATGTGAAAATTTTTATCTAGGAATTTATTGTAAATTAAACTATCGATGGTAATCACAACTGTGTGTATAAATGAACATATATATGTTCTGTACAGTGCTACTTTAATGTAATTTTAAAAAATGATGCCTAAATGGTCAATAATAAAAAATTGGTCAAATTAAACAAATTATTATATAGTAATTTAAATTACATTTTCAAGAATATTTAATGACTCATGCTATTTCTAAGAGATATTAAATACAGAAAGAGGAGTTTATTAAGCATTATATAAAGTATGATCCATATTTAAAATTTATGTTTTAAACATGAGTATGTGTTTATACATATGTACAAACATATATACACATATATGTATATATCAATGTGATTTGAGGGCTATAAACCAGATTATTTAAATAGATTGTCTTTAGATTTCTGGGTTATGGACAAGTTTTTAGTTTTAGTTGTTTTTCTAATTTTGTGTCAGGAAGATTCTCTAATAAAGCATGGTTAAAAATAAACTTTATTGTGTGTAAATTATAAATTACAATACTCATAATTTAGTTTAAAATTTGGTCACAAATAATACTGAAGCTCAGCTCTATTAATGTAATTGAAGCCTCCCTCAGGAGTTTACACATTCAACCTAGTCGATTTTAACTGCAGGTATGACTGCTCTTTGGCTACTTTGAGATTCTGGAATGATGTCAGGAAGACAGCTGTGCAGCTGTGCTGCTACAAACTGGCCTTGACTTGAAATATCCACCAACTGGACTGCTGTACTTGAATTTATCCTAGCAGGATTTTTTCCTTGCCATTTGTGATAGTAAAACAAGAATGTTCTGAGCATCTGCTACATACTTAGTTCAGCTATAAAGTTAGCTCAAAACACAGGAACTGTTTATGACCTGCTTTTTATTTGTTTATTTTTAGTGAAAGAATGTTGTGGGCCTAGGAATTTGGGTAGCCTAAAGTCACCTGATTCTGTTTTATGCCTTTCAATTTCAGATTTCGGGAGATGCTGGATATAGAGTTATGAAAAATATGCCTCCTTAATCTGGAATCACATTTCAAGCTTACTTTATATTTAAGGGTTATAGCCTTCATAATACTATATCTTGGTTCATTTCTTAATAGCAATAATTATTTGCATATTAACTGTGTTGGGCATTTTTTATGTGTTATGGCATTTAATCTTCCCCATGTTTATGCCAGCCAAATAGAGTTAAACCATTTTTTTGTAAAAGAATTATAGCTCAGAACTGATAAATAACTTGCTCAAAATCACATAGCTACTTACTTGGTGAAAAGAGAAGAGTTCTGGATTTATGCCTATCTACATCCAAGCTTCTTTGACTTCTGCCAAGATTCCTTGTAAACCCTCTGGACACTCTTCCCCATGTCGTTGTTAATAATTCCACTTTCTCCTCCTTAGTAGTGAACATCTCTTGAGATCTTTTCTTCTGTCTTTTTCTGATACTTCTTGTTGAACTGAACCATTGGTATTGCTTTTACTATTCTTATATGGTTAACTTGCACAAGCGATACTATTGCTCCAGCTTCTATACTTAACTTCAACTCTAACCAATTACATATGTTTGGGTGAATTAACATTTTAAAAGTCAAACATTGTGGTGGACAGTGCAAAGGTGCTCCCAATGAGCTTGCCTCCTGGTATCCACCCTATCATGTAATCTTGTCATCCAGAGTGTGGATATGACTTTGTGATACATAGCCATGACAATAAAAACTATGCATAATTTTAAATTAAGGAACTATTCCAGGAAGTCAGATATCATTTCTAGGTGCCATGGCTTCTGCTCAAAAGCTTATAACTTTTACTTCTCACTCCATAAATTACATATGCTTGAGTTTTGTGTGGTGCAGCAAAGGGCTTAAGAATTTAGAAAATCCTCTCTTGTTGTCTGTCTCCTACAAGGCAGAATCTCACTGTTAATTGGCTGGTAGCTGTTATCATAACCTGAGTGCATCCTCCATATGGTAACTGCTGGAGAAGTGAGGCCATACACAATGATCATTCCTCAGCCTGTAATGACTTTGCATCCCCTGAGACTATTGCAGGAAATAATACCATGTGTTAGGCAAATGTACAACTTTCAATATTTTTTCTAACCTTATCTTCTGCAAGAATAATTAAACAGATTTAGGGAGCTTTATGGAAATGCTTAACTAAGAGATACCATGGTTGGCTGGTTGGATAGACACTCTTTTCCCAGCCAAATCAGAGATCTCTAGGTGAAAATGGCTGGTAAAATACTATGGCTTGAAAAAAGTCTTCACATAGTCCAGTTATTAACAAGTTGAGGCAATTTCTTCATATAAATAGAGCAGGATGAGTCATAAAACAAGAACAATGCAGAGGCTTTAGCGTTCTCAGGATGATGACATGCTACCTCTTCAGTTTCTGGGCTTATATTCATGGAAGACACTTAGATATTGTAAGATTATCTGCTCAGTTGATACAGGTTACATGTGATTATTCTATTTCTGATAATAAAGCTACATTCCTCATCTTAACGCTGGGACTGCTTGTACTTGCAAGGCTCTAGTCCACGCCTTGTCCAAATTCCTCAGAATTTCTCAGGCCACAGGCAGACTAGGGCTGTCTGATTCCACAACTCATTTTATTTTCATTAAATTGGTAACAGAGTTGATTTTCTCGAGGTGCAATTAAATATTAGGAGAAAAAAATAAGTAATTTTTTTTACAGTACATTTGGAAAAGAAATAATACTAACTACAAGGTAAAGGTATAACAAAGCAAATAAATGAAGGTGAAAGACAAGCAAGGGGAATCAATGATACAAAGTATAGAAGAAGAGATTGGCTCTGACTTATAGGAGGACCATAGACAGGAGTAATATTTTGGTTGAGATTTCAACAATGAGTAAGATTTGAACATAAATATTAGTGGAGAGGCATGGCTCTGAGATAGAATGTGAAAACATTCTATAGGCAGAAGTAATTTTTCATTAGAAGTGATAGAGGTAGAAAAGCATAAATAATATTAAAAGAAAAGGCTACCTCATGAAAGGTAGTAGATACATGAAAAATAAAGATAAGGGTAGGTTGAAATATTGGATTAATTCTTTAGGCATTCAGGAGATATTGCAGGTATTTTTAAAATCAGTTGCCATTGCCATGAAGGAAAAATTATGATAATTTGAATGGAAGAATAAAAGTGAGTGGAAATGGAAAGATCAGTTTAGAGAGTATTCTCAGTTAAGGTTTGTAAGGGATTCTACCAGGACCGTTACATTTAGAATAAAGAAGAAGAAATGCCTGAGTAGGTAGAGCCAAAAATCCAAGTGAGTTTGGGATTTTGAGGCTAGGAAAGCATTGATGAAGAGACTCAAAGTCTTTAGCTTATATAAATAGATGATGCTAGAAATAGGAAAGTCATGAGGAAAAGGAAGCCATGAGGTGGTCTGGGCAATATGTAGATAACATTATTTTTAGGAATGTTAATTCTAAAGAAATGATAATCACATTTTCTAACTAGGTCTCAATGAGAGAGGCTTGCGTGGCCATCAATAACTGGAGCACACATAGACAGGTAGGCTATTATGTCATGGCCCAGTCACTGTATTACGTGGGTTACTATATTTATAGTTTGTGGTGAGATTTACAATACAATTGTTCAGTTATGGACTTTTAAAATGAACAGTATTTCCCAAAAAAAGATGTTCAAATTTTTTTGGAGCAATTTCTTTCTTTCAGCAGGGAATAGACAGCAAGGATTTTCACCTAAAAATGGCAGGGCTTACTAACAGGTAAATACATAATTTCTCTTTCCATGAAAAAAGTCAGAAAGACAAAATTGATGAATACAGAAAGAAAGAACCTGAACAGACAGGAAAGTATGGTAGACTATAAGTGGTGAAGGCAAACAGAGGACACAGGGGAGAAAGCCCAACATCTTGGCACAGAAGAAAGAGTAATGGAAGTCTCCCTGGGCATACTTCACAGTGCATGCGTTACATAGAACAAGTGCAGGACAAAGTTGAACTTCAGAAAGCACAGAAACACAATTATGAGGCTTTATTACAGGGTAGCAAGCCCTCAAAATTATAGCAATATCAGGTTGGGACACTTATTGAGGGCATAGGCAAGCCCCTGGCAGTGCATTTCACATTGGAATGAAGATGGAGGCCTTCTGAGACAATGATTAACTCAGGTCGTGGTATCAGTGAGGATTAACCAACTTCAGAAGATGGACAAGGGCAAGAAGACCAAATAAATAGAATAAAGCAGGGTCATATTCTAAAAATAGAATAAAATTTAGGCTTAGAAATTATTACCAACCCTCAAGAGAAGAAGAAGAATTGTACAACTCCAATATATGATGTATTGTTTTCTTGAAGGCATCTGAAATTCATTGTGTGTCTGTAATTTAGTGGTTTATTAAATTTGGTCATTTAAAAAAATTAATAAGAATTTCTTTTTCAGTTATTCCCAATAATGAGCTCAGAGCCCTGGGTTGTCTAGCAACCAATGCACTCCCAGTGCCTAATGCAACCTTGGGCAATAATAGATGACAAATATTTTTGAATCAGTTAATGACTAGGTAAATGAATGGCTGAATTTAGTCCCACATTTACCATGAAACAGAAATCATGTAATAGAACTTACTGAGCCCAAGTGTACTCTGAGGAACATCTTGTCACGACAATAGTGTCAAAGTAGGAGATAAACCTCTCTGATCATGTCTACCTGGGCTTCTACCAATGTAGCAGGAAGCCAGTCTCTGACAGTTCGAGATCCAGGGAGTGTAGATCTCTTTTGAGTAGTTTGCTGATGACCAGTAAATTAGGACAGTGACTTAACATGGTAATAGTTTGGACATAAGCTTTGAAAATGTTTAATTCAACATAAACCTATCAGACAGAATAAAATACTGTTTGTAATATTTTTCAATATCAATAATAAATGATTTTAAAATAATTAAACATGTTAATACACACATATTCTAGGTTTAAGGAGACATTATAAACATAATTGCCCTAATATTGATCATGAGGTATATTTTCCATAATGAACAGGAAAATTATTATTTCTGTTACCTGTAACAGCTACTTTTTAACTGACTCTAATACACTATTTAAGAGATAACTAGATGGATAGACAGTAGACATGGTTCAATGATAGTATGTATGGTTAGTATTAGACTGATGTTAGTTCCATATAAGTCATTTTGTGTATTCTAAGGTGTTTCTCTGAAACGCTTTATTTTCTTTTTCTTAACTATATGCCCCAAATACATTCCATAATATTAATAGAAACTTAAATTTTTTTATTGAATATTCTGTAAGGACTCTTAATGCACTAGATTTTTTGGCTCTGTATTTTGGTTCTTTATACTTAAGCCAGCTGTATAAGGTTCCATTTTTGTACATTCAACTACTTTTAGCACAGTAGACTGCCAACTTCACTGAGTTTTTTTTCATACTGCCTGCTCTATATTTATTATTCTCCTCAGAGTTTTCAAATTTAACAAATTCACAGATGCTTTCTCTGTCTAGGCTCATTTATGTAGATTTTTATAACAGTAAATATGTCTACTGACCCACTCAACACTTCTCTTCTTGCAGCTCTGGTAAATTCTCAGTGTTTTAATCATCTCTTTTACTTAGAAATTTGCCTTAGTGTAATCATTTCATTATGTGATGTTTGAAAACTGTTCTTAGCCATGATAGCATAGAGGTTAATAGGACTTAAATTATTGTTTACATAGAATTTTATGATCTCAACACACCCATTTGTTTTCTATTAAAAAGACATTATTAACCCTCTCTATTTGAGAAGAGATCAATATAATTTTAAGTTTTATGATCAGCAGTACTTGGCAGGACACCTCATTGATTTTAGAAACACATTTGGACATATTCTTGATTATACTGGCAACTAATATCTCTGCAGTGAAATCGTTTTCTTGGACTATAGCCAACTAAATTTCCAGAATATTGAATTATTATTCAAGAAGAAGAAATAAGCTAAATGTATATTTTCCACTAGTAAATTTTATATTTTTCCTTTTATCCATATCCTAAGCATTTACATTTTAATGTAAAATACAAATATAAACTACTAAAAGAAAGATGTACTAGCTGTTACCTTGAAAATAAAGAAATAAAAATGTTTTTTAATCACGTAAGTAGAATAACTAATTTATAATATCTTTGTTTCAATTTTACCACTTGCAAAATTATAGCTTTACACATCTGTCTACTGACATGATGTTTAAAGATATTATTAGAGAGTGCCTATAGCATTGCACTATTACCACTTTGAATGGCAACAGATTTGAAAGGTTTTATTCTTGGTATCAATGAGTCACATAGTAAATTCCATTTCAGTTATTCATGATGATGACATTTCTTTATATTGAAAATTTCATGTCTGCATAGATGATGTTTTCTGACCTATGGTAAAATTAAACACTATTAAATCTGTTGTTAATCTATAATTCAGCAAAATTAATTCCACTCTGAAGTGTTGATGATCTTAAGGTTAGAGAGAGAATTAGCTACATTTCTGGAGCCAATTTTATGTCTGGTAAAAATAATAGGAGTTGAGGATACAAATTCTAGTAAGGTCATGAATTTTCTTGCCTTTGATGAAAAATTGTTTTATTTATTATCTCATGAATTTATACTATCATTTTTCTGCCTGTTATAGCTGGTGTTATATTCAGTAACAATTCTTTACAATAACCACTTTCCAAAAGATCTTGCTTCTTTTAGCTATCTAATTGAGAAGTTATTCTAGGATTTCATGAATCTTAAAGGAAGCTCGACTAATGTTATCTGTTTCTCCTAGTCTCTTAGCATCCAGAAATTGTACATAGAATACCAATCAGGACTGAAATATCAGCATTCCAGTAGAGAGTAGATTGATAATGAATCCATAATTATAGCTCTAAGATAATTACTAGAATGAGTTGAAGAACTGTTTTGTCCATAACTCCCAAATTGTAAATTGCGATAAAAACTTTTATTAATATATAAGGGTATTTTAAATTTCCAAATAAATAAAAATGTTGCCCACTACTTGTTATATCCTGTTTGTATTTTAGGCTATTGATATTTTCAATACATTTTCCAATACTTTTTATTAATTGGTACACATAGTTTAAATGTTTCACTATTGTAGAGTGAAATCCTATTTGCTATAGCATACATAAGGAATCTATTTTGGTCTAAGAATCATGTTATGTTAATCTTCTCCTTAAATTACTTTCTAGAAATGGCTTCATCTCCCTCAGATGATCATTAGATTCTTATATACTAAATTGTTTGGCAGCTTTAAAAATCATATCATATTTTAAATATGCATAATCTACTGGAACAGTGGGAAACTTATCTAAAGTTATCCCTTTTAGGGCTCTCACTTTTCATAAACATTCTTTTAACAGATATAAAACTGAAATTTGATCTGTAGGATATATGAACTGAAAGCACAGAAGAAATACAGCTAGTTAGTATTTAAATAGAAGATTAATAGAAGGGAAACCAAAGGTATGTCCTTGGCCAAAAGAAATAGTGAAATTGTTTTATTTCAAACTCACACATGAATGATTCATATAAAATACAGCACATGTGGAAATAAAGCATTTTTAAAGTTATCAAATAATAATTTAAGGATAATATAATGTGCTTGGCAGCATAGAAAATAAACTAGACTATACTTGCTCTAAAAAATTTAAAACAGATGATAACAAAAATGATCAATAGAGTTATGATAATGAGTAAGAAGGAACATTTAATTTTGTAGAATTAATTGAAAATGAGACTATAAAGGACAACATAGAGGTTGGTTTAAGGAATAACCAAGTAAAAAACTGTGTTATTCTTTTTGGACTGACCAAAGCTTTACCAGAAAAGTTGATAAAATAATAGCAAGAGATAGATAGATCTAAGAAATACGAAATAATAGAAATACTATTTAGTTTAGAACTGGATAAATAAAGGATGGTAGTATTAGAAAATTAACTTCACATTCAGTGATTTTATTATGGTAACACAAAATACATAAATTTCTGAGAGATGATTTAATAACACATCCTTTTAAGCGCACTTTCTCACATTTGTAATTGTAGTTATTCTAATTTATATAATAAATTACATCAATATCCTACAGCACTACACTACTTACTTATAGCACCCAAAGAGCTTATAATAATACAGCTACACAATAAGCTATATAATGTATTAATACAATATATCACGTTGTTGTATTATATATAATATTTATAAGCACTATGTATTATTGCTATTGTTCATTTTCAAAGACTTAAAAATTTGCATAACTTTTAAATGGTAGTTGTAGATGTGAAATCAATTGCTATTATTAATAAAACTTTTAAAAATCAATTCCTTCAGTTAAAATTGAGGGTATATAAAAAAGAATCAACATTTTTATTTAATATGACACATATATAGAATATTCAATCCATATAAGATTTGTACAGATTTCTCCCCACCTGGAGACTTTACTCTTGAGAAGTTTTAAGGGAAACATTATGGAAAAAATACATTCTCAGATTCCAAGTGTTTCTGAGAAGGTTTTATTCTGCTGTAACTCGTGGGGTATGAGTCAGAGCAAGTAGTCTGACCCACAAAGGGTTCCATGCTTTTTGGCAGAACTCTCAGTAGTAGATCAGTTCGCTCCCATTCCAAAGATCACTGCTTTCCTTCTTATTTCATGCAGGATGAGTCCTGCAGAATGTCCTTAATAATTGGGCTTTTGGGGCAGTGAATGAATTTCAGAACATAGAATCTTCCAACCCTAGCAGAGGCTTCCTCACTTCTCTCTCACGCAAGGCAACAGACTCCTCATGAGTGATACAGCTTCCTCTGTGCCAGCCACATAAGGTGTTAAAAGTGAAACAGCTTTGAGAATACAACCATTGCATTGCTATGTTCAGATTAGCATCAGCATTAATCATTCATCCAATTTACTCTTTGGACTGTCCTCAGTGGTTGGTGGAAATTATAAAGCATGTGCCAGAACACTGCAGTTTCAGTGTTAGGGGCATATGGACCCTAGCATGAGAGCCTGAGCTGGAACATTCAGAACCATTATGCTTTTTAAAAGCATTGAAATACCATGAAGACTTCAGTTTTTATATTTCATTTTCTCTTAAAATGGTTTTTTTTTTTTTTTTTTTTTTTGGTCAAATTCGTTATATAAAAGTCCAATTAATGGTTGAGTGATACTTATTACCATAAAATAGTAATTTTTTAACTTTTAATACTGTTTCTATTTAAAAATGAAATTTAAACCCTTGTATATTTTAAATTTTATTGAACTTTTTAAAAATAGATGTACCCAACTTCTTACGAATGAACATAAACCATGATATACGTATGATAGCTTTCCATGCCACCATACCTCAGTCTTGTCATCCCATTCAGTTCTCTAGTTGTATGTGGTTGTGTTGGTGGGGAGGGTGGCATGGGGGTAATGGAGGCAGGTGATGATGCTAAATCATCCTCAGAGATAAGTCTGAAATGAAATTATTTCCAAATATATGGAAGTTATTCATAGCCAACCAACAAAGTGTCTCCATTGGAATAACCATTCAATTACAGTTAGAGGATGTGTAAAGGATTGGGCTAAAGGAACCAATTAACAAGTGAGTTCCAAATCTGCTAAAAACTCCAATAACACTCTCAGGGTTGAGGGTAGGGTGGGTTGGTGCTGGGCTAAATTTAGTCCCCTTAATTCTAAACTTAATCTGAAAAGGGGATTGGGAGAAACAGTTATTAGGTTTAGCAAATAAAAAGATGAGACACTCAGTTAATTGAATTTCAGATAAGCAATGAGTAACTTTTTCAGTATATGCTTGTCCCATGCTAAATTTGAGACATAATGTACTTACACTAAAAAATATCCATTATCTATCTGAAATTCAAAGTTAACTGATTATCTTGTATTTTATTTGGCAACCCCGAGGATTAGAAACCCTTCTGACTACTTCTCAGGGAATTGGCCTTACTTTAACACTTAGGTTGTGGTGTTCTCCTATAAAACATAAACAATTTCACAGAATACCAACATTAGACAAGGAGTCACTCTAACCACCATGGAGTGAACAAAAAAAAAGACCATCTGTCACCATGTCTGAGCACAAATTAAACTGAAAAGAACAATTCAGATTTACCAACTGCAAGTTTCTTATTCCTATACAACTTAAAAGTACTGTTGCATGGTACCTGGTTAAATTCTGCATTTCTTTCTGTACTTTTAAAACCCTAAGCACTAAGAATAATGGCCTCCAGCTCCATCAGAACAGAAAACCAAATACCGCATGTTCTCACTTATAAGCAGGAGCTAAATGATGAGAACACAAAGAGACATAAGGGAGAACAACACACACTTTGGCCTATCCGAGCGTGAAGGATTGGAGAAGGGAGAGTACAAGGAAAAATAACTAATGGGTACTAGGCTTAATACCTAGATGATGAAATAATCTGTACAACAAAGCCTCATGACACAAATTTACCTATGTAACAAACCTGCACATGTATCCCTGAACTTAAAATAAAAGTAAAAAACAAAATAAAACAAAACGCTAAGCACTGCTTGCTCAACAGTCATGGCCTGAGGATCTCTGTGATGTCTGGCTGGTTTTAAATAAACCTTTCCTTCCAGTTTTCAACAGTGTTGGTATGAAAAATTGCCCGCATAGCTCAAGAACCCCTTGGTTTAAATGAACTTGTTTAACACTTTTTCTCAAAAGGCATATCTGCAAAATAATTAGTCAAACTCTA
Organism: Chlorocebus sabaeus; assembly: GCF_047675955.1. Classification (NCBI taxonomy): domain Eukaryota; kingdom Metazoa; phylum Chordata; class Mammalia; order Primates; family Cercopithecidae; genus Chlorocebus; species Chlorocebus sabaeus. The sequence goes on from NC_132916.1 coordinate 80,449,541, forward strand.
TTTCTTCTGGTAGTTTTTGGTCCTTTCACAATATGCTTAGTTGTTCATCAAGACCCAATCTCTCCTTTATCCATAATGAGAATAATCCAGATGGGCTTTTAGAGGGGAATGTTCTGAATGTACTTTATATAGGCTCATAGCTGTGATCCAACTTAGACTGTGTAGATGAAGAACACCTAGGAAAGGGCAGAGGGACAAAGTGGAACAAACCTGCGTTCTGAATGAGCATGGGCAAAAGAAGAGCCTGCTGAAATTCAGCTAGCCAAAGTGTCAGAGGAGAAAGAAAGAAATATCTATCTTATTTACATCATTGTATTATGGGGGCCCTCAGTAACAGCAATTTAACTTATGCACTATTTTTTTTTACCACTCTATACTGAGTTTTTGTTAGTTACACTTGATTTTCTTGAGCTTTTAATACTGTTTTTCAAAATTCTTGTTGTGATTCACCTAGGCAAAAAATGTCAAGAAAATATTTCATGTTAAAGATGGGATCTGAAGTCAAATGTCCTGGCTTAGAATTCAGATTCTATACTTTATAAAATATTTGTGTTTGAGCTAGTTACCTTAGCTCTGAATGTCTCTGTTTTCTCACTTGAATAATCATGATATTAATTATACCTGCCTCCTAGAATTGTTGAATGAATTAAATGAGGTAATATATATAACAAATTGAGTGCATTTTCTAAAACAGCGTATGTCTTCAATAAGTGCAATAATCATGATGATTATCATAAATTTTTTCAAGGAGCAGTACTTATTAACAATAATGGTAAAGCAATAATTTACACATATTGAGTGCTGACAATATGCCAGATACTTTTCTAAGAACCTTGCAAGGATAGATCATATTTCATATATTTTTTTAAATTACACTAAGTTCTAGGGTACATGTGCACAACATGCAGGTTTGTTACATATGTATACATGTGTCATGTCGGTGTGCTGCACACATTAACTCATTGTTTACATTAGGTTTATCTCCTAATGCTATCCCTCCCCCCTACTCCCCACAATAGGACCTGGTGTGTGATGATCCCCTTCCTGTGTCCAAGTGATCTCATTGTTCAGTTCACACCTATGAGTGACAACATGCGGTATTTGGTTTTCTGTTCTTGCAATAGTTTGCTGAGAGTGATGCTTTCCAGCTGCATCCATGTCCCTACAAAGGATATGAACTCATCCTTTTCTATGACTGCATAGTATTCCATGGTGTATATGTGCCATATTTTCTTAATCCAGTCTGTCACTGATGGACATTTGGGTTGATTCCAAGTCTTTGCTGTTGTGAATAGTGCTGCAGTAAACATACATGTGCATGTGTCTTTATAGAAGCATGATTTATAATCCTTTGGGTATATCCCCAGTAATGAGATGGCTGGGTCAAATGGTATTTCTAGTTCTAGATCCTAGAGGAATCTCCACACTGTTTTCCATAATGGTTGAACTAGTTTACAGTTCCACCAACAGGGTAAAAGTGTTCCTATTTCTCCACATCCTCTCCAGCACCTGTTGTTTCTTGATTTTTTAAATGATTGCCATTCTAACTGTTGTGAGATGCTATCTCATTGTGGGTTTGATTTGCATTTCTCTGATGGCCAGTAATGATGAGCATTTTTTCATGTGTCTGTTGGCTGTATGAATATATTCTTTTGAGAACTGTCTGTTCATATCCTTTGCCCACTTTTTGATGGGGTTGTTTGTTTGTTTCTTGTAAATTTGATTGAGTTCTTTATAGGTTCTGGATATTAGCCCTTCGTCAGATGAATAGATTGCAAAAATTTTCTCCCATTCTGTAGGTTGCCTGTTCACTCTGATCATAGTTTCTTTTGCTGTGCAGAAGCTCTTTAGTTTAATTAGATCCCATTTGTCAATTTTGGCTTTTGTTGCCATTGCTTTTGGTGTTTTAGACATGAAGTCATTGCCATGCCTATGTCCTGAATGGTATTACCTAGGTTTTCTTCTAGGGTTTTCATGGTTTTAGGTCTAACATTTAAGTCTCTAATCCATCTTGAATTAATTTTCGTATAAGGAGCAAGGAAAGGATCCAGTTTCAGCTTTCTACTTATGGCTAGCCAATTTTCCCAGAACCATTTATTAAATAGGGAATCCTTTCCCCATTTCCTGTTTTTGTCAGGTTTGTCAAAGATCAGATGGCTATAGATGTGTGGTATTATTTCTGGGGCCTCTGTTCTGTTCCATTGGTCTATATCTCTGTTTTGGTACCAACCATGCTGTTTTGGTTACTGTAGCCTTGTAGTAGAGTTTGAAGTCAGATAGCATGATGCCTCCAGCTTTGTTCTTTTGACTTAGGATTGTCTTGGCAATGCAGGGTCTTTTTTGGTTTCATATGAACTTTAAGGCAGTTTTTTCCAATTCTGTGAAGAAAGTCATTGGTAGCTTAATGGGGATGGCATTGAATCTATAAATTACCTTGGGCAGTATGACCATTTTCACAATATTGATTCTTCCTATCCATGAGCATGGTATGTTCTTCCATTTGTTTGTGTCCTCTTTTATTTTGCTGAGCAGTAGTTTGTAATTCTCCTTGAAGAGGTCCTTTACCTCCCTCGTAAGTTGGAGGTATTTTATTATCTTTGAAGCTATTGTGAATGGGAGTTCATTCATGATTTGGCTCTCTGTTTGTCTGTTACAGGTGTATAAGAATGCTTGTGATTTTTGCACATTAATTTTGTATCCTGAGACTTTGCTGAAGTTGCTTATCAGCTTAAGGAGGTTTTGGGCTGAGACAATGGGGTTTTCTAAATATACAATCATGTCATCTGCAAACAGGGACAATTTGACTTCTTCTTTTCCTAATTGAATACCCTTGATTTCTTTCTCTTGCCTGATTGCCCTAGCCAGAACTTCCAACACTATGTTGAATAGGAGTGGTGAGAGAGGGCATCCCTGTCTTATGCCAGTTTTCAAAGGGAATGCTTCCAGTTTTTGCCCATTCAGTATGATATTGGCTGTGGATTTGTCATAAATAACTCTTATTATTTTGAGATACGTCCCATCCATACCGAATTTATTGAGAGTTTTTAGCATGAAGGGCTGTTGAATTTTGTCAAAAGCCTTTTCTGCATCTATTGAGATAATCATGTGGTTCTTGTCTTTGGTTCTATTTATATGATGGATTACATTTATTGATTTGCATATATTGAACCAGCCTTGCATCCCAGGGATGAAGCCCACTTGATCATGGTGGATAAGCTTTTTGATGTGCTGCTGGATTCAGTTTGCCAGTATTTTATTGAGGATTTTTGCATCCATATTCATCAGGGATATTGATCTAAAATTCTCCCTTTTTTGTTGTATCTCTGTCAGGCTTTGGTATCAGGATGATGTGGGCCTCGTAAAATGAGTTAGGGAGGATTCCCTCTTTTTCCATTGATTGGAATAGTTTCAGAAGGAATGGTACCAACTCCTCCTTGTATCTCTGGTAGAATTAGGCTGTGAGTCCGTCTGGTTCTGGACCTTTTTCAGTTGGTAGGCTATTAATTATTGCCTCAATTTCAGAGTCTGCTATTGGTCTATTCAGGGATTCAACTTCTTCCTGGTTTAGTCTTGGGAGAGTGTAAGTGTCCAGGAAATTATCCATTTCTTCTAGGTTTTCTAGTTTATTTGCGTAGAGGTGTTTATAGTATTCTCTGATGGTAGTTTGTATTTCTGTGGGGTTGGTGGTGATATCCCCTTTATCATTTTTAATTGCGTCTATTTGATTCTTCTCTCTTTTCTTCTTTATTAGTTTTGCTAATGATCTATCAATTTTGTTGATCTTTTCAAAAAACCAGCCCCTGGATTCATTGATTTTTTGGAGGGTTTTTTGTGTCTCTATCTCCTTCAGTTCCGTTGTGATCTTAGTTATTTCTTGCCTTCTGCTAGCTTTTGAATGTGTTTGCTCTTGCTTCTCTAGTTCTTTTAATTGTGATGTTACAGTGTCAATTTTAGATCTTTCCTGCTTTCTCTTGTGGGCATGTAGTGCTATAAATTTCCTGCTACACACTGCTTTAAATGTGTCCCAGAGATTCTGGTATGTTGTATCTTTGTTCTCATTGGTTTCAAAGAACATCTTTATTTCTGCCTTCATTTCATTATGTACCCAGTAGTCATTTAGGAGCAGGTTGTTCAGTTTCCATGTAGTTGAGTGGTTTTGATTGAGTTTCTTAGTCCTGAGTTCTAGTTTGATTGCACTGTGGTCTGAGAGACAGTTTGTTATAATTTCTGTTCTTTTACATTTGCTGAAGAGTGCTTTACTTCTAACTATGTGGTCAATTTTGGAATAAGTGTGATGTGGTGCTCAGAAGAATGTATATTCTGTTGATTTGGGGTGGAGAGTTCTGTTGATGTCTATTAGGTCTGCTTGGTGCAGAGTTGAGTTCAATTCCTGGATATCCTTGTTAACTTTCTGTCTCATTGATCTGTCTAATGTTGACAGTGGAGTGTTAAAGTCTCCCATTACTATTGTATGGGAGTCTAAGTCTCTTCGTATTGGGTGCATATGTATTTAGGATAGTTAGCTCTTCCTGATGAATTGATCCCTTTACCATTATGTAATGGCCTTTTTTTGTTTCTTTTGATCTTTGATGGTTTAAAGTCTGTTTTATCAGAGACTAGGATTGCAACCCCTGCTTTTTTTTTGGTTTTCCATTTGCTTGGTAGATCTTTCTCCATCTCTTTATTTTGAGCCTATGTGTGTCTCTGCATGTGAGATGGGTCTCCTGAATACAGCAAACTGATGGTTGTTGACTCTTTATCCAATTTGCCAGTCTGTGTCTTTTAATTGAATCATTTAGTCCATTTACATTTAAGGTTAATATTGTTATGTGTGAACTTGATCCTGTCATTATGATATTAACTGGTTATTTTGCTCACTAGTTGATGTAGTTTCTTCCTAGCATTGATGGACTTTACATGTTGACATGTTTTTGAAATGGCTGGTACCTGTTGTTCCTTTCCATATTTAGTGCTTCCTTCAGGATCTCTTGTAGGGCAGGCGTGGTGGTGACAAAATCTCCCAGCATTTGCTTGTCTGTAAAGGATTTTATTTCTCCTTCACTTATGAAACTTAGTTTGGCTGGATATTAAATTCTGGGTTGAAAATTCTTTTCTTTAAGAATGTTGAATATTGGTCCCCACACTCTTCTGGCTTGTAGAATTTCTGCCGAGAGATCTGCTGTTAGTCTGATGGGTTTCCCTTTGTGTGTAACCCGACCTTTCCCTCTGGCTGCCCTTAACTTTTTTTTCTTCATTTCAACTTTGGTGAATCTGACAATTATGTGTCTTGGAGTTGCTCTTCTCGAGGAGTACCTTTGTGGTGTTCTCTCTATTTCCTGGATTTGAATGTTGGCCTGCCCTACTAGGTTGGGGAAGTTCTCCTGGATGATATCCTGCAGAGTGTTTTCCAACTTGGTTCCATTTCCCCCGTCACTTTCAGGCACACCAATCAGACGTAGATTTGGTCTTTTCACGTAATCCCATACTTCTTGGAGGCTTTGTTCATTTCTTTTTACTTTTTTTTCTCTACACTTCTCTTCTCACTTCATTTCATTCATTTGATCCTCAATCGCTGATACTCTTTCTTCCAGTTGATCAAGTCGGTTACTGAAGCTTGTTCATTTGTCACATAGTTCTTGTGTTATGGTTTTCACCTCTATCAGTTCTTTTAAGGTCTTCTCTGCATTGATTATTCTAGTTATCCATTCATCCATTCTTTTTTCAAGGTTTTTAGTTTCTTTGCGCTGGTTACGTAGTTCCTCCATTAGCTCTGAGAAGTTTGATTGACTGAAGCCGCCTTCTCTCAACTCATCAAAGTCATTCTCCGTCCAGCTTTGCTCCATTGCTGGCGATGAGCTGCATTCCTTTGGAGGGGGAGATGTGCTCTGATTTTTTGAATTTCCAGCTTTTCTGCACTGCTTTTTCCCTATCTTTGTGGTTTTATCTGCCTTTGTTCTTTGATGGTGGTGATGTACCGATGGGCTTTTGGTGTAGGTGTCCTTTCTGTTTGTTAGTTTTTCTTCTAACATTCAGGACCCTTAGCTGTAGGTCTGTTGGAGTTTGCTTGAGGTCCACTCCAGATGCTGTTTGCTTGGGTATCAGCAGCGAAGGCTGCAGAAGATAGAATATTGCTGAACAGCAAGTGTTGCTGTCTGATTCTTGCTCTGGAAGCTTCGTCTCAGGGGTGTACCCTGCTGTCTGAGGTATGAGGTGTCAGTCTGCACCTAGTAGGGGATGTCTCCCAGTTAGGCTACTCAGGGGTCAGGGACCCACTTGAGCAGGCAGTCTGTCCATTCTCAGATCTCAACCTCCATGCTGGGAGATCCACCACTCTCTTCAAAGCTGTCAGACAGGGGCATTTACCTCTGTCGAGGTTTCTGCTGCTTTTTGTTTAGCTATGCCCTGTCCCCAGAGGAGGAGTCTACAGAGGCAGACCGGCCTCCGTGAGCTGTGGTGGGCTCCACCCAATTCGAGATTCCAGGCGGCTTTGTTTACCTACTTAAGCCTCAGCAATGGTGGGCACCCCTCCCCCAGCCTCGCTGCCGCCTTGCAGTTAGATCTCAGACTGCTGTGCTAGCAGTGAGGGAGGCTCCGTGGGCGTGGGACCCTCTGGGTCAGGTGTGGGATATAATCTCCTGGTGTGCTGTTCACTAAGACCCTTGGTAAAGCACAGTATTAGGGTGGGAGTTACCTGATTTTCCAGGTGTTGTGTGTCTCAATTTCCTTTGGCTAGGAAAAGGAATTCCCTTCCCCCTTGCACTTCCCAGGTGAGGCAATGCCTCGCCCTGCTTCAGCTCTTGCTGGTTGGGCTGCATCCATGAACCAGTGCCAACTGTCCAACACGTCCCAGTGAGATGAACCCGGTATCTCAGTTGAAAATGCAGAAATCACCCATTTTCTGTGTCGCTCATGCTGGGAGCTGGAGGCTGGAGCTGTTCCTATTCGGCCGTCTTGGGCGCACCCTGATATTTCATATTTTTATACATTCAAGACATATTTATTGAGTGCCTAATTTGTGCAGGCTCTGTTCTTAGTGCTACATAAAGTAATGATGAAAACAGACAACCATGCTTATAGGGTTATTTATATTCTACTGGACTAAATGGAACATTAACAAATAGTTGAATTTTAACATATTAGTGACATGGAGAGCAATCAAGTAGGATAGATGAAAGGATGTTCACATTTGTATCATATAGAAATGTGTAGGGTCGTCAAGGAGAGCCTTTTCTGGTAAAGTGATATTTGTGGAGAAACCGGAAGGAAGTGAGGAGAAAGAGCAGTGATATTGCAGAACGATGTTCTAGGCAATGGGGGCAGTGTATTCAAATCCCTGAGGGTGGAATTTACTTGGCATATTTGTGGGCTCCAATGAAACCAATGTGAGTGGAGACGTGGGTTAAGGGTGAGGAAGCTTAGGTTAGAGCATAGTAAGCAGGTCCCTATCATGAAAAATGTTGTAGACCACTGTTAGGACACGGGCTGTCGGTCTGTATGTTTGAGAAACAGGCTTCCTGGTCTGTGTGCTGTGTGCTTTAGTTGTAGCCTTCCTGGGGTAATACAAAAGGTAAATTCCACTACGTTTGGTTTTAAGAGTGATTTTTCTACAACTGAAAATGGAATTATTCCCTTAAGCAAAAATGTGAACAACAAATCATTGGGTAACACTATGAGCTATCAACTTTAACTGTCGCAGCCAAGTCATGAGAGTTTAATTTTTATATATTTTAAAAATATCTAATATCTATTTAGTGTTTATGATATATGGTGTGCCATTTTAAGTGTACAAACTTGAATTGCTGTCATGACAACTTTATGGGGTAACATTAATATTGTTTTCAATTTTTACAGATAAAAGGCTAAGTGATTTATCGAGTGAGTTTTGGTGGTATCCCCTAAACATAGTCAATGTGAACTATCACTGTAGCATGTAACCTCTGCTTGCTGTGCTGCATTCTGTTGCAGAACTACTATTGAACAGGCTACTTTTTATTAGGGGATGTTGAGGCTTCTTTGGCTATTAATTTCAAATTTCTAAAACTTGTTTTTCCAGAAATTTTGTGTGTGTTTACTGCTTGTCTGTAATTTCCTTGCCTGTGGTTTGCTTTCAGTTCTATTAGCTATTTTCATGTCTGTTTAATATTGAATTCGCATTTGAGCAATCTTTCTGCCAGTACTAAATTGGCTCATTTTTCCTTCAACAGTTCAGTACACTGACCATGCACAGCAATCTGTGTGATTTGCTAAATTGAGTCACTTGTGCTGTTATTTATGCTTATTATTAACTGTTATTTGCATGGAAAACTGTAATCTTGATTTATAGTGATAACATTAATTGACTGTATTTGACTGTGCACCTTAACTCTACATAATTTGCCTATAAAGTTTGAAAATATTGTAGTGTTGTTTAGCGTGGGGGGCTGATGATTAACATTTTGCAATGTTGTCATATCAATGTTGTTTCCACTAATTGCTTATATGTGGTATACAGCTTAACCCCACAGAAAGGTTTGCAGTTTTCTGCCAAAACAAAATTCTCCTTTGTCCTCTCTTAACAATGTTTACTTCTCCTACTGCTTTCTAAATCACAAGGCCACGAGACCACTAGTTTCTACCTGTGGCCAGAAAAACTTACCATTTAGCCCCAAACACAGATACCCTTGAAAATATAACTTAAGCTAATAGAAAAGGTGGAGATTAGTAGGTAGTTATAGTGGCTTTTCCATAAACCCTCTGCATCAGCAGGCTTTAATAGCTGGCATTACCTACCTCAGTCCTCACATCAGTGCTCTGCACCCTGGCTCTGCCTCAGGATCACTATGGAGTTTAAAGTGGCATATATGGTCAAGAGCTTTTCATTCCATTTCCTAGAGAGGTGAGGATAAATGCTGGCAAATCTGTATATCACATCAGGGATGAATCTAATGCATAGCTCAATTGAGAATTATCTTTCTCCATAGTCAAAAGGTAAATTGAGGAACAAGATTTGAACACATGGTTTCAGAACCCTGGCCCATTTTGGTGAACTTGTGATCAGACCATATTTAAAGAGGCTCGCAGCCCGGTGAGAATTGCTTTGAGTCACTTATCTACTCTTACTCTGCCCTATCACACCCTCAGGACACACATTTTGTGGTTAACTCCACATAACTTAGTGAAATAACTTGGGTAAAAAGGAGACCAATAATGCTGAAGGCAAGTCACAAGCCCTGAAGTTTTGTGAAGTAAGTGGTCTGCCTATTGAGGTGATTCTGTACTATCTCACCTTTCTTCACCTATATCCTTTCTGTTCCACTCCAAAGACCTGGTCACCATGAGGCAATTTCTCTAATTTGTCCTTAATACTCTCAAAAAGATTTTACACATGGACATTGTGATCAGCTCATTTGTCTATTATTCCATCTAGGTTTGAGCAATAGAAGAGAAAATAATTTCGGAAAGTAAAAATAAATGAATGCACATCTATCTAATGCTATAAAAATTTCAATTTGGTGAAATACACCCTGGGCAATTTTACTCAGTTGATAATGAGTAAAATTTTGCTCATTTTTAACTTTAGTGTAAGTATACTAAGCTTTGCTCTCTAAACAAGTGGAGAGACATACCATGTTCATGAACTGGAAGATTCAACAACGTAAAAATGTCCATTCTTCCTAAATTGATATCGAAACTGGTTTCATGCAGTTCATATCAAGATTGTATCATGGATTTTAATAGACTTAAATAAAAACTTTTAATTTAAATTTTAATAGATAAGCTTATTGTGACATTTATATAGAAGACCACGGGACCTAAAATAGCTGAAGAATTATGAAAAAGAAAAATAAAGTGGGAGGAATCAGTTTACTTGACTTTAAGACTTACAACATTTAAGCCTAATTAAAACTCTGTGGTATTGTTAGAGGGATGAACACAAACAAATTTTGTGATTTAATTTTTCTATCTGTGATCAAAGAAAGTATATCATGTTGCTTCTTTGAATTGCTTTAGCTTGGCATTTTTGACCAGCATAGTCTTGTAGTGTTGGAGATATTAAAATATTTAGCTGTTAAGATCAATTATGTTATTAGGTAAATTTCTTTTTTTCTTTCAGCACCTAAAATATTCAAGTGATTATTTCAATATCACAATACTTTTATACCTATTTGTAAGCATTGTTAGGATTATTTTCCTCTGCTGATATATGTATAATTGTAACATATTATAGAAATAGAATTGTATCAAATTTAATTTTAGGACCAAATTCATTTGGTCATATTTAATTTGAGGTTGTAATAGAAAATGTGAAAATTTTCATTATATAAAGCTAAGAATTTGATTTTATAAAGTATTCTCTTAGTAAAGTCTGCAAATACCTATGCTAATTAATAAAATCATAGGTTGACAAGATCCCAAAGATAATTTTGCTCCACACTAGGGAGATAACATAACTTTTCTTAGGTCAAAATATTCTGAATTCAACCAACTATGATAACCTCTCCATTGTGTGTTTATTCCACTTTGCTTAACTGTTAGAAGTTTGAATTTTTTGTTTTTTCTCTCTATACTCTATAAAACATACTGGTGAAATTATTCACTCTGAAACCAGTTTGTCAGTTACCATTGTTATTTTGTGGTTGTTGTTGAAACAGTGGTTCATTTGTAGCCCCTGTGTACATTTATTTAAGCAAAAAATATATTACTATGAGATGATAGACATGATTTACCATACAAATGTCCATTCATTTTAACTTGATAATTCATTGGTGTTAACATCTACCTAGACCAATCTACTTTCCAAAAATACCAAAAGATGACAAGCATAAGGCCCAGGAGAAAACAGAGAAGTGAGATGGTTTTGCCTGAAGCCCTCCTCTACAAAAAAGGCACATACTATCTATGCACATTGGTTAGAAGGTGTGTGTTCCTCTCTTTTCCTTTCATACATTTAAATTTTCTTCTATCACCTTCAGCAGTTTTTATGCAAAAAATGTTACTAACAGACATATAATAAAGGAAATAGAATGATTGCAATTCTATGGCTTTTGGGTTGACTCCATACATAGGGCCTGTGTGTATATGTGCAAATATCTACTCAAATAGAAGCTCAATACTGTTAATACTGACCTGTTTTTCCCAAAGTTTAAATGACAGGCCATCACAAACTGTTGTAAAACTGCAGCAGAAATGTTTACCATGGCTATTCTGTATAGCTCTTTAGAAATAGAGTAATTAAAAGAAAGATTATTTTACAATTGGATTTGGTAATTTATTATTTAAAGATTACCACTCCCTCTCTCTTCTAAAAATAATAATTAAAATGCCTAATTACAAAGAAAGAGATAATCTAGCAACTGAGAAGACTTTTCCCATACCATACTCTGTTTGCCACCAGAGCTAGTTCTTCCTCACTGTTCAAAATATTGATCTTTTTTTTCTTAACTTGTTTCTTTTGATACTTACTTTTCTCCTCTGTGCTTTAGATTTTTCTCTTCCAATTGAATGATTGCAGCATTCAAATATGCCCTAGGATTCCCCCTTATTAAAAAATAAAATAAATCAAATAAAAAACCTCTTTGACAAAGATCACATCTAAAACATAATAACCCTTTCCGATTTTATTCATGTAAGTTTCTCCAAAAAGCCATTTAGAATTATTATTTTCACTTATTCTGTTCCCTTTCACTCTAAAATTTACTTCAATCTGGTTTCTAGTTACATTGTTACAGGAAACCTGCTCCCTCATCAGTCCTTCATGACTAAGACGTTTACATGACCCTGCATTTACTCTTCAGCCATAAACCTGCTAATGAGTTGCAAATTTATATAGTCACAGACACATTTGACATATTCACTAAATGCTTCCCAGTGATTTCCAGCTCAAAAATTTAACTAACTTATTGCTTTTTTTGGGGGGGGAGGGCGACAGATTTTGCTTGTTAATTTTTACTTTTACGGTCACGAGGCAGGGAAATACTAGGTTAAAAAAAGATGAGGTCCCTGGTGGGGGTGGAACCCTCAAGCCTTGACCTGCTGCATGAAATGAAAACTTTACATGTCCACTTTCCCACCCTAATGTTGCCTTTTGGCCCACCATGCTCCCTATCCTGTGCCCATAGGAACCTTAGGCCCCAGAATCAGGGGACACGCACACACAGAAGAGAGTACTGTCGGAATGTTGAGAGAAGAAGGACCTGGACATTGAAAACTACAGTCAGGGAGGAACTCGGTCAGGGATAGTTGGGGAGGAATATGGCCTGGGACAGCTGAACTATAGAGTAAGACCGCCTTCCCACTCCATCCCCTTTCCAGCTCCCCATCCTGCTATGAGCCAGTTTCACCACTCAGTAAAATCTCCCCATTCAACATCTTTCAAGTCTGTGTGACCTCATTCCTCTTGGGCACTGGACAAGAATTCAGGATGCACTGGGTGCAGGAACCCAAAAAGACTATCACACTGGCCTTTGCCATCACTAGTGGAAGGCAGCCACTCCATGTTATGAGGCAAAAGGCTCACTGAGCTGGTAACATGCCCTCTGGGGCTTCAGGGATCACAGGCACCCCCTCCTGGATGGCAGAACTAAAAGAGCATTGTAACACACTTGGATGCTTCCACGGGGCCTGTACAAGGCCTGCTCTCACCAGAGAGAAGTGGCCAGCAGTTCCAGTGTTTATTCACTCCAGTTCCCACTCCTTTCTGCTCATGTGCTCTGTTCCATAAAGGGTAAAGAGCGGTGGCCAAATAAATGAGCCACTTCTGTTGCAAGTCCTGTGAAAGGGTCAAGGGAATTCTCTTGTTTCATCTGAGGACTTACCGAGATCTGTCACAAGGGTGAGTACAGATGCAGAACTGTCTCTTTTCCAAGGCCCTGCCACCTCTCTCTTTCTTTTGGGTGAAAGAAATGTTGGCTCTGTTTCCATTCACGGAGGTTTAGCTGTTGTGTGGGGTGAGGACAAGGTCCTGAGGCCACTGAAAGCATCAGCCAAGATGCCCAGATTTTCCTATAGGATCCTTCCTTCCTTTGTTTCACAGTTCGAAATGGCTCCTATCTCTTCCTTTACAATGTTAAGTGTTTTGATCCAGATTGTGGCAATGATACTAGGCAGAATGTATGTTTGGCCCACCTATCAGAGGTGCAGTTCAGAACAATGTGGTTTCCATTTGTTCTTAGAGGAGCCATTCCCACCCTCACCCCAACAGCTGCAGGCACATGATGCACAGCAGCTCCTCCCATTACCCATTCCCTTCCTGGTTTGAGCACTTGGGCATGTTCATAGTGTGCATGAGCCACACCCAGTGGCCATGAGGGGTGGGAGAGAACCACAGCTACCGCGGAGGCCCTGCACAGCAAGCTGGCCATCATCTTCTGCTCGCCGTCCCCTCCTGCCATGCATCTGTGACCACACAGCCTTTTCTCCCATGGCTGAGAAGTCCTTACTGGTCTAAACCAGGGAAGGAATACAGTAATTGAAGAAACCCATTTGCACAGAGCAAGAGGCTCCCCCCATCCCCCGTCCTTTTGTATTTTAAGCTGTTTTTTTTTTTTGTTTGTTTGTTTTTTAAAATTTCCTAGGGGAGATAATTCTTTTCCTCAGCACTCTGCTTATAATAAGGAAAATAATGGAGGAGCCCCCCTTCTGGCTGATAACTGCGAATTTGGCAGGGCCCATCTGGAACTTAATCTAAATGAATTCATGCATCCCCTGAGATATCTTTTTGTCCCAAACTCAATTCTAAACTTAAGGTTGCAGCCCTAGAAAGGAAAACCAGATCTAAGGGATCCAAAACAGGCATGGTGTAAATGGGCAGGACTGCTTCCTGTCAATTAAGCCCTCACTTTATGGCAGGGGCCATTCTCATGGCATAGATGAGGCCAGGGGAACTCAAAGGTTGTTGACAGTATGGGGGATGGAAGCATAGGTGAGTGTGGATAATTCCTATTTTCTAGTCCCTCCCTGATTCATGGGTGCAATCCACATTGGCACCCATGGGTGGCACCTGCCAGGGTGGCTAGGACTCAGGGATAAAAGACAGAAGAGAAAAGGGGATACCAACTTTCTCTCTCCCTCATACCCCAGGTTGTCACTGAAAGAAGGGAGAGAATGAGGGATGCGTATTCTCTGTGTTTCAGAATGAGCAACCAGTGATCTCTACCATCACCAGTTTATACTCCTCTGGAGTGTAACCTGAGTCACTGAGACTGCTTTGATCCTCAGACTCTAAAGGAAAAATGCTTTGTAGCCCTCTGCACCAAGGTTTGACCAAATTATAAAGGATTGTCTTGGCTTCAGGAAGGAATAATTCATTTTGATACCATCTGGCAGTTGGAACTTTTCTGTAAACATGAGGACAAATGGTCTGAGGCCCCACATTTGCAGGCTTTCTTTACCTTGCAGGGCAATCCAGAACTTCACTGACAGTGTAGAGTTGATCCAGGCCTCCTGTTTGCCATCTCAGGAGAGACTGCAAGGGGCAATCCCAGGGGACTAAAGAATCGAATCCCAGAGGCACCCCCAGCAGGGGAGCCAGCTGCCTCTACCTGCTCCTAAGGGTCCACCTTATCCTCCCTATCCAGCTTCCCTCTCTCAGTTGGCCCCTCCTAGAAATCCTCACCCTGGACAAGCCTGTCTCACTCTTACCCCTCCAACAGATGCCTGGTAAATTTGGTCCCAGTAACGTCCAAGTCTCCTTCTCTCTACAGGACTGAAAGCAAATTAAGTGGGGGGGGGGGGGGGGGGGGGGCGGATCTTGGCAAATTTTCAGGTGACCCTGACAGATATATAGAGGTTTTCCAGAGTTAAACCCAAGTATTTGAAATCTCTTGGAAAGACATTGTGTTACATTTTAATCAGACCCTGATGAACATTGAAAAGCAGGCTGCTCTACAAGTGGCAGAGAGATTTGGGGATGAGCTTTGTATCAAATATGGTGTCAGGTAAAAGGCTGAACTTTATCCAACTAGAAGAAAAGCAGTACCAGTGGATGACCCTATATGGGATCCCAATGATGAGATGGGAGAATGGAAGAGGAGACATTTTCAGGTGTGCATAATAAAGGGCTTATGTAGAACTAAAACTAAGCCTCTCAACTATACCAAGCTATCCATGATAGACCAGAGATTTAAGGAAAATATCACTGCCTTTTAGGAGAGTCTAAGAGAGGCCTTGGTAAAGCACATTTCTCTATCACCTGATTCCTTTGAGGGACAACTAATCCTACAGGATAAATTTATTACTCAGGCAGTCCCTGATATAAGGAGGAAGTTGTAGAAATGGACCCTGGGACCAGGTAGTACTTTAGAGGACCTCCTAAAAGTGGACACCTCGGTCTTTACAATAGAAATAGGAGATACAAGAAAGAGGCAGAAGCTTTAATGGCCACTATGCAAGCCCACAAACCCTAGAATTCCCAAGGTACATGGTTAACTGCTACATATGTGGAAAGAACAGTTATCTCTCTTCTACTCAGGGCACAATGTTGTTAGTATATTTTACTTCTTATTTCTGCAATCATTGGCACTAGATTCTTTCATGTTTAATACACATGTTTAGTCCATCCATACTTAACCTTATAAAACTTATTTGTTTTGTTTTTTTTTTGGCTGGGCATGCTGGTTCATGCCTGTAATCCCAGCACTTTGAGAGGCTGAGGAGGGCAGATTACCTGAGGTCAGGAGTTCAAGACCACCCTGGCCAA
Source organism: Chlorocebus sabaeus (assembly GCF_047675955.1). Taxonomy (NCBI): domain Eukaryota; kingdom Metazoa; phylum Chordata; class Mammalia; order Primates; family Cercopithecidae; genus Chlorocebus; species Chlorocebus sabaeus. The sequence continues at coordinate 80,465,217 of NC_132916.1, forward strand.
CACAACAAAACCCCATCTCTACTAAAAAATACAAAAATTAGCTGGGCCTAGTGGTGGGTGCCTGTAATCCTAGCTACTCAGGAGGCTGAGGTAGGAGAATCGCTTGAACCTGGGAAGGGGAGGTTGCAATGAGCCGAGATCGCGCCACTGCACTCCAGCTTGGGAGACAGTGCGAGACTCCATCACAAAACAAAACAAAACAAAACAAAACATTTTTTTCCCCTGTCTCTTGCCTAGAGGCCATCAAATTCCAAATGGTCAGGCAACCAGAGCCTTGGATGATGGCTCCCTTTTGCCACAGACCCTTGGGTAGACCTCTGAGAGGAATCTGACTTTTGTTTTTCCCAAAACAATGCCCCTGTCAGAAGAAATCACTAAGATTGGTTATCATCCACATTCTAACATATTTCCCCCCTCTTCAAAGGGAGGAAATGATACAAACAGGAGGCAGGGAAATACTAGGTAGAAAAGGGAGGGGTCCCTGGTCAGGGTTCCACCTTCAAGCTTCGACCCTTAGCCCTAAATGAGAACTTCACATCCCTGTTTTCCCACCTGAATGTTACCTTTTAGCCTGCCATGTACCCTATCCTATGCCCATAAGAACCACAGACTTAGGGGACATACACACAGAGAAGAGAGAAGTGTCTCAACATTGAGAGGAGAAGAAGCAGCTGGACATTAGAAACTGTGGTTGGTGAGGAGTTTGGCTAAGTATGGTTAGGGAGGAGTTTGACCTGGGACAGCCAAACTCCAGGGGAAGACCCCCTTCCCACTCAATCCCCTTTCCAGGTCCCCATCCCACTATGAACCACTTTCTTCACTCTAAAATCTCTGCATTCACCATCTTCCAAGTCTGTGCGACCTCATTCCTCTTGGCCATTGGACAAGAATTTGGGACGTGCTACATGCAGCAACCTAAAAAGGCTATCACATTGGCCCTTTGCTCTTGTTTTCAGAAGGCAGTCACCCCACATGATGAGGCAAAAGGCCCACTGAACTGGTAACACCCCCTCTGGGGCTCCAGGGGTCACAGGTACCCCCTCCTGGATGGCAGAGCTAAAAGAGCATTGTGACATGCTTGGATGCTACTGTGGGGCCCGCACAATGCCTGCTTTTGCCGGAGAGAAGTGGCCAGTGGTTCCAGTGTTCATTCACTCTGGTTCCTGCTCCTGTTTGCTTGTGTGCTCCTTCTCGTAAGGGGTTGAGTGTGGCAGCCGAATAAAGGAGCTACCCCTGTTGCAAGTCCTGCAAAGGCGTCAAGGGAAGTCTCCTGTTTCAATATTAAAGTGAATGTCACAAAGTAAATGGCACCTTCATAATACAGATACTCAAAATAGATATTTTGGAATTATTCTTCTCACTTTCTGATCTCGTTTTTAAATATCTAATCTATTACATATTTTTGATAATTTTATGCACCCAATGTTTCTTGACTAGGTATAGTTGTTTGCATTTCTACTGGCATCACTCTAACTCAAGACACTATTTATTTTTTTTTTCTGGACTTCTCTTTGGTTTCCTTGTTTTATTCTTGTCTTCAAATAAGTTATTATTCACAAATTTCAAAATGATACTTTCTAATTGTACATTTAGTCGTATCATCACTTTATTAAAAACCAACTTCCATGCCATTCAATTGGGTTTTTGTAGGATCCAGATTTGACTTCATCTCCAAATATTGTCTCCCTAACTCACTTCTGCAATAACATTGTCCCTCTTGCAGTTCCTTGAACTTATGAACTGACTGCCTATTCCAGGCATTCACATGTGCTAGGAGCTCTCTGGAATGTTCTTTACCTGCATGACTTCTAATTGAAGGACAGATCTCAGCTTAAATTTTGCTCCTAAGACCCATTATCCAATTATCTAATTTAAACTTACAAAATGTTGCTTAATCCCTATAGGTGATTTTCAAGTTATTTTTATTTGTGCTCTTATTTGTGCATTTATATATTTATTCATTTATTTATTTTAGTTTTGTCTTTCCCACTAAAGTGTAAGTTTCACAAGAACATGCTTGTGTGTATTTTTTTTTTTTTTTTTTTTTTTGGTATACCTAGCATTTGTCATAGAGCCTAGAAAATATTAGGTACAATGGCCCTCCTTTTCTGCAGGGCATATATTCAAGACCCCAGTAGATGCTTGAAACTATGGATAATACTATACCATATATATACTATGATTTATCTTATATATACAAAACTACAATAAAGTTTAATTTATAAATTAGGTTCGGCAAGAAATAAACAACAAAAACTTATAAGAAGACAATAATTGTAACAACATATTGTAATAAAAGTTATATGAACGTGCTTGCTTGCTTTCTCTCTCTCTCTCAAAACATCATATTGTACTGTACTCACCTACTTTCGGAATGCAGTTGACTCTGAATAAATGAAACCAGGGATAAAGTGGGACTACTGTATTTAATTATTATTTGTTGAACAAATAAATAGATTGAATGGATGAACAACTGAAATAAACTTTGCTTCTTTCTTTAAATATCACAAAAATAGCATAAGATAATGCATCTACGCCATGTATTGCATGACATAAATCCAATAATACATAACATTTAAGAATTCTAGATTTATTGTAGTAAATTAATGTAACCTCATTATAAATTGCTTGTAGTTATCCATTTACAAAATAATGCTACAAATGTGAAAATGAAAGCAACGGGAACTGATTCTAATTTTAGAAGAGAACATTTTGAATGAGAACATTAACATTTGCAAAGACATTTATTTTCAATTTTTATCAAGATGACTAACTGGCAATATGCACTTTGCTTTGTGTATGAAGGTGCAGTTGGTTGATTCAATTTATGCTCTGGAATGAGTATATCATATACTATAAAACGTTGAATCCAATTCCTCTCATATCTCAATCTAAGCCCAGAATATGTTGTAATAGAGTCAGGATCTGCTTAATGACACTGTGACTTCAGGTTTATAAGTTATAAATTTTCATCCTGGCACCCGTGTAAGGTAGTGCACCCTACTTAGTAATTGAAGATTCTAAGGACAGAATGATTAAAAAGATTTTGCAAGGTGACAAGTTCAAGGTTGGCTTTCACGGGCATCTGATTCCAATTCACATACTTTGGTCCACTAAGCCATTCTGCCTTTTCTTACAAGAATCTCTGAAGCCGTATATTTAACTCCTAAACTGAAGTTAAATGTCCCAAGGAATTTTCTAGGCTTTATATTTTAACCTTTCTATGTTTTCAAGCTGAAATTACTAAACTTGGTTTTCTCTGTCAGAAAAGTCCAAGTGGATACCTGTGAGGTTTTACATTTTTTGTAGTTAATAAGAGGTCTTGTGGGAGGCACCTATTTGAAGAATTTTTGTTATCTTTCTGTTATTAAAACAAGCCCCTCACTAAGAAAGTTCAGATGTTTTGCAAAAATTGGAAGCCTAGCTATCTTGGAAATGTGAAGTTAGGAAGCCAGAGTAAAGGTTAACCATCTATATGAGCCTATTAATGACATACATTTATCTTCATATTTCAGAAGAACATCGGGCACATTCTGTGTAATTTATAAGTATAGTATCAGCCAGGCATGCTGGCGGGCACCTGTAATCCCACCACTCTGGGAGGATGAGGCAGGTGGATCACGAGTTCCAGAGTTCAAGACCAGCCTGTCCAAAGTGGTGAAACCCCATTTCTATTAAAAATACAAAAACTAGCCGGGCGTGGTGGCAGGTGCCTGTAAATCCCACTTATTCGGGAGGCTGAAGCAGGAGAATCACTTGAACCCAGTGGGTAGAGGTTGCAGTGAGCTGAGATTATGCCACTGAACTCCAGCCTGGGTGACAGAGTGAGACTTCATCTCAAAAAAAAAAAAAAAAAAAAAAAAAAAAAAAAAAAAAAAAGAAAAAAAAGAAAAAGAAAAGAAAAGAGAAAGTGTAGTATCTTTCATGATCTTTCCTACTCTTTCCTTTTTGGGTTTCTGTAGTTCATCCTCTGATAGTCAGAAATGGGGCTAAGAGAGAAAAATGTTACCTACTAAAGAGCTATGACCATTAGTTACAGGAGTGGTTGGAGAGCTCCATGATATGCCTTTTTCAAATTTCACTATAATTTTATTGATTTTAATCCTTAGGCAAAATTATATATATTTTCTATCATTGCAGATTGGGTTATGCATTGGCAACACAGTGTCACTATTTTTAGCAAAAATTAGAAAAGTTACATGGTCTACTAAGAGTTCTTTATTTTGTGTTTTGAGATTTATTCACACTCAAATGCCCTGCCCATTAATGATGACGTATTTTCCCCCTCCATTGTCACAGCCAGGCTTTTGATAGAGTTGTTGACATAAAACTATAAATTCCCAGATATTTAGGTTATCTCAACAGCCTCCTTCCTGTTTGAACTTTCCAAAAAAAAAAAAAAAAAAAAAAGTCCTTGTTATCACAGGTTGATCTTTGAGTCACATCCATCCAAGGCAAATGTATATATTTTATATATACTCTATATAGTTGATATTTGGTAGTAAAATGTAATAAAATATTTTACCTGCCATTGGGGAATTTTCTAATGGTTATGTTTTTTCTTTTTGCTTCAAATTTAACTAAAGAATTCTGAGGAAAACTACTTCCATCACATTTTTACATTTTATACATCTTCAGAGTTGGTCTGTTTAGCTTTTCTTAAGGGAAAAATTCAATAAAAGTCCACACGCTCCATTAACATTTTATTAAGTAGTCATGATTGTTTCTGTGATTGCAGGAGAGAAAATTAAAGGAGAGAGAATTTTGAAATGTATTAGTGAATATGGGACAGCTGCCAACCTATATATCAAATGTTATAAAATAATTTTATCTGACCTGGATTGAGACATTGAGTAGAATGTTTACAGATACTGGCAAGTATCATGAAGTCAATAAAATGTCCCAAGATTTGGCAAAATAAGCTTGTTTTATGTTCTTTACATCACAGTAATCAATATCACAACCATCTCCTCTATCTCTACCAGCATCATGATTCCTGCTACTATTATTAATCATTTAATGATGATAGTACTACTATTACTACCACCACTCTAAATATTTTACATACAGTATATTTTGCTCATTTATGCCTCACACATATTGTGTACCTGGAAATTTTCATTGTTTGCATTTTTCAGACATAGTAACTTAGATAAGTTAAGTAACTTGTCCACCAAATTTAGAGTTTCAAGGTTAACCTAAGTCTGCCTGACATTTAAGACTGAGTTTTAATCATTGAATTGTATGGTGTCCCGATTTCCAAGGCACCAGAGTTATAAAATGGCATGGGAAGATCCTGATAGTAGAAAAAATAACATGAAAATGCTTTCCTTAAATCTTGCTTGTAAGGATTAATTAGAAAGGTGGAATCTGATGCCCCATCCCAAACCTTCTGAATCAAAATCTGAATTTCAACAAAACCCCCGGATGAATTGTAAAGTTTGAGGAGAAATATTCTATCTTTTTGAGAGAATATTATGAATAATAGAGTCAAAATCTTTACTAAAATTTGGAGTTTCTATATCTACCTGATTTTCTCAACATAACAGGACATAAGCAATTTATTTATTCATAATTTATTTATTTATTCAATATTTCTTTATTCTCTATAGATCTGTCTTGTGCAAGAAATTTAAACATTGTACAAGATACTAAGATTTTATTATATTCAAGAACACTTTATGCTAGTCAAGGAGAAAAATATGAGCAATAAATAATTATTTATAGTATTATATAATAAACACCATCAAGAAAATAAAGTTTAGATATAGGGAATATTTTAGAAATCTGTAAATTTATTGAAAAATTCATAAAGGAGGTATTTTCTATCTACAAATAAATATTTTTGGAAGAATATTTTCTTGGTATATTTATTCTTATTGTGGTATTCAATATTTTCTATGCTTTATTTGCACACTTAATCTTAATAAGAAAATTTTATTCTGAAATTTTATTGTGAAATTTCAGCTCTGTGGAAATTAGAATTGCATTTTTTTCTGCTAATGTAATGCCTCTCTTGCCCTTCACTCTTATTTTGTATCTTTTTGTTTTGTTTTGTTTTGTTTTTATAGACTGCTGTTGCTATGTTGCTCAGACTGGCCTCCAGCTCCTAGGCTCAAGGGACTCTCCCCATCCTCCTGCCTCAGCCTCCCAAGTAACTGGAACTGTAGGTAGGTATCACACTGCCTGCATGAATCTTTTTTCTAGAGACAACGTCTACTTAAAATTCATTTGCAATTATACTCATCCTTTTTTTTTTCAGTTTTCAAAAATTTAAATAATCTAGGGAGTCAAATATTGACTTTCCATTTCATCTTTTGAAATAACAAGAAATTCAAATAGGGAATGAGAGAGAGATTTCATTCAAAAACCTAAGTGTTAAGTTCTTGGAACTTCAAATTTTGTAAAAATTTCAGATTGAATAGCAGTAGTCAGTACTTGGTGAATTTGACGATACTCTAGATTGTCTTTCACACATCTTTATATTCTCAAATAAGTAGCTCAATATCTGCATAACCATCCCAAGTCTCTTCTTCAAATGATTTATGAAACAATTAGAAAAATGAGTGTTGTAAGTTAGAATATATTTCTAAATGATAAAATATGGATTTTTAGAATTCAGCAATTACATTAACAATGAGTGGTAGAGTTAGATGCACATAGGTGTTTAACCTTCATGGAGAAGATTGAACTTGATCTCGTCCTTTCAGAATTCATAGGGTTTATTTCACTACTTCATACCCAAAAGGGGCATTTTCATTCAATCACTATTTCTTCATATATGAGATGAAATATTTCTATTAAGAGATAATTTCTTCATCTAGTCAAATAGTATTTGGTCACCCAGTGGAATGATTAGTGTAAGGTGGGATAAATGATTGATTCTTTTTTTTATTTTAATAATTTCAAAATAAATAATGAAAAAATTTCAATGGTAACCAATCGGTGGATGGAGTTGCTTTTTTTGTTTTATTTTGTTTTAATTTTTAGTCTCATTATAAACTCATGTTATATGTTTGGTATGTTTCAGTCTATTGCAGTTAATTCTCAAACTTTCTAAATCCAAGTGAAATCTTTTTAAAGATTATTTCTGAGTAGTTTCAATACAGCATTCAAAATATCTTTGAAAGATTCCTTGCTGTCTGATATGAAAATACAGTCTATTTCATCTTGAAGTTCTCCTGCTACAGTCTTTTCTTCAAGAAGCCCTGGTTCCTTCCAGTGAGGCGAGTGTGAGAAAGAGAAAGAAATGGAGATAATATCTATAGATAGATAGATAGATAGATAGATATTTTATGACCAAATCTAGATTCATTGTAAATGGTTGGTCATCGTTGCTGTTGTTAAATTGAAATCGATAACAAATACACTTATTTTGAGGAAGATATTTTCTTAAATATGTTTTCATTAAAATATCTCATTAATTCATATCACTACATTGAATTCAAATTCAGGACCTCCAGGGTTTTTACTTTAAACTCCTTCCTATTAATTATTTCTCTGTTATGTGTATGCTAAGAATTCCAGTTCTCAATAACACTGAGATTGCTAGAATTCAAATAAAAAACAATTACTCATTTGCTTTTATCCCATATTACACATGTAAGTATATCAGTATTAAAATACCAACATTAGGCCTGGCACAGTGGCCCGTGCCTGTAATCCCAGTACTTTGGGACGCTAAGGTGGGAGGATTGCTTGAGACCAGGAGTTTGAGACTAGCCTGGGCAACATAGTGAAACCCCATCTCTACAAAAAAAAAAAAAAAAAAAAAAAAAAAAAAAAGTAGCTGACATCATGGTGTGTACTTGCATTCCCAGCTACTCGGGAGGCTGAGGTAGCAGGATCACTTAAACCTAGGATGTAGAGGCTGCAATGAGACATGATCCATGCTCATGCCGCTGCATGCCAGCCTGGGCAACAGAGTGAGACCTGTCTAATTAAAAACAAACAAAACAAAACAAAAAACACTACAACAAAAACATGAGTGCTTGAATGTTTGAATTTTCTTTTGTAGATTTTAAAACAGCCTTATTGAGGTATAATTAAGATACAAAGAACTGCACATATTTGATGTGCACGACGTGCACAATCATAAGCAAACACTCATGATACCATTATCACAATCAAAGTAATAGTTTTGTCCTTAACACATATCCCTCTGGGGGATTACTATGCCTTAAATTCACTTTTAATATTTCACCTCTTGATACCACCAACTGAAAACACAGGTTCATTTGTTTATTGCTTATTTTTGTACATTTCTTTGAAAGAATGTAGCTGTGTTGCAAAGGTACATGGAAAAATATTGATCAGTTTCCAGAGGCACATCTCCGAAACAAGGCATAGGCAAAGAAGTCTTGTTTCTGAGCTAGTTCCTCCACCCTATTTCCTCCCTCCTCTTAGGGGCAATAGTTCCACATCCCCTTTAATATTTTCATTTTCTTCAATTGTGTATTAATTTTTCTGTTCTTAAAATAGATAGATCTTTCTATTATTAGTATTGTTGTTGTTATTTTTGAGATGGAATCTCACTCTGTTGCCCAGGCTGGCGTGCAGTGGTGTGATCTTGGCTCACTGCAACCTCTGCCTTTCAGCGATTCTCCTGCCTCGGTCTCGCGAATTGCTGGGATTACAGATGCCTGCCACCAAGCCCTGCTACTTTCTGTATTTTTAATAGAGACGGGGTTTCACCATGTTGGCTAAGCTGGTCTCGAACTCCTGACCTCAAGTGATCCGCCCATCTCAGCCTCTCAAAGTGATGGGAGTACAGGCATGAGCCACTGTGCCCAGCTCTTTTTAACTTTTTTGGAATCTAAGTAGGCTCATTTATTGTTGTCCTCGTGGTTACCTTCATACTAAGTACCTTTCCTAGCACCCTTAATCCTCCTTTTTTGACTATGGTCTATTGGTTCCCTATTGTAAGTAATAATGAAATTAGCTACTAAATTCTTCCCCATCCTCTCTTGCCCAGCATCTGATCTGAAGCAATTCAGTTTAATTCACAGTTAATAATTTTAAGGTCATCAGCAAGCATATTCTGTCCTCTACTTAGAGTCTAATAATATTCACATTAATATAGCTTTAATTTTGAATCAAACTTATTCCCTAAATATTCACCAATTTTTATTTCTTCATTTCCTAGAAATCATAAGTTTGGAATATTTTAAAATATTATTTCCTGAATATACCATATGTTCAACTTTGAATCATATTTATTGAATATATTATCTAATTTTAGTTTCATACTTTAATGAAGTGATTAAATGAATTTGTTATAATTTAATATTTTACCCCATCTCATTTTTCAACTTCCAGAAGACTTTGAAATAGTTACAGAATATAGGGTTTTACTTTTGGAAGGCAGTAGAGCTCAAAATTGGGTCAATATAAGAATCACAACAGATAGGAACTGAAAAATTGTCAAGCTTTATAGGAGAATGAATATTCTGGGAATTTGAAGGTTTGATAGAATCAATAGTCATTTACCATCCTAAAATAATTTTCCCAGTTCCCAGATATATTTTTAAAAATTCCTCTATAGATAAAATAAAAACCTGGATGGATTCTCTACTTGTTATTATTAATAATTTTGTACTTGCAAATGACAAAAACCCTTGCAAAATTTTCTTGTATGAAGAATATTTTAATTACATAAAATTCTTATCTCCTACCTTTGTTTAAATGCCTACATATAGATAGGTTTTATTTTAATATGTATTTTGCATCAAATAAGATTCATTTATTAATTTAAAAATATTTATTGAGTCCCATTTTTGGTAAAATAGGTGTTAAGTTAAACTAATTCAGAAGATTAAAATAAGAGCAATAGTAATTAAAATTATCCTTGGGTGTGACAAAATATTTATCCCTCTTAGAAGATTACAGTTACTCCACAGGCTACAGAAAGTAGAAGTTTCCATAACCCAAGCCCCATTTTAAAAATTCTGATAAAAATAAGCAGCATGCATACCATCCTTAAGATTGATAGAATAAATAATGGAAGGATCAAAATGGAAGTGGGTTACCTGTCTGCTACTTGGAACTATAAGGACAGATACGTTCCTTTTTTCACTTTTCACTAAGTATATCATACTTTCATAACTATAAGTAGGAGTACAGCTTGGAACTGCAGCTTTGTGAACTTTTTTATACCACATACTCCTACTCTGTCAGTTATATGAGAAAATGTATTTATAGAAACGTATTTATTGAGTACCTCTTATGTACCAGTCACTACTATAGGCACTTGTATGAAAACAATAAGGCAGACACAATGCAAGCCTTCTGATACCTTCCAGAAGAAACTTGCAAACAGACACTCGTAATGCAAAGAAGAATGTGGTAAGTGAATTTTCCTTATAGAAGATTAGATTATAAAGCAATCAAAGATATGGGAAGTGAAATTCCAGACACCTGGCTGGGCTTAAGTATTCCTATAATATACTTTGACTTTATGGCATAAAATCAAATCATAAAATGCAAAATATAAGGTCTGTAACCCCTACTTGGCAATTGTGTATCTTTGAGAATAATACTGTGTTGGCAAGGAGAAAAATCAGATCTCTTATTTCATCTTAAATGTTGTATTTCTGGCCAACAATTCAAATATATCATGAAACAATTGATCTAGAAATCATAATACAAACATTACTCTGGCAATCAAAAACTCATATAATAGCTTTTAGAAAGTTTAGATTTTGTGCAAATATATTTTAATATTCTTTATATTTCTGATGAATTGTGAATTATATTTGTTTGAAATATGTCATAATTTAGACATAAGAAAATCTTTCAAAAATATGATATATAATACACATGAACTTTTAAAGAAACATTTGAATATATTAATGTAGTACTATGCTGTGCTTCACAATTTTTCTGACTCATAAGCGTAAGTATTAACTTAGATTTCAGTGAACGCTATTTCATAATCCTGGTTAAGAGTTTCAACATCTATGCATATATTTGTTAAGTATTATTTTTGTGGTTAAATTTATTTAAAAGATACTAAAGAAATGCCACCGATTTCTACTGGGAAATCTCTAATAATTTTAATTAGGTGAATTGTTTATATGTATATATTTATTTGATAGCAAAGCATTTGTGTATGTACTTCCATGAACTTAATAACTATTTAAAACATCTACCTACCTTATAGATTAGGACTTATGTTTCATTTTGTATGTACATATGGACTGATGGAGTCATAAAATAACAAGGTTAGGGGAGATCTCAACATTTAATCGAATTATCATTTTTGTGAGCCGTGAGAGACAATTTGCCATTTGATAGCTATTACACATTTTAACATATTTTTCTGCATTTGGTTGTATCAGGGTAAGTTTATAGCTAAAAGTATGTATTTTGGGGGCACAAATACAGCAGTATCAGTTTAGTGGTTTAGTAATTACACAGCTGAATCTAGCACAGAGCAGGCCTATAATTAAATTTTATCTACTTCATAATATGACGCTTACTACATATATTTGAAATATGTAAACATCTGAATGTTAGATATTTTAAAGAAGCTGTAACTTTACTTCAAGATACAAGGTGGTGCTGTTTCATTTTACAAACAAAAACTGCTGCTGCAAAAAGCTAGCACAGCTAGAATGAGGACATCACATCTTATAAAGAGAGCAACACTACAGAAGCCAATTCCATACCTCTACTTGCCAGTTATGATTTTGTTTAATGGAAAAATAGATAAATTATATCTATATACGGTGCACAATGTAACTATAGAGCAATAACAACATTCAACCAAGGATGAAATGTTCATTTTTTTAGTATTTTACCGAATTCTGTGGCCTGCAGTATTGGGAAGAGGCTGCAAAGGCCTTGGCCTTAAGGGAATAAAATACATGCCTTGTGAAAAATAAGTGAAAGTTAAAAATTATTTCTAGTTGTTTTTTGACTTTCATTTTACTGGTTTTGAAAAGGAAAATCCAAGCTCATCTTTTATTTCTAAATCTACTGACCTTTGATATTAGTGAAGACCAAAGATTCCACTACCTTCTATTTATTCAAACGCTAATCACCGTTGTCAACTGACTGTGAATTGACGTGCTACAAGCAGTGAAGTTCCTTTTTGCATTAACTTTTCTTTATATTTATTATTACATGGCATAGAGAATATAAATAAGAACTCAAGCTCCTGTGTGGCATCAGTCATGTTAAATAACCTTTCTGAGCCTAATTTTTATTACATTTTAAAGAGATGCTCAATGCTAACATTTTCACTGTAGTTTATTGAGGTGATTTTCAGGTTGGTAAAACAAATTGAGAAGGTATTTTTTTTTAATCACAGATGTATTTGTCTACCGAAAATTGGCAATTTAGAGAAATTTGTTTTGTGTATGTTGATTTCCCCAGTAAATGTTTTACAAAAATGATTTGACATCTTTAACAATTTTATCTGGTATTTCTTTATGCCTCAACCTATTTATCTTATATGTGTTGGCTACCACAAAGAAAACTCTGAAGCACTGCTGAGGATTTGAGAAATATTATATGCTCTACTAATATTTTTAACTCAGGCTTTTACCCTGACACATCAGTTATTTAAATGCCATTTCAAAAATGGCATTAATGCTAATTTGTTTTTCTTTTTTATACTTTCGTATTTTCTTTACTAAAAGCTGACTTGTATTTTTCAATAATAGGGAGAAAGGAATTGTACTATTTACTTATTTTGGTATAAAATAGACATTTGAATAATACTTTATACTTTACTGACAACATAAACAGTAGACTCATTTATTGATGATATTATATGATATGGTGTTATTATTCTACAGAATAAAAAACATCACTAATGTAATCTTGAAAATAGGTTTATGCCAGAAAGATTTAAGTGAATGAAGATAAATAAGGCAAGGTAGCTCACTTAGCAACAAAAAACAAATAACAAAAATGTTTAATATACAGTAACTACGTGAGCCTGCTGAAAGATCATATAACCTCTGATTTTCTGATATTTTTACTTTTTCCCTAAGAATTAATGTCTAGACATCACAACACAAATATTAGAGATTTCTCTTTTTAGAAGAGCATCCAATATCTTAGGAGGCATTATTGTGTTGGGATACAAATTATATATTTTAATCACATAGAACCTTGGATTTGAATAGATATGTAGCTTGTTATGTGGTCTTGGGAAAATATACCTCTGTATGACTCAGTTCCATATTTTTTATATATATATATATATACACACACACAAATAAAATAAGTATAATATCTACTTGCATTCCAGTGTGACAAATGATGATATGAGATGATTTATATTTAGTGCTTACCGAATTGTATTACATAATATGTTGAAATAGAGTAAACTGGATTTGGCATATTATGGACATTTTGTACTATCTTGCCAATTTTTTATAAATTTAAAACAATTCTAAAATAAATATCTGTTACATAAAATTAGAAAAAAACATAATTGACACGATGTATCAATTTGTCTGTCAAAATAAACATTTTTTTCCCATTGGAGTAACACTTACAAAATGATTTAAACATAACAATATTTTTGCTTGTAAAAGGAATATAAATTTATTTTAGAAACTTCAGAAAACAGTAACAAATTGAAGAAAATTTAAAAGCTGAAGTTCCAAGCTTCACCCCTACTCATAGTTACGACAGTATGGTAACTATCGTAACTATCTCTAAAAGTCTACTTCCACATAATAACCATTATTAGCATTGTATCAGTTACCCTTTTGTTTTTATATTTATATAAACACATTTTACAAACAAATTTTTTTTTTTTTTTTTTTTACCATATAGCTGGGGTTTCATTCTGTCTACACTTTTCACATAACAAACAATGGATGAATATCTACCCATGACACTAAACTTTCCTTTATCACAAGAATAGAAAATAGTTTAGTTTTAGTCTGAATGCTGACTTTAATCTATTAGAAGTGCTTGGTTGAGAAGCAACCAGGAGCCATGCCTTGAATCACTGGGAAAGACTGACGTAATTGGGCAATAATGTCTGCTACAGACTCGAGTGGATGCTCTTGCAGTGTGTGCCATAAATACCTTGTCCCATATCTATATTGTTTTTCCTGGTTGTATTCATATTTTTTAAAATAAGCAGAAATATCAAGAAAAACATAAAGAATCCTCAAATGCAGGCTGGGCACAGTGACTCACACCTGTAATCCCAGCACTTTGGGAGGCAGAGGCGGGTGGATCACAAGGTCAGGAGTTTGAGACCAGCCTGGCCAATATGGTGAAATGCCGTCTCTATTAAAAATACAAAAATTAGCCCGGTGTGGTGGCGGGCAGCTGTAGTCCCAGTTACTCAGGAGGCTGAGGTAGAAGAACTGCTTGAACCCTGGAGGCAGAGGTTGCAGTGAGCCGAGATTGTGTCACTGCACTCCAGCCTGGGCAACAGATTGAGACTCTATCAAAAAAAAAAAAAAAAAAAAAAAAAAAAAAAAAAAAAAAAAAATTCCTCAAATGTTACTATTTTCCATGTTTGCTCACTTTTTTGCTTAATTTATATTAAAACAGACATAAATTTTGCCTCTAAGTTTTTCAATATGCATCTTCAAACACGCAGTTATTTACCTATGTAACCACAATCTCGTTTTCTACAAATCATTTAAAAACTTCTTGCCTGGGCTTGGTGGCTCAGACCTGTGTTTCCAGCAGGTTTGGAAGCCAAGGTGGGTGGATGGCTTGAGGCCAGGTGTTTGAGACCAGCTTTGGCCATGGTGAAACCCAACTTTACAAAACATATAAAAATTAGCTGGCTGTGGTAGCGCATTCCTGTACTCCCAGCTACTTGGAAGGCTGAGAAGGAAGGATTGCTTGAGTCTGGGTGGTTGAGGCTGCAGTGAGCTGAGATATGGCACTGTACTCCAGCCTGGGTAACAGAGTGAGACCCTGTCTCAGATAAATAAATAAATATAAATTACAAGTAATACAATAAAATAAAAATTTCTCTAATATCATTTATTACTCCTACTCTTTCCCATAATTTCTCGAATTGTTCCCAAAATATATTTTACAGTTAAATTTGCTAAAAATAGGATCGGATTAAGAACCATGGGTATTTTTGTTGGTGTGTCTCATATGTCTCTTTCAACCTAGTACAGTCTTGCTATTTTTATTTTCTATAAAATTTTGAAGAGACTAGATAGATCTATAAGCGTCTCACCTTCTAGATGTGTCTGTGTCCTCAAGATATCATTTAACTTGTTCCTTCATCACTTTTATTACTATAAACTATATTAGATATGAAAATGGATCAGAATCAGAGTAAATATGTTGAGGAATAGTATTTACTGGGTGGTGTTTCGCATTTCTTGTTGCATCACACCAAGAAGTACATAATGTCACATTTTCTCACTATTAGTGACATTGAGATTAGTCACCAGGGTTAGATGACAGACATATTTTGCTAAGGTAAGGTTATATGTGTGTGTTTATATTTTTATATTTTCTCAAAGAATTTTGCTGCTTTGCTTTTTAGGTTTTGCCAGAAGTCCTAATTGTATATTTATTTGGTTGTTTATTTTTAAAGAATTTCCTTTTTATTCAAAATTCATATGTACTCATTGTAACAAATGCAGAAACCATCAAAGAAAATTCGCCATATATTCGAAGGGTGGTGCCAAAGGTTAAGCTGGATTAACATTCCTAGGCTAGTTCTTTTCTCAGACTTTTTTCCAATAGTCTCGATTCTCTAGAAGTAAAGTTATAAGCAATTTATTTAAAATTATGTAGATGTTGCTTTGAACTTTGAGCACAAGTGTTTATTTGGTTACAATAAAGTGGAATGATGCAGAAAGTAAATAACCTGGGCCCTGGGGCGGGGGAGAATTTACTTGTGTAATGAACTCTCATACTTTGAATAGTACTGTGGTATCTTTAGGTAACCAATATGAGATCTTACTTCTGTACTATATTATCCAGGGTTCCCCAGAGAAACAGAATCAATAGGACATATAGAAATGTGTAGAAAGAAGTTTATTATTAGGGATTGGTTCATGTAAATATGGAGGTCAGGCAGTTCACTGATCTACTTTCTGCAATCTGGCAATCCAAAACATCCAGTGGTATAGTTCCATTCCAGACTTGAAGGCCGGAGAACCAAGAGCACTGGTTTCCAAAAGGAGAAGATGGATGTCTCAGCTCAAACAGAAAGAGCAGATTTGTCCTTTCTCTGCCTTTTTGTTTTATTCAGGCTCTCAAAGGATTGAATAATGCCCATCCACTTTGGTGAAGGTGATCTTTCCTCAGACTACTGATTTACATGTTAATCTCTTTCCTCACAGGCACATCCAAAAATAATGTTTTACCCAGTTATTGGTCATCCTTTAGCCCAGTCTAGTTGACACATTAAGATTAACCATTACATGTGGCATTCAGTAGCACTGGCCAATTGCAATGCCCGTGTGAGACTATGGAACTTGCCTTCTGGCTATGGTCATCATTCCCACTTCCTGGAGCCTGCTCACTGCAGAGATGGAGGGAAACTTCAAAAATAAGTAAGCATGAAATGTGTGCGTATGAGTAATTACACAGAAGTAAAAGCATTAGAATCTGAGTCACATTCTAATCAATTCTCTAACTTGAAAGACAGAACTTGGCCATCATTACCACAATCATCCTGAAATAGCTCTCATTGATATTAGGTGATGCCATCCCATACATTAAATAATTTTCCACTCTAAGCAGAAACATGAATTAAATAATGGATAGATTGAATATATGACACATTATTTTATTAAAATGAGATGATAATATATAAACTCTCTTAATAAACATTAGATATAATTTTATTTGATTAGACAGGACAAAAACAGGAAAAACTGAAGGAACTGATGAGGATAAGTGTTTCTTCATCATAGGATTTGTTATTTGATAAGGATAGGGGTTTATGAGCACATTATGAGGTTGAGTCATTATGTGTATTTTTTTCATCTAGTTTCAGTTTTTTACAGTATCAGTTTACTCTTGCTGTAAATGATGAGGTAATTAGCTGCGGGATAGGGCTTATTAATAGGCCTATTAACATGACTGCCTGTGACATCTAGGTAAATGATCCTTGTTGTTTCAGACCTGGGTTAAAGAACATACTTACATCAGGCTGTGTAAGCCTAGGGAGGGTGATAAATGATATCTGTGCTAATCCTGGGTGAATGAGACCTCACCTTGTTAGTATATTTTATATTATGTAAACTCTAAGATTGATGAGGAGCAGTTGGCTCAGAAGAGATGGTCCTGGGCACATATTAAACTCGTTTGAATTAACACTGGTCCATGTTTAAGTATAGAAGCTTATGTTTACAAGGAAAGGCTGGGAGGAGGGCAGAAAATACGGGAAGTAACACACATGCAATCAGAAATTATCACTGACAACTCCTTTTGAAGATTTTGTGGTCTAGATTTTTATCTTTCTACTGGCTCTAAAACATGTTGATTTCTCCTTTATGTACTCCGATATTACTGACTTTCTTCTGCATTCTTCAGATAAGTAAACTCTGTGTCATGGATCTACATGGTCTGTGTACTTGGTCTTTCTATTAGTTTGCTCCTACTTTTAACATGGATAATTAAAGTGGAAATACATTATAATTTAACACTTCTTTCTCATAAGAATTGTATAAATTATGCTATTATATTTTATTATTCTAGTTTAGGGCAGTTATTTCTCTTTTGTAAGCATCACTGCTATAGTTGTTTTGTGACATATATGTGTGTGTGTGTGTGTGTGTGTGTGTGTGTGTATGCCTACTTACTTTGGTGAAGGTGATCTGATCTTCACTAACCTTTACTCACCTTTAGGAGTAAAGGTGAGCTTTATTCCTAAAGTTATTTCATAAGCATGATTCCTACATTTGTTTTGTATTATCATATATACATATATACACACAGATAAGTGTATACAAACACACAGATACATATGTATGTATGTATGTATATATGATGCTTAATTTTTATTCTCCTTATGCCAATATTTTCACTTCAGTTTTTATATTTTGTTCATTTGTTGATTGACTTTGTATAACATTTGGGAGTTTTTTTCACAAAGGGATCATAGGAGCTGTATTTCCTTCCTTCCTTCCTTCCTTCCTTCCTTCCTTCCTTCCTTCCTTCCTTCCTTCCTTCCTTCCTTCCTTCCTTCCCTCCTTCCTCCCTCTCTCCCTCCCTCCCTCCTTCCGCCCTTCCTTCCATTCATTTCCCTTCCCTCCCCTTCCCTTCCCTCCCCTCCACTCCCCTGCTTCCCCTCCTCTCCCCTGCCCTCCCTTCCCTTCCTTTCTTTTGACTGTCACTCTGTTGCTCTCAGGCTGGAGTGCAGTGGGGCGATCCCAGCTCACGGCAACCTCCGCTTCCTTGGTTCAAGCAATTATCCTGCCTCAGCCTCCCGAGTAGTTGGGATAACAGGAGTGCACCATGACACCCTGCTAAGGTTTTTTCTTTCTTTCTTTTTTGTATTATTAGTAGAGACAGGGTTTTGCAATGTTGTCCAAATTGGTCTCTAACTCCTGACCTCAGGAGATCCACCTGCCTCAGCCTCCAAAAGTGCTGGGGTTACAGGTGTGAGCCACCACACCTGGCCAAGAGCTGTATTTTCTTAATAAATTCATATTTCAGAAAATATCTCTCTTGCTTTGTAATTAAGTAATATTTTGGCCAGTGTCCAAGGAGTCTTTGGTCCTTGTTGATTTCTTTCAGAACTTTGTGTACATAGATTTATTTATCTTCTGGTATTGAATGTTATGAAGTCCCATATAAGTCTTATTTTTCTTTCTTCCTTTAAGTATTTTTATCAATCTGCCAGGATGAGTAAAAACCTTCTCTTTATTCTCAGTGTTTAATAATACAGTTTGGAGATGACCCACTGTTAACTCTACTGTATCAAACTTTACCTAGAAAATAATGTGCCACACAAGTCTACTGATGTCTTCTTCCTTCATTTCAGGCATCTTTTTTATACCCCGCATAATTGAATAATTTCTCATTCTATGTTATCTGCTTCATACATTTTCCTGATATGTTATCCGAATTGCCCAACTATTATCTTTTCTCTAACTGCTTTAATTTATCTGTGTTCATTGTGGTTATTTCAGGTCTTACTTCTGCATTGGAATTTCCATGTCATTTTTTTCCATCCTGTTCCTTTGTTTCTATATCTACTAGTTTTCCTTTTATTTTGGCAATTTATTCGCTTAACTCTGTAGTAATTTAAAATTTTTTAATTATATTTTTAATGTATATGTTTTTATGTTTTCTTTTACTAATTTCATGTTCTTATTTACCTGTTTGATTACACCAGGCTCTCTGGGAAATAACCCATTTGAGCTACTTAGGGGCTTATTAGATCCAAAAATAAAGAAAACCTCAAAACATAATTGTTTAAAAAAGATATAAGTTTATTTTACTTTTATTTAATGACTCAGGGTGGATGTCCCAGCTTGACAGATAGCTCTCCACATTAATATTCAGGGACTTGCCATAAATATGGCTCTGGATCCTCCACACATAGCTTTCAAGTTTGTTTTAGTCTTTGACAGTCTTCTAAGGCAGAAGTTAAAAAAATAAATGTACCCAGGGTGAAAGATTTTCCCTTTAGCAAGAGAGGCATACATTCCATATGTTATATCTGTTCATTCCATTGCCAATGGCTTAATTATAAACAGATGCCCACAATTGATTGCAAGGCAATGTGGTCCTTAACTGGAGTTTCATATATGGAAGGAAACTGGACCCTGTTGTACCATGGTAGTTTCAATCACACCTTCTATTCTTTGGTTTACATTTTTTCCTAGACTGAGTAATAATTTTTAAAAATTTGTTTATTTCACAGTATATTTACATATTTTCTATGTCATTTGGTTTCTTTTTGATGATATTTGGAGAATTTTGCCCAGAGTTTCTCAGTGTACCAATGTAATTTGTTAAGCATCTCCTTAACTTTCTTCTGAGAACTATTTAATTGCCTCCCTGTACTAACTTTTACAGACGAAATATTTTATATTCTAACCACATTTTTAAGCCATCATACCTTTAAGCAGGGAACATGGGAGTAAAGTTAGAAGTAATGCCATGAACCTCTAAATTCTACTCTTTTTGACCTTTGTCACCACTTTTTGAGGTTTATGGCATCATATTATTCTTTTCTTTTTGAGCAATTGCAAATATAGTCTTAATTTTTAAGCTACATTTATATTTCACGGAGTGTTAAGGAAGGATAGTACTTACTAGGCTTTAATAAGAAACCATTATCTTTACCAAGTTTTAGTATGATTAAGTTGTAATGTGCTCTGTGTGTGTGTGTGTGTGTGTGTGTGTGTGTGTAGATTATAACAATAGATAGGGGCAACTTGTTTTGCATTGCAGTGTAAATAATACATAGAATAATGTCTGAATAGTAAATGGTCAAAACATAGCTTCATGTCTCAATCAAACAGTAATATACAAATGATCACAAACTGGAAGATGCAAGTCCTAATTAAGTATTTTATTTAAGACAATTAAATATGCATGCGTTAAGTGAGACATACCTGAGATTCCACTTTCAAGATATAATAGAGGCAAATTTTCCACCCATCATCTGGACTTTCAATGAAAAACCAACGCCCTCTTGGTAATCTTCATTTCCTACACTGGAAAAACAGCTGCAGGTAATTTCTATCCTTTGTGGACATTATTATTTGTTCTGGTAAAATGGATAAAGGACCCTTAATGAGAAACATAATCTATGTATTTTATAACTTTGCATTCTCCAATTTGTATAAGAAAAAAAATCCTTAACTATTTTAGTAAATGAATGAGTCCTTCCTAATTCTAAATACAAGGGTCTATGAAACAAAGACAACTTACTTACTTTGCTTTAAAATTTTGATACTACATGCTTTTAGGTATGAGATTGCCTTCACATGCTAAAATGCTAATACAATTTTCAAAATATTACTACTACTAACATTCATAAGCATCAAAATAAAAGGAGGCAAGTTTTAATAGTAGTTTTATTAGACTGACAGCAAACATGAATTTTTATTTGGTTTAGAAAGCAAAGTCTCTGTAAAAGGACATATAATGAAGCTACAGCCTCAATTTTACATGGAGAGGCAATTCTGTGTGTTGGGAATACAAGTCCTGAGTTGAAATTATGATTGCCATGTGCAATGCACTCCATTTACAGTTTTTTTTTTTTCTTTTTGCTCTGGTTCCATTTTTATAGACTGTCATATACTATGTATGAACTCATTTTTACACTAAATTCTTTGGCAAACTCACCTCAGTATTTAAGGAATTGCCTGTCTATTTGAGAACTTGGCTTAAAACAACAAAGGGGCAAATGGTAGAAAGATGGCAAAAATCTGCTTTTAGATTAACAGCCAATGAGCAGAAAATAGACATTTACACACACGTTAGTCTGAGTTTCTAAAATAAGTTATGCTTAATTATAAACTATGTAAATCTTTAATTTGCATTAAACCATAGGTTTTGTTGGGCTTTCATGTCTTCGAGGCAAGGCGGGTTCTGTGTATATCCAATGCTGGGGAAAGTTGTCACCCTAGGACTGTTTCATCATTTAGAAACCTTCGCAGTGACATTACCTAAGACTTTTAAGGCATCCTTGATTATTTTGTCCCTTTTCTTGAATTTGACTTTTTCAAATGACATGATTTTGGTTCCATTGGTTTGTTAAACTGGTTTAAATTTTCTTGGAGTTCCTTAGATTACAATAGTGCATATGGGTGCTTGCATGACAGCTACATTTCTTAACCAGAAAGCGAGTTTTCATGATGACACAATTTAATCAGTAAGAATATAACTTAATATGTGTAAAACTCTACTGATGATTCACCTGAATCTCTGCAGACATGCTTCTCTCATAGCCTTCTTCATCTCAGCTGATGGCAGTAGTTCATTCTCTCCAATCTTGCATTTAATTTGTACCAATCTCCTATTGTCTCTACTTTCAAAACATATCCTAGAATCTGAACATTATCATCTGTCCAACACCAGTACTCTGGCCAGGCCATCATGAGCTTCTGCCTGGATTATAACACAAACTCCTGTCAGGTCTCCCAGATTCCACACATTCCCTGAGAAGCTATCTGCAGCCCAGCACTCTGTATTTTCCAAAGCATAAATCACACCATGTCACTAGAAAGCCTTCTTACAAAGTAAAGGAGTATGAGATATTTCTAGCTATATATTATGATCCTTGCAGGCTTAGCTCAGGTAAGGAAAAATTTAGATATTATCAATATACAGATTATTGTGCAAGACACATGCTCTGTGTTGAAAGGCACTGAATGAAGAGGCAGACTAATCTAAATTCAAATTCAATTTCCACCATCAGTTGACATAAATAAAAAAATCAGGTTAATATCTCTAAGTCTCAATTTTCTGATATATAACATATGATCAAAACGACAACATACCATTATATATCTCTGTGATAATGTGTAAGACTGATATATCAAACTGTAATCAGAAAGCACTTAAAATGTTTGTAACAGGGCATTTCATCATGGAAATTGGTTGCAGAGGTAATGTGTATTTGGGGAACCACGCAAGGAGTGATGGGGTAATCCAGAGATTATCAATAGTAGAAAGCTATTATTACTCTTAGATTGGAGGGATAAAGAGTGATAATATTAGATATCAGAGATCATCCTTTCAATACTTGAGCCACCATAGACCTGTCAGATGCAAGCTGGAACCCCAGAGAAGCCACATTTGAAAACTGCTCAACAAAGATGAAGGTGACAATGCCTTGGCTTATCTCTTCTTACTGCCTTCCAAAAGGCACCCTCACCAGTGTCTCCATTTTCGAAGGCAGCCAGAGCCAGTTGGCTATAGATGATGAAAAATGCAATCCGAAAAGGTGAACTCCTCTCATAAGAGTGGAGCAGGGGAATAGAGAACAGATTAAGAACAATCAAGTCCAACACTAGGACAATCTATCACCAAAGATCTTAAAATTGGCTGTGTAGTACGGAGGATGATTAAGTGTTCATGCAAAGAAGCAATTTAATATTCCCATGGCACAGATAAAATTATCTAAAGGGTAAAGGAAAGGAAAGTTGTTGTTATGGGATGGAGCTGATAGATGTCAAAAATAACATTGACTGAATTGCCAAGGTAAATAATTCTAGCAGAATACTGATATTGGTTTACTACTTGTACACCTCACATGTATAATAAACATTCTTGATGAGAAAAAGATTACATGCAACTGTTAACCAAGAGAGTATACTAGTAATTAAATTAAATTTTGAAAAAAAAAAACAGTAGTATTTGAGGTTGTTTATTGATTTACAAATGTGAAGCAGTCATTGAGACATCTGAGTTATCTAAATGTGAAAAAATAACTTCTAAATAATCTAAGTCTAGATGCATACACGAAAAAGAGCAAAGTTGCTCATTGAGGTGGACACACAGTCACCATCAATTATAATGGGTTTCATTCATAATCAGTGGGAAAACAACTCCCTTAGGAACTTAAATTCATTATCGTGTTGAATGATGTCTATTTTTAAAAGTTTATGATAATAGCCTTAGAATGTAAAAGCATGTCTTGGAAATATATTGTTGTTAATGTCTTCTTGCATCGTGATAATGTTGTATTTCCATTAAAGAAGCTGAAAATTCAAATACTACATTTGAAACACCTGAAGTATCTAGTTTGGACATAAGCTCAACCTTGTAATATTACAAGGACTTAGCTTTGCAGTTACTCCAGGTCAAAGAGATTAGCAAAGCAGTTTTTTCTTACCATGTTAACATGAAATCAAGAGTCAACTAGGTAGCACTAGCTAATTCTGAAGAAAAAAATTGCTATCGCATAGAAACTCAGCTTCAGTAAATTAAGAACTAAATGTATGTCTGCCAAAAAGTTTTGCCGTGATCAATTTTTTCAAACTGTGATTAAACAAGATCAGGTAAATCACAAATATTTTAAATTGCTTTGGTTGATTCCACAGGTACGCCCTGTTATTGTAAATAGCAGCATAAGTTATAAAGTTTACAGAAGGAAAAGCATGAAGCTAATGCTCTAGGTTAGAAATTAGTTTAAGAATAAAGAAGAAAAATATGTGTTCGATTAATGCCAAATCAAATCTCTGGCAGTAAGATGGAAGACTTTATTATTCAAGATGAAGCTTTTTAAAAATAAGACTTTACAAACTGTAAGATCCTGGTCAAATTTTATTTTGCTGACTTGAGGTTAAATTTCTTTGAACTTTCAATAGGTGTCTTTTGTGCTATGTTTGTATTATAAAATAGTAATGATAATATGGTTGTGTTTCCTCTTACAATATTTGATTTGAAAGTCCCATGTTTTTGTCAAATAGCTTGCAAAGGAACTTTGCAATCTTGGAAGTAGAAAGCAGTTATAAATGGGAACAACTATCCTTGCTCAAATATTTTCTGTGAAATGCCAACATTAGTCTCTTTCAGAATTACATAGAAATATTGACAAGCATACAACTATTTTAAGCTGTAAGTCACTATCGTTGGTGAACTATCCCTTATTTTTGTTTCTGGAGAATTGTAAAAATTACATTTGGATTTCTCAGTACACTTAGTAGTGCCTGAATGAGAACATATTCTGTGAAGGCTGAGGAAACTTCTAAAACGCCAATCATACTTTAGGTAAATTTTATCACACACAAAAATATTCCTTTCTGTTCCCTCTAGAATATGTAATGTGGAGTAAAATCACTTATTACTAAGTGCCACTAATTATATTTCACCATAACTATATTATTTTAAATTATTGTATCTCTTAGATTTAAATGATCTCTAATGTGTTTAAAGTTAATATTTGATGAAAACTTGTTAATATTTAAATAGTTTGCCTAATGCGATAGTTTCTACTGAAAATTAGAATGTATCATGTGATCATCTTGAACTGAATAAAAGGAAAATCCCAAATGATCTTTCTATTGGTCAATTATGCTTAACTATTTTGAGGACTTTAGATTTTTCAGAAGTTTACAGATAAGATTGATATGAATTGGAATGAGTTTATAATTCTCAAGTGTTCATTTTGAATATTATTTTTATT
Source organism: Chlorocebus sabaeus (assembly GCF_047675955.1). NCBI lineage: Eukaryota > Metazoa > Chordata > Mammalia > Primates > Cercopithecidae > Chlorocebus > Chlorocebus sabaeus. The sequence goes on from NC_132916.1 coordinate 80,490,271, forward strand.
GTATTTTGGTTAGTTTCTAGAGATCTTGACATTTATTATAGCCTGTATTTTTAATGGTAGAAAACTTATAATTTTACCAATAAAATACAAAAGATTAACAGAATGTATATTTTGATTTATCTGGATTCCATTTATTTAATTAAATTGGTAACTTTATTATTGACTCATTTGAATCGTTCATTATTTAGGGGGTAATTATTATTTTAACAGTAAAATACAAGATAAATTTAAATTGTTTTGTGTTGAAATGTACAACAGTGTGATTCAGAGCATTTAAGGAGTCCTAACAGAGAGAATGTCAACTATAGTGCTAGGAGTGTAGTTCAAGGAAATGACCTTAACATCATAAAGAATGAATGTAGTTGGACTCTGGCTTGTTTACATTGATATTCTTTCAAATCATGCTTCATAATTTGTTATTAAACATAAGCCAGGCGTGGAAAGACAAATTTTGCATGTTCTCACTTATTTGCGGGAGCTAAAAATTAAAACAAACTCATAGAGAGTTGAGTGATGGTAGGGTGAGTTGGAGGAGAGTGGGGATGGTTAATGGCTACAAAAATACAGATTGATGGAACAAGTAAGATCTAGTATTTGATAGCACAATAAGATGACTACAGTCAAGAATGATTTGTTGCAGTTTTAAAAAACTGAAATAATATAATTGAATTGTTTGTAACACAAAGGATAAAAGCTTGAGATAATGAATACCCATTAACACTGATGTGATTATTATGCATTATATGCTTGTATTAAAATAGCTCATGTACCCCATAAATATATACAACTACTGTATACCCATAAAAATAAAAAAAAAACCAAAATTTTAAAAAGTTGACTTTTGTGTGTGTGTCAAATGGCAAAACTTCCTAGATTCATCCGTTACCCAGAACAAGGCTGGGGAGGAAACAGAGGATGGCAGATGACATTTTTTTTCTTTTCTTTTCTTTTCTTTTTTTTTCTTTTTTCCTTTTCTTTTTCTTTTTCTTTTCTTTTCTTTTTTTTTTTTTGAAGTGTAGTACTTAACTGGACACTTAACATGGTCGAGAGCTTCTTGGAAACTGTGACCTTAAGTGAAACAACGTATAACAAAACCAATTTTACGATAGGTGAATTAATATAACAAGAGTTCCCATGGCGTATTTCTCATCACAAATAGATCACCAAATTTCCAAATAAAGATGAAAACATTTCTACTAATAAACATTGAAATTAAAGTGAACTATACTACGTTTAAGAAAGATTAATAAAATAAGTAAGATTATTTACCCTCTTATTCCAGTTCAGGGCTGTGGGTGGCCGGAGCCTATCCAGTGGCCAAGGCGGGAGCCAGCAGTGGACGGGACGCCATCCCATCTCAGCTCTGACTCACACCGCCACCCTCACTGAGACTGGGACCACTCAGAAACGCCAGTTAACATGCACAGCTTTGGGATGTGGGAGGAAACCAGAGAACCCGCAGAAAACCCACGCAGACATGGGAAGAATGTGCAAACTCTACATAAAGTGGCCTGGACTGGGAACCAGTTTTCCTTCTCATCAATGTTATAAAGAAACGGCGTGTCATGAAACAGTACTTGAGGACCTGCTGTACTTAATGTTTTCTGAATAAAAAAGATCATTTAGAGGGCTTCCTTGTCTCTTTGTAACTAGTTAGATCACAAAAAAATAAGGGTAAACACCTCTCTGACTTTCACAGTCTGTCCGTTTTCTAACCCCTTCCTAGAACTGGGGTTCTTTTTATACAAAAAGTAGTTACGCATCAGTAATACATTCATATTTTATATTTCTCAAGAACATTCACTCAAAAATCCATATCACGATCTTAAATATACATGAAGAGTTTGACAAAAAAGCCTGCTATTTTGAATGGCAATTTTCAAAGTTTTTTTGTACATTATTCCATTTGTTACTCAAACTTATAGAAGTCCTCATGAATATAGATTAGAAAAGATGTCCTTTACAGAGAAAGAAATTGAAAACTCAGAGCAAAATGGTTTTCCAAAATAAATGAAGTGCAGTGCTCTTTGAAATCTGTGTTGTTTTGTTTTTGGATTGAAGACACTGCAGCAGATACTTTACTATGCCAGAAATCCCAGTGAAACTGATTCTCCATGCCAATAATGGAGATTCCCTCTCCACAGAATATTTTTGTCACCTATGGAAACATTAACTTTTCTCTGGAATTCCGCAATTGGAAATAATCTCTCCTTTTCCCCTTGGACTCTTTCATCATGGAGAGTTTTGTCTTCTTTCCATAATGAATGTCTTCATTATTCACGTTCCTGTTTCCTCTAGACTGCAAAGTCAGGAACCCGGATTTTTATTTTTTTGTTTTCCACAAGAAAGTATTTTTCACATGGTAGTGCTTTATATATATTTGTTTATTTAATAAAATATATCATTATGATTTTGATAATCTGTAAGAAAGGAAATTAATGTGAAACTGTGGATAAAAGAAACATAGCACATCATTAAGGAACTCTCAGAAGTTTAATAATCAATGCTTACATAATTTCTCTAACAAGGTAGGCAAATAAATCTAGTATCTAAACTGAAGAAAGTTTGTGGGAATATAAGTAAAATAGTTATAATAAGAACCAATGAAAGTGTCCTTATTTAAAAGGCCAGATGGAAAATTTACATTTAACTTGTGTGGCGGATGATGTGAGGTGGGGAATTATGCGGAAGTTGAGCAACTTTATTTGGATCCTGTAAACTACTGAGAATAGAAATATTCCTGTGATGTGTTCACTTTATAAAAAATTTGAAATGAGTAGAAAATGACTACATAAGGTGCTGAGAGCTCTTAGGGCAGAGTTGCATGAAAGAACTAGTGTAGAATCCTCCGAATTTAGGTACTTTTGATGATGAAAGTTTGGAGTAAAGTAACATGTTGTTACACTTATGCATTGTGAGTCATTTTAAAAAATGTAGTACCTTGAGAGTAGAAATACTAAATTTCTTGACTCATAAAATAAAAGCAGGCAATCTTCTATCCTTGAGGATATTGCTGTCTATAGCAAGAAGACAAAGGGGCTGATACCACCGCTGTTGTCACAGTCATATATATTCCTAAGATTTCTTAATTGTAACCTTATGGTTTATACAAATTACATATGTGAAAATGTTTCTGAATGGTTCACTTTCCCCCTAGATGACTGCATGATGATTGAGTTACAACATTATGTAGTAATCTTGTCTCATTTAAATCAAGTAAATCAGAAAAATCATTTAAGTTTTAAACAAACTCAAACATATCCAAAAACTGTAAAATAATTTACAGTTTAGCACCATAGATATTCCACAGTGCTAATTCAGAAGGTTTTCTATTCTTTCAAATAGATTTCTTTGTTCTCATGGCTCTGAGTGGTTTCTACATTTGTTTAGGAAATTTTCAATGAAATCTGGAGATTTAAAAATACTTACTGTGGTGTGGTTAGAAAACATCTTTTCTTTTTACAGAAACTTTACGATATGTGGTAGTTCAGGGATGTTATTTTTTACTATTCATTTGATGTCACAAAGATCAACACATTCAATAGTATTCATGTATTTATTTAAACCAGAGGGACTGGACTCCTCTAGGCTCATTTTTGTTAATGTGTATGTCTCTCTCTCTCTCTCTCTCTCTCTGAAGTTCAGAGGTTTTTAATTCACCTCATTATTCATATAACATTATTATAATAATTCCTAAATATTCAGAAAAAGAGTATTTATAACATTAAGAGGCATTTAGTCATAAGCAGATCCATTTTAGCTAACTTGATTCATGTGTTGAGAATCCTTAGAGAAGGCCCACATATGATTCATATCTGAAGGCTTTCCTAAGTATCTCACAGAGATGGACATAAACATTACCAATTATAACAAACAAGTGTTTACTATTTTAAACATTACAGTTGACATGCTATTAAAAAAGCATGGGAGAACAAAAGCATTTAAAAATTTGTTAAGTGTTTTATAACTATTCAGCATTAACTCAGGATCTTTTTCTTAATGTTTTGATACAGATGCATGTCTGTCATTTCAAAAGATGTTTAATCTGTTTTTTATTTATGCATAATTTAAGTTAAATGATTTGAATTAGCTTCCAATCACTAGCATTCGACAAATATCATATATGTGGACTTAAATATATATTAGTAATACATAGTGACTTTTTTCATATATAGTTATGATTTAAAATGTTTCATATGGCTCCCTTTTTAGATTATTTATTAATAGGCAAAGTGATGAGCATGAAAAGCAAATTTACACAAAGCATTGAAAAAATCATGTACTTTAGAATTTTGAACTGCTTTAGATGTTTAGTAGTATCCAAAATATAGCGCAGAAATATTTTTTAACACACAGACTGCTACACCAATACCAATCTTTGCTTGAGTATTACCAAATGAACCAAACGACAGAGAGCTTATTACCACGTAAGACATTCTACCCCATTATTGCATAGCTCTAATCTCAGAAAGATATTATTTATGTTAAAATGAAATTGCAAAGATATTTTTATGCGAGTCTATTGGGATATAAAAATTATAATTGTGTTACTTCTTGATATTATTACTCTTATTGCCAGGCACCAGGTCAAAGAATCACAAAACATGCTGCAAAGGGTATGGGTTTTTGACAGTTCTGTGATTTCTTTCCTGCAGGACCTAACACTATATTGTGCATATGAAACTTCTAAAAGAAGAAAATGACATACAGCATTTATTAGACTTTATATAACTAAAGTCACTCCTAGTAGATCTTCTTCCCCAAAATAGCAGTTTGTGAATTGCTGAGGAAGAGAGTTGCTCGGTCTCTGGAACTCCTTGTTATGGCCCTCTTGCTCCCCTGAGATTGGAGATGTATTAGCTAGGGTGGATGGCTGTGTAGGTTATCAGATTCCCTCAGTTCCCATTGGCAAATGTCCATGCTAGTTGACTGTATTAATAAGGAATTTTCCACGCTTCATTGATTCATAAGTATATTGAATATTTCTGTAAATATCTTTCATTTCTTAACCTGAATATGCAAGAGAGAATTAAGGAAGGAGTATAAAACAGATATTTGGAAAAAGAGGAGACTGCTAACGGCTCTCTCTTTTTCTTACCATATTCAGAGACAAATTAGTCGTCTCTGTTTATTTTAATAAGGAAAGAGCATATTCTATTTAGAAAAGGTTTTATTGGTGGGAACAGTTGTTGAATCAAGAAAATCATGTTATAATATATGAGAATAATGCTATAAATTTTCTCCCTTTTTTTTCCCTTAAATGTTATGTGGAATTTTCAGGAAGAAAATTTAAAGTTAATTTAATAAGTTTTACTCCATATACTATGATTCTTTAATTATTTTATTTAAAGTGTTTACTTGCTAAGAGTAGTGCCTTGACAAATTTTATGATAAAAAGCTTATTTCATTTTAAAATAGAAACAATACTATCAAGATTATTATTCATCATAGCAGATAAAATGCACTGACCCTGAAAAGGCTTATTTTGTGAATGTGCATCTGTAATTATTTGGTTTAAAAAGTTCATTGAAGTAAGTAAAGTGGAGAGTTAATAGCTCCCATTTGTAGATAGGTGACATAACTTATTGTAATGCTCAATTATCTCTGGTCCATGGATTGCTCTATTATGCAAACACTCATCTGCCCAAATAAATACTCATTAAGGTGAGCGTCTATGCCAAAAATACAAATTTTCTGTATTTTTACTTTTATTTTCATAGTAAGCTCTGGAGAAATTAACAAAAAGCACTAACAAAAATCTTGGAGTTTAGGTACAATTTGAAAAATTAGATGTCCATTCAAGAGCAGTAAAGTAGTTTGTTTAGAAAAATGTTTAAAATTATTTTGTTAGATACGTTTCCTGATTGGAGAATAATAAATGAACCTTACATTAACCCGAAATCCTATTTTTTTTTTTTTTTTAGAGTAGGAATGGTCAAGGGTGAAAGAAATAAGAATATCACTCAAGTCACAAGTTAGAATAATAAATAGCACACATGCCCACACTATAAGTTCTTCAAACTGAGTGAAAAAAGGAGAGTTCATGCATCTCATTGAAACTTCAAAGCTAGTTTCTCCTTTTTATGTTTAAACCAAAGCTTTCAAGAATGGAGGCCAGGTTTCCTTTACAATTTAAAATTCAAAGAGCACCACTTTGAAATTTAATAGAGCAGTGTTTGCTAAAGTAAACATTTTAGTCACAGTGAAGGCAGATGCCTCTGTGCATCCTCAGCCTTTCTGTAGGTATTAAAGCAGTGCTTCAAACTACTGCAATGTCTCTTCCCCAATAGCCATTCAAAAAAGATATAGATTTCACGGAATGCAGAATTTCACTTCCCCAAACAAAATGTACCTTTATCGTTAAAGCAATTTTGAAACTTCAAGCTTCTGATGGTAATTTAAAAGCAGTGCCTTAGAAAAATCAAAAAGAAACACTGAAAATGAGGATCTCAGATTCCTGTTAAAGGTTTTAACTACCACTACCCCCATCTACAACCACACTGGCCTGCAGAAAAATGCCTCTGGGAGAAAGGAGAGAGAAGTGGGTTAGACAAGCATTTATGGTGATCAACACGTGGTGTGAGAAGCCTTTTGTATTATTAAAAAATGGGTTACTAACACTGCTCAGTGAAAGGCGCTGTTTCTTTTACAATGCATACCAAATCCAATTATGGAGAAAAAACAGTGGAAATTCTTTTCTTATTGAGAGCTAAAACAGCTTACTAGACCATGTAATTTTTTTCCAGTAAGCCTAGAACGTAGACATGTCTATGTATTAAAATAACTTTTCTCCATGCATTGACTACTATACATTATCAAATATCTTCTTTATTCCTGCCAAATATTTATTTCTCCCTGTTGTTTTACTGTTTTAATTATTTTTCATTCAGAATATATTTACATGGATAAATAAACTGAAAATGAATAACAGAAGAACTTGAGAATCAAGAGATCTAGGGAAAAATGCATTTATAAATATTATTTTTATTTAAATATGTTTACACTTCTGGGCCTTTATATTGGAATACATAATATATGTATAAATTAACAAATTAATTTAGAAGTTATATGTATACATAAAATTATAAATATGTATGTAATTTTCATTAGGAAGATATTGATTTGTAAATTTGATATATAAATATGAAGTTTTATATAAATCTAAAATTTTCAAATTTTGTATGTGTTAACATAAAAGTATGTTTGATAGTATTCAAATTTTTCCAAGCAATAATTTGGATTAATTTATCTTATTATTGTCCATATAACAAGCCAAATATATTTTGATTTTTGTAAACATACTGTATTTATGAATATATGATTGGCATTGTATAAAATCCAAAATTTTGTTAACATTCCATTGACAGCAATAGGTATCATACAGAATTATATTTAATTTTATAAGGTAAATTTTAGAAAATTATAATTTTTCATATTAGCCACATATTTTGAACTTAATTGTAAATATACATTGATCCCTAGAACTGTTAAGACCTTTCAACCTAAGGTATGTTAAAGTACATTATATTTGGCTATAAATATGAACTTCTCTTCAAATGAAATTCAATCAATAAAATAAAAAATAAACAAGAAAAGAGTCATATTTCTAAGCCTACAAGAGGCAAATTCAAAGCATTCTTCTGTTTGTTGTGCTGTTGGTTGTGTATGTTTTCCCCCCGGCACAATAATTGTAGCATTGCAGTTTTCTGGCAACAAATGGTTGCTGGGGGTCACCAAATGTCTCTGATTTGCTAAAGCATTTAATCTTCCACAAAAGCTGTTTACTGCTTCATATATACTGAACGTCAGGAACATTATCTTTTAAATCATGCCTAGCTGCTAATTAACGGATGTATAAATGTCGAACAGCCAAGTCTTTAAACGGAGCCATGAATGAGTACAGCAGCCATTCTGCACATAGCTAAAATAGAGATCTGATGAGCCATAACTCTGATTTTTCTACATAGCTATTGTCATGCTGTGTATCTAACCAGATTGAAGTGCATTTGAGAAATTTACTTTAAAGCCATCTGAAACTGAAAATACATTAGCAGCACTAGAAGCGTTCAGTAGTGCATTATTAGGTTACTGGGCTACATTGCTGTCTCTCCTGTTTCTCTTGGATGTCTACATTTTAGAAGCAAAACATAGGCTTAAGGTTCTGAATTTAATCCCCAGATTTGACTTTATGTCATTGTGAGACTTTTGTCACCACAATTTCTTGAACTTTTTTTTTCTAAAACAAATAGAATATACTTTCAAAATATTTATTTGATGTGTTTTCTTTTTTTTTCTCCACATAGGCATAATTTGACCTGACCAACACAGCATATTAACAGAATCACCTAGGACATTTCACTGCATTTAATATTTATTGAGCATCGCCTCTGGTTGGCACTGTACTAAATACTTTTACAGGCATAATTTCTTGCATTCCTGATAATGATACTATATGCTATAAAGGAGTTATTAATATCTTTAGTTTCCAAATTAGAATACATAGAATTTGGAGACTTACTCAGGCTTTCATGACTTACTAAGAGCAGAGAGATCAGAACAGGAATCAAACTGCACACTGGCTGACACCAAATCTTTAACCCCTATATTATACTTCCACTAGTCTTGATACATGATATGTTCATATACTAGCAAGCTTTTTATATCATAATGAGAAAACTGTTGGGAAATAAAGAGTAACCCAAGTGTAGCAAAGGAAGGAGCAAAGCATAGCTAAGCAGACAATATAGAATGTCACAAGAAAGAAGTGGAAGGGAATGACTCTAATTTTTCAAAATAGTACTACATGACCCTTTTATTCTAGGAATTATCTTCAAATTTGGAAAACGGTAAAAAGGTAAATGTAATAGACAAAATATAGAGTACCACTCCCTACTTATTGAATTGTGAAGATAGAGCAGGAACAGTGATGATTAAACATGAACTAAAATTCCACCACTAACATTTCTTTATTATTTTTTCCTAAGAAATTTCATTTATGTCTCAGAGCCCTTGTTTCCTTATCCTTCAAGCAAAGCTTATAAAATGATTATGGAAATGACATAAACATATATCTGGGGAATGAATGAACTGAAGGAATGATTCAGAATGGAAAGTTCTGATTCATATGTACTATGTCCTGGATTAGCAGCAATGTGACTTTAACCATGTTACTGCAGTGATCTTTCTTCAACTGCAGAAAAGACTTAATCATGCTCAATTTTATGCATCATTGTAAGGATTCAATGATGCAATATTTGCAAAGTACTCCGTAAAATAGAAAGATCTTTAATGGTTCTTGTTCTTTGACCTTATCCCCATGCCATCCTGAGTACCTTCCTGCTGTTCTAAAGTGCCACACATCCCACAGCAGACCTCCCACAAAAAAAACCCTGTTTCCCAAAGTATGCATCTTCCAACCTGATATAGCAATTCTCAGTCACCTAATATGATGAATGTAATTAACGACCCAAGAAACTTCAGGTTTTTGCTCAAATAGTTTTTATTAGGAAAAGTTTCAGTTAAGGGTAGAAAATAAAACAAAAAAAATGTTTCAAGAAGATGAAAGGATGATGGCTACAATGAAAGTAGACCCACTTTATGCAAGGACTAAGCTCACTAGCATCATGAGATCCATGGGAGAGAAGACGGCTCCTCCTCAGGCACTACTGTGTACTCTCCTCATATCACTGGGTGTCAGACCAAGAGAGGAAATCTGAGAAATAACTGTGAGAAAGAATCCCACATATGAAGATGACATCAGCAGTGGTACTTCTCCCTGTAAGAGTGTATGAAATGGTGTGTGTTTGTGTGTGTGTGTGTATGTGTATGTGTCTGTGTGTTTTGTGAGTTTGCATCAGACCAGAGTATGATTAACTCAATCTGTATGAGTTCATTTAGCTGGAGAGCATTTCTACATACAGACAGTTTATTATGGGATGACTTATTTAAAATTAATGATAAAATTTCAGTAAGAACTTTAAAATTTTTTTTAAAATATGCAAAAAGAAAGCTTGGCAGCACTCTACTATGTCCATGAGATCAAATTTTTAGCTTCCACATATAAGTGAGAGCATGTGATATTTGTCATTGCCTCAAAGAAAGAGTTTATTTCACATAACATATTGACCCTCAGTTCCAACCATGTTACTACAAATAGCTGGGTTGCATTCTTTTTTATAGCTGAATGGTACTCAGTTGCATGCATATATGCCAAATTTTCTTTGTTCATTCATCCACTGATTTTTTTAAAAAAGCAACACTATGTGTGATTCTCTTTATGTTACATTATGAAAAAGGCAAAGTTGTAGGCATGAAAATCAAATGAGTTGTCAGGTGGTAGAAGTGGTGTAAGCAATTTACTAAACGGGGGCATAAGAAAATTTGGAGGGAATACAAATATTCTATATCTTCACTGTAGTAGGGGTAACATGATATATACATGTAAATATACACTTACCAAACTTCTTAAAACTGTCCACGTAAAAAAAGGTAAGTTTTATTGTATGTAAATTATACCTCAATAAACCTGACCTTAAACAAACGAAGAAGAATGTTAGAGTAAAAGGCCCTTTAAAGATCATTTGATACTAGATTCTCTGTGTTACAGACACATTCCCTTTGGTGACAGGTGTGCATAAAATCTACAAGGATGGGACCAGGCACGGTGGCTCACTCCGGTAATCTCAGCACTTTGAGAGGCTAAGGTGGGCGATCACTTGAGGTCTCGAGTTCGAGACCACCCTGGCCAAAATGACGAAACTCCGTCTCTTCTAAAAATACAAATATTAGCCAGGCGCAGTGGCACGGGAGGCTGAGGCATGAAAATTGCTTGAACCTGGGAGGCAGAGGTTGCCGTAAGCTGAGACTGCACCACTGCACTACAGCCTGGGCAACAGAGTGAGACTCCAGACTCCATCTCAAAATAAATAAATAAACAAATAAAATTTTAAAAATGTACAAGAATGGGAAATGTGTTACTCTAGGAGATTCTTTATTTCAGTGAACAAATTCAACAAAAATTATTAATCCTGAGAGAAATTTTTCCTCCCTAGGATAGATAATTTCAATGCTTATTTCCGAGGCAACTCCAGCATGCATCTCTCTTCTCCATGATACTGTCTTACACATGTGAGGACAGACACCATTCTTCATTTAATCTTCTTTCTAAGCAGTCCCTTCAACAATTTGTCAAGTAACCATTCCCAACCTATTTTCATATTCTTCTACTAATACTCTAGGCACAGTTCTAATTTGTAAATATCCCTGTATGGTGGCATAGACTCAACATAACATCTACTATTTGAACTCATCATCGTAGCTCACAGAGGGACCATTATATCCTGTGATAGGGACACCAGACTTTTATGAGTGCAGATTAAAATTGCTTTAGCTTCCTTACTAGTTAAATAGTACTTTGGATCATATTGTCTTTGTCGTCAGATAAAACCTCCAGTTATTTTTACATTAACTGTTACTCGATATGTCTCCCACATCTAGATTTTGTGCAACTGATATTTTAAAACATAAATATGGTACTATGTGTTTATCCCTACAAATTTTATTCCAGTACTTCAGTCAGCTGAGATATATTTGAATCTTGCTCTATCATCTATTGAATACATTGAGCATCATCTGCAAATCTGATAAAGTGTCTTATTTAAACATAACAAAGAACATTTAGTTGGTGTTTTTGCATTTTATTTTCTTTGGTGCACAGTGCTTTCCTTTAGAAATAAAATCCACAGATAGAGTATCTTTAGTTAAATACAACAAATAGATATTAACCACTTATGTTTGAATATAAATGAAATGAAGATGCCATCAAGGATTATCAATACAGCTGGCGAGTCATATATGCAAAATAATGGCTAAAAATATATAAATTATTAAAATAAAATATAACCAAATTATATAAAAGCATAAAGTATGGAACAACTAATTAAGGTGAAATAAATTAGAAGTGGTATCACTCAGATGGTTCTGGAAGAATGAGTAGGCACTCATCTGGGACAAAAAGGAAAGTAAATAATTTCCAGGCAGAGAAATAGTTAGGGCAAAAATTTTATGGCAAAATATGTTAAGCAAAACTTTGAAATTACCATCCATAGACCACCTGCACTATATCACCTAGTGATATATGGAAACTACAGATATCTAGGTTTTCCCCCAGACATCTACAACAGTATCTCCGGATGGGGCCAAAGAAACTACACTTCTGTCAAACTGCCTTGGTGACTGTTATTCATATTAATATTTGAAGACCACTAGTTTATGGCAGAATAAATTATTCAGTATCTTGGAGTACTAGGTATATGCTGTTGAAAAGAGATGCAGCTGGTAAATCAACTCATGCTTTGACTGTGGAGGATCTCCTGCCATTCTCAAGCGTTTGGACTTTGAGAAGGAAAATTACTGAAAATATTCTGCAGGGCAGTGACACGGTCACTTTCGTCTTCAGGAAAATACAGTCTGGGTTCAATGGCTCGCTCCTGTCTAATCCCAGCAATTTGAAAGGCTAAGGCGGGCAGGTTGCTCGAGGTCAGGAGCTGGAGACCAGCATGGGAAATACAGTGAAACCTCGTCTCTCCAAAAGTACAAAAATTAGTCAGGCATGGTGGTCCAAGCTACTCAGGAGGCTGAGGTGGGAGGATCACTTGAGCTCGGGAGGCAGAGGTTGCAGTGAGCCGAGATTACTCCACTACACTCCAGCCTCGGTGACAGAACCAGACACTGCCAAAAAATAAAAATAAATAAACAAATAAAATAAATAAATTTTAAAAAGAAAGAAAGAAAAGAAAAGAAAATACGTGTGGTGTGGTGGCAGTGTGAAAAATACACTAGGCAAAACAGTGCATAAAGATATGGCAGTCTTTGTAAGATGCTAAAAGCATTTCCAAGTGACAAAATCTTAATCTACATCAGAGACCAAAAGATTGATAAGGAAGACTGCTGAGGAAATTCATGAGAATCAATGTGCATTTTGAATTTAAGCATTAGAGAACCTGGTAAACAATTGGGTGTGTGGTGTGTATTTGAGGGCAGAGGGTAAGGAAGGATTTAACAATAATTTGAAAGTTTCTAGATATGTGATGCTGATATCTACTAATATGTCTATATAAAATAATTAGAAGTAGATTTGTGGTATAGAGGGAGAAAATTAGTTCAGCTTTTGAATGATTTAATGTTACATTCTTGAGGTTTGTTTATAAAATACTATCCAGCAATCAACTTATAATATGAATCTGAATGTAAAGAGATGTCTCAGAACTAGAAAACTAGATTTGGGGCCCATCATCAGATATTGGTTATATACATGAGACTAGAAGGATGGAGGTTGCCATCCATCCATCATTTCATCAAGCCATCATTAGTAAAACAGTTGAAAGAAAGAGGACAGTGGATGGTGCTAGGTTGATGCCAATGTTGAGAAACAGGGCCAAAAAGGAAGCACCTGAACAGGAGTCTTAGAAGAACCAACCTGAAGGCACAAGGAAAAACACAAGTAACCATGCCAAGGAAAGCCAAGGATGGACAATGTTACAGAAAGGATAATGGTCAAGAAGGTCTATTACAGAGAACAGGAAAAAACACAGAAAAGAGACGAATGGATTTGGCAAGAAGATCACTGATAATATGTTAGCAACCAAGAATAATATTTTAAAACAAATTTTCTATGTTGGTTTTGCTTTTAAATACTTTTTTACATGAATGAAAACAATCTTAAGATGAAGAAGTGATATTTAAATTAAAAAATGTTTTATTATTTTGAAAATAGTTTTTCAATATTTGATTAATCATTTCATCTGTAATAGTAGCTTTCAAAACTGCTATCTAAGATATTTCAAATTATATTTCTAGAATGAATAAATAACATCAACACTTCATAAATGTATCATCAATAGTGGGAAAATTTATGCTCTCAGCTTTAGGTGAGGTCTTATGATCTTTGCATATAAAGTGCAGCAGGTAAAACCATTGCTTCTCTTAACCTTTAAGTAATATTTAAGTTGCTTTTCAGTTCCCTAAAATATAAAAGAGAATTGAAAAGATGTTATTTACAATTATAAACTCTGATAACTTTTGCGATATTTACCAGTGTTCCCATTCTTTATCTAAGCAGCTGAAGAATGCGCCTCGTAGCCCCTCCTGAAGTTAGGTATGGTCATGTAACTGACTTCAGTTAATAAATGTTAATGAAAGTGGTTTGTCTCACTTCTAGGGAAAAGCCTTTAAAAATCCCATGTGCAATGCACCATATGCGTTTATCTACCATAGCATCAAGCAATGATTAAGTGTTGGATACATCATCAAGCTTAGGTCATTCAGAAAAATCCCTAGGCAAACTGTGATGCACATATGTACACATAAACATTAATTATTTTATGCCATATTGGCTTCAGAGTTATCCATTATCTCAGCATAACCTAGCCTATCCCAACTAATACAGACATCATTACATGATGAGTAATTTGGTGAGAGAGATCCTTCTTGCCTAACCTCAGAGGTCCCTTATTCTCAGTGATTGTCCTTGGTTCTCCCTTCATTATTCCAGATATCAGACATGGTATGAAGGTAGAGAACTGTGTAAAGATATCAAGATTATCCCTGAAATTCTCTGGTTGTGCCTAACATATATAACTGAAGCATATATTTTATCAGTGGAAATTTTCCAGATCAGTTACAAATTGGTGTGCCTTTTCAGAAAATGGACTATATGTTCACTTCTGTGAGTAATAGTTTAACCCAAAGAGATTCAATCCAAACACTGGAGAAAGTTGCTGTCCTTTCTTCCCAGAATTTCGATATCATCAAAGGTTAGGCCTTGAAGATAAGGATGGAGACACATTTAGCCATGTGTTCTGCAGCGAAAACACTATGGTATGCTTGTAATGCATTCTGACATCTTCCCTGTACAAGGCAGACTGTGCCTTCCTGATTGAACACCCAGGCAAATATTGAGGTGCTTGTACATTTTGAAGTCACGTGTAAGTCATGCAGTGTAGGTACTGTGTTTTGAGTTTTTCTCATTGTGATAATATGTGTATACTGACTAACCCATATTGGACTGTTTTATTTTTCTTAC
Organism: Chlorocebus sabaeus; assembly: GCF_047675955.1. Classification (NCBI taxonomy): domain Eukaryota; kingdom Metazoa; phylum Chordata; class Mammalia; order Primates; family Cercopithecidae; genus Chlorocebus; species Chlorocebus sabaeus. The sequence goes on from NC_132916.1 coordinate 80,505,353, forward strand.
TTGGGTATAAACTTGCTGAAATCATAATTTTCAAAGTTGAAGAGTTATTGTGTAGAACTAAACTATGCTCTCTATGCTCTTAAAATTTGGTCTACGGATGCTTTTTCAGCAGGAAGAGTATTAAAATGTTTGTTATAATGCTTCTTTTTTGTTTATAATTTCTATTTCTGCTATCATTTTGGTACATTGACTTTCTTGACCTCTATCTTCTGTATGTGTGCTTACTTCTAAAACTTTCTCCAGTTTGAAAAAAAATAATTTGTGTTAATGTCTGGCTTCCCTATGTTCCTTGAATTCAGACGATTTTCTCTGTACTTATTTTTAATTCAATCTCCTCCCTGGTACATCTCAGATTTGGAGCATAGCTTGATTATTTATTCAAATATATTAAGAAATTACCTTGTGCTAGGCACTGGTCTAGGCTCAGAGATCTTGGGGTAACACAGAACCCATAGTCAGGACAGATGTGGTGGCTCGTGCCTGTAATTGCAGCATTTTGGGAGGCTAAGGTGGGAGGATCAATTGAGCCTGGAAGATTGAGGCTGCAGTGAGCCATGATCACACCACTGCACTCCAGCCTAGGTAACAGCGCAAGACTCTGTCTCAAAATCAAAACAAAACAACAAAACAAAAAACGAAACAACAACCAGAAAAACAACTAATGATGAGGGATGAACAGGACAACAGGTGGTTATATTTGGATTGTGTTACAGTTGGCACATGGTGCTGTAATAATAGTGTCCACTGCTCTGAGGGAGCACAGAGTTGCCAAAGGTTCCAAACAGCAACTGACCTGAAGATGTTTCTTGCAAGATATGCAAAGTGCTTGGTTTGGTTAATCAAAGTCTTGCTTTCCTTGCAAAAAGTACATGTGTGTGTATGTATACAAATATGTGTGTGTATATATAATGTGTATATATATGTGTGTGTTGGTATATATATGTATGTATGTATATTGTGTATATATGTATATATTTAGTGGAAAATCATAAACCTGGCAAATGTCTAGGTACAATTTATTTCATAATTGCTACTCATCACTAGCTAATGTACAGAAGAAAACAAAAATTTGGAGATTATCAGTAGGAAAAACTAGTTTGGACACATTGACTAATTATCCAAGTATCTATGTTCTCTTTGCTCTTTCATTGTCCATCATTCTGGAAATATATTAGTCACCATTCACACAAAATGATATTAATTATTGCGTTTGCATTTGTGGTGTTTTTCTTAAGGCTTTAAACACACACACACACACACACACACACACACACACACACACACACACACAATTTTAAAAAGCCCTCTGGGTGACAAAAGAAGGCTTCCAGTTCATTGCAGAGTGCCAGAATTGTGAATTGGTTTAAAACTTGATGTAAAATGAATGTGTATTTTTTAAAAGATTTACTTCACAAAAATATACAAAGTGAATCTATACCAAAATACCACTGTCACTAATAAACTCATTTTTTAAAATGTCAAACTCTGACCTCATTAGTAGAATTAATATAATGGGGGAAAATAATGGGTAAAACAATATTCATGGATTTTCAGTTTCCATATCAGGTGAATGAGATCCAACTATTTTTCAATACACACAAAGAAATTACATGCTGGAAAACTTGTTAGAGAAATAAATCTACAGACACAGATGATTTTAATTTGCTGAAGTTACTCAATTTGCTAATATTTTAATGTACTAAACCTTGGTGAAATCCTGCCAAAGTTTTCCATTTTCACTGCTCTTTCTCATAGTAAAAAATAATCATTAAAGGTATGTTTCAGATTTTGTAAATCTTAAATGCCCTCTCAAACAAAAAAAAACATAAACTTGCTCAGGTTAATCTCTTGTTACTTGATAAATAGCAATGTGTATTTTTGTCTATGATTAATAGAATATCCGAACACATCATCAGTCTTACATTTTTTCTAGTATCTGCAAGATAAAAATACAAAGCACCATTATGACCTTTAAAATCAACTTGCCTCTTTGTTTGCGGGTATAGTTTACTTATGCAATTACATCATAGAAAATTTATTATTACAGAAAAGTTGACTTGTCAGTTATTTTCTGAGTTTAACTCTGTTGTTGTTTTGTAGTTTTATAAAATTATAGTACTTCATTTCTTTTTGTTCTTTCATATATTTAAAACTCTTATTGTTGTTAATAATCCTGTTGAATCTAACCTTCACACATCTGAGATGCCCAGAATTCTTAACACCAGAATACATTTTCACTAAAATGTAAAGGCTGATATTTCTTAAAGGTAGCCTCTGTTAATAAGAGAAAACACATGTTTAAGCGTTGGGTTCTGCTATTTATTTCTCTCTGTAGGATATGCCTCTAAACAAGTTATAACTTTCTCAGAATACTTCCTGTTTCTCAGAATAGATAAGTCACCCACCTCTTGGTAAGGAGGGAGGGTTGTATGTAATTATTTGTTGTTATTCTTTGCATTTATGAGTGAGTATTTGTGTTTATCCCATCATTTTACCCTTCCCCTTCCTTTCTGTTTTTTGGAAGATCTTAAAGGGCAGAGCCTAGGTTCTTTTCATAATTTATCTCCACTTTGTTTACTGTAGGCACTTAAAAACAAATTCATAACTTAAAAACAAATTCATAACTTAAAAATGGTGAGGAAAAATTGGATTAAGAGTGTGTGTGCAGGGATTGACCTTCACGGTAGGAAATTTTTTATTTTGGTGGTGGTGGTGGTGGTAATTGTTTTTTTATTGATTCTAGAAAGAATGTTAAGAAATGGATTTTGAGGAGTAGAAAAGAATATGTGTGAAAATTCATATTTAACTTGGGTATTGTCATTTCTAACATAGGAGGTAAGGTCATCTACTGAGATTTATAGGGTTGTGAATGGGAAATGGACAGGAGAAAGTTAAGAGTTTTTTTTGAGAGGGATGTTTAGTAGTAGATCAGGTGAATAAAGTATCAGGGTATCAGGAAAAAAAACATATTAGATACCAATTTGTGCTAGTTAAGTGAATTTGATGCTTTGCCTTAGCACAACATAGACAGAAAGTCTAGTGTATTTCTAAATGATTTTGGATTATTAAAATTAAGATTGACTGAACTTTTGAAGGTCCTAGCAAAGAGTAGGTTGGCAGATATAAAGTAGTGGAAGAGATGATAACAATTTATATGCAAAGACAGGGGCAGCACATAAAATACTAATGATAATGTTAATCATTTACAGTTTCTTTTCTGTGCCAGGCACCAATGGGCTTTTTACATGTTTATCTCTAATCTTCTTAACAACTTTGAAATGACAATTATCTCTATTTTACAGATGAGGAAAATAAATTCAAAGAGGCTAAATAACTAAATATGTAGTAGAGCTGTGATGATTATTAGCATTTAGATTTATCTGACTCTAAATTACTTGTTCCTCTGATTATGGCAAGCTGGAGAATTATAGACACCTGCCAAGGTTGAAAACAGCAGCAGTTTAAGCCTCTATTCACTCACTGTCATGACTTTATCACCTGGGATTACTGAAGCAATATGAACTTATAACATTCCTTCCATTAGCTGTATACATATTTGTTAAATCATGAGTTTCAATTTTAAATTTAAAATGTAATGTAAATCAAATGCTACCAATTCAGTTTCTTTATTACTGCTGAATTCTATTGTATGAAAACAGATAATAATGCCCCTAGAGTCCCTGAAACCGTAGGAACACTCCTTTGATTACCATCTGGAGCACACTAAAAATGTTACCTAACATCTTTCTTCCCTTGGTAAGACAATCCCAACATTTTAGCTGGATACATAGCCACTCAGAATTTACTCCTTTAGAGCGGCTGGGGCCATAGTCAATTAATGCAATGTGGTATAATACAGTTGCATTAACTGACTATGCTGTGTTCTTTCAAGAGCACAACTAATTGAATTGACTATGTTGTGTTCTTTCAAGAGCACAACTAAAATGGCAAAGAAAAATAGAATTTCTTTCAAGAAAGGGACTGGCCTCACTTCCATTTCACCTTTCTCCCTGGCTGGAATGCAAACATGGTGAGCCATCTTGGACCTAGACCTAGGCAATTCCTTAGCAACGTCAGTGCAACAAGATCATATCTTGTTTAGTGGAAAATAGAGTGAGGTTGAAGTAAAACGTAAATATATTTGAAATTTTGAATGAATTCGGAAGTATGCAAATCTAGGAGGTGGTCATGGAAATGAATGTTTGCAGAGGTGAAGGTATCTGGAGCTAAGTACGTGAAGAAATTACGAACCAAATATGTTGGATAGACACATCACACAGAATTTTGGTAGGTTTAGAATGAAGTGTGAACCAAATTTTAAAATGTTAAGAGCAGTGACACAAAATAATTGATGCTGGCAATGCAGAGGGGCAAAAAGTTACTTGGCTGAGAATGTAAGAATCTCTTAAGAGTTGGGACTTTTACTAAAGCCTGGATGTATAATAGTTTGCAAGTGGCAATGAAGAAAAAAGTATAACCATTCGATTTCACAATATTCATGAACTATGTGGTAGAAAATATCTACCCCTCTTGATGAGAAAAGAGGTCAAGCTGCAACAAAACCAAGCCAATACAATATTTTTGAGGATATTATTTAATGTAATAGCAAAATATGAGGAGAGAAATAACATGAGTGAGGAGTAGAATGTGCTTAGCATTATGGAGTTATATTCTGGTGAGATGAAAGCAAATGGTGAAGACTTAGAAAAAGAGAACACTCAAGTTCAGAATGAGAATTTATGAAATACTAAAGTTTGTTATTTGAAGATGTGTACCTGAATCTGAAGATTAAAGAAATTAATCATTTCTCTTCCATTATTGTATTAGCTTTCTATGGCTATGTAACAATTTATCACAAACTTAACAACATAAAAACATGAATTTTTAAATTTCACCATTTTTACGGATCAGGTTCTGTGTGGGTAAATGGGCTGTCTGCTCAGGTTCTCACCTGGCTAAAATTAAGGTTTTGGTCAGGTCTACAATCTCATCTGAGGCTAGGGATCGTTTTCTAAGATCATCCATTTTGTTATTAGAGTTCAGTTTCTTGCAGTTGTAGGACTGAGGTTCTCATTTCCTTGCTGCGTCTCAACCTGGGGCTACTTTCAGCTTCTAGAAGCTGCCCTTCAGTCATAGCCATGTGGCCTCTCACAACATTGTAGATTACTTCTTTAATGTGATCAAAAGAATCTCTCTCTATTCAACTTTGGTGAAATCATAAACACAACATAATCACAAAAATGACTATCATATTACCTGTGCCTTACAATGCGACCTAATCAGGGGAGTTACTACCCCCTCTTCTACACAGTTCCCAGCCACACACAAGGAGAGGAGATTGTTCAGGGTCTGTATGCCTAGGGGACAGAATTTTGAGAATGATCTTAGAATTCTGCTAGCCACACTGATTAAGTAGGTCCTGGTAAATTGTGTTCCCAGAGGTGACTGCAACAATCTCCCATTCCATATGCTGTTTCTCAACATGATGTTTCCCTTTACATAAGTGAGGTATATTTTTCCGTCTATTTAATCTGAGGATAAATGAGGACATAGACAGTAGCCCTAGCTGAACTTCTACCCCACAGTCAATACGAAACTCCATCCAAGTGAGTAAGACCGTTTTGGACTCTCCAGCGTTCCTAGTGCCCCTAGCCAAAACCATGTGAAGCAAAAAAATTGAGTCAACTCAGAGGGTTATTTAAAAAATAATAATAAGTTAATATTTAAGTCAGTTGTTGATGTTGTTTTGGGTGCTCTGAGATGTGGTAGGAGTAACGAAAATATGAGCAAAGCAGGAAAAGGTTAAGTACCTGTAGTAAAAGGCATAAGGGAAAGACAGTCTGCAAAAGAGTAAGAAAGTGAGAATGAATACATATGAATAACTAGGATGGTCATATAATTTTAATGTGCAAATAGTAACATGACTGAGTGAGGAAAAAATCAGAATGATATTACATCAAGATAACCAGCAGTAATATGGTATATATTAAATGAAGGGGAAAAGGTACAATGAGAAAGGTTGGTTTTACTTACTTACAAAACAAAAGTTATTTAAAAATACGTTAGCATGAGCCACGTGGGAGGCTGAGGAGGGTTGATTGCCTGAGGTCAGGAGTTTGAGACCTGCTTGGCCAACACAGTGAGATGCCGTCTCTACTAAAACTACAAAAAAGTAACTGGTCGTGGTGGCGGGCACCTGTAATCCCAGCTACTAGGGAGGCTGAGGGAGGAGAATCGCTTGAACCTAGGAGGCGGAGGTTTCAGTGAGCCGAGCTTGCACCATTGCACTCCAGCCTGGGCAACAAGAACAAAATTCCATCTCAATAATAATAATGATAATAATAGCACATTAGCACAAGCTACTGTTTATAAATACTGAAAAAGAAGAAATGCACTGCTGTGAAGCATAAGATTATTTCAAAAGTATTTAAAGGCTATCCAAATGCTGTTTAATATTACCAAAATATCCAAATACACCAGAACCACTAAAACACTGGCTGCCAGAGAGTTTGGTAAATCTTTTGAGGCTACCTAAGTGAGGTTATAACTTGAAACACAGAAAAACCAATTTCTTTTTTCCAGTGCAACAGAATATCTCAGAATGGAGCCCAAAGGACCTCTTATGGTAAAGCTTCCTCTGTGTATTGTCTTTTCACTAATAGAGAGGCACAGAACTAAGCTTACTTTATGAAACTAAATATTTTTCTGTTTTTAACTTATGGCTATTTTTAACTTGTGTAAATTAAGATTATATATGAGAGTTAAAAGTAATGCTTTGATTTGACTACAGTAAAAGTAAATTATATATATATATATATAAAAATTGGTATATATATTAAATATTCCAGAATTTATAGGTAAAAATGGAGTCGAAGTGGTTTTAAGATATTTTAAATAATTGATAACACTTATTGTAGATATTCTTGAATAATGCTTTATTCTATTCTAAATATTTTCCTTTCCACCTAGGCTTCATTAATATCTGAAGCTTAATATATTAAAAAGTTTTCAGACTTTCAATTATCAAAATAATTATTAATTCAGCTGTCCAGTTATGATTGATTAGTCTGATCAAAGGATGTAAGTGAAAGATTACAGAGTGGTTGTAGAATCAGATGTTTTACTATCAGTGTTACCTTTGGCATTTAAAATACATACACGTAAGTTCTATTTTTAGTAGGTTTAATGTTCCAATTTACAAAAATTCTAATGGGCTGGCATCAAACTTCATTGACTTTCTTGATTGTTATGAACTTTATAATTACTGCATTTCACCAATGGCTGCCAAAGCCACTAAGAATCTTGACATCAGCGGGAAGCGTTCCACTTTGAAATCTTAAATTCGACTGCCAACTCTTTGTCTATCACCTCTTTTTCTTCCAGGGTTCTCATCCCTTACACTTTTAACACATGCACTTTGACATCATTAAAACTTCCTAGTCCCTTGACTTGTCCTTCTTTAATCATTAAATAATCTGAGCCTCATTTTATGCTTTCCTACTAAACCTAGTTTTTAATATGCATTTCATAGACTCCCTTTTCTCCACACTCAATTGCCTTTGCCAGATCTTTAACCAAACTTCAACATTGGATCAACTGTAACATTTTCACAGACATTCATTAATTCTACTGTAGGCTTTCTATTGAAAATAGTAAAATATGGCATTCCAGTTACTTAGAAATACACGAATGAATGACTTCAACCTCCTGCAATTGGAGTATAAGTGCCACTGAACAAACCATTTACCTAATAAATCTCTTTTCCAATTATTCAAAGGCTACTTCAATATTTTAATCTTCTCCTTGAGCCTCCTACTTTAACATAAGCACTGGCTTGCTTTGGATGAATTAGATGCTTACTTTACAAAGAAAACAGAATATATCAGGAAGAAAAAATCTTTCCAGTTTTAAACACACACACATACACATACACACATGCACTCTTTTAAACATTTATTTATTGAGGTTGATGCCAAAATCATAATGATTCCTTCTTCTTTGGAATGAGTCCTTCCATTTACAGGGGTGAAACTTAAATGCACTGAGTGTCTTGTATTTTAAGTGGATGGCTGGCTTAAACTGGGGCAATCTAATTTTGTCTCTGTAAATTTATAATTGGGATAGCACTTTAGTCTATGTAGGTGTTAAACATTATAATAAGTGAATTCAGAAGCTATAGGAAGCTTTATTCTTTCATGTAGTCTAAGAAACAGAGAAAGCTGTTTTCCAGTTCTGCATGCACAGGAAATCAGGAGAATAGGAATAAAATGGTAACTTTGTGCTTTAATCTTTCAGGTTTTTGTTTAAGTACTTCATGTGCCTAGGTTACATTTCTGCCAATAGATACTTTGCATCTTTTCTCAGAAATATTCCCTTTTAGTTGGCTAAACTAGCTGAAATTAATTTTTATCACATACAAATAAAAATTCTTGAAGACACGTGCTTCTCTAAAAAATAACTTTTGCATATGTACAATTTTGAGGGCATTGACAAGTAATATGATGGATATTTTCATCATTTCCAGATTACTTATGATGCTCCTTCTTTGTCCATTTTTTAGGTAGATATGTGGGTGGGTCAGTTTAGGTGAGTAATTTAATTTTAATAATTATTGTGAAATTATCCTCCAAAATGTTACTCAATTTACACTTACATGGAGACCATTTGAAAATGTCTCTTTCTCCATAACCTACTTATAAGAAAACAAAACATATTCTAAATTATTTGTCAACATCTTGGAATAAAATATCTCCTTGTAATTATATTCATTTATGTCATTATATATTGTCTTATGATTATATATTTATTAATAAGTGAATATAACAAGGAGATATCATTTTATTCATTGTTTCCCTTTAGCTGGATTTTAGGAACACTATATAAATTTAAGTGATTAAATTTGTATTATATAGTGTTTCTATTTCACAATTTCTCACAATTACCTTAATATTTTTTTTGGTATCATTAACCATTTTCTATTTTAATTGCAAGCATTTATGGCTTTGAGATTTTTTTCTATGCTTTGAAAACCTTCCCCCTTTTCAGATAATGGTAAAAGAATCCTTACTTTTTCCAGTAGTTATTCAGATTATCTTCCATTTAGATACATAAAAAATATATTTGGGCTATTTTGAATAAATCATGTAATTAAGGGATCAGTTTTAACAATCTGTTTCCAAATTACCTCAATGCCATTCTTTGGCTTGCTTTTGCTTTTTCCTCACTGATTTGAAGTGCCATTGCTAGAATGAATTAGATACTTGTATGTACTAGAATATGTTTCTTGATCTTACTTTGTTCCTTTCTGAACCTGGGTAAGTACAGAATTGTTTTAATTATTATAGAATTTTAGTATGCTTTGGTATCTGGTAGTACAAACTTTCTTATTTTTTAACTTATTTTTTCAAATTTCTCTTGATCTTTATTAAGAATTTTGTCTTTAAAAAGCACAACTTGATAGTGTTTAAATTAGGACTAAATTTTATTTTTATACACTGAGAGTATGCTCTTTGGTATATAAGCATCCTGAATACGTAAATTATTTGATTTATTATTTCTCTATTAGATATAAACCATTTTTATTCGTAATAATGCATTCTCACTTACAATTTATTTTGTATGATTTTTAATAGATATATCGGCTTTTTATGTACATTTATCTACTATTATTATTTAACTGTACCTTCTTTTTGACTTAGGTTGTTTGTTCATTTAGCTTCCATAACTATCTGCAAATATTGTCTTTTATTGGCAAGTATTTTTCCACTTGCATTTATTACATTTATTATTATTAATATAGTTAAGTAAATTTCATCCATAATATTTTGTTTGAATATGCTCCCAGAATGGTTGCAAGTTTGTATTTGCCAAGAGTTCCAGTGATATATCTGGTCCTAAGGTTTTATTTTATTTTGGTAATTATTTTCTTAAGGCATTTTCCTAAATTTAAGTATTATAAATTCTAGACTCTCAGGTTGGTTAATTCTCACGGAAATTTCTTTTTTTCCCTCCATATGCCTCCCGATGATTAGGCAGAAACATACATGAATACTTATTGCTTGGTGTTTTAAGACAAACTTTGCTTTGTCCACTTTTCTAGTGAGATTATAATTGTTTCAGAGTGTAGCTTTATGTATAAGATCTCAACTCCAGCTCCCACATCACTTTGTCCAAGAGCTTTACCCCTTGTCTCTCTTTGGGAATTACATCTAGTCAATCTTCCAGTTGCTGAGACAAGCATCCTTTAAAACCCCAAGCAGCTATTAATTAATTATCACTGTTTTTTTTACATGAAGTTTTTTCCCCCAGCAAGTTTGGTATGTTTTATGTTTTTGTAGCAAGAGGAATTTCACTTAATATCACCTGTCATCTCTAGAGCTGGAAAGGTTCGTTTTCGTTGTTTTAACTTTAAGTTAAAATTACATAATAGTGATTATTACACATTGTATGCCTGTATCAAAATATCTCATGTAACCCATAAATGTATATACCTACTGGGTACTCACAAAGATTAAAAATTAATAATAATAAATGATACTGAAATTGCTTCCTGAATGAAACTATCTAAACCTGCTTTTTAAAGTTAGAAATAGATAATAAATATTACTTAAATTATCTCCTGAGTGAATGAAACTATCTAAACCTGATTTTTAAAATCTGGAATATATCTTATTGCTTCCATTCAAATACAAACTCCCTGAAACTTTGGTACAAAATTATTGAAAATTGATCAGAAATTGTTCTTATTAATGGAGGAATATTTGAAATAATGATTTCTTTGGGTTCTAGTTAGAGCACTTTTTCAGTAACAACAAAAAATCAAAAAGCAACATGGCAAAAATCACCATTTCCTTTTCAGTTTAGAGGTGCACCATACTGTATCACAGAAAACTTATTCATACTGCTAGACAAGCCATCATTTGTGGAATATGTTCGGATACCTCCAAAAATCAAGTAGCATCCACTGTTAAAAAGTCCCAAAAGATATGCTTACTTCAGCAATATTGCTGCTGGTAGGACTTTGTCACTCTACATTGTTAATTTTAAATGCAAAAGAATAGAAACTTTAATTCCCTTATTAATCCCTCAAAACTTCTCTCTAGTGATTTTTTTAAAAGCCTTTTAAACTAAGCTACAATAATTTTCCCCCACTATTCTGTAATAGGAATAGAACACAAATTAGACATTAAAAAAAAAAAAATCCCGTTCAACTTTTGAGCACAATTTTAAAGTGAAAGTTTTATTCTGAATTTGAAATTTGCCAAGGTCTGTGGCTGAGTTTCAGATACCCACTTCCCTTCTTGGCAGCAGATAATTTGGAAATCAGAAGTCTGCACACTTGAGATATTTCCAGGCTTGGAGTGTCAAAAAGACAAGATGACATATGGTGAAGTAAAAGGGATTTCTCACTTTCAGGAACACATTTCAACTTCCAAAACATAAAAATAAATAAGTGCTTTTTCAAATTCATAAAAGAAATAATGAGAATTTTGCCCAAATATTATAGACATATCAACGTTAAGCAGCAAGATGTTTGAGTCTATCACTTCCTGCAAGCTTTGTGCTAAATAGATAAGTTCAAATTTCAGGATTGTCATGTTAACTTTGGCATAAACGTGCTTTTTTCTTTGGCAAAGATGACAGTAATCCCCCTCAAAGAAAAATTATAGTGTAATTAAAGTATACAATTTGATGTTTTTATACCAACGTTTCTCTGGGGAGTTTCTTCAATACTCTACTTGCTAATTTTAAGTTCAAATGATCAGAGTATGAAGGGAATTGAGTTGGAGGAGACAAGGTCTGTGAAAATGATTCATTCTGTTGTCAATTTACCTTGATTTTTTTTTTTTTTTTTTTTTTTTGTCCTTACTGCCTGATTGTTACAAAGACAGAAGCTGATGTAATCTGGAATTCTGCTACTCCAGTTATTTTAATCTATTGGTCTTTAGAACTCATTGATACATGCTAGCACTTCAAAAGACAAGTAGTTACAAATTAAATTAGTCAATTTTATAACTTCTTTCTGACAAACTATTGGCAGAAGAATTTTTTTTTAAAAAAAGATTCACTGTGGAGTGAAGGATTAAGCATGCTTGCAGATCTCCACTATTTAGATAATTATCGTAATTATCAATTGTTTCATTAGTATAAATACTTAAAAAATATTTTCTTCTTAATTGCAGAATAACTTAATCGACAATAGTTCTGAGATGATTTGAGAAATTATGTGAAGAAATACTGCAAGTTTAACAAGAAAGTTTTATAAAATTGCCCATATGAATCTTTTTTGTTATTTAGATTCATATAAGGGATATCTTTGTGTGACAGTTTCTTTAGAATATGAGTGCAAGGCTAAATACATTTGGAAAATGACGCAAAGTTATCAAAGAGAGTAGCATATTGTAAAAACTCATTTTATAAAGCAGTTTTTCCAAACTGTCAGATTATAGAAAGCATTTGTACGTGGGTAGAGTAAGATTTTTTCCCCCACATTTATTTTTAGATAATAAGAAATGAACTGTAAACTTTTTAAATGTCTCACTTTGCTAAGCCATAAAATATGGAATTCAAGTCTCAAAATAGCTCCTGATCTTGAGCCACTAATACTGTAGATTCTGTAGTGTTAATAGATTATATTAAAGATAAAAATTGATGTCTTCATTACCTCCAATTTTATGTAAGAGGAAAAGAAAAGGTAGAATAAAATGTATAAGCCTGTATTATAAAATGGTCATTTAAGCCGTGTGGGCTTCAATTATGTATCAATAAAAATAATTTATTATACATATCATAAGATAAATTAAATTACACTTAGGAGGCAGAAGCACCCAGAGTTCTCTAAGAGAGGCACAGTATTGTAATAAGATGCTTGCTTGCACAAGCTATACATTATTGGGGGATTAAGATGACATGTATGTTAGATCATTTTGTTTGTAGAAGTCACCCCAAGTCACTGTTTCTCTTAGTTTCATTACAGAAAAAAATATGTCTAACTTATATCTGAGATCATAACATAGCCCATGAGCTAGGAATAGAGAAAATCAAATAGATTAGTGTGTATAACATTGTTACCACATATCCAGTACTATTTTCCAAGTTGGCTGTTCCCCACTATGATGATATTTAGCCTACATTTCTTTACGTTTTCACAAGGAACAGATCAGATAAATATTATATTTTGCCTTTATATTCAGATTACACTTTATCAATATACCTCTCATAAGGCCCTACTCTTCCTTAATGATGTCTTGCCGAATAGACATCAAAACATTTCAAAATGACTTACCATTGCCTAAAATTCAGGGTTTATATCATGAAAATATCTGAGGTCTTCCATAGAGTCAGGTATTAATGTTACAGCAAAAAAATATATATGTATATATATTATACATACACACACACACACACACACACACATATATGATGCTAGTAGCTTAAGTTTTTCTGGGAACAATTTTAAGCATGTATCTAAGATTAATGTCCTAAATATTAATTTCAAATTGAGAGCAATATGTAATTATCCAACCTAAAAATGAAAATAAATTGTTTTAAATATATGATTTTAAAACTCGATGATCCTGTGTATTATTTTGCCAATTTCTCCTTAGGAATATAATAATAGTCTTGCAATTCTAATACATTTCTCTCTCTCTGTGAATACACTCTATATACACACACACACACAATAATACAAAATAGAGTATATTTTAGTAGTTAATGACATACATGTACACATACATACATACACATATATGTGATTAAGTACTATTTGGAAATGAGGCTTTGAATGTAGTAAAATAAAGATAGTGTGGTAATACCTTTACATAGTAGTCATTTTTTGCATGTATGATTATAACCTTAGGATAACTCATTAGAAGTAAAATTTGTGGCTCAAAAAACATGAACTGTTTTCAGGATCTATGTATATTAACACCCTAGGTAATCTCATTCTCTTTTATGGGTTTAAAAAGGATTTATACATGAAACACCCAAATGAGAAGCTCCAATTCTGGCTTCTCTCCTCAAATCTGAAGTGATGGGCCCAACTAAATGATGCTTCCAATTGACAATGTAATAAGTATTTAAAACTTAAAATGTCCAAAACAGGAAAAAAAAGGCCATCTTGATTTTATAAGCAAAAGCATGTTAAAATCTGAGTCATGTCATATATTCCTATTCAAAATATACTTATTTCTATTCATCTGAGGGAATAAAAGCCAAAATCCTTGCCATTTCTTTTGAAGTTCTACATGATATGAGGCATTCTACATCTCTACTCTTTCTCTCTTGCAGCCTACTCAGTGTCATGTACATTGGACTCCTTGTTTTACTGCAAACGTGTCTAGCATGCTCCTTCCCTAGGCACTTTCCAAGCACTCTTCCCTCTATCTGGGTTGTTTGTCTCCCAGTCCCCCAGATAGCAATATGGCCTATTCCCTCCCTTCTTTCAATTCTCTGCTTTCATGATTTCTCTTACTTACCTGAGACAACACGATGATGGTGATCCATGATCACCATTTGTGATATGACACCCTCTATCCTAACACTCCCTTTCTTTTTATCTTATTTATTTGTTTGTTTATTTATTTATTGAGACGGAGTCTTGCTGTGTCACCCAGGCTGCAGTGCAGTGGGGTGATCTTGGCTCATTGCAATCTCCACCTCCCAGGTTCAAGCGATTCTCCTCCCTCAGCCACCTAAGTATCTGGGATTACAGGCATGAGCCACCACGCCTGGCTAATGTTTGTATTCTTAGCAGAGATGGGCTTTCGCCATGTTGGCCAGTCTAGTCTTGAACTCTTGACCTTAGGTGATCCGCCCATCTTGGGCTTCCAGAGTGGGAATACAGCCACTTTATTTTATTTTATTTTGCTGTATATACCTCATATACACCCAGACTATTAGACATTTGTTGTTGTTTTTCTTTTTCCACCCTCCACATAATATCAGTTACTGAAGGCATGGGCCTTATCCAGAGCTGCACTATCACCTCTAGGACATTTCTTGGCTAGGACAGATGTTCTTAAAATGTTAATATAGTTGATAAAAGAATGAAGATATTTTAGGCATCTTAACAAATAGATTCCTGCAAGTTTGAATCATTTTAGTCAATCACAACTATGTGTTTGAAGGTACCCTTTCAACTGTGCTTTAATCAA
Source organism: Chlorocebus sabaeus (assembly GCF_047675955.1). Classification (NCBI taxonomy): domain Eukaryota; kingdom Metazoa; phylum Chordata; class Mammalia; order Primates; family Cercopithecidae; genus Chlorocebus; species Chlorocebus sabaeus. The sequence continues at coordinate 80,520,511 of NC_132916.1, forward strand.
TATTTGAAATGTAGCCCTCTCTGCAACCAACACATACACACTCACACACACACATGCACACCCCTCTGCAAGGCTGACAGGAATGGAGTAAAGAAATAATGCAAGAATACAGTGCTTTCACCTTTCACTGTGAGTCGAGTACTCTGTATAAATGGTGCTTTGAGTAGTTAGAGAGTGGCTGAGGATTAAAAGAGAAGAGAGACAGGAAAGGTGTAAGACAAGTGCAAAAGATAAATGTAGAAAGAAATAGCACACAACAATAGAAAATACACTTGGCAGAACTATTTTAGCCAAGAACTGAGATGGGCACTGGATTTTCACATGTGTCCGAAGGCATTGACTGCATTTTTTCACCATTTCTGTTAATGTGCTCTAAAAGCTAGCACAGCAAAAAGAAATCAAGCTTTTGCTGTACATGTCTTGGAATAGTGAAAGAAGAATACCGCAAATAATGAGCCATGATTAAAACTATATGGTGAAATGATGGATTATGTTTTACAATGAAATACCTCACTCTGTTTTCTCAAGAACACTTGTTTAGCTTCTGTTTTTAGTATATAAGCATCTTGTCTTAGATCTCAAAGGTGGAGCCCAAAACTTTTCAGTTGAATAAATTTATAGAGAATTTATACATTTTATTTTCAGACAAAATAGTCTCTCTCTCTTTCTCCCTCTGATGTTTCTATCTATCCACATGTACATTATAACTAGTCAATTCAGAGACTAATGATGAAAATGTGCAATAAACCAAAAATTATGATAACTGTAGTTCTGAATACACGAGTTTCACTTAAATACAATGTTACAGGAGTACTTCATTTCATTACTCTTTGCTTTATTGTGCTTCACAGATATTTCATTTTTCGTAAATTGAAGGTTTGTGGCAATCCCGCATGAAGCAAGTGCTATTTTCCACCAACATGTGCTCGCTTCCTGTCCCTGTGTCACATTATGATAATTCTCAAAATAGTGAAAACTTTTTCATTATAGTTATATTTGTGATGGTTACCTGTGAACAATGATATCTGGTGTTACTCTTCTAATTATATTACAGCGTCATGAACTGGGCCGATACAAGATGGTAAACTTAATTGATAAACATTCTATGTGTTCTCACTGCTCCACCTACTGGCCATTCCCTGTACCATTCTCTTTATTCTCTCTCCCTCCTCCCCTTATCCTCCCTCACCCTCTCCCTCCCTTTCTTCTCTAAGCCTCCTTATTCTGTGAGACACAACTATATTTAAATTGGGCCAATTAATAAAGTTCCAATAGCCTTTTTGTGTTCAAGTAAAAGGCAGAGTTGCATATCTCTCAATTTAAATCAAAAGTTAGATGTGATTAAGCTTAATGAGAAAGGTATGTTGAAAATCGAGATAGGCCTAAAGCTCATTTTCTTGTGACAAACAGTTAGCCAAGTTATAGATGCAATGAAAGAGTCCTTGAAGGAAATTAAAAGTGCTACTCCAGTGAACACGAGAACAATAAGAAAGTGCAACAGTTTTATTGCTGATATGGAGAATGTTTTAGTGGTCTGGATAGAAAATCAAATATTTCCACAAGCCAAAACCTAATCCAGAGCAAGACTCTAACTCTCTTTAGTTCTATGAAGGCTATGAGAGGTGAATAAGCTACAGAAGGAAAGTTTGAAGCTGTTATCACAGAGGTCTGTTCATGAGGTTGAAGGAAAGAAGCTCTCTCCATAACATAAAAGTGCAAGGTGAAGCAGTAAGTCTGATGTAAAAACTTCAGCCAGTTACCATGAAGACATAGCTAAGAAAACTGATGTACGTGACTGTGCTAACGACAGATTTTTAATGTGCACAAGACAGTCTACCATTGGAAGGAGATGCCATCTAGGACTTTCATGCCTAGAGAGAAGTCAATGTCTAGCTACAAAACTTCAAAAGACAGGCTAACTCTTGATGGGGCTAATACAGCTGATGACTCTAAATTGAACCCAATACTCCTTTACTATTCTGAAAATCCTAGGGCCCTTAAAAATTATGCTAAATCTACTCTTCTTGTGCTCCATTAATGGAGCATCAAAGCCTGGATAGCAAAACATCTATTTACAGTATAGTTTACTGTGTTTCAAGCCCACAGTTGAGACGCACTTCCCAGAAAATATACATTTCTTTCAAAATGTTGCTAATCGTTGACAATACATTTTGTCATTCAAGAGCTCTGATGTAGATGTATAAGGAGATTAATGTTGCTTTTATGTTTGCTAACACAATATCCATTCTGTAGTCTGTGGATCAAAAAGTAATTTTGACATTCAAGTTTTTTTATTTAAGAGATACATTTCATAAGGCTATAGCTGCCATAAATACTCATTCCTCTGATAGATTTATGTAAACTGAAAAACTTGGAAAGGACACCATTCTATATGCCACTAAGAATACTCATGATTCTTCAGAAAATATCAAAATATCAACATTAACAGGAGTTTGGAAGAAATTGATTCCAATCCTGATGAATGACTTTGAGGGTTTAAAGATTTCAGTGGAGGAAGTGACTGGAGATGTGGTGGAAATAGCAAGACAACTAAGATTGGAAGTGGATCCTGAAGACGTGATTGAATTGTGGCAGTCTCAGAAAATACTTTAATAGATGAGGAGTTGCTTTTCATCGTTAGAAGGGAAAGTGATTTCTTCAAATGAAATCTCCTGAGGAAGCTATTGTGAACACTTCTGAAATGACAATGAAGGATTTAGAACATTACATAAACTTACTTGATAAAGCAGTGGCAGGATTTTGCAGAATTTACTGCAATTTTGAGAAAAGTTCTACTATGGCTAACATGCGATCCAAGAGCACTTAATACTATAGAGAAATTTTTGCAAAAGGAACAATCAATAGGTGTAGCAAACCTTATTGTTGTTTTATTTTAGACCTTGTCACAGCCACCTCACTTTTAGCAACCACCATTCTGATCCATCAGCAGTCATCATCATTGAGACAAAAACCTCCATCAGAAAAGATTATGACTCTCTGAAAGCTCAAATAATTGTTAGCATTTTTTAATAATAAGGTATTTTTAATTAAGTTATGCTCACTTTTTTTTAGACATAATGCTATTTCACACTTAATAAACTCTCAGTGTAGAGTAAACATAACATTTATATGCACTCATAAACAACAAAACAAAAGAAAACAAAAAAACGCGTGTGTGACTGGCTTTATTGCAATATTCCCGATAGGGTTGGGCTCTGTGTCCCCATCTGACTCTCACCTTGAATTGTAACAATCCCCACATGTTAAGGGTGGAACCAGGTGGAGATAATTGAATCATAGGGGTTATTTTCCTCATGCTGTTCTCCTGATAGTGAATGAGTTCTCAGGAGATCTTATGATTTCATAAGAAGCTTCCCCCTTCACTCAACACTCATTCTCTCACTGCCCTGTGAAGAGGTGCTTTCTGCCATGATTGTAAGTTTCCTGAGGCCTCCCCAGCCATGTGGGCTGCGAGTCAATTAAACCTCTTTTCTTTATAAATTACCAAGTCTTGGTTATTTATTCATAGCAGCTTGAGAATGGACTAATACAATCCCCTTGATTGTGGTGGCCTAAAACTGAGCATTCAGTATCTCCAAGGTATGCCTGTATTTGTGTATGGTTATATTGTGATTGATACCACTAATGATTCAACCTTAGATAAGTATCCTAAATCAATCATGGTAGTAGTTCCATTGTCTTTATCACTGATTGGTTAACATTTTGATATGCTTGAAACTATTTGGGCCAATAAGAGACCAGGAAAAGCGTTTCTACAGCAGTTTGGAAAAAAAAAGGAAACTTGCTCTTTTGGATAAAAACAAAAAAGGACACTTCCCTCTGAAATGCTAAAACTAATATTGGGTGAATCCAACATCTGGCAAAGGAGTTATACAAAAGAGACAGACGTACACACCCAGAGGCATACCCCACAACAAAAGAAGGGCAGTGATCTCCATGGCAACAAATTGGAACTGACAAGAACAGGCAGTGAAAACTTCAGCCTTTAAGACTGAGTTTTAATCTAGAAATATTTGAATGCTATTTGGGTTTAATTGGCATGTTATTATAGGCAAGATTGTTTCATCACTGCTCAGTGGTTTTGAGATTCAATAAACAATGTTGATAGCAGGCACTGAAAATAAAAGAAAATGAAATAAATACCCAGTATTGTACATAATTGTGACTACTCAACACATCTTATAATATTTGAAATATAAATCAATTATTATGTTAATTTTTAATTACATATTTTTGATAATGTGGACTCTCTAATAGTTATCAGCTGATTTCCATACACCTGGAATAACTATTGCTTGCCAAACATATTTTTGTTAAAAAGTTACAACTATAATGAAATACGAGGGCAAAAGTTATTTAGTATGCTAATATGTAAATTACTGTTAATTGTTCATAGTTAAGTGTTTTTAAAATAAAATGAAGAATTATTATAAGTCATCTACATAGCTCTATAATGAGCAAAAAGTAGGTTTAAAAGTAGGTTTAATTAATGTAATCATAACTTGATCATAGCGTTATTCTTCAATATGATATCAAGAAAGAAATAGAGTTTAGCTTGGCATATAAGCTAGTCATACAAAGATAAGTGGGATGCTTATTACCTGCCTATTACCTGTTTTCCTATATTCACCAAAGGAATCCTTGGTTCTAAACAAGCAACATTTTAAGTATCTTATTTCTTTTTTATTTTATTTTTTTTTTATTTATTTATTTTTTAATTAATTTATTATTATTAAACTTCAAGTTGTAGGGTACATGTGCACAACGTGCAGGTTTGCTACATATGTATACTTGTGCCATGTTGGTGTGCTGCACCCATCAACTCGTCATTTACATCAGGTATAACTCCCAATGCAATCCCTCCCCCCTCCCCCCTCCCCATGATAGGCCCCGGTGTGTGATGTTCCCCTTCCCGAGTCCAAGTGATCTCATTGTTCAGTTCCCACCTACGAGTGAGAACATGCGGTGTTTGGTTTTCTGTTCTTGTGATAGTTTGCTAAGAATGATGGTTTCCAGCTGCATCCATGTCCCTACAAAGGACACAAACTCATCCTTTTTTATGGCTGCATAGTATTCCATGGTGTATATGTGCCACATTTTCTTAATCCAATCTGTCACTGATGGACATTTGGGTTGATTCCAAGTCTTTGCTATTGTGAATAGTGCTGCAATAAACATACGTGTGCATGTGTCCTTATAGCAGCATAATTTATAATCCTTTGGGTATATACCCAGTAATGGGATGGCTGGGTCATATGGTACATCTAGTTCTAGATCCCTGAGGAATCGCCATACTGTTTTCCATCATGGTTGAACTAGTTTACAATCCCACCAACAGTGTAAAAGTGTTCCTATTTCTCCACATCCTCTCCAGCACCTGTTGTTTCCTGACTTTTTAATGATCGCCATTCTAACTGGTGTGAGATGGTATCTCATTGTGGTTTTGATTTGCATTTCTCTGATGGCCAGTGATGATGAGCATTTTTTCATGTGTCTGTTGGCTGTATGAATGTCTTCTTTTGAGAAATGTCTGTTCATATCCTTTGCCCACTTTTGGATGGGGTTGTTTGTTTATTTCTTGTAAATTTGTTTGAGTTCTTTGTAGGTTCTGGATATTAGCCCTTTGTCAGATGAGTAGATTGCAAAAATTTTCTCCCATTCTGTAGGTTGCCTGCTCACTCTGATGGTAGTTTCTTTTGCTGTGCAGAAGCTCTTTAGTTTGATGAGATCCCATTTGTCAATTTTGGCTTTTGCTGCCGTTGCTTTTGGTGTTTTAGACATGAAGTCTTTGCCCATGCCTATGTCCTGAATGGTACTACCTAGGTTTTCCTCTAGGATTTTTATGGTATTAGGTCTAACATTTAAGTCTCTAATCCATCTTGAATTAATTTTCGTATAAGGAGTAAGGAAAGGATCCAGTTTCAGCTTTCTACTTATGGCTAGCCAGTTTTCCCAGCACCATCTATTAAATAGGGAATCCTTTCCCCATTTCTTGTTTCTCTCAGGTTTGTCAAAGATCAGATGGCTGTAGATGTGTGGTATTATTTCTGAGGACTCTGTTCTGTTCCATTGGTCTATATCTCTGTTTTGGTACCAGTACCATGCTGTTTTGGTTACTGTAGCCTTGTAGTATAGTTTGAAGTCAGGTAGCGTGATGCCTCCAGCTTTGTTCTTTTGACTTAGGATTGTCTTGGAGATGCGGGCTCTTTTTTGGTTCCATATGAACTTTAAAGCAGGCAGCTTATTTCTTTTTTAATGTCTTAACTTTCCTTTCTCCTTTTTCCTTATTCTCTTATATCTTATTAGAAACTTTCCTACTCTAATCTGACCACATGCCATTTACCTCTGTCTCCATAGTATCCTGTGCCTATCATTACAATAGATTTTGTCATGCTTCACAGCACTTCTCTAGTTGTCCATTTCTCCCACTATAGTGGAAGCTCTCTGAAGACAGACTTTTCCTTAATACTTCATCTCTTCTATTTACCATGGTGTGTAGCATATAGGACAAATTTAATAAATGTTTGTTAAAAACATGTGTAAACAAATACATGAAATTAATGAGGCACCAGTAAACTCTGTGTGTCTCAATAAAAAAGAGAAACAGGTCACAATTTAAATTTTAATTTCATATAATGACTTTTTCTAAGTAAACTTCAAAAATATTATCTAAGCCATCTTCCCAAATAGAATCAACATGGTATTAATCTGTTCTCATGCTGCTAATAAAGATATACCCGAGACTGGGTGATTTACAAAGGAAAGAGGTTTAATTGACTCACAGTTCCACATGGTTGGAGAGGCTTCACAATCACGGCTGAAGGCAAATGAGAAGCAAAGTCACATCTTATGTGGCAGCAGACAAGAGAGCTTGTGTAGGGGAATTTTCCTTTGTGAAACCATCAGATCTTTTGAGACTTATTCACTATCACGAGAACAGCATGGAAAAGACCCAACCCCGTGATTCAATTACCTCCTACTACGTCTCTCTCATGACACATGGGAATTATGGGAGCTACAATTCAAGATGAGACTTGGGTAGGGACACAGCTAAACCATATCATTCTAACTCTGGCCCATCCCAAATATCATGTCCTCTCATTTCAAAGCCAAACATGCCTTCACAACAGTCCCTCAAATTCTTAAATCATTTCAGCATTAGCTCAAAAGCCCACAGTCCAAAGTCTCATCTGAGATAAGGCAAGTCCCTTCTACCTATGAGCCTATAAAATCAAAAGCAAGTTACTTACTTCCTAGACACAATGGGGTACAGGCATTGAGTAAATACACCCATTCCAAATGGGAGAAATTGGGCAAAATGAAGAGGCTGCAGACCTCATGCAAGTCCAAAATCCAGTGGGGCAGTTAAATCTTAAACCTCCAGCATCATCTCCTATGACTCTGTGTCTCACATCCAGGTCATGCTGTTGCAAAAGGCAGGCTCCCACAGTCTTGGGCAGTCCTGCACTGTAGCTTTGAAGGATACAGCTCCCCCTGCTGAGTGGTTTCATGGGCTGATGCTGAATGTCCTCAGCTTTTCCAGGGACATGGTGCAAGCTGTCAGTGGATCTGCCATTCTGGGGACTAAAGGACAGTAGCCCTCATCTCACAGCTCTACTAGGCAGTGCCCCAGTGGGGACTCTGTGTTGGGGCTCGCACCCCACGTATCCCTTCCACAAGATATCACACTGATGGATTACGTTGATGACATTATGCTGATTGGCTCCAGTGAGTGAGAAGTAGCAAACACACTGGACTTACTGGTGAGACACTTGTATGCCAGAGGATGGGAAATAAATCCAACTAAAATTTGGGGAACTTCTACCTCAGTAAAATTTCTAGGGGTCCAGTGGTGTGGGATCTGTCAAGATGTTTCCTCTAAAGTGAAGGATAAGTTGCTGCATTTTGCCCCTCCTACAACCAAGAAAGAGACACAAGACCTGATGAGCCTATTTGGATTTTGGAGGCAACGCATTTCTCATTTGGATATGTTATTCCAGCCCATTTATCAAGTGACCCCAAAGGCTGCAAATCTGAGTGGGGTCCAGAACAGGAGAAGGCTATGCAGCAGCTCCAGGCTGATGTGAAAGCTGCTCTGCCACTTAGGCCATACAACCCAGCAGATCCAATGGTGCTTGAGGTGTCAGTCACAGAGAGGGATGCTGTTTGGAGCCTTTGGCAGGCCCCCACAGGTGAATCACACAGAAGGCCTCGAGGATTTTGGAACAAGGTCTTCCCACCTTCTGCAGATAACTACTTTCCTTTTGAGAAACAGCTCTTGGCCTCTTACTGGGCTTTGGTGGAAACAGAAAGTTTGACTGTGGGTGATCAAGTCACCATGGGACCTGAACTACCTATCACGAGGTGGCTGCTTTCTGACCCATCTAGCCATAAACTGGAGCATGCGAAGCCGCATTCCATCAGCCATAGACTGAAGGCTGCACTATTGGCTTCCCTACTTTCGAGGTTTTGGGACTCGGATTGGCTTCTTGACTTCTCAGTTTGCAGACGGTTTATTGTGAGACTTCACCTTGTGATCGTGTGAGTCAATTCTCCTAATAAACTCCCTGTCATATATACATCTATTTTATTAGTTCTGTCCCTCTAGAGAACCCTAACTAATGCAAAGTTTATAAAGGAAAGAGGTTTCAATTAATTGACTCACAGTTCCACATAGCTGGGCAGGCCTCACAATCATGACTGAAGACGAATGAGGAGCAAAGTCACATCTTGCATGGCAGCAGGCAAGAGAGCTTATGTAGGGGAACTCCCCTTTATAAAATTATCAGATCTTGTGAGACTTATTCACTATCATGAGAACAACATGGGAAAGACCCACCCCATGATTCAATTGCCTCCCACTGGGTCCCTCCCATGACATGTGGGAATTATGTACAATTCAAGATGAGATTTGGGTGGGACACAGCCAAACCATATCAAACACTATCCTTAATTAATCGTAGACCGTGTATACCAAGTACGTTCCTAAAGTTTATATTAAAATTATATTTCATAAATATATGATGTAAATGGATGAAACTATGAAGCAGATATGATTCTTTCATCCCATTTTTTAAAAAATGGAGAAAAGGACACCTTTATCTAGTTAATTAGAAAGTATAGCTGAGAAATGTACTTGGGAAAGCAGCCATCTAAAAAGAAATATATAAGCAGAACTACTGTATGTATAAAGGAATCTACTCCTATTTACTTAACCATATAAACAAAGAATATTCGGTAGCCTCAGGAGAGAAGGAGTAGCCAGAGAATCAGCCCTGTGGACACTAACCATGGATATTAAGAGTAGAAATGCGCACATCAGCTCTCTTAGAAATTGGCATTGAATGATTCAACCCAAGTTATCCTTCATCTTTGGGGTCTGCATTCATGATTAACATTCTTGGTAAAGGAAATCTGACCAGTCAACTTTGGAAATTAGGGGACATATGGTTCTGTGATTTGCAAACTGGAACCACACGGTGCATGTGGTATGTGTGTGTTTGGGGAAAGGAAGGGAGAGGGCAATACGTTCTCCAAAGGTCACGGAGGAGATCCAAAACAAAACAGTTTAAACCAAAACCAGGTGACCACCATAGTCACTTATGCTCTCACATTAAAGTATCTCTCAATTTTTTTTTTTTTTTGTCAGTTACAAAGAAGAACGAAGTGGGTTTAAACAGACAACAGAATTAACTAAGTTGATTAATATTTCAAAAGTAGATTATGGATTTTAAAATTTACTCAATATTTCAATTAAAATTGTCTAATCTCTAGAAATGTTAACCCTCTCTTATGGTACTCTATCAAAATAATCAGGAAATAGAAATGTATTATGCATTTCAATGAAGATAATTTGACATCCTAGGAAACTGGTTAAACAGATGTTTGAAGGATTAAAATGGAAAAAAAAATGACATAACAAAATAGTAATAACTGAGGGAAAGAGACACGACCCATCCAGTTGGAGAAATAATGGAGATTTAGAATCTTGGAGGAGGTCCTCATGGAATGATGTCTAATACTCTGGTAAACAGATTCTATCTGGCTCATACTGGTGCCTGTGAAATAATTAACTGAAGCTGGTTCTAGAAGTGCCCAGCGATGCAGGGGACTGAGATAAACAACTGCAGGGCTGAAGGGACTTTCTTGTACTAGGAAGAACAACAATGAAAAGGACAAAAGAAAGTATCTTTTCTTTTCAGTCATACTTTTTTCTTCATATGTCTCTACAGATAAAATATAATTTAAGCCTCAGCTTACAAAGAGGAGTGTAGAAGGGTAAGAGGCAGGTGGGTTGAAGCTGAGAGACAATAGCTTCGTAACTAGTACAAATAACATTACATTTTGCCAAACTGATATTTGTTTGAAATCATCCCTTTTTTATTGAAATTTTCATTTGAAATCATTAATCGCATGTTACTTTGTGCCATACTGGTAGAATATGTAAAAATCCATTATAGTTTACATGAATTTAATTTTGTGTTTAGGTGCAAAAGTTATCCTGATAATTTCTAGCTTTTTGACTAGATACTAGTTTTATAATATATTCATGTGTCTTTGGCTCTAGTAAATGAAGCTAACATTATATATTTTGTTGCCATGTTTTTCATCTTCCTTTAAGAATGAGGATAATATCTATCCTCATTCTTAAATAAGCCTGCCACACCAGATATAGCCCATTAGTCACAAAAAAAAAAACAAAAAAAGACAGCTGTATGTGGAATGGATCAACCCAAATTCATCATGACCACTAAAAAACAACGCAAAGCAAATATCCTATTAGTGATGTGCCAGCAGCTTGATCATTTCCAGTGAAGGATGGCACATTAATGAATTTATATAAAGGCAGTCCTCAAATTCACATATTTCAAATTAATAGCAATCAGTCAATTACACGCACGATATTGACTTACTTCACATACTGCCCTTGAGCGGGCTGGAAACATACAAATGAAACTGAGTCAGATTTATGATGGATTTGAAGATTCCTAATTTAAATCCTAGCAAATACTTTATCTTTCTGAAATGCAGAGCCATGCAGCTTTAATTAAAATAATCAACTCTAAAATACTTACAATCAATGGCTAAGTAGATTTGGTGGGAAAACAAATGACAAAAGCAACAACAAAAATTTGAAACTGAGAAAGATGGAAAGGCATTGAACAGGGAATCTTTGTCCATTTACTCATAGCATAATAGAACAATCTATTATTTAGAAAATAATAGAGAAAAGTAAAGCTTACAGAAATTTATGTGATACATTCTGAAAGGATTCCAAAAATACATGGAATGAAGGGTAGCATTGCTAAATAAATTCATATATTCTTAATGCTATTATTTCAATAGAGGAGACCAATTTCAAGTTATGTTTTATTTGGTTAAAAAGTACAGAGTTTTAAATATAGTTATGAACCAACTGAAATTATCCTTTTAAATCCTTTAAAGCATTTGATAAAATATAAAAATGATCCCCTTGAGATCTTTATATTTATTCCATGTCTGTGTGGGAAAGAGGTGAGACACAGTTAATTAAATCAACGATACCGTTAGTTGTTATTTTAAAGCAAAATTCAGCAGTTATGGTTAAGCAGTTATACACTTTGTGAATTTTATTCTTTAACTCTATTCATCAAGGTAGAATATTCAAATTTTTATGTCATTAAAGCAAATTTTTGAAGTCTTTTGATTAAGAGAAGCAACATAAGTAGTGAACATTCCAAAGACAAAATAATAAATTGAATAATCAAGTTATGTTTCATCAATGGCATGTAATGTTTTATTGCAGCTTTTTTTCCAGTTGGGTTTTATGTGCATCTGTTTGTGGGAGAGAGAAAGATTCCTTGGGTCTTTGTTTGATTAATTTTAGTTATATCTTTTTTTATTTTTTATTTTTCCTTGAGATGGAGTCTCACTCTGTCACCAGGCTAGAGTGCAGTGGTGCAATCATGGCTCACTGCAACCTCTACCCCCCCAAGTTCAAGCGATTCTCCTGCCTCAGCCTCCCGAGTAGCTAGGACTACAAGCATGTGCCACCACGCCCAGCTAATTTTTGTATTTTTAGTAGAGACAGGGTTTCATCATATTGGCCGGGATGGCCTCGAGCTCTTGACCTCGTGATCCGCCCACGAGCTCTTGACCTCGTGATCCGCCCACCTCAGCCTCCCAAAGTGCTGGGATTACAGGCGTGAGCCACCACGCCCAGCCACATCTTTTTAATACTAATACTAATTATTTTATTTAATATTAACTGAATTAATCATAATTACACATTTTGGTTAGGTTCCTACCTCTTGTGAAAAGTGCAAATCTGGATGGAACTTCAATTCTTGCTACAGTTCTTTAGTTCTGTAATTTTAAATCCTCATTCCTCTCCTCCCCTGCAAGTATTGTTTTTGAGGAGACAACAACCCTCCTGAAGTCTTCCCTGGGCTAAAAGTTTGAGATTTTCCAATATGATTTGTATTTATTGGGCACTTTTTTAAGGAGCTGTGTTTTGCACAGAAGCCCTATTACAGTATGCTGGCCCCCATTTGGCCCAAGTCTCTGGCTTTTTCTTCCTATATACATTAAAGACCTGGCCCCAACCTCTACATCTGCATTTGATACCCTTACCCTATGGTTCCTGATGGATGGCATCAGCTCTCAGCTGAATATTGTCTGTTTTGTTACTTGGTAGTTTATGTTTTTTGTGTGTGAGTTTATTTCTCTCAACTTCGGCTAACTACTTATTTTTTTATCTGACATTTATATTTGGTATTATAAGTGGTAGTAGTTGGATTTGTCCACTCTTATTAGCTTAGTCCATTATACTGAGGACAGACACTATATTTAAAGTACAAATGAAATGGCAGTTGCTGTTGGTAATGAAACGAAAACTCCCAAAGACAAGAAAAAGCCCTATTTATTTCAAAGGCCCAGAACAACAGTCAACACTTTGCATTTTAGTATTTTTATTTACTACTAGATCCTTTGCAACACTAGAAGAAAGAAAAACTAGTCTGTTCTAATTTGCTATTTAGAAACAGTACTATAGTTTCATGTAAAAGCCATTAAGTTCAATGCACATATTATTTTGCACACCAAAAATGTATCAAAAGTTGTACTATATTTTGGGGTATACACAAAATATAATATATGCCATTGACCTCATGAAGTTTAAATTATGTTAAGGAAGCAGACCCAAGTACACTAGCCATACAACTCATCATAAGACAAAAGAAACTGTGAAGTATAAAGCTAAAATGTTCAATCTGACTGAGAAGTGATTAAAAATTCTTTGGAAATAAAGCAATATTTCACAATTGTCTGTATAAAAAAATTTCTGAGCCTTTTAGTGACTCCAAGACTTTTGTTTCTCCTTAGTCCTACCTTTAGTAGTGATTACAGAAAATGAGGAAAATAAAAGTGAAATTTACCTAGTATAATTCCTCAGAAATCCATAGGTTTGGCAAGTTGGCTGGTGGGGAATACAGATACATAATCAAAATAATTAACATTTGTTTAATTTGAATATTTGACAGGAAGTTTCCTAAAAATCATACTTTTAATTATCAATGCATTTGTAAATAAGCATTTCTTGAACCAGGCTATGGAGCACATACAACTGTGTTTTTCTGTTCATTGATATAAATAGACATAGATATAGCTATATCTTTCTATCCATTTTATCATAAGTATGATTACCAGATCCTTTCACCAAAGAAATTTTGTGGCATTTCACTTCATTAAAGGATCATAACATTCACCTGGAAATATTGTGGTTAACTTTATCTTAATTGATAAGCTTACTAAAAATCTGAGAATTTAAAATATGAAATAGAAAGATTAGCTATCTAGTATTGATAGAAAGACATGAACGTTTCTAATCTAACTAAAACTTCAAACTGATTTGATCTGAACCTTTGAAATATAAAGCAGGCTGTGTGTATATTCAGTTGCATGGCATTTGGCTAATAGCCAGGAAATAGTGTAGTGCTACTCTAATGCAGTTGGCATGTACTTAGGGCTCTGATACAACAAAAAAATTATTATGCTTGGGTTCAAAGAAAGTACATGCTTATTTAACTTACTGCCATGGACGATTTTTATTTTGTTTTAATTTGTTTTATTTTGCTTTTTAATGAATGTTAAATATTTTCAATAAAGAGAGCAGGTCCCAAGAAGGAAAAAGAAAAATTAATGGTGTTTGGTTGTTTTCTTCTTTTTTGTATCCCCCTAGCTGTGAGTCAATTGACTAAGCTGTAAAGATTTCCTAATTAGTCCAATGGGGGTTTAATATTTCCAGTGTTGTTGATAAGCCTTCTCATAAAGGAGTACAGTATTATAATTACTTGGCAAATGAATTACTGTGAATACTATTTCCCTCCACATGTTAAGAAAAGCAATCATAATGGTAATCTAGGAAAAAAAAATTCAACTGGGAGTCAGAAAACGTAGATACCACAGTTGGGACAGATAGTTAACCTCATTCACCAAAGATATGCCTTTTCATTTATCCATAATATGGTGAGTTCAACCATATGATCTTTAAAGTATGATCTTTAAAGGTTTCTGTTTGTTGTTTCTACACATGCATCACTGGGAGAATACTAGTATTGTTTTGGAAGCAGAGGCAATGGATTCACCCTGACTTTGGAGATTTTTTGCTTATTCTTCTTTTAAGCAATGATGCACATTTACATGACAGCTAGCCTATTTGTAGAAAAAAAGTCAGTGTCACAAAAGCAAAAGCGTAAAAGGTAGTCTAACTCTGACTGAATAGCCTACCATAAACAAACGACTTTTCATTTGGAAATTGTTGAATGCAATTTTTTATTTTTCCTTAGAATGGTTTCATTATTTAAATAATATATTTCCAGTACAAAGAAATACAAAATTCCATAGTCTTGGTTTTCAACCATTATGTAGTTTTGGAGGGCCCAAGTTTGGGGAATCTGAAGGGGTGGAATTATAGCAAGAAAAAGAAAATGTTAATGAAAGTGCAACCTGTTTTTCCTTTGTGCCAGACTAATGTGAACTACCATTACTGATGAGATTTGTTATGCTCGTGAATAATATTCAATGGCTGTGTCAGTTGGAAAGAAGCTGAAATCTATTCTGTAACATTGATTCTCATATTCTCAAAGCCGTTGCAGATGGGCTACAGATTTATTCAAAACACAACTTCCCATTTACTCCTTACAGTTTAATGATACAGTTCCATAGCCATTCATTTTCTGTAAGATTAGGGCTACTTCTTAGTAAACAGTGAGTTTACATTTTAGTATTCAAAACCTAAAATTAGTACATTTTTTGAATTTTCTGTAGAAATTCTACCTGCCAAGTAGCATTGTACACTATAAATGTTCTTTGAAATCGCAAGTTTTCAAGAAAAAAATTTTGTTTTAAGTATATTGTTGGTGTAGTCTTAAATAAGGTATGTTTTTCAGCTGCTACTCATTTCATTAAAAATCTCTTTGTATAGGCAACTTGAGTCAATCATAATCTTTTAAACATTTCTTCAAAGAAGTTAATACACTCCTGGTAATAAAAATGCAGAGTTTAAAGTTAAAATAGACTACTTTTTAATATGGGTCATACACATGAATATCATTATAAAATTCTAAATGAGAAATTAACATAAAATATAACTGAATATTGAAAGTATATATTAGTACTATTCCCAAAATGATGTTCTAACATTAATAAATGTAATGATATAATTAATGTTATTAGACATGCAAGCCTCTCCACTATTCTTTATTATACAGAGATGTATTAAGTTTCAGAATGGAAACTGAGATGTAAGTGAGTGTGAGAAAGTTCAGTCTAGCAAGGTCTCTCAGTTGATTACCAGTCCTATCAGTTGAATCATTTGAATCTGCTCTAGGGGCAAACTCACTTTCACTTGACAGGAAGAACTGTAGCTGGTCAGAGTACCCAAACTAGAGAATATGTCAAGTGGTGAAAAATAAGAATTATTGCCCAGCAACGAAAACAAACAAACTTCAGTCCCCTGAAGGAGCTTATGTTCTAGCAGGATACGTAGAAAATAAATACCAAATATAATAAGCAGAGGAAATGTGTTATATGTTAGAAAGTGAATTAAAAAAAAAAAAAAGGTCAAGCAGAGAAAAGAATGGTGCTGTGGTTGGGAACAGGAAGAGAATGCAGCATTCCATTGGGTGGTCAAGGTGGGCCTTATGGAAAAGATGATAATGAAGGACTTAAAAGACACGAGGGTGTAAGGAAGGGATCAAATTTCAGCTTGCTACATATGGCTAGCCAGTTTTCCCAGCACCATTTATTAAATAGGGAATCCTTTCCCCATTTCTTGTTTTTGTCAGGTCTGTGAAAGATCAGACGGTTGTAGATGTGTGGTATTATTTCGGAGGGCTCTGTTATGTTCCATTGGTCTATATCTCTGTTTTGGTACCAGTACCAGGCTGTTTTGGTTACTGTAGCCTTGTAGTATAGTTTGAAGTCAGGTAGCGTGATGCCTCCAGCTTTGTTCTTTTGGCCTTGATGGATTTGAGACTTAAATGTTAGACCTAAAACCATAAAAACCCTAGAAGAAAACCTAGGCAATACCATTCAGGACATAGGCATGGGCAAGGACTTCATGTCTAAAACACCAAAAGCAATGGCAACAAAAGCCAAAATTGACACATGGGATCTAATTAAACTAAAGAGCTTCTGCACAGCAAAAGAAACTATGATCAGAGTAAACAGTCAACCTACAGAATGGGAAAAAATTTTTGCAATCTACTTATCTGTCAAAGGGCTAATATCCAGAACCTACAAAGAACTCAAACAAATTTACAAAAAAACCAAACAATCCCATCAGAAAGTGGGCAAAGGATATGAACAGACACTTCTCAAAAGAAGACATTTATGCAGCTAACAGACACATGAAAAAATGCTCATCATCACTCACCATCAGAGAAATGCAAATCAAAACCACAATGAGATACCATCTCACACCAGTTAGAATGGCGATCATTAAAAAATCAGGAAACCACAGGTGCTGGAGAGGATGTGAAGAAATAGGAACACTTTTACACTGTTGGTGGGACTGTAAACTAGTTCAACCATTGTGGAAGACAGTGTGGCGATTCCTCAAGGATCTAGAACTAAAAATACCATTTGACCCAGCCATCCCATTACTGGGTATATACCCAAAGGATTATAAATCATGCTGCTATAAAGACACATGCACACGTATGTTTATTGTGGCACTATTCACAATAGCAAAGACTTGGAACCAACCCAAATGTCCATCAATGACAGACTGGATTAAGAAAATGTGACACATATGCACCCTGGAACACTATGCAATCATAAAAAAGGATGAGTTCATGTCCTTTGTAGGGACATGGATGCAGCTAGAAACCATCATTCTCAGCAAACTATCACAAGAACAGAAAACCAAACACCACATGTTCTCACTCATAGGTGGGAATTGAACAATGAGAACACCTGGACACAGGAAGGGGAGCATCACACACTGGGGCCTGTCTTGGGATGAGGGGAGGAGGGAGGGATAGCATTAGGAGATACACCTAATGTAAATGATGAGTTAATGGGTGCAGCACACCAACATGGCACATGTATGCATATGTAACAAACCTGCGCATTGTGCACATGTACCCTAGAACTTAGAGTATATATATGTTAAAAAAAAAAAAAAAAAGACATGAGGGAGGGAGATAGACTGGAGGACATTTGGGAAATAAGTGTTCCCAATAAAATGAACAAAGTAAGATAGGAAGATACTTTTTTGGTTTAAGAAAAAGCCAGAAGTTAGTGTGAGTGATGTGCAGTGATATGTGAGATATGTACAAATAGTCACAGAAAGGGGTTAATTAAATTGGACTTTAACGACTCACTCTGTGTAAAATGTTCAGCCATCAAGTGTATTAAATAGAGGAGTGATGATATCTAGGATCCATTTCAAATGGGTCATTCTGGCTGCTGCATAGAGTATAGATTATGGCAGAGAAGGCATGAGTTGAAATACATAAGCCAAATATGAAATACGTACAGTCATCCAGATGAAGTATGATGCTGGTCCAATTGGGGTGGCAGCAGGAGATGTGGTAAAAAATGACTTGATTGTGTATATATTTTGAAGGTAGTGTTGACATGATTTTCTCACAGCCTAGATGTGTAGTGTGGCAGAAAGTAACTAATAAGATGAGAGTTTAAATAATAATAATTATTATTGTTATTTGCCATTAACTGAGATTAAAAACCAACAAGTGGTACAGATTTTTCAGGGGAAACCAGTTCATTTTTAGACATTCTAAGTTTTTAGAAGTCTATTATACATCCAAGAAGAGATGTTAGGACGCCTGTGGTGTGTGTAAGTCCAGAGTTTGGGGCTGTAGTCATACATTTTGGGGTTTTCAGCATATTGATGGGATTCTAAAGACATGGGAATCACTGAGATGAGTACAAGAGCAAATCAAGGATCAAAGACTGAGCCCCACAACACTACAGCATTAGGACATCACTAGCTCAGGAGAACTAGGGAGCCAGCTCCTAGGGTTGGTGACATGAGTTCAGATAGAGAAAAGGGAAGAAGCTCATTTCTGGAACTTGGTACATGTGTACTACAGTTTACTAATGTTATAGATCTACTTAACTACTATTTCCTAACACCCTATAAGGACATTTATTGATTTCAGCGTTAATTCCTTTTTACATGCCTTTGGTAGTGAATGAGGAAGAGTGAGAAGAGTGGTAGTGGCAGTAAACCAGATCAATCAATATGTGGACAAATATAAAGCTTACATTCTTTGTTGTTGGTTCAAGTCTGATAGACGTGAGGGAAGTGGTGAAAATATTAAGGACAAAGATCCTAGAAAAGTTATAATTCATAAAATGTTTGACAATAACTGACCTGCCAATAAGAATAAATATCTATTAATTTTCATTCTGTAATAATTTTAGTCATGAAATAAGAGCAAAGTAATATATATATTAACTTTTTGATTTTCACAGAAAAATACTCACATATACCGAATAGTTCTTGTAGATATGAAAAACAAAACACTGTTTTCCCTAATTTAACAGGAACACTTTTCTTGGGTTATTCATGGAGGCTTTGAAACGCTAAAATACCATTTAATAAAAAGCTAATTCATCTTTTCCAATGTCATTCAATAAAACTGTCATTTGGTAAGGCCGTCATTAATTACTCAACTGGCAGAAATAATTATTTTTAGATATTACCCTTTTGGAAGCTCAGCAAAAAGAAAGCAAAAACTGCCTGTGCAGAATAAGCAGCTGGAGGTTTCTACATAGTCAGCATTTACAGGTGACTTCTGATCTGTTGTTAAGACACACTCCTTTGGAAAAAGAGCATATGGTACTTTCCCCTCACCCTTTGCTTACTTTAAAATTCATTCATAGAAAAATTAGAGGCTTGACAACAGCATAATTTAATCCTTGATACTTGCTATTTTTTTCCCTAAAGATCTACAACAAAAATGACAATGCTGCAATGGGATTTTACTTTCCCCTTACAGAGCAAAGATGTTGTTGATTATACAGGTCTGAAAATGAAAACACCAAGATAACAAATTTAAAGGATCCAGGAATGTAAAAAGAAAGTATACAAGCTGTACATTGAAATACCTTAGACTATGCTTCAGGATATGAAAGTCGCAAACTCCTATGTGGGGCTGACTTTGTGATTTATAGCTAATTTTCTTTTCCTTTTTTTTTCACCAGCACTTGCCTTGTAAACAGCACATACTTACAAATGGAAGCTATGAAGTCAATGGGGCACTGTTCTGTATTTCTTGATTTAGATTAAGTATTAATCAGCCTGTCTTGGTACCTTCACTTACATGGCTCTAGAGGTAAAAACACTTAAAAAATTACTGGCACCCATATTTTCTGTAATATGTAAGAAGTATAAAAGTGTTGTGTTTTCTATTTCAATGAAATTTTAAAATAATTATCTTAAGAATATATCTGAAACATATTCTGGGGTACATTACAATTAAGTTCTGCTAAGTGAAATCAGTATACACAGTTGCTGAGAGATCCAAATTGTTAAATAACGAAAAAAATAAGGTGGAGTGCACACAATGCACACTGACATCAAAGAAAGGCCATAGTTCAAATAGAAAAGAAGAGTAGGACAATTGAGCCATCTCCTGGTCCTACAGTATATCAACTTTCCAAAGTCAAAGAACCTATAATGAACCAGTTGGCATAGTATTCACATTTGGAGTAGTAATACAATTTCCAAGCAAAACACCATTCATAATATTAAATTGTTATTCTAAATTTTAATTGCAATAATTTTATACATTTTTAGTTAATAGATTTTTAAGACATCAAAATTATTAACATAAGAATTTTATACTATTTGGGAATATTGTGATGAAAATAATTTGTTAAAATATGGCAGAGTAAA
Source organism: Chlorocebus sabaeus (assembly GCF_047675955.1). Taxonomy (NCBI): domain Eukaryota; kingdom Metazoa; phylum Chordata; class Mammalia; order Primates; family Cercopithecidae; genus Chlorocebus; species Chlorocebus sabaeus. Next base: position 80,540,942 of record NC_132916.1, read on the forward strand.
ATTGGATTACAGAAGTCATAAAGATAATGTCTAATGAAATAGACACACACACACAAATACAAAATAAAATATGATACAAAAACAATTCATCAGCAAAAAACAAACCAAAAAAGTTTCAAATTAATGCCATCAAGTCTCTAACATGAAATCCAATGAAAAGTTCATATCTGCAAGCTCTTGATGGAGTGTCTAAGCTTTTCATCCAAAAACAAAATAGTAAAAATAGTAGAGAGGAATCTGAATACTTATTAGTTGTCTGAAGTTCCAGGAAAAGAAATTTATGCAGATAGGTAGCAGAAAGAGGATTGAGAGTGACAGAAATAGAGAAATAGAGACAGAGACCCTGAGGAGGGTGGGAAGAGAGAGAAAAAGAGAGAGAGAGAGGAGAGAAGCCTTTGTAAGATGCAATGAGATCTAAAGATGTCAGTAGAGATGAGATAACCAGGGCTTTGCATTTCCCATACATTCACAGTAAAATTAGTAGTGATATGGAACTTGAGTGTGCCCCCTGCCTCTTGGGTAGGACACACTTACTTACTAATGCAGTGAAATCTTTTTACAGACAGTTAAAAAACAAAAACCATAAAATCAAACTAGACAGTAAATATTTCAAGTTCTCTAACATTAATTGTTTAGAGCTCTAGTTGTGGGCATAACTGCATGACAGCTATGAAACAATATTATCAAAAAACAGAAGAAAGAATATATGACTGGAAAAAGACAAAGTATCACATTGTTTATTTTTTGAAAAGGATTATTTCTGTGAATACCTCCTACCTTAGAGGAACTTAATGAGAACTTACTTCAATAGAATAATAATTCAGAGATACATTAAGAGAATAGAAAATGATGTTTCTGAGCTGTAAAAACAAATTTAGGAAAAAACAGACATCATTAACTGAAAAAATAAATGAATTGGGAAAAGACAGGATTGGAAAAGTAAAGATAAATCTCAAATAACTGCCACAGAAGAAAGGAATGATATTATTTTTAATGCAAAAGAAAAAAGACAAAGATATTAAAGGAGTTGGGAGGATATAAAAGATAAAAAAATCTCAAATGTAAGTAATTTCTGCTGTCAAATATTCAACAAATGGAACAGAAAAATACATTCACAGATACGTTAGGGAAAATAGTGCTGTGAAATGAATAACTGATTTTAAAGATGTAAAAGATCACACTATATTTTATGAAAAATTGATACAAAGTGGAACATACTGAAACATATTCTTGTTTAGTATTACATTTCAAAGACACCTGAATAAATTTTCATTCACACAGGCAAATGCAAAAGTGAATGTATGATGGAAAATCAGGTTTGCTTCAGACTTTCCACAGCTAGGTTAAATATCGAAGAAAATGGAGTGATCTCCTCAAAATTCCAAGGAGAAAATATCCAAAAATATAGCCAATTCATAATTCAAGTTCATAAGTACTTTATATTTATGAAGGCAGTAGGCAATTACTATGAGACACAAAAAGTACAGGGAAAAATAATACCCTTAAGTTACTCCTGAAAAACTGCTTACTATTCTAATCTAGCTAACTAGGAGGTAAATGAAAAGCTGCAAATCAGGAATAAAGTACAGACATGGAAAAATGAACTGAGAGTAAGTATTTAATTTCTCACTCAGATAGAAAACTGAACTTAAACCAACTGAGAAACTTGTGTCTACAGAAAATAGTACAAGTGTCATGAGCTTTGATAATTCAAAAATGAAAATACAATCATTGTAAAGCAGGAATTTGCAGAAAGAAAGACAGAATAAAAACATGAGAGTTCTGGTTTCCTCATCCTTTGTAGTAGGTAGTCATTTTGCTAATATAAAATTGAAATTTGGAGAAAAAATAATGGTTCCAGTTCTTTATAGTCTATCTCAATCTTTTACTCTTAACTTTAAATACATATTTTAGGTATTACAATCATTTTGTTTTATTTAAAGAAGGGATAATTTATCTGGCACTTCAATTTCAATTTATTTCCTTTTTATCCTAAAAAAATCAAGAAATATGAAATTTAATACTTTTAAATAAAATTCATGGATATGATATAATAAAATATTTTTATTAATATATAACTCATTTAATTTTTTAGTATACATGCATAGAAAGAAACGGGAATAATGTTCTGTCAACTATTTTTTCTTGGTGATCAAATGCCAAAGGGTTTTTAAAACTTTATTCTTTATATATTTTTCGTATTGTTTGACTTCAAAAAAAAAAGTATGATTCCTTATAAATATGATAAAATCATTGCCCCAAAATGAAAAGGGGTCTGTGCAATACACATGTTTGTTTAACATCAATTTAGCATTGTGCCACCAGAGGCAAGACTATTAGGTATCGCCCTGGGTAATAGAGGAGTCTGAGGACTTTTTGTTCACAGAATTTTTGATCCTGATATCATGGGACATGCTATTCTAACTTAGTCCTGCCTGATGGACAAGCCTATGAAGGGGCTTTTATCAAGTTTTTGATGTAAGACAAAAGCAGTCAGCCTCTGTGTTTGGAAACCATGGTGTATTAGTCTGTTTTCATACTGCCATAAAAAAATTGCCCAAGACTGAGTACTTGATAAAGAAATGAGGTTTAATTGACTCACAGTTCAGCATTGCTGGGGAGGCCTCAGGAAACTTACAATCATGGTGAAAGGGGAAGGAGATGCAAGGCACCTTCTTCACAAGGCGGCAGGAAGGAGAAGAGCCAAGCAAAGAAGGAAGAGCCTCTTATATAAAACCAACAGATCTCATGAGAACCTACTCACTATCACAAGAACAGCATGGAGGAAACTACCCTCACGATTCAAGCACCTTCACCTGGTCTCTCCCTGACACGTGGGGATTGTGGGGATTATGGGTATTACAACTGTAGATGAGATTTGGATGGGGACACAAAGCCTAACCGTATCACTTGACCAATGTCCTTTCAATCTTGCCAAGCATTATCGTCTTTCAATCTCATTCCTTAAAATCTACTTTTACGTTTAATAAAAATCTAGATGGTGAACCACAGGATATGTTATCATATCTCCTGTCTTTATTTAACTAGTACCAGTCCTGAATGGAGGACTAATAACTGGATAGAAATCAGAGGAAAAGGAAGAAAAGCAGTATTAATTTTCAAATACATATGTGTATGGTAAAACTATGATTTTAAGATTAAAAATATACAAAGCAAGGCAAATATTCAAATATCCTTCATCCTAATGAAAAAATTCACTGATTGACAGTGAGATTTTGTTTCTTGTCAGCTACAGCAATGGCTTTTAGACTTGATGCTGACATCAACACACGACAACAAGCTCTCTGTTAGAAAGCAAACAGAGCCATCTCCACTTCAAGAATCTTCAATGACTGCTGCACAAAAACATTTATCCAATATGCTAATTTTTTAAAATGCCTAAATATTATAGCCTTAAATGTCTCACAATAACAACTCCTTAAATATGTTTATTTATATTATGATTCTTGTTTTGAGTGGAAGAGTAATTCCTGAAGAATAGTTTTTGTAGAATCACCTTCTGGAACCTTGGTGGATATGTTTTAAATGCCTGCAATATTATTTCAATTTAAAGTAATATTCTTCAAAATAAATGGATGAAAAAGGGCAGTAGAATCCTTCTTCATGTGACATTGGCAGTTGAAATTCTGCTTCTGTATTTTATTCTTTAGAAATATAGATAAATTTAACAATTAAAATAATTTGCTTTTTTTTTTAAATTTATTATTATTAAACTTCAAGTTGTAGGGTACATGTGCACAACGTGCAGATTTGCTACATATGTATACTTGTGCCATGTTGGTGTGCTGCACCCATCAACTCGTCATTTACATCAGGTATAACTCCCAATGCAATCCCTCCCCCCTCCCCCCTCCCCATGATAGGCCCCGGTGTGTGATGTTCCCCTTCCAGAGTCCAAGTGATCTCACGTATGTTTATTGCAGCACTATTCACAATAGCAAAGACTTGGAATCAACCCAAATGTCCATCAGTGACAGATTGGATTAAGAAAATGTGGCACATATACACCATGGAATACTATGCAGCCATAAAAAAGGATGAGTTTGTGTCCTTTGTAGGGACATGGATGCAGCTGGAAACCATCATTCTTAGCAAACTATCACAAGAACAGAAAACCAAACACCGCATGTTCTCACTCGTAGGTGGGAACTGAATAATTTACTTTTATAACTTCTAAAATATCTACCAACTTTGAGGAATCCCTTCGTTCCTTCGTTCCTTCGTTCCTTCCTTCCTTCGTTCCTTCCTTTCTTCCTTCTTCCTTCCTTCCTTCGTTCTTTCCTTCCTTCCTTCCTTCCTTCCTTCCTTCCTTCCTTCCTTCCTTCCTTCCTTCCCTTCTTCCTTCCCTCCTTCCTTCCTTCCCTCTTTCCTCCCTTCCTTTTTTCTCTTCGTTACAATCAGAAATTTTTTTTTGCAAGCATTTATTGAGCACTATGCTTAAACATTGTGCTAAATACTGGGAATATATAAAATAGGTGTAGTCCATGTTCTTGCTTATATCAAAATTCAATTCTGGATAAGAATTGCTAAGACACAAAGACTGCAAGGCTTTTGAGGTCTATAAGTCTGTTTTTAAAGTACAGTAACATCTTTAATGATCGAAAGGTAGTGTCCATGTTACACATGCGTATATTTTGTTTTCACATTTTAGTTTTAAGCATCTTTGAATAATATTTTTCCCATCGTCTGAATATCTGCAATGTATCATTAATATATTGTGCTGATTCTCTTCTCTAAGTTTTCAATCTTATTTCTCTGCCCTAGAATATTTCTTCATACCTCTTCTACATGGAAAATGTCTTCATTTTCTTCAAAGTGCATATCAATCATGAAAAGTTCTTTAATTTCAATAGGCCTTATTATTTTTAATCTATAAACAGATCATTTATAGATAGTAAACACAATTTGACAATTAATCTATATTGCATTCTTCACATGTTAGTCTTATGTCCTGAGTGGAATGTAAGTACCTAAAGAGATCTGTTTGTTCTTAGAAACTACATGGTAGGATCTTGAGAACTACTTATTCATTGAAATACTTCCTCTTCTAAATGCATTCATTAAGAGGTCTTGGAAGTAGGGTTTTCAGATTAAGAAAAATTAGAAAAAAGCAGAACATTTAGTTTAATTTCAATTTCAGATAAATAGTTATTTTTTGCATATAAGCTTGTCCCAAATATTACATGTGACATACTTACACCAAAACATATTATTTGGTGCTTATCTGAAATCCAAATTAAATGTGTGTCTTGCATTTTATATAGCAACCCTTGCTGGAAGCAAAAATTTACAAAAAAGATTGTTCGCTGTTCCTGTTAGTAGATTAGAAGCTCTGTGTGTGTGTGTGTGTGTGTGTGTGTGTATGTGTGTGTGTGTGATAATCTTCAAAGGAACAAATACAAAGAGCAGTTTTTACTTTTACTTTGTGGGGTAGGGAGTTTTTTCTTTATGTGTGCATGCAGGAATGTGTCTATGTATGCATACATGCCTCATTTTAAGAGCACCTGACACTACTTTCAGTTTCTACAGCACTCTTATAAACTGGCAATAGGAAAAACAAAAAACAAAACCAACAAACAAAAAAATCCCACCTGATTCCTAGAGGCATAGAAAAGCCATCTAGTTGTAATCAGATGCTAGAAAACAAAGCCCTGAAAGTTAAGATCCATTGTTGTAGTAAAAGATACATATGCCTTTCTATAAGCTATATTTCATTTAAGAAATCATATCTAACTTTTTCAAATTTATTTCGACATATTTTCTTTTCTTTAATTATTATTTGACTGTTGTGCCAATTCATGGCTAAAAATCTGGGCAATTATTTATTGCATTTGGACTTTGTCAAAATGTTGGGTTCAAGGAAACATTTTCTGCCAAGTTCCTCTACATTCATGCCAAGTAATTTTCAATTGGTTTATAAGCCCATGTGTATTTTAAATGAAATGAATACATGCATTTTAGATTCCTTTACTCTTAACTCACCCAGATGGTTCAGAAGACATCCAATAAACCTTTGATTCATGTTATAAGAAATAGATTGCTTAAAGGTTTTAGAAGTCAAGAAGTGAGGCACCTCATTTGCAAAGAATAAGTGGACCCAAATGTTCTAGCTCCGCTTGTATGATGACAGTGAGAGTTGCACTCTTCTGAGGTTGGAATGAAGTGTTGGACTGAAACTCACTGAGGTAGTTTTAGTGCTTGGTTAAATGTTTAAACCTAATACTACTATATTTTACATTTAATATCTACATGTCTTGGATCATACTAAATTCTTTAACCATACTGAGATATATATATATAGTCTACTACTTGCCTCATGCACATACTGCCAACATATGAAGAGTGTTATATTCCTGTTTAATATTAGATTATTTTAGTATGTGAATTTGCTTCAACATTGCATTGGAAGTCAGTGATGCAGATGTAACTAAAAAACAGAAGAAACGACTTCATCCTATGATGTACACCTGAGGTCTTTAATGTCTAGATTCTAATGAATCATAGGTAATAAGAAAACACTTTTGACATTTCATTTTGATTTTTAATTAATTACATGCTAGGTATGAATCTCTGCAAGAACACAGATATGCATGATACGTATCATTTGCTATAATGAAATGATTTTTATTTCTCCCCCTATTAACCACTTGGTGGAAACTCATTCTCAGCCAAGACAACCCCTCTTTTCTTAGTGCTGGGCCAAGTATTGGAGATGAAGGGACTTACAGAGTGCCAAGGCTTTGTAGGAGGGACTAGTCATCCTTTTGCACCTGACACTTGAGGAGATGTTCACCATTGCATCTGCTGGGTCTTCAGTCTATAAAGAATGCTATTGAGATGTTTATTTTTCCTGTCTTCATGCTCCTACACTTTTAGTGGAGTTCTGTGTTATGGTTACCACATGGAAGCATGTGGAATTTAGATATTTTTATGTTACTATGGAGCTTAGAAATCTTTCATTCTCATTCTCCATCTTGAATTCTTTGTCAGTAAAACAGGGCACTGGAGCTGCGAATATTTATGTGCTCATTTTTTCCTTCTTATTTTCCTTTCTGTTTCTCCCAAGATTCAGAAAAATCTCTCTCTCTCTCTCTCTCTCTCTCTCTCTCTCTCCCCGCCCCCCCCCCCCCCGCCCGTGTGTGTGTGTGTGTTTTCTATTTGGTATCATCTTTGTCCGAAAGGTACAGTCTAGCTCTCTCAAGGACTTATGGAATACTTTGTCTATGCCGATTGACCTCTCTAAAGATCAAGGTTTAAGTAAACCAAAACCAGAAAAACCACAGACCACTTATTAGCCTAAATGTATGAAATGGTGTTAGGACCAAGGATAGAGAGGCAAGGTGTGGTATTCTGGGAAGCAAAACATATCAGCAGCTTGAATCGTTATTTAAATTTTTTTTTTTTTTTTTAAATTTTACCTTGAGTTTCGGGATACATGTGCAGAATGTGCACGCTTGTTACGCAGGTACACATGTGCCATGGTGATTTGCAGCACTTATCAACCTGTCATTTAGATTTTAAGCCTGCATGCATTAGGTATTTGTCTTAACGCTCTCCCTCCTTTTGCCCCATCCCCCAACAGGCCCCAGTGTATGTTGTTCCCCTCTCAGTGTCCATGTGTTCAGGAATGTATGCCTATTATTTACTAATCTATCAATGCCTTGCAGAGAACACTTTTGCAGTAAAATAGTACTGCAACCATGGACTTGAAATCTATGAATTCGAAGTCACTGCAAATAGATTTGAATCATGGCTATTTAAAAACACAAAACTAATTTAAAAGCAGTACCCTGAAATATTAGCCTAGCATAAGGGATGTGAAGGATTGGGAGGCTGCTTTTGAGGTGAGTGAGATAGAAAGGGTTCAGCTTATCATGCTCAAATTTATACTCCCTAGAATAATTTCTGATGATTCAAGAAGGAAAATGAATTATCTTCATTCAGTCTACATAAATTAGAGGTATTAAACTGGAGAATAAGGTAGAAGTTGGAACACATTCAAGACCATAAAAACTAGGAAAATATCTGTTCAAAATATATTATGTGGATTTAATGAACATTATAACTCAAGTTCCTTTCAGTACATAATGATTCCAGACTACATTGACCCTGGAACAACACAGGCTTGAACAGCATGGTCCACTCATACACATATTTTCTTCTGCCTCTGTCACCTCTGAGACAGCAAGACTAACCCCTCCTCTTCCTCCTCCTTCTCAGCCTACTTGATGTGAAGATGATGAAGATAAAAGACATTTATTATGATTCACTTGCACTTAATGAATAATAAATATATATTATTTTCCTTTTGATTTTCTTAATAACATTTTCTTTTCTTTAGCTTCCTTTATTCCAAGAATATAGTATATAATACATATAACATACAAAATATGTGTGCTAATGAACTGTTTATCGGTAAAGCTTCTCTTCAACAGTAGGCTATTAGTAGTTAAGTTTTGGGGAAGTCAAATGTGTATGTGGATGTTTCACTGCATGGGATTGGCACCCCCAACCCCCATATTGTTCAAGGGTCAACTATATTTGTTTTAAGGTTCTATGCTGTATACAGAGGTGGAAACTCAAAAATCTTCAGGAGCCAGACAAGTAAGTTAAATGTGGATAGGTTCAATTCTAATCCCATAGGTGTTGATGGGAATTGAAAATTCAGCTCTACAAAAAGATTCACTGCGTAGGCCAAACAGAACACATCTCCAGGCAACATCGGTGGCTCTTAGGAGACTGACAAAACAATCATATATCTTGAAAATGATTAGGAAGAACTTAAAAATAAATTATGAAGTAAATTAATTACCTTGTAAAGTATGTTATCTAGGTTTGAAATTTTGAGAAGGAAATTCCAAAACAATTCATTTCATTATCATGCAAAGAAACTTTTGTGCTTTGCCTCTCCTTTGAGAGTCCGCAGCTCTTACCTTAAAGCTCCCCTTTCATCTTTTCAAAATAAACAGTAGCATTATCTTTGTAAAGAATCGGGCTTTACACTTTTTAAAATGTGATTCTCACTATAAGAAATTGGCACACTTATTAAACTATAAAAGCCAACTAGAATAAAATGTAAATCTATGTTTAAAAATATTTTAATAAATGGAGCAATACTGAGCTACTGACCATTGCGTAGATCGCTTGGTTTACTGACAAATTGGGATATGAAAGTTTCCATATACATCTTCCTCCCATAGGCTTGTCATTACTCTTCTATTGTATACCATTGGCAGTAAGTTTAAAAAATCATCGGTATTATTTCTAGATTTTTACATTTTCCATATTGCACTTAAAGTTTGTCCTTATTTGAACTTACATGTAAGGAAACTGAAATTCTACGACATTACGTGATTAAATGTAGGCATCAAATCAATAGTAAGAACAAAACTTAAGCCTGAATTTTTTCTATTTTAGACTCTGGTTTTTATCATGCCTGGAGACTTCAAGAGAAACATAGTTATATTTTATTATCTTTCTCCCAAACATCTTTTAACTATTTTTTTTTTAACTTGTCTTCCAAACCTATCTGTGAAGGAAACATGATTGGTCTCAGAATATACTCATGGGAAAGATACATTTAGGAAGTTTAAGTTCTTACTAGAAATCAAACAGTGATTCAGAACAGACCCAACAGAGAATGAAGATTTTCTGACTCCTCTCGGGAAGCTCCCTTTTCTGTTCTAGCATGAGCCTTGCAAGAAAGCAGTAGCTTTTCATTTAGCTTGATAAAATTATTCTGGATTCATTCACCCATAGACTCAATGGCTCTGTAGTTTACATGCTCTCTTACTTATAGTTTATGGTTTTAATTATAGCTTTCATCACTTCCTTTGACCTGTCATTCCTTCGCAAGGTTCTTTCATTCCTATTGGCTGTTGATGGCAATGTTGCAGATATTTTACTTCAGGCCTGTATTTTTGTTCCATTTATGCTAATGACAAATCCTACACTTCTAACATGCTACTTAGGGTAGAATTCATTGGAGTTAATTATATTCTCTGCATAATGTAATTCTGAACTCCCTGGGATGGAAATAGCATTAGAATTTTCTATAATTTTATGTTTGCTCTCTCATTACTTCTGAGATTTAAACAGATTTAGTTTAGGTGACCTGAAGTTCAAGGTTTTCCTAAGTGAACTGAATGAATTATCTCTGCTTTCCATTTAGCAATGATGTTTATAAACTGACAATGAAACAGGATGACAGTCTCCTAAGGGTAGGGAGCCAGGCAGGATACTTGTCAGCACCATTATGTGTTCATTGGTTTGTTTTGTATTATTTCACTGGCTCTTTGTTCATGAAAGTCGAATCACAAAATAATCCTAAAGGATCTTGAGGTCAACCAGGATTGTATTCGCTGTTCTCACATTTCGAGTTTGTGATGAGAAAACATAAAAAGAAAGAAATACAATTATTTCTTAAGCAAAAATAGCCTTTTCCTTTATGTCCTACCTGTGCATTCATGTGGAATTATAAATATTGATGTTTGCGAACAATGATGGAACTTTCTTCCAGTTTTCTCTATGGCCACATGGTGTAATAGAACAAAGATTTCAGCGTCAGACAGCCATGTCTGGTGGATATACACTATTCCTGCATGGATAGACTACCTAACAGCTTTAAGTTTCATATGAGAAACAGAGATAATAATGCCTACTTTACACAGATTGTTATGTAGGTCGAATATGATAACATACATTGAAGTTCCTTAATACAATTAATAATTATTCCTAAGTTTTGCATTTATATATTTGTAGCAGTTATTTAGACTAACTTACCTACCTCAAATTTTCAAAGCTCTAGAATATTCAAGAAAGAAAGTATCCTTAGAAGTGTCTAAATTATCTTGCATTACGCTTACTCCTAGCCACACTAGGCTAAACACAGTGTTAAGTTTTAATAATAACAGATCCCATTCTCAGAGTCTTTGGGACCCATGCCCTTTGAGCTCTTCCATTCTGGTTCAGGTAGATCAGCAAAGTTTCACAGGGCCTTTCCAATGGTCAAAATTTACATTTTTCTTCCATCAGAGCCATGTCTTATCTGCCATTTCTGAGTGAACTGACATCACAACCTTAATATCTCCTGTCATTCCTGAGGTTGATTGACAGACTCTCAAGCAATCTGGTCATCTAGGTGACTTTCTCACATTTCTAATATTATGAAAGGTGTTATTATGTAAATAGATATTGAGCTGAAATAGTATAACATATTCTCTCCACACTCAATTCCACCCTGAAGAATTATGTTGTAATCCATTACTAGGCCACAAAATATAATTGCATTTTTAAAATTTTTCTTAAATTACATGTAGTGATAGAGTTTTTTCATTTCACTTACTTTTTTCTCTGTAGGTATCAAGGAATAAGCCAAAAGAAAATCTGACATGCATCATTACTAAAATAAAAATTTTCCTTAGAGCCAACCCTAATCTTTATCCATAATTGTGAACCCCAACTGTATCTGTCCTCTGGCTAGCTTCCTACTTTATGAGTTATTAATGCCTTGAAAATTGGGCATCCATTAGTCTCCAATCAAAAGGCAATCAATTGTTTCATGAATACAAGAATGCCAACTAGTCTTCTTCATAATCCCTCCACACATTTTTAGATTTAGATAGATTATCCAAGGTACAATGTATGATTTCTCTTCATGTTACTGTGGCTACTTAAGATATGTGAAGATGCTAGTCTTTGTCATATAATTGTGGTCAAACTTTATTAAAAATACCAGAGCCCAATTTACATATGCATTATTGACTAAACTAATAAGCATACATTATGATAGAGCTATTATTATTTCCAGTCATGTTTTTGCGATTCTGTTCTTGATGTTAGCTTTATGTTATATTTATCCGGTCTTGAATTACAAATGAATCTCATTTCCCAGATGGCTGGATTCATATTCAAAATATTTATCAGATATCGTTGTAAAAATGACACATTATTTAGGAGACTGGAGGCTGGGAGGAGGGAGAGGATCTGGAAAAATAACTAATGGGTACTAGGCTTAATATCTGGGTGATGAAATAATCTGTACAACAAACCCCCATGACACAAATTTACCTGCGTAACAAACCTGTACATGTACCCCTAAACTTAAAATGAAAATTAAAAAAAAAAAGAAAAATCGTGGACTAAGCTAATTTTAAATGTACTCTTTTACATAAACTGAAAGTATTTTCTAACTTCTGGGGCTTTAATTGAGAAGGTCATTATATTTGTATGTTCATACGACACATTTGTAACTGTACCTGTGGAGTTTTAAAAGTTGAGTCAGACCTACCTACAGCATATAGAATTTTGCATGGGCTTATTATTTGTTACAGAACATCATAGGGTTTCTAGGGAAGCAAAAGTATTTTCTTCCCAAGTATAACTGAATTGCTAGCCTATTCAGAAGAACCTATTTGCATTAAAGTAGTGATGTTGCTTCCTAACCACCCATGAACTACTAAAAATGTCTTTGAAAGATTTGAAATGTGGGATTCTGTACTATCACCTGGTACACTAATGTGGAAATTAAAGATGGGCTTAGATAAGAGATCTTATTTTCTTTTGAAACAAATGTGACTTTTGCAATAGATTATTGTCTCTATAGCTGTCCCACTGAGCTGTAAATTATTTCCATTATTTTATCATGTGCTTCATTTCTGTTGTCCCGGCAACAAGCCATAATTGCCTTTTTAATATTTATGTATTTGATTCAAATGCTTCTTTTTTTAACTAAAGGAAAAATGAACTCTTTAGCAAATTGAAGGGCATCTCAATCTCTGTATAACTTCTTTTTTATTTCCGTTTTTGGCCTTTCTTTTGTATTAGTTCTATAATATGAACTCAAATAAGTGCAGACTTTAATGCCATTAACAAATATTTGTATACAAATTGTATATTCAACATTAAAACTGTTAGTATTTATTTACTAAAAGTAAATGTGATAGTCAAATACTACAAATTATATTAAATGTCATTGTTAGTAAGTTGAAAAAGATGCTTGGTAAGTCATAGAAATTATGGTTAAGAAAGCTAATTCTGACCCCTTAATATTATCTATTGTCATGCTGCAGTGCTCAAATAGTGGGGATACAATGAATAAAATCACATATTGTTATACTGGAAGGCTCATTTAAGATTGGTTGTTTTAAAGAAATTTACCAACCTCTTAACCTGGGCAAAAGACTATCACTTCATACAAATTTAAAACCAATTATGTTAAAACATAACTTTTTAAAATAATATTTTATTTTATTATCTAAGTGTAATTTCATGAATCACCTATAAATATCCTGGGAATATTGTAATAAGTGGTGATATGGGTACAATTGTATTTTATTCTACCACCATCATAATTTTAAAAAGAAAAAATAGAATGTAATCTAGTATGTAAATTAGATATAAGCATATATTGTGAAAACAGATTTTAGTCTTTAAGAATAACATTATTATATAAGCTAGAAACATACAAAAATTTTCTAAAATTTATTAAAACATCATAATCCTAAACTTTGAATGTAAACTCAGTACATAACAATCACCTTACAGATGTTTTTTGAGTCAAAGAATGTTTTTTTAAAAAACTTGCAAACTCATACTGAATATAGAAATAGGAAAAAAAATTAAAGACAAAAATTTCTCGAGCCAAGATTGTGCCGTTTGGGCAACAAGACTGAAATTCCGTCTCAAAAAAAAAAGACAAAAATTTCAGACAAAGGAAAAAATTGAATAATAATTTTTATAAACACTTCCTAGATTAAAAGTGGTCAGTTCTTATGGTTTACACATAATTTAAGGAGCAACATCCATACTAGTATTCCTGCCTTTCATTCTAGTCTGTTGCATCTTGTAGGAAGCTTATAAATCTTATCCAATATATCATAAAAGTTATTTAACAACATTTATGTTTGGTAGTTATTTTGTCTCTTATTTAGGCAAAATAATGATTTAAATGTAATTTAGAATATTCAGTACTTACTACTAATTGATTGCAAGATGAAATTAAAGTTTCTTCAAATTACATATTCTGTCTTTCAATCTAACCTTAGATTATTTGTAAGTGATTAGAAGTTTTAACAATTTTGAACTAACAGAAACCACAAATTCTGGTTCAACTCATAACTAAATGGTGTCCATTTAAAGATATCACTCTGCGACTTTTGAGACTAATTTTCTGATGTATTTATATGTCAGGAGTAAATCCATGTATCTAACAATTCCGATCACCTAGGAGGGGCCACGTTCTGTATATGAGTTCTAACCAAAGGAATGTGAGCACAAATGGGGTTTACTTCTTGCAATCTTGAAAGATCTTTCATTCCCTCTTTCTCCCAATTCATTCATTTAGCAACAAACCTACCAGGTAGAGAGAGAATAAACGTCTTTAGAGGAAGGCCTCCTTACATTTCTAGCTGACTGCCTTGGAATACAACAGAAATGACAAGTAAATTTCTCTTGTGTTAAACCACAGAGGTCATCAAATAATGCAGTTAGTATTACTCATCCTGAGCAAGACAGAAGAACAATAGTTACACTAAGAATCCCCAAAAAATTGTTTAAAAAACCAGTTGCTTGATTAAGTTAAAAGGGCTAATTATTATAGCATTTTAAACTTACAATAACATTTTTTTCTTTTACAAATTAAATGATGAATATGTTTTAAAAGGATTAGGTTTACACTTATGAAATATAAATGTCACAGAACATTTAGCACTTAATACTTCTTGTTGTCTATCAAAAGCCCTTTATTATATTTTTGAAACATCATAACACTATCATTTAGACAGCTTTTTGCAGAACTTTAATCAGCTTTAAAAACCTTTGTTTTGATAAACTAAATAAGGATTAAAAAGTTTAATATCTTTTGCCTACTTAGCATATCTTATATTCTTATCAGTTAGACTTTTACACGCTAATCACTTAAACATTTATTAAATTCATAAAGTTATAAATAAATTACAGTGGAAATACATGTCCAAGTAATTAAATGATCAGTATATATTTGTCATATCAATTATCTCTTTTTCTGATTTCTTCCTTCTGAGCCAATCAATTACTAAAAAGTGACATTTTACTCTCCAACTCTATTAGTGGATTTTTCGACTTCCCTGTAGTTCTATTTTACCCACACATATTTTAATGTTTTGTCATGATGCCTACATGTGTATTTTTCCTCTTTACCTGCTAGAGTTAGAACTTCATTATGAGAACCTGGTGGGCTTCCTGGAAAAGAAACCACATAAAAGTGTGCTGAGCCCAAAGGCGGCAGCCCCTTCGGGACTTTCTCACTCTTATGCTAATCTGTATTCAGTCTCTAGTAATTCATCGAAATTATCATTTAAGTGTTCCTACCAGTTTATGGCTCTATTCCAGTAAGGTAAGGCAGATCCTGATGATGACTCTGTATTACCATGTCTGTGTTTTCTCTGAGACTTCAGATATGTCCAGAAAAAGTAGTTGCTTTTTTAGTTTTCTCAGCTTTTTCTTGTAATGACAGGTATGATGACCTCGAAGGTATTTTTATGTTGGGCCCCCAGACTGAAGTTCCCAGAATATATTTTAAATGAAATGTGTCAAGTTGCCAAAGGCCAGACATTATCTGACAAAATTTTAAAAACCATGAGATTTCATATAAAAACAAGGGTTTGTCCTTTCCCTTTAAAATTACAACTGTTGGCAACACTGAGTGTACAATTCTGCACAGAAGGAAGGTATAAGTTGGACTCAGTGGCAGATGCCTCCCTATAGACCAAGTGTATTACTGTATTTATCATATTAAAAATTTATTTTATTTGTGTAACCTTCCCCAATCCAAGCATTTTGGTTTGCCACTGAAATGCAATTCTGACTCTAAGTACCTGGAGCTAGGTGAAATTTCACAGATAAGGACAGTTGCCCACAAAACTACCCTTACTTCAGACACTAGCCACAAGCATCTATGCTCTGACAAAACAGTCTCAAATTTGAGAGTGCCTGCTAACCCCTCAGGAATTCAGTAATTCACTAGAAGGACTCAGGAAATTCAGGAATTCAGGAAAGTGCTAGTAGTGATAACAGTTTTATTATAAAACATGCAAATCAGGGCCAGCAAAAAAGAGATTCATAGGGAAAGACCTGGGAGGGTACTAGAAGCTCCCATGTCCTCTGGACCTGTCACCCCCACGTCCATGTGGATCATCAACCAGGAAGGTCACTGAACCTTCAGTGCCCAGAGCTTTTATTGGGATTTTGTTATGAAGGTGTGAGTTACTGAATCCTTGGCAGTGTGGTTCAACTCACTCTCCAGCGCCCTCCCTTCCCAAGAGGGCAAGCTGATATTGCATGACTCAAAGCCCCAACCCTTTAATCACATGATTGGAACTAATCTCCAACCTGAGTCATCTCGTTATTATAAACTATCTAGGAGTCAGTCATAAGTCATCTCATTAGCATAAGCTTATGTGTGCTACCAGAAGACCACCATGAATAATAGACATTCCTATCACTCAGGAAATTCCAAGGGTTTCAAGGGTCCCAATCAGGCATGGGGGAAAAGGCCAGCCAGTTTCTTTTATTATACAACAGTAACCTGCGTTTTGAGGCAAGTTCTTGAAACATGTAAAACTGCAAGCAAAAAATTCAGTAACAGTGAGAACGTATCAGTGAAAAATATCAGTGCGAAAAGATAGAAGTTAGTGTGTCAATAAAGAGGATTAGAGTCTACTATACAAGTGCTAATTATTAGTAGCTAAATAATTGTTATAGTTGAATTCCAAATTTAGCAGCTTCTTTAAATTTCATAACTCAGTCTGGTCAACTTCATTCGTTTTACTAGAAATCATAATATATAGCATTTATGGATTTTCCAGTTTGCAAAGTATTCAATATTTTAAATATTTATCTCTAAATCTCAGAGAAGTTCTGAGAAAGACATTGTGATTTCAATTTTATAGATGGCATATGTTTTCCTCAATGACACATATGAGAAAGTGGCAGAACGAGGATTGAATCTACCTATAAAGCAAATTGAAACATTTGAATACATTTTGCAAATATAAATTAATGTGCCTGTTTAAGGTACTCTAAAGTCACAGAATTTATTGTTAAAGCAAAGAGAATGATGCAAATAATCATTATATCTGAACATTTTTCTTTAATTCTATGAGAAAAATGGAAAAACTTCTTTGCTTTGCCCTTTGTTTAATTAAGTGTTTATAATCTACACAGAAGTAAACCTAGAGATTAATTGTAGTGGAAAAATATAATTGGATAATTTTATGAGACTATGTTTATATTTTTAGTTACACATGATGATATATATATAATTATATTTCAGAATATATGCTTATTATTATATTCCATGTGCTTCTGGATAGTTGCTTGGATGCATTTTATTGCACCTTTTGTTTTGTTCGTACTACTCAACTTATACTTCAGGCTGTAGATAGAAACTTTACATTGCAGGTGAATGATTCACAGTATCAGAAAACCTTGCATCAGTATTTACACCAATGTCTTGAGAGCTTGCATTATTTTTTTCCCAATTTTGAAATAGGTAATAAATAATGTAGTCAGTAAAATCTTGCAAAATATTAAGTTTCTAATTTTTTAGGGTATATTTTTAATGCATCAAAATTTTGCCCTCTGTTGCCTGACTGCTATCTAATTCCATGTTATTTCTATGTAAAAAAGACTGGAAAGGATGCTACAAGAAAGGTGCACAAAGAATGACATAAGATTATATAGGAAAAAATTCTTCACTGCCTCATAAAGTCAAGATAGGCTACATAGAACTAAATTTCAGTATTTAAACAAAAATTTAAAAAGAATTTAAAACAATAAACAGGAAAAATTAATAGTGAAGAAATAATATTATAAAAATGATTTCATGTGATGAAAACAGATGAAAAGATGAGGCTAGATCTAGGCAGAAACTAGATTATGAAAGATCTTTTATTCTACACTCAGAAATTTGTGTTTCAACCTATGGTCAATGGAAAAATGGAAGAATTCTACGAAGGACAGTGTCATGATAAAATATACTTCCAAAATTATTCATGTGGTAGCATAAGGAGGTAATGTATTATCATTTTTAAAGTGATGTTAGTAAATAATTTCATGAACTGTAACTGATAAAGGAGTGCAGAATTCATAATTGTATAGCTTGATCAGTTTTCACCAGATGAATGTACATGGAACCAGGACCCACATCAAGACAAAGAATGGTGAACGTTGCCAGCCACACAATAAAAACAAAAACTAGTTATTCTCCCAACAAACCATATTTTTCCTCAAAAATAAAAAAGATCCTGTCCACTAATGTAAAAAATGTTTTTTGTACTTTTGAACTTTATAGAAATAAAATAACATAACACGCACATTTTTATTCTGGCTTCATTTCACTCAGAATTTTGTTTGTAAGATTAATTGATACTGTTACGCTGAGCAATGGTTTGCAATGCTGTGCAGTATTCTGTTTTGTTAATTGACCTCAATTTATGTATTTATTCTATTGTCTGGGATTTATCAGTTTGGAGTAATTATTAGTAATGATACTATGAACAGTCTCATATATGGTTTTTGGTGTCCATTTTCATACATTTCCATGGAGGCTGGACAGGGTTGTGGAATTCTGAGTCAGAGAGTGTGCCTTTGTTCAGGTTTTGTATACATGTCAAACAGATTTCTAAAACAGATTGAGTCTGAGATATCTGTTAGTGTATAGGTGGAGAGGTTAAACAGCAAGTAAAACTATGGCTTATGCTGTCAAATGGGCAATGTTGGACAAATAAACACATGTGAGTTAATCCAGGTGGTAGCTAAACCCAAAAGGAGAGGTGAGATTACTAGGAGGATAATATAAAGTCCAAGAAGAAAAAAAAAACTACAAGAAAGAGACCTACGAATTCTTTAATTTACCCAGTGGACTGAAGAGAAACTCATAGAATCTGAGAAGGAAAAAACCACGCAAAAAGTGACATTAGGCAAAGTATACATATATTTCAGGAATAGTATAGTTCAAAAATACACATTAGGGAAAAAGGTAAAGGTAAAATGGACAAATGACAGAAATGTCATTTGAATATAGTACCTAGGAAGTCATTGGTAAAAATCACATTAGTACAGGTAGAGATTTACAGACCAGATGATTACACAAAAATAAAGAGGGAATTCCAGGTGAGGAAGTGGCAAGATTGCATTTAGACTTTTTTCTGTAATGGAATAAATGAGTACATGAAAGATATCTCAAAGGGAAGATTGTGAAAATAGCTTGGGAGAGAACGTTTCTTGTCTCTTAGGCAAGTTTAATGGTGCATGATTTCTGTTAGTTTATTTCTTCTATTTATGGAATAATATTCCATCTGTATTTTGTTTTATAATACCTGTTGGTTGTTGATATTATTTATAGCAATACACCATACCATGGTGATGTGTTTATTAAACAAACCCCAAACAAGCAAAAATTTAAAAAAAAAAAGAAAGAAAGAAAGGAAAAACTGTTAGTATTTTCCCTGTAATTAGCAACATCCACAAGTTTCTTTAAGATTTTCCCCCAAGTTGTGCCAAGGCTGCTAATAAATGTTGCACACTGGTTCTGTCACAGCAGCACTATTCAATAGAGCTTGAAATTAGTGAGAGAGACAGGGACTCTCTGACAGTCAGTCTGATCATGGCCACCAATTCTGAGCAAATAGCAGCAGCTTATTTTACTCTCAGGAGAAATAAGGTGAGTGGAAATATTAAATAAATGTAAATGCCCCTGCTTTGCAGTAATTTGGCTCTTTGTGATTCACATGTTCTAATTCAGAAACCTACACATTGAAAGCTTAAAAGGCATATTTCAGAAAATGTCTCTTAAGTACCAAAAAGAGGCCAAGTGTTTATTGAAGTAATCAATTGGCTATTAGTTTCAGATATTGTATGTTTGTATGTAAGGTTCAAGATTCTCTTCTAAAATAGTGCACTGAAGCCATCAATTTCTGTAGATTTTAGTTATTAATGGCTTATTTGTATGTGTGAGTATGTGTGTATATATATCACATGCATACATAGATACATATCCATAGTGTATGTAAGTACTATAATTACTTTTTTACATGTATATGTGCTTTAAAATATAGCCTTTGTCTTATGTTTTTCTGCCATTAGATAGTTATTGGGTAAACTTATTTCCTTGAATGTGTTTTTGTATATATAAGGGTATATAATTTGTTGATAAGTAAATTGCAAACATATTCTTATGATTTATCAAATGTACATACACAGAATTATTTGAGTCAAATATAATTTTCTTTGGCTAAGATTCACAAAATTAGAGTCTGTGTAATTAAAGAACAGCTGAACATAAAGAATATGGTACCAAATTGAAAACCAAAATATTCATGAGGTACCATCACACCAGTTTCATTTTAATATTAAAATAGAGCTATAACAAAGTCTCTGAATTTTATTTGTGCAATTGATATGCTCCAGTATTGTTAACATATGTATAATGATATAATTATTTGGGAAAACAATATGGCAAAACATTTGTTTCCTGAAAGCTGTAAAGACGCTTATTCCCTTGATTTACTAAACTTTTTCCTGGGGATTTATTATAAAAAGTAATTCAAAGATCTGAACTACATCTCTACTCTGGTGCAGTCTACATAGCATTATCTATTACATTAAAGTGCTTAAAAACATCTTAAATAATGCTAAAACTGTATGTATTCATTTGCATGGGTTTCCATAACAAAATACTACTTACTGTGTGACTTAAGTAACAGAAATTTATTTCTCATAGTTCTAGGATCTGTGAAGTCCAAGATCAAGGCGCTGGCCAATTTGATTCCTTGGAGGGCTCTCTTCCTGGCTTGCAGATGGCTGCCTTCTTGCTCTGTCGTCACATGATGTTGAGAGAGAGAGTTCTCTCCTCCTTTTCTTATAAAGACACTAATCCTATCTGTTCAGAGCATCATCATAATGACCTCACTTAACCTTAATTATGTCCTCTGAAGCTTCGTCTCTGAATACTGCCACACTGGGGATAAGGGCTTCAACACGAATTGGGAGGAGACACACATGTTCAGATCATAACACAGTGATATGAAAGTAAGACTCTTGGGCTTCATGAAAATAATATTTGGAAAGATTGGGCTGGGTATGGTGACTCATGCCTGTGATCCCAGCACTTTGGGAGGCTGAGGCAGGTGGATCACTTGAGGTCAGGAGTTTGAGACCAGCCTGGCCAATATGGTGAAACCTTGTCTCTACTAAAATACAAAAATTAGCTGGGCATGGTGGGGTGTGCCTATAATCCCAGATACCTAGGAGGCTGGGGTAGGAGAATCTCTTGAACTTGGGAGGCTGAGGTTGCAGTGACAGCCAAGATCGCATTGCTGCACTCCAGCCTGGATGACAGAGTGAGACTCCGTTTAAAAAAAAAAAAATTTGTTTGAGTTCTTTGTAGGTTCTGGATATTAGCCCTTTGTCAGATAGTGGGCAAAGGATATGAACAGACAGTTCGCAAAAGAAGACATTCATACAGCCAACAGACACATGAAAAAATGTTCATCATCACTGGCCATCAGAGAAATGCAAATCAAAACCATAATGAGATACCATCTCACACCAGTCAGAATGGCGATCATTCAAAAGTCAGGAAACAACAGGTGCTGGAGAGGATGTGGAGAAATAGGAACACTTTTACACTGTTGGTGGGATTGTAAACTAGTTCAACCGTTATGGAAAACAGTATGGCGATTCCTCAAGGATCTAGAACTAGATGTACCATATGACCCAGCCATCCCATTACTGGGTATATACCCAAATGATTATAAATTATGCTGCTATAAAGACACATGCACACGTATGTTTATTGCGGCACTATTCACAATAGCAAAGACTTGGAATCAACCCAAATGTCCATCAGTGACAGATTGGATTAAGAAAATGTGGCACATATACACCACGGAATACTATGCAGCCATAAAAAAGGATGAGTTTGTGTCCTTTGTAGGGACATGGATGCAGCTGGAAACCATCATTCTTAGCAAACTATCACAAGAACAGAAAACCAAACACCGCATGTTCTCACTCATAGGCGGGAACTGAACAATGAGATCACTTGGACTCGGGAAGGGGAACATCACACACCGGGGCCTATCATGGGGAGGGGGGAGGGGGGAGGGATTGCATTGGGAGTTATACCTGATGTAAATGACGAGTTGATGGGTGCAGCACACCAACATGGCACAAGTATACATATGTAACAAACCTGCACGTTATGCACATGTACCCTACAACTTAAAGTATAATAACAATAAATAAATTTAAAAAAAAATAAAAAAATAAAAAAAAGAAAGAAAGAAAGATTGAGTAAAAATGTGA
The DNA here is from genome assembly GCF_047675955.1 of Chlorocebus sabaeus. NCBI lineage: Eukaryota > Metazoa > Chordata > Mammalia > Primates > Cercopithecidae > Chlorocebus > Chlorocebus sabaeus. Next base: position 80,563,310 of record NC_132916.1, read on the forward strand.
GAAAATGTTTAGATCACACATTAAATGAAAAACACAAAGGGTCTATATATTATAATAGATTTATTTTAATAGTATTTCTTTGAAAGAACCTTGAAAAATATAATTAAAAATAAAAATAACCTTTCCAAGTGCTTTATTTAGGTTCTATTATTTACGGGTAAAAATATAGGTAACCTGATATATGACAGGACCATCATTTTAGATAAAAGAGAGATCAATGAACAATATTTTTCCCATGAGGAGATATACACACACACACACACACACACACACACACACACAAGTATGTATGTATCTATCATATATCTGCCTATTTCTATCCTATACCATAGGGTACTATCTATTCCATAAAGATAAAAAATTCAGTATAAAAGGAAACTTATGGAATGTTGGAAGAAAATATTGTAAACAATTTTTATGACCTCATGGTAGAAAAGGTACTTAAGTAAGACATATAAAATAGAAAATATATTTTTAAAATAAGAATATATTTATTACATTGAAGATAAGAACATAACTATTATTCATGAGTCATTCTTACAGGTATTAGAAACAAAATTTTCACTTGGAACACACGTTGCAAAAGATATTCACCTTTACAATATTGCTGACAATGGATTAATATCTAGAATTTATAAAGGTCTCCTATAAAGTAATACGAAGAAAACAAGCAATTGAATGAAAACAGGAGTGTCCAATAAGTGTAAATATGTATTCAAAGTCATTCGTAATCATGGAAATACACATTAAAACCGCAATTACTTATTTTTCATCTTCCCAGTTTGGCAAGATTAAAGAAGTCTGATAATATCAGTTATCAGTGAGATATGAAGCAGTCTAATATTCACAAACAGTTGAATATTACTTTGAGAAAGGATTGGCATTATAGAATAGAATGAAAAATGATCATATCCTGAACTCAATAATCCATCACTTAGTTTATAGCCTAGAGATACCTTTGTACACTTGCTTCTGGAGATTTAAACAAGACTGCACATGGAAGTACTATCTATAATAGGGGAAAAAAATAGAAACCACACAAATACCCCATTCTCAATAGAGTGTATAAAAATTTGGCAGATTCTTATATAAAAATAAAGTATGCAAGAGTGAAAATAAAGTACTCCAATAAACATGAACAAATCTCAGAAGACAACATTTAGACTAAAAATCAAGTGAAAGGAGAATAAAGAAATTATAATTGTACTTTTACAATCTTAAAACAAAAGATAGACCTAAATTATATACTAATACATACCAGACATGATAAGATGATGATGAGAAACACATTTAACCAAAGACTGAGGATGGAGTTGGGAGAAAGATTCATGTAGTCATTGAGGAGAGCACAGGATTTGAAGATCATACTCAATATCTTACATTGTGGGGTAGACATTACTGTTTGCAATATTACTTTTCTGCTTCATAACGTATATATAATTATATATATGTACACACATGTATATACACAAATACATACATATTTATAATGTTTTGTACTTGAGCTCTTTCAAATAAAAATAAAATCTGCTTTAAAATTTGTTGTTGTTGTTGTTGTTTGTGTTTTTTGGGTTTTTTATGCAGAAGTGAGTGAACATTTATTTTTGTGCGTTTCCTATGTGTATTTCAAGTCTTTTCAAAACACGTCCCCAGGAATCTCTATATTCAATTATATCCCTGGGCTTGGTCCATTACTTCAGGAGTCCTGATTTCTTGCATCTTCTATGCTGGGGTTTAATGTTGGTAAATTAGTAACCAAAGATTTGTAAAAATGTTTTTATTTGCTTGGAAAAGCAGTATATTTGAGAGGTCTTTCCTAGATGGTTCTCTAAAGACGTGATCTTCTAAAAGTATGGAGGCAATTTCAATTGGACCACATTTATCCTGCTATTTTGACATCAAAAAATTTTTATTACAAGCAAATAATTAGAATTATACAAATACTGATGTACTTGTTTTCAGAAATAATTGGCTGGACAACGCTAAAGCCAATTTAATTACTGAATTAATAAAGATAAATAAGTTTGGAATTTTAAAATTTCCTTTTTCATTTTCTAAGTTTTTTTGAATCAGAGTAAATTATTTTTTCACTTATTTTCAGATGAACTTTAAATTATTAATCAACCTTTTTAATGCATCAAATTATACTGATTATTGGCCCGGTGAGTATTAACATTATGGGTATGAGTTTCTTTTCTGTATTTTTGTCTACAGACTCCCATTTCTCCAAGTCCAATTCTACTTCACTAAACCTGGCATTTAGATTTCATTTTTTATCATTAATATTATTCAAGAGTAAATGTTACCAATTTTATTTTATGTTGTTTACCTATAGTCTTATAAAGACTATAGGTATTATATTATAAATGAAGTATTCAAAAGGCTAATTTGTCTACTCTTCACCTAATTAATACAAAAATCATGAATAATTTTAAGGCAAATGAATAGAAAAAGGAAATATTCAAAAAACTAACTGAAAATTGAAATTCAAATAAAGAGAGAGTGACAGCAATAGAGAGAATTTACTTCTCTTCAGAAACATTGGTACTAACTCCTGATGGCAAGGTAATGTCAAAATGCTCCTAGGTTCATCCCGGATTAAGTTAATTATTCTATTTAACATCTAATTACCACCTGTTAGATAAAGGCCAGTTTATTATAATGTTCTTCATGTTGAAAAAATGTTATATTTTAATTTTACATTTGTTCTTATGTTTGTTTTCATGTAGAAAGTGTACGTAATCATGTGGTTAGCTAGGGAAAAAAACACAAAGGATTGCATATTGTCATCCCAACACCGAAACAAGTTGATTGTCACGGACTTTTAAAACTAGGTAATGTTATTATATTGTTGATTCCGCAGTAACTTAAATTTAAAAAGTCAAAACAATGATGCTAACAGTTTTTCATTGTCATATTCCTAGGTGACAACAGGAATTTCCTGGGACAGAACTAGCCGAATTGTTGTCCCAGTATCTTGACTGGTTTAACATTTGCCCAAATTGTTCATTTCTTAACAAAGCATAAAAGCTAAAAGTTGCACAAAGCACTTACAGTTGACACTTGAACAACATGTACTTGAATTGTGCAGGTCCAATTTTATGGACTTTCTTTGAAGGTTTGTTACAATTTGAAAAAACTTTACAGACAAACTGGGTAGTCTAGAAATATATATGTAAAAAAGAAAAAGTTAAGATTCCATGAATGCATAAAATATATGTGAATACTAGTCTATTTTTGTCATGTACTACATAAAATATACACAAATGTTTTATAAAGTTAAAATTTATTAAAACTTATGTGTACAGTTACAGATAATATCCGATATTATTCACAGTCAAGAGAAAAGTAAATAAACCTAAATATGTAATATTAAAACAAAACTGCATAAAATTAACGAATACATCCTCTACTAATGTAATAATGTTGTAGTCACCTCCTGTTACTATTGCGGTGAGTGCAAATATTGCAAGTGTGATGCTAATCATTTCTTTATGAGCAGTTCATCTCTGTAGTAAATTGCATATCACAGTAAAAAGTATCTTGTGCTCTTGCTTATTTTTTATGATATTTAGTATAACATCTTAAGCCTTGAATAATACCATGCAACCCAAACAAAATGGCACTCGTGACGCTGGGAGTGCTCCCAAACTGAGAAAAGTCATCACATTACAAGAAAAAGTTGAATTGCGTGACATGCACCTTAGATTAAGGTCTCCAGGTGTGGTTGCCCACCATTTTGAGATAAATGAATCCAACATAAGAACCATTGTTAAAAACAAAAAACAACAAAAAAAGGGAAACTCATCAAGCTGTCACTGCAGCTATACCAGCAGGCATGACATTGCACTGTTTTTGGAATACCTTTTAATCTCACATTAAAATGCAGCTTATGTGGGTATAGATTGCTATAAGGAAATCATAGCTATAAACACTAATATGATTTGGGCAAAAACCAATTCATTATATGAGAACTTAAAACCAAAGGAAGGTGAAAGATCTAAAGCTGAAGACATTAATTCCAGCAAAGGATAGTTTGATAACTTTAGAAAGAAGTTTGGCTTTAAAAATGTCAAGATAACAGTTTTTGTATACAAAGGGGAAGGATCTGAGTCCCCAGATGCCACTAAAAAAGTCATTAAGGTAAAAGAATATCTGCCTGAACAGGTTTTTAATGCAGACGAAAGTGCCTGATTCTGGAAAACAATGACACAAAGGACACTTATGAATAAGACAGATAAGCAAATACTAGAAATTAAGGGAGAGGCTAACTCTTCTGTTCCGCACAGATGCAATTGGGTTTATTATTAGGACTGCCCTTATCTACAAATCTGCTAAACTCTGAACTTTGAAGGGAAAGAATAAACGCCAGCTGCCAGTCTTTTAGTTATACAACAGGAAGGCCTGTACAACAGGTTATACAACAAGAAGGCCTGTATAATGGTTCCACTGATGCTTTGTCCCTGAAGTCAGGAAGAACCACATTGGGAAAGGATTGCCTTTTAAAGTTCTTTTGATATTGGACAATGTCCTTGGTCACCCAGAGCTCAGTGAATTCAACGTGAAAGGGTAGTTGTCTTGTCCCCAAATGCAACATCTCTAACGCAACCCCTAGATCAGGAGTCATAAGGATCTTTAAGTTTCATTAAAAGGTACTCTATGAAAAGGATTGCCAATGCTATGGAAGCGCACCCTCATAGAACATCATGAAAGTCTGGAAAGATTAAATTATTGAACATCCCATCATTTTCATAGAAAAAGCCATTAAAGTCATCAAGTTACAAACAAAAATTTCTGTTGGAGAAAATTCTGTGCAGACGTTACACATAATTTCAAAGGATTTATGACAGAGTCAATCAAGGAAATCATGAAAGATACTGTAGATATGGCCAAAAAAAAAAAAAAGAGAGATGCAATGTCAAGATACAGATCTTGGAGAAATTCAAGAGCAAATAGACAGCATACCAGAGGAATTAACAGACCACAACATGGTAGAGATGAGTGCTTCCAAACCAGTGCCAGATGAGGAGGCAGAAATGGAGAAGCAGCAGTGCCAGAAAAGAATTGACATTAGACAATCTGGCAGAAAGATTCGGATTACTCAAGATTGCTTTTTTTTTTTTTTTTTTTTAGCTTCTTTTAGAAAATGACTCCTTCTAGGATGTGGGCACTAAAACTAAAGCAAATGGTGGAAGAAGGATTGGTACTATTTAGAAACATTCTTAGAACAACAAAAAAGCAAAAAACAGAAATAACAATGTATTTCTGTAAAGTTACAGCAAATGTGCCTGCCTCTCCAGCCTACCCTTCCATCTCCTCTACCTCTTCCCCCTCTGCTATCCTTGAGACAGCATGAACAATCCCTCTTCATCTTTTTTTTCTCAGGCTATTTGATGTGAAGACAAAGACCTCTATGATGATCTAGTTCCACTTAATACATAGTAAATACATTTTTCTTCCCTATGATTTTCCTAGTAACATCTTCTTTTATCTGGCTAACTTTAAGAATATAACATATAACACATATAACTTAAAAATATATGTTAATTGACTGGTTATGTCATTGGTAAGGTTTCTGGTCTGCAAGAAGCTATTGGGTACTCAATCAGCTTAAGCTTTTGGGTACTCAAAAGTTGTATACAAATTTTTGACTGAGCAGTGTGTCAGAACCCTTAATCTCCACATTGTTCAAGGGTCGATTGTACATTGACGTTCCACATAAACTCAGCTAACAAAAAGAGACACATGTGGTTAAATTTGAAAAATAACTAGAAATATAATCTCTCTCTCAACCCTTTCTAATAGTATAACTAACATTTTCCCTTCAAGAAATTTTAAGAATATCATGCAGGGAATATGGTGACATGGTCAAGCACACTAGGACCAAAGTTATCAGAGACAGCTAATTCCTTGTGGTTTGGGGTTGTGTTGCTGTCCCAGGTTCTACTCATTGTATTAGTTGGTGCTCAAGCCTGAGCTGTGGACTGCAAGATACTTGCTATGGACAGAAACAATGACACTGAACTGATTAAATATATGATTATGTGCCAAACGTCATTATTGTATTTATGTTATTTTAAAATCAATGCAAATTTCAAAATTAATTTTGCTACATATAATTATACCTTTAATTATTTATGATTAATTTTCAAAGTAATTTTTGAGTTGAACTATTTTATACACCCATCAAAACAATAGAACATTTATCAATCAAAACAGTATAACAATTTATCAAGTACATGAATATTTCAAACATTATATATTTTTATTATTTCAGCACCCTTTTTTACTGTAAAAAATGATTGCAATTGGGCAATATTTAAATGGTTATTCTACTTACTTTCATTTTTGTTACCTTTTTGTTTCATTTATATAGTTGTAAAATATGTTTCCACGTTTATTGTGTACCAGATATATTTAATCTTCACATCAATCACATTATTTAACTATTTATAACTATTGTTCCCATTTGATAGATTGGAGAACTAAGGGGTGGTGATATATATTAACAACCTCACTAGTTTTTCACAGTAAAGAAGTGAGGGTGTTAGATTTGAGTTCAGGAAGTTCACATCTCATGCTCTTCATCATTCTGCTTTCACTTGTGTATTCTCTTCTGCAGTCATGAGATCTCTAAGTGCCAGGAAATATCAGAAAATGGGGAAAATACCCCAACAGACATGAATTGAACTTAAATAAAATATAATGCAAAATGCCTAATTTACTTTAATGTCAGTCTGATCATGGGAGCCAGAGAGGAGTGTAGACCTGTGACATAATGTATTCCTGTTTCAAAGACATGTCTATGTGGGATGTGTTATGTGTGAGGTTTGGAGGGTTGTAACAAATACAAAGTTAATAGAACATATATCTGGTATGCAGCATTTGAAATAAACTATGAAAATGGTCAAAAAACCATGTTATAGCTCTGTTTCTTCTATAAAAATGTAAAGAGTGGATTTTTTTCTTTTCAATTGAAAGAGAAAAAACCAACATGATAACTGCAACCAGCATCTTATTTTTGAGCTGTGGCTCCACATCAGATTGTGACCATAATCACAGATTTCAGTGAGGCAACGATACTATTCACAAGAATACAGAATTGGTCTTAAAACATCTCTGTCTACTTGCCCAAAGTAGCAAAGTCATGAATTATTCTAGAAGAATGGAAGATGTTTGATATAACATAGCATGAAGGAAACAAAACGAGGTAATTAATTCTCAGAAGTGATGCTTAAAAAAAAAGAGATAGCATACATTAAAGCTGATATCTATCTTTGGGAGCTTAGGTGTGATAAAAGAGTAGCAGCCTATGACAACAGGCTCTAACTATTGAGAAGGGATAACATGAGCAGCTCTACAGAACCAAGCTGGCATCATCCATCTGCTTCCAAAATTGTCACTGTGATGTTTTAAGCATCACTTTGTACTCTGGACACATTTTGAATTGAAATTGGATTCTTTCTTTCATTTTATGCAGCAGTTCCACCAGTTTCAGAAGCAATACTCCATCCCCTACCAACCCCAAACCAACCCCAAACAAGGCAAATGATGTCTTCTTTCTGGGGTTAGAGCCTCACTGAGAACCAGTAGGACACTATTTGGCTGTCTTGGATATCATAGACAAACAGATTATAGGCTGAGTCATGTCAAAGCCACTTTGTTTTTCCTTTCAAAGGAAATATATTCTCTCCTAAATACTTGGATTCTGGAATAAAAATAAAGTTTCAAGAAACAACTACTAAGTATTTGATTACTTAACTTGAAAATGAACATTGTATTTTAATAAAGAAAATCAAAAGCTTGACAAAAGCTTGGAAAATTCTCAAGTAAAAACATTTCTTTTTTACTATTATTTTATATATCTGATTTCCATTACCATGGAAACAGAATAGAAATAGCAGTTGGAGGCCAGGAGTAGACTGAAAATCCTTCTGACTTTGTTAGCTGTCTGCCAGAGGTGATAGACATTGCCAGTGTGTTATGGGTGAAAAGAAAAAGAAGACCTCCACGATTCAAAGGGCTAGCATTGTTGGTTGATAAAACCTAAGGAAAACTCTTTAGTAAATGACCATGTACAAAAATATATTCCTTTTCAGTAAAGGTCATTGAATAATTTGAATAAGTTTTCAGTAGCAACAAAAATGTAAGATATAAAACAGATTTTAAAGTTAATTTCAGTAAATGTCAATAACCTGAAGTATCACTCATTTTTAATGAAGTCAAATAAGTAGAAATTCAGAAAAAGCATTGAAAATAGCCAAGGAAATGTAAGAAGTTAATCTTAGAGCCTTCTGTATCTTCTGCTGCCTAACCCCAGCACATATGCACATAGACAACTAAATCTTACCTTGTAGGAGACATACCCTCTAAGATAGAATTCAATGTTTACACTGAAAATTTTTGATAGTGTCGAGAATATTTAAGCCTAGATTTGATGCACATAGTCATTCTTACCAAATAAAATTGAGTATTGAGTATTTCACTCACATCCAGAAAGAATAACAGGCTTCTATAACAGAAATAATTTATGATATTCTGTGTTTCTTTCCATGTCCAACAACCATATATAATTCCCCTGAAAAGGCACTAGAACTCACAGTTACTAATAAACAATGGATACCGATCCAATTGGTGAGAGAAAATATAATTTGCTAACTAACAGAAGTATATAAAAATACTAAGTGTCTCTTTTTAAATCTAAGAAACTATGTCTCCCAACCAGGTAAGATACAAATATCTCAAAAGTCTACCTCTTGAAGGCCTCAATGATGAGATCAGGAAACACATTTTCATGACAAATTATTTTAAGTAATATTTTTGTAAACAGTGTGTTTTAAAGTACCTGAAATGAATACAGAATAATTATAGAATTAAAGTTATGATTTGTAAGAACTTTTGTATTTCTATCAGTGGTTAGATTCTCAAGGCATCAACTTGATCAGTTATATTGTCAAAAATCTGCACACATTTATGCAAGTTTTAACATAAAATAAAGTATACTCTTTCTTTCCTCAAGGGTATGATTTTTTAAATTCACCATCCATTATTTTTGGGTTATTCAGATAAAACAAGTCTAATTGCTAACTGAATAATTATCCTTCAATTCAAAAATAATGATGAATTTTACTAATTTTCTACTGTTCTTTGATTTTCTTTTCTTCTGACTTAAAGGTATCATGTGTCTGTTTATTAATGTAATTATTTCACATTTTTATTCTGTAACTTTGTCTTTTCCATATTCATATTTATCATAAGATATAAAGTTCTAAACATAGATATTGTGCCAAAAGATTTATTTCTCACAACCTTTAGAATGGGGTCATGTGAATTACATCCTGAAATTATAATATTTATTATTATACTTTAATGTATGAAGATATTAGATTTTCTAGTCCTTTTTAATTTTTAATTTTTTAATTTTTTTTACAGGGGCTCCCTCTGTTACCCAGGCTGGAGCACAGTGGTGTGATTATTGTTCACTGCAGCATCAAACTCCTAGGCTCAAGTGGTCCTCCTGCCTTAGCCTCCCAAGTAACTAGGACTATAGGTATGTGCCACCATACATGGTTGGTTGTTTTTAGTTTCTTTCCTAGAGATAGGGTCTTGCTATGTTGACCAAATTGGTCTCAAACTCCTGACCTCAAGCAATCCTCCTGCCTTGGTCTCCAAAAGTGCTGGGATTACAGGCATGAGCCACTGTGCCCAGCCCCATTTTAGTCTTATGCTTTATTTATTTCCTCCCGAGCTTAGAACAGTTCTCATTTTTTTAACCCGGGTTTTGAAATCTTAGAATCTCATAGCAGGATCAGGAAGAGATTCAGAAAATTCTGAATCCCCAAAATTCAGAAAACTGGAAACTGTCAATTCATTTTCTGTTGCTTTAACAGAATATCACAGGTTGTGTAATTTATAAAGAAAAGTTTATTTAGTTCATGGTTCTAGAGGTGGGAAATTTCAAAAACATGACAGTGGCATCTGGAGAGGACCTTCTCAGTGCATCACAACATGGTGAAGAGCATCACAAGGTAAGGGAATAAGAGCAAGAGATCCAGAGAAAGCTCACTTTCATAACAAAGTCACTCCTGCAATAATGAAGACACTCATGTCATAGCAATATTAATTCATTTATGAAAGCAGACCCTTATTTAGGATCCAGAGGCATTAAGTTGCCAACACATGAACTCCTGGGGGATAATTCAAACCATAGCTAGTTCCAATTATGTATGTATTGACATAGCAAGGACACTATTAATTCCAGTATATTTTTAAATTGTTTATAATTTAGGGCAAAAGATTCTTTAATTCACTACGTACATGTGGTGGGCTATCATTACCTGTGCAATCAGTGATTCAGCATGTAAGTTAGCATTCTGTTACTCCTGTACTATTCAATCTTAATATGATACTAAACTGTGGATGACTGGATTTTCAGCTCATAGACATGACCTTTATATTTCAATCAAAAGTCACAGCTCACCAGAATTTAGCCTTAAGGCTGAACTCATCTGTTACCTACAATATGATGCTGTTACAGTTTCTATGATTAGTATGATGAAAATACATTCAAGGATGACCTTTTAATATTCTAATGGTTCTTACATGAAGTGGAATTAGACATCATGCACATATTCTTGTAATGAAAGATCTATTTATTTATTATTTATTATTTTTGATCTGTGATTTAGTAATGCTAAAAATAAGTGTACTAGACCATAGTAAGTTTATATTATGCATATATGTAGGTGCAGTAATTCACTTCAATGTATTTTACTATTGTACACATCTCACTATTCTATATTTTTTCTTATTTAGAATTTCTGATACAAAGTGGTATTAGCCATTTTAGTCCTTCCAGGCATATAGTTAAAGATAAATAACTGATGCTCTGGCATGCCATTAGAACTCACAGATAGCATTTTAACCTTATCTTTTTAAACTTCAAAAATCATTTGATGGGGAAATATGGTTTCTTCATAAGCAGTAGTTTTGGAAGTTTTTGAACACTAAAGTTTTTGTATTCTGAACATGATAAAATAAAATATTTTATGAAAATAATGAGTCATAGAAATCTATGTAGAGGATTCTGCCAGGCCTGCAAATCTTCAACATTTATCTTTACCCCAAGGTGCTCTGTCCTCAGATGTTCTTCCCTTAAAGCACAAAAGCTTGGACTTGCTATGATGAGTCTCTATAATAGTACCTCTATCTTATAATTTGTCCCAAGAAAAAGCTCATGTTCCTAGTCAAGAGATAATGGAAACTGTTGGGAGAAAGTAGGGAGGGAAGGAAAAAGAGAAATTGTTTTCCTAGTCCTTAGGGTTATTGGATGTTATACTCAAATTTAATCCTTGGTTACTCCTTGGTTCTCATTGTCATTGTGGCTTTGTGCTTATACAGTCAAATTAAATGGAGAATAAGAATTTACCACAATTTTTTATACGTAATTGTCCCTTGGTATCCAGAGTCAATTGGTTCCAAGACTTTTCTTGCCAATACCAACATCCAAGGATATTCAAGTTTCTTATAGAAAACAGTGTAGTATTTGCATATAAGGTATGCACATCCTCCCATATATTCTAAATTATCTCTAGATTACAGTATGCAATACAATGTAATTTGTAAATAGATGTTACAGTGCACTTTTATTGATATGTTACTTTTATTTTATTTTTAGATTTTTAAAAATCCACATTTGTTTGAATCTGAATATGCAGAAACCTTAGATATAGAGGGTTTACACTTACTTGTCCTCACTATTTCCAATTACAGTTCTAAGTATCAGAAAAAATAGATTAACGTAGGATAAAAACAGGTAACAATTGTCATATTACTCTTTCATTTATTCCACGATTATTTATTGATAGACTATGTGCCGAAAACTGTTCCAGGTAGTGAATAAGAGACAATAGGCCCCTACCCTCAAGGTGCTTACATTCTAGTGAAGAAGACAGACAATAAACAAATACAGGTCATGCAATTTCAAATTATGATAAGTGTTATCAAAGCACTTAAAAAGGATAATGAGAGAGGAGAAATGTTAGAAGAAATGGTGAGGATAAGGAAGTATCAAAAGCACCAGTTGATCAGGCATCCAGAAGATATGAGAGCAGGAATCGTGTAAATATCTAAAATAAGAGTATTCCACACAAAGGAAAGCAAATTCAAAGACTAAAAATGAGAGTGGAACTCCTGTTTGAGTATGGCTATTGTAGAATAAGTTTAGGAATGTTTTGGAAAGTACACACTGTGGCCAAATCTGACAGGGCTCAGTAAGTTATGTTTAGAAAATCGACTGTTATTTTAAGTGTGATAAGAGGCCTTTGGTGAGTTCTAAGCAGGAGAGTGACAGCACTAATTAGTCTTTTAAAAGGTGACTCATTATTATGAGGAAATATTATTATCAGGGAAAGAGCGGAAACTGGGAGTCAGTGAGTAAATCCAAAGTTGCCTTGGACTAGAGAGTATCAGAATGGAGGTAGTGAAAATGCTTGAAGACACTGCTTGCTGATGGTCAGGATCTTGTGCATGAAGGTAAGAGATGAATCAATGAGGAAATCAAGGTTATTGAGGTAAGTAACTGCATGGAAGATATGGCAAGAGGTCTTGGAAAGTAATAAAAGATTCTGTACTGAAGATAATTCAACAATTGTTCTTACTATCTTCTATGAGCAAGTCCTATAAATATCACACATATAAATACAATAATATTTATAATATAATTGCATCATACTACAATAATAGTATATATAATACAATTATATCATAATATAGTTAAATATTAGGGCATGGCTCTTGAATTTCTGTGTGGATAAACTGTTAGATATAACTAGAACACAATATTATGGTACATGTGCTAAATGCCGTAAGAGTAATAGAAAATAAAAACAGCAAGTGATAAGAGTTTGGAGAATGGAGAGACATCTTTTGAAGTGTACATGAACAAGTTTTACAGTAAAGTTTGCATTTCAAAAATCATATACAATGGTAGATTTTTAATCTGCCGAGTTATGTAGTAAATGCATTCAGGAGAAAGAAATCTCTTCAGAAAAAATGAAACTGTTAGAAAAGTAAAGACAACAATAAATCTAGTTTGATTAGAGCAGGTGGTGAATATATATTTGACCCATGTCTGGAGCTAAAGCTAGAAAGGTGGGTTGAGGCCATAATGTAAATGACTTAAAATGCCCATTAAAATTATTAAGTAGACATTAAAAAATGGCTTTGAAAAGTAAGTAGTGGCAAGGAAAAGTTGATTGTATAATATGGAATGAAAAACTAGTATTCCAAATTATATCTGCATCATGATCCCAACTATACACATCCATATAAAATAAATGGAGTAGCGGTTTTAGAAATGCAAAGTTGTTTCAGGATGACGGTAAACCTTTATTTTTTATTTCTCTATTTTATAAACATTGTCATTAACATCAACTAATATAATAACATAGAATATTATTTAAATGATTCTAAAATGAAAAAGAAAGAATTTGCTGGCCATGGTGGCTCACGCCTGTAATCCTAGCACTTTGGGAGGCCGAGGTGGGTGGATCACCAGAGGTCAGGAGTTCGAGGCCAGCCTGGCCAACATGGAGAAACCCTGTCTCTGCTAAAAATATAAAAACTAGCTAGGCGTGGTGGTGGGTGCCTGTAATCCCAGCCACTTGGGAGGCTGAGGCAGGAGAATTGCTTGAACCCAGGAGACGGAGGTTGCGGTGAGCCGACACAGTGCCACTGCACTCCAGCCTCCGACATAGTGAGACTCTGTCAAAAAAAAAAAAAAAAAAAAAGAAGAAAGAAAGAGAATTTAAGAATAATAATAAAGAAGACTATGAATAAATAAACAGTAATGTCTTCAATGTATATATTAGATGCCTACTAAATACCAGGGTTGTACTAGACACGAGTAATACAAAAATTAATGCAGGAAATCTGGCTTGCTGTGGACATGCATATGAGTGGTCAAAAAACTATTAGTATATTAATAGTTAAGCTATATGCCCCAAAGTTTGATATGCATAGAAATCACCTGGGTATTTTGTGAAACGCTCATTCTGATTTAGTACATGGTAGGTGTGTCTTCTGCATGTCTATCAAGCTCTCATGTGATGCCAGTGCAGCCATCTATGCAACACACTTGAATAGCGTGAGGGAAAAGGAAGTAGTTCTGAAGACGAGATTGGATAAACTCAGTGAAATTAGCCAAATGAAAAAGGGAGATGAATTGGGTCTTCTACTTTCCCCACTTCAGAATCTAATGTTGTCTTTGTGAGCTAAACTAGTAATATATGGCTATAAAGTATGGTCTGTGTTTTCTATAACAGAAACAAGTAGAGGATGTCAAAAAATATGTGATTGAAGAGTTTCATAAGCTCTGAATCGACAATGTAGATAAAGGCCAGGAATGTCAGGAATGGCAGGCAATTTAAATTTGATAGATGAGTATCTGATCAATTTTACTTTACATGTGTGTAGAAGCATTGCATGAAAGGAAAAGTTTTATCCTCTGGAAAAGTACTTCTCAATATTGTCAATTACTGCAATCTCGGACAATTTAAAACAATACCAATTCCCCATCCTACTTTAGATGAATTAAATCAGACTATGGTATCTTAAACCCCCTCAGACGCTTCAAACCACAGTTGAGAAGCACTGAGGTAGAGGAGAAAATATAAAAGATAAAAAGAATCAGAGGTTGTCAGTATTGAATAAAATAACGAAGAAAATCGGGGGCCTCAGCACATGAAGTTGCAGAGATCATGCTTTCAGCCCCATAAAGTAAAAATTGCACTGGGTGGGTTAAACAGAAAAAAAAACTCAAGACTTTATTGAAGACTATTGCAACAGGGACCAAGACTAGTGTAACAGCAAAGAAAAACTGATCTCAGGTCTACTGAACCAAAAGGTGGGAGAGTTTTTAAATGCTGCGGTGAACTAGCAGAAAATTCCTTGAAGACGTTAGTGGGGAGATTGGTCGATGTGTTAGACTACCTGTGTTTGCTAATTAGCCCTTATAAAAGTTAAGCTCCTTCTCTTCCACAGAGAATGGACGACTGAGACTGTGGACTTTATCTTTCTGATGGTTATATTTCAAAGCTATGACTCTCAGGTCCCTGAGAGCGACATTTATGAGTGATAGAAGGGCTGAATCTCAAAGGAATAAATTCAAACTCTAAAATAAAAGACAGATGTAAACTAAAAATAAACTTCTACCACCCTCACCAACTGAATGGATCCCCTTGTGGGCCAGGGGACCCCAGAAAAACCTTAAAGCTCAGTTCCTGGTCATGATGAGATGGGAGGTCAGACACATTTTGTGGTTTACACACAACACAACTGACCAGTGTTAATGTTGAAATAGAGATCCTAAGACTGACAGAAAAGACTCTTTGTGGCAATAAGATACCAAATTACAAATAGGATCTAAGGTGATGCCTGGCCAGGGCTAAGTCACGCACCCCTACACTTAAAGATAAATGATTCTCTAACAGCCACGAGATTTTTCTTTTTCTCTAGAAGCTAAGCAAGCATTGGCCTCAATATTAGCAATCTTAAACAATGTGTAGCTCCACCAGTTACTATCTGACCCCCCAGCTCCTGTTCCACAACTGCATGTAACTACAGCTTTGATTGTCAAGAGATAGATTTCAATAGCTTTCTTTTGGTAAGAAGACTGGAGACTATGGACTGATTCTGATTGGTTTACAGAGAGATAGTGCACTTGCGTGAATTTGTGTCCTAAAAATACCAATTGTTATATAAACAGCAAAAATTGTAATACACTTAAATGTTGTCTCCATCCCAAAATAAACATAGGTCATATGTTACCTGCATGTTTGTTCAATACCCATATGTCAGGACCATTTTCATTAATATTCATAGCTCCTCCTGTAATCTACTGACTATGTGTTCAGAATAAAACTCTCGCCCCAACCTCCTTCCAAGTACCTGTCTCTGGTCCTGGCTGGAAGCATGCCTCTCCGTCTGTGAGATGGCCACCTTACAGACTGTGGCACTTCATATGAAATAAAGTCTCTTTTTCTCCTTGTGTTTTTTAAAAAAATTAACACAGATTAAAAAGAGAAAAACAAATAAATGTACTTAAATTTATTTAATATAAATTTTATGTGACATGGTAGCCTTCAGAAATGAAGACTTAAAGACCCAGAGAAAACTGTTTATAGATGTTCAGGGCAGAAATATACTTGGAGAATAAAAGGGCATCATCTAACAGTAAGAAACTGGGGGGAATTTAGCAAGACCTGTTTGTTCAGATTCTTCTAGGCCTCCAGTATAGGGAAGGATCACTCTAGTGAGCATCCTATGACCTACTTTCAGGGAAGGTAGGTCAGATAATTATTTTACGACCTGTTTCAGGAGAGAAAGGCCAGAGGAAGTCAAAGAGTGATCCTCCTGCTTGTATGGTTTTCCCAATTTCCTGTAGCTTAAAATACTCAGTATTCCAAGGTAGCATATTTTTTTAGTATCATTTTCTGAGCTCCATCAGGCCTATAATCAGGAAAAAGCCTATCTGAAGGTTAATCAGGCTAAGGAGAACATTAACAGAATTCCGACCTACCTTCATACATTAGAATCAGACAATTGCCCACCTTGTTCCAGTTCTAGGGTCACTGCACTTCTGGTTAAAATTTGACTTCTTGTGGACACCTGATCAGAGAGAAAAATCACTATCAGTTTGAGTAGACCATTCTAGTATTCCATTCCATAAAAGTGTTATTTTATTAAAGTGGATTATTACAAATTCCTGAAAAAAAAGTCTGTCTAATATAATGGAGTTCATAGTTTTATCAATGTCCAGAAATCCATCAATATTTTAGCCTCTCAATTTCAGAAATTTGCATTAATATTCAGCCTAAGTTACAAAAAAATCCAGAATACTATTAAAGCATAGTTTAACAACAATACATTATGAACTAGTATTAAATTTTCTGCAACTTAGCAACTCATAGACATATATAATAGTAGACAAAGCTCCAGTAGTCAACACTGGCTACTATTTTCTACATACTTACAAGGGTTAATTCAGTTAACACTTAAAAACACTGGGACAATGTAATTATTATCATCTTTCATACATAAGGAAAATGAGGCAAATATATTAAAAAAAAAACCTGGCCTAAGTCACAGAGTCTAAATTAACGTTGCTCACTTTAAGACTCTAGTAATTTGGCCGGGTGCGGTGACTCAAGCCTGTAATCCCAGCGTTTTGGGAGGCCGAGGCGGGCGGATCACGAGGTCGGGAGATGGAGACCATCCTGGCTAACACGGTGAAGCCCCGTCCACTAAAAATACAAAAAAAAATTAGCCGGGCGAGGTGGCGGGCGCCTGTAGTCCCAGCTATTCGGGAGGCTGAGGCAGGAGAATGGGGTAACCCAGGAGGAGGAGCTTGCAGTGAGCTGAGACTGCACCCCTGCACTCCAGCCTGGGTGACAGAGCGAGACTCTGTCTCAAAAAAAAAAAAAAAAAGACTCTAGCAATCTATATTATTTGCCAATTTTGTTTCAAGGGCTTATTATGTTTGTCTCTCCTCACCTTCAGGCAGCCTTAAAAGAATTTGTTTCTGTCCTCTGGAACCATTAAATGATATACCTCCGGTCTGCCTTTCAAACTGCTGTTTTGTATCCCAATATTATTATTACCATGTTCTTAGAGTCTTTTCTTATTGTTGTTTTGCCTCATATTTTTTTTTTGTTATTGAATCTTACCCCCTACTTCTTTACATGTTCCTCTTTATTAGTCAATTTCTATGATACCTTATAGCATTATTATCATTGTATTTTTGTCTGTCACTTTATTTGGAAGTCTGGATTTCCACATGTGATGTAGGGTCAGATGTAGGCAGCTACTTCTTTGTTTCTTCTGACTAAATGGCAGTAAAGGGAGGCTACTACATGCACCCATAAGCCACTCCCTGAGTAGAGAGTTTTGTTTCTCATTAAAATATCCACCCCCTTTTTTTTTGAAGGAACCAGATGCAATTTCCTGTCTTCATCTTCATTATGGACATATGATCAACATAATATTACCTTCCAAATGACTTGAATAACTGGATCTATTTTCTTCTTCAGGTTCTCATTTTCTCACTTCTCACTCTACAATAGGTTTATTATTGAACTAGGGAAAGACATTCATTGCAAAAGGTGACAGGAGCTTTTCGGTTTTCCCCTTGTCCTCTGAAACTCTGGACTGTGGACTTGGGAGGAAAAGTGGCTCAGTTACTAGGACTGAACACATTAAAACAAACTTACTGTAATGGGTTGACCTTCTGCTTCCTGGTTTGAAGTGGGTATTATGAACAAGGGACTATATTTACCATTTCTCTGAGAGTAAGGTCTTGTTCCTGTGGACATTAGGATAGGATGCAGTGGTTACACTTCAAGAGAATTATGTTCCAAATTGCAGAGCCCTGAAGAAACTTGGCTGAAACTTGAGAGATTTGTTGTTGTTATTGTTGTTTGTGGGATGGATTTATAAGAAAACTGCTGCAATAAAAATCTAGAACTGAAGATACTGTGCAAAGAAAAAATATATTTTAAAGTTAAAACAAGTGAATCAAGACATCTAGAAATCCATATGATAATCTTTATTTACAAGTTTAAGTATGCTATCACTTTTACTTTACAGCTATGACTGACCTGCCCTCAGCAAGACATGCCATTTGAATCATCTAGCTTTTATGATAAATAGATTGAACTGTGCCTGTTCTTACCCAGACTCTCTTTTAACCCAAATGAACTTGCAAGTAGACATCATTGGCTTGGACTCTTTTCACTGGGGGTGATGTTGGCAAGAAATATATATATATAAGACTAAAAGAAAAGGAAAATTGTGAATCAATGAGTAGAACCTTAGACAGAAATGGAATGAGAAGCTGACCTTTTCTTATTGAAAACGAATTATTAGGTCAATAGAGCGCGGTAAGAAGTAAAAGGAGTCCTCCAAGAATATCCACTGCAACCACTTTGTCAGTTAAGTGTTATTAAAGCATTATTTAGTTACCCACTGAGACGAAGGCAAGATCACCATCAGGGGATTGCACACAGCATTTTGACTAGTGTCTTCACAAAATGGGAAATTTGTGTGTGTGTTTTTTTTTTGTATTTTTAGCGCTACTTTATAAACTCTAAGTTTAAGGTGTTAAATATATATGCTTTTATTTCTGTCTTAAATAGAAGGTAAGATGGCCTTTGAAATAAAATGTAATCAAAATTTAAGTGCCAGCTTCTCTTAATTATTTTTTAGGTGTCTTGTTATTATTATGTGCACTAAGAATATTAAAAAAACTATGTTGGATGACAAGCCATTCTTGTAACATGAGGCAGCCAAACACAGAAGTTATTTTTAAAAAGGAACATATTACCAAAAGAATTATTACTGAGTCAGTGAATAGAGACATTATGAGAAAGAAGTATCTTATCTTAGAGTGAAGAGGCTAGGAGTGATACTACCTATGGAATAAATGAAAATTACTTGATCCCAATCAGAATGAATCCTGAATCTTGCTCCCACAGGTAATATGCTGTACCTAAGCTTAGGTATGAACAAGTTAATCTCATTCATATAGTGTAAATTAACACAAAAATTCAAAAGACTTCCACTTGTGGGTATCACTGAGCTTGTATAATATCAGTGTGCCTTGGCTATTAGGAAAAGCTTTAGTAGAATAAATGAAAATAGTTTGTGATTCATTTTAATCCTTTTCCTTACAGCCAACACTTCTGGAAGGAGGAGCCAGTAATAAATATGAATTTCAAACTGGAAATAGCTAAAAGAAGCAAAAAGCTCCAAGACCCTAGGATAGGGATTAGAATCAGAGACTAAGCTGAGAGGATCATAGTGCCCATGTGAACTGCTTCGGGGAAGAGCAAAAGCCTCAGCATGCTGGAAAGCGAGACAGCTGGTGACTGGGAGCACATGGTAGGAGAGCCGCATGGATAATTGTTGGCTTCAACAAACGTGGATTCACTACAGGCACCGGGGAGTAGATACACATGCACCCAGGCTTACGTCTGTGTGTGTGAGAGAGTGATATGCGCATAAGCAGGAGAATGGCTGTTATTCCTGTCATTTTATTTTGCTTGTCTGTCAAACATCAGGCTAACAAATAAACAACTGAAAACCGTAGGCTTTCCACAGATGGAAGTAAGGTGGTTGAAAGTGATTCACCAATTAATAGATAACTGTTTCTCAGTGGAAGCTTCAAGGGGACATGGCTTTTATTCTGCTAGAACATAGGTCAAAGAGATTGAGCTAGTTGAGAGCGGTTGTCTGAAAGACCTCAGACTGAATTATACTATCAGTCTAAGATCTATACAAACACAGATCACATCAGATGCCAGGTGGCTGGGCGAAGCGTGGATGACAGTTATAGAAAGAAGATGCCTGAGACTGCGGATGGGGGAGGGGAGAAGCCAGAGGACTGAGAACATGACTATACCTACCTTTACCTGAGTTCATTCTTTGCTTAATGTAGATACAGAGTGAAGAAAAAGAAAATGATACAGGTTCACTTTTAGCTAAAGTTTTCACTGATAGCTTAATATTAAATGCAGAGAAAATGTAGTAACTATCAAAAAAGTAACTGGCTATTAAAAATGGAAAGATGAGCTATGTTACAAAGACAGGCAGTATTATAGGGTCAGGTCGATTAAATCCAATGCAATTTCCTTGTTCTCTGTAGTTTCTCTTATACCATCTTGACAGTGTATGCCTTTCATGCCAAAAAATTTCATAGTAAGGAGTGTTCTACAGTGTTTTATGAAAGCCAAGAATTTGTGACCAAAAACAAGCACCACCACTACCACCACCACCACCAATAACAAGAATAAACAGTGTTGCAATATGACACACTGGTAAAATATACCTCTATAACATGATCAATAATATGGTGATAACAAGGACTTTATAGAGTTAGCATGAGAATTAGATGAAAATATACATGCATATGTATGTATGTATGTAGTTATGTGTGCACATGTGTGTATATATTCAAACAATGCCTGTCTGACTCATTTTAATAATTCAATCAAAGTGATTATCTTACTAAGCCATCAGTTCTCATGAAGGAGATAATGCCCATATTGCTGACTACTTTATCCCAAGTTACTCATGTCTAAATGCACAGGGAGTGCTTACTAAATATTTGTTAGAAAAATTAATATTAAATTGAGAACATGTCTATAAATTATGTGACAGAACTTTCTAAATGCTTTATTTTACTTAGTTACTGTATTTTTAATTTGACAAATAAGGGTAAGACCAACTGTTCAACTTTTTATATAATTAAGAAAATACTTTAGTGGTTATTTTAAGAATTAACTGTCAAATTTTAGAAGAATATGATATTAAAATAATGTAACACTTATTGTAAACTGATTTTATGATGGATTTTTGGTATCTCATGCATGTTATTATGTCACATACTTAAGTTAAATTGTTCCCTTTGGAAAAAAATAACAAAAAATTAACATTTTACTATAGTAGATAATGAACAAGCAAAAAACGTTTTTAAAATCTAGTGTTTTGAGTATAATACTGGAAATTACACATATAGCTGAGAATTAGTATATGTATGTGTCTCTATAAACCATATACAACAAAACAATTTTTAATTATGTCAGTATTTACAGAAGATATTATTTGATTATTATTGCTATAATTTCAATAATAATTCTGAGTAATAACTATAATATTTTATCTAAATGACATTAGTACAAGTAACTTAACTACCTTTTGAAATATTTTAATTTAAACTGAAATAAATTATTTTATTTTTAAAAGTGAATGTTTAATCAACTATTAAAATGTTATGCTTATTTTATAAATACATACATAAATCAGGTATTACATAATGTTTATTTGTCCATTCCATTCATATTTAGTAGTATACAATGAAAAATTATTTTCTTGAGAAATTAAAATGTTTAATGGCATTTCATCTGTCAGAGATTGTAGGATCACTGATATGGGACTAGTGTTTTCACCAAATAAAATAAAATAAAATAAAATCTGAACAAAATATGTAAGACAACTATT
Source organism: Chlorocebus sabaeus (assembly GCF_047675955.1). Taxonomy (NCBI): domain Eukaryota; kingdom Metazoa; phylum Chordata; class Mammalia; order Primates; family Cercopithecidae; genus Chlorocebus; species Chlorocebus sabaeus. The sequence continues at coordinate 80,585,366 of NC_132916.1, forward strand.
TTCAGGCATAGCATCATAGGCAACTTGAGATTGCAATCCCTGAAAAAAGGGAACCTGCAATCCCCTCTCAAGATGGGCTCTACAGCCGCCACACTTCTGCACCTTTGGACTATGTTCCAATTTGTTCCAGAGAGCTTGAACACAAGAAAAGCGCCATATCCCTCTGAGCTGAGAAAACAGAGAATAGAGCTTGTGGCTTCTAAAGCAGCCAGAATATAAGATATATAAGATACTCAAGTCACCAAACGGAGTCAAGAAGAGTTGAATTATGAAGAATTTGTTTTTGAGGCCTTAACTGAATGCTGAGCTGCACATATTCTGGTAGGGACTCAATTATTACAGAGTTGAGAACAGAAGGGAAACACTAGGGTTTGAGCAACGCTGAAAGATACTGGAATTCTGGCCCAGCAAGAGAGGAGAGTTGATACCCCAGGTATTCAGCTAAGGCAATAAAAAGACTATGCATTAGGAGTAAGACCGATTTCTTATAGTCTACTCTAGAGTAATGATAAAAATTCCTAAAATCAAGCCTAATACAGATCATCACTGGGTAGAACTTTAGATTCAGAAAGTGTTTCCTGTGGCAGACTGCCACAGTTACTACTTGAGACTGTCATTACAACAGTTACTACTGTTACTACTTGAGACCGTCATTACAAGACTTAAGGAAGGGTCGCACGGACCGTAGTAATGAAAACTTAAAGACAAAAGAAACTGTTTTAAAGGAAAGGGCCAGGGGAAGAAGAGAGCTCACTGCTTCTAGTGAGCAAAGGCAGCCGCCACCCTGAGCTTCCACAGCTCTTCGTATTTATTGGGTAGAAAGAGCAGGCAGGAGGAGCTAACGATTGGTCAGCTGCTTGATTGATCGCAGGTTCATATGATGGCTAACAGGCTTCAGATGTCCCTAATCACAAGAAATGCTTGTGCCTGGGTCGTGACTGCCCTCAGGATTCCTTCTGGGCGGCAGCCGCAGTCTGTCAGTTTGCTAACAACCAGCTGTCATGAGAACAGTTTGCTGTTTACTCATGTAACCTCCAGTGGTATACTGAGTTGATCATGACCCTCACTCTTTCGGCCTTCAACAGTTTCCTATATAGTTAGAGGCCTAAAAAATACCTTATGTTTTCCACAGGTCCACCCTAACCATACATTGAAAATGAGCCTTAATAAGTTAAAATCTATAGTCTTCACAAAATACATTGGCAATGTTAAATGTACAGTCAGTGTTAAGTGTAATGTCAAAAAAAAAAAAAAGAAAAGAAAAGAAAAGAAAATGTTACCCATGAACAAGAAAAAAATAGAAATTGACTCTGAAGAGAGCTCAATATTGGAATTAGCAGTCTTTAAATCTACTACCAAAATATATCGAGGGGAAAATATGTTGAAATATTCATAGGAAAATGTGGATGTAATGAGTAAACAGGGTAATATAGCAAATAAATGGAATGTATAAAAAGGACCAAGTGAAAACTGTAGATCTAAAACATGTAATTGAAATAAAAAAATTCACTGGATCAGCTTAAGGATAGTATAGCAATGGTAGAAAGAAAGGTCAATGAACTTGAAGATAGTCTCATAAAAACAATGCAATTTGAAAAACAGGGAGACACGATTATTCAATACCATGGGAAAGATACTGAGGACCTGCAGGACAATACTAAAATGTTGAACATATGTGTGATTAAAGCATCACACAGAGAAGAAAGTAACAACGAGGCAGAAAAATATTTGAAGAAAAAATGGCCAAAGTTCCCCAAATTTTATGAAGAACATTGATGTACAGATTCAAGATGTTTGGTGAGCCTTGAGTAGGGTAGAGATAAAGAAATTTATATCTAGATAGGTCATATTCAACAGCTAAAAATAAAAGATCAAAGGAAAAGTTTGAAAGCAGCTAGGAAAAAAAGAGCATATTATATCACGGGAAACAAAAATTTAAATGACAATTCAGTGTATATCAGATACAGTAGAAGATAAATGGAAATGGGAGGATAAACCTGTCATTACAGAATTATATGTCCAGGGTAAAATAAATAGTTTTTCAGATAAATTAACATTGAATTAATTATTAGGCCTCCACAACTACAAATAATAGAAGATTTACTTCAGACTGAAAGAAAATTAGTTGGAAATTGAAATCTATAGGATTAGAAATGATAAATAAGTAAGTAAAATAAAAATGTTTTTGTCTTCTTCCAATTCCTTTAAGGAAAACTAGAAATTTAAAGAAAAACTATATTGTACATTGTGGTTATAATGTATATATGTATACATATTATATGTAAAATACATAAAGGTAATAACACAAAAGACATTCAGTAAACAGAATTATAGTTTTGATAACTTGTTGCATTAATTATGCGACACTGTAATCAGCTTGACCTAACTGATATTACCACTACCACATCCAACAGTTAAACAGTACATATTATTTTCAAGTCTACAAAGAAGGTTCACCAAGATAGATTATGTGCTGGAGCATGTAAATCTCAAAAACAACAAATATTATAGAGTATATTATTTGGGGAAAGTGAAAATAAATTTTAAAATAAGGAAATTTTGAAATATCTGCAAATTAAATAATACACTGGTAAGTACTCCTTCAGTCAAATAAAAAATCTCAAAGGAAATATTAAAAACAATTGAACTGAAAAGAAATGAATGCACTAAGTAACCAAATTTGCAGAATACAGTTAAAGAGGTGCTTGCATTGAAATTTGTATTTTTATACGCTTATACCTGAAAATTTTAAAAAAAGTTTAAATAACAATTAATTTAAAAACTGAGACATTTGAAAAGAGGAAATTAAATTAAAAATGGACCATATATCTAAATGTAAAATGAAAAACATAGGGAATAAAAACAAAACTTCATAACCTTGAGGCAGGTTCATAACTTTAGATACTACTCAAAATACAAGGACTATAAAATAAAAATTTTTAATCTGGTCTTCAAAAATATTTAAACGTTTTGGTTCTTTAAAACAAATCCCTCAAAAATTGAGAAGTAAAACACAGGCAGAGAAAAACATTCTCAATACATTTATCTGATAAGAATTATGTGTCTAAAACACATTCAAAAATCGTATAATCTCATAATTAGAAGACAACACACTCAAATAAGGAAAGTAAACTTCTTATTTAATAATTTCCCGAAAGAAGATATATGATGGCTAATAATACATGTAAATATTTGGCATTAGGATGTACAAAGTTTAACCACAATATGATACCAAACAGCATTTCATTCACACATTAAAATGCCCCAAATTAAAACGATAGACAATACCAATTGTTTCCTTGGATCCGGAGGAACTGAAATTTTCATATGTCACTGGTGGAGGTGTAAGATATTAAAAGCACTTTGAAAAACAGTTTGGCAGTTTCTTATAAAATTTAGCACCCATTTAAAAACATTGACAGCAATTCCACATGATTAATAAAAAATGTATCTACAACAATACTTATATTTCTAACAGCTTTGTTAATAATAACCAAAAGGTGAAAACAGCCCAGATGTTCACCATGTAAAGACATGATGATGTATAATATTGTGGTGTATTCCTAGAGTTGCATACAACTAAATAATAAAAATGAACAAAACACTCTTATAGTCAGTGCCATTATTAATCCCCAAAAATGTTTGACTCAGTGAAAAGGGTAAGCTTTCAGAGAGTACATACTGTATATTTATATTTACATAAAATTTAAGAAGAGTCAAAAATGATCTAAAATGATATAATCAGATCCATTTCTTGTTAAGAATCTGGTTGCACTAGGCTGTCTTATAACTACTCTCTTGACAGTAGGTCAAAGAGAAAAAGGTCTATTCCCTATATTTTCCCAGGGATTGGTACTATAAACAAGTAAACAAAAGACATAATATAATATCAGGTAATGCAAAGTTACAAACAAAAAGAAACTGATGGGTGTGAAAGTTAGCCAGGGTGCTCCTTGAGGGGTGACAAGTGTCCAAAGACCTGAATAGCAAGAGACGAAACAAGGGGATCTGTGGAGTAAGAGTGCTCCAGGTAAAGGGAAGGGCAACATAAAAGTTTTTGCACTGATTTTTTTTTTTCTCGTTTCTGAAGCTACAAACATGTTAAAACAAATAATAGAATCAGTTAATGAACTCTGATGTAAGTTCATTTACATATTAAGATCTTGAATCCTGAGAGTTGTATCAATATTAATATCACTTTCTTCTGGTACATGTGGTTTCTTTTTTTTTTTTTTTGACGGAGTCTCGGTCTGTCGCCCAGGGGAGTGCAGTGGCGCGATCTCGGCTCACTGCAAGCTCCGCCTCCCGGGTTCACACCATTCTCCTGCCTCAGCCTCCCAAGTAGCTGGGACTACAGGCACCCGCCACCACGCCTGGCTAATTTTTTTGTATTTTTAGTAGAGACGGGGTTTCACCCTGGTCTGTATCTCCTGACCTCATAATCCACCCGCCTCAGTCTCCTAAAGTGCTGGGATTACAGGCATGAGCCACCGCACCCAGCCTACATGTGGTTTCTGACCTTGAAGATCTCATTGATTTTTCATGTTATTACATTTGGATCAGCTCAATATCATATCCATGAGAATTAGAACATTCTAGCAAAAATATAAAATGCATTTTATTATTTGCTTTTTAAAAATGTCTTCATGGAAAGATGAGAATTTTCCTCTGTACTGTGTGTAAGTGCCTGCCAGTCTCAGACATCATTATTAAAAAATAACACAGTAATGTTCTTAGGGAGCAAACTCAGTATTCAGAATAGAATGCTGATATTATGCAGGATGCTTTTTTTTTCTATTTTTGGTTGCTTCTTAATTCAATTAAAAGCATTCATAAGTGCCTAATATTTATCAGTTTATATACCAGACAGTTCACTTGTTTGCATGTGTTTATATATACACACATTTATATATACACACATATACACACCATGTATATTTTGTATAAATAAAAAGTGCTGTATGTATTTTTATATATTTAATCTATGTGTCTATACATTTATATCAAAACTGATGAATATTTATCAAATATATGTATGTATATTTGCATGTACATATACATACTATATATATATATTACAGATGAGAGATACGTATATATATTACAGATAAGAAAGCTAATACTCTGAAATGTTAAGTAATTTGCCTAAGGCCAAGTAACAGTTCATTTCAAGGTCTGCAAAATTTGGATTTCTTGGATGCCAAGAAAATAGAAGCTGGTTGAGGACTGAAGACTTTCTGTGGGTAGATAAAACATATACTACTTTCCTTAGTTTGTTTCATGCTGTGATAACAGAATGCCCAAGGCTGGGTAATTTATAGTGAACAGAAAGTTATAGGCTCAGGACTCCGGAGGCTGGAAAGTTCAAGATCAAGGGACAGGCATCTTGTGAGAGCATTCTCTTGTCATCTCATGGCAGAAGAAGAGAGAAAGAGAGAAAAAAGAAGGCCAAGCTCACTCCACTGCTGAGATAAGGAAGTCAGTCCTACAATAATGCAGGAATGACATTAATCTTTTCATGAGGGCAGATCCCTCATGGCCTAGTAGTCTCTCATTAGGCCTCATTTTCCAACACTGTTAAATGAAGTTAAGTTTTCAACACATGATTTTTGTGGGACACAGTTAAACTATACTACTAGTGTATGAATAGCGAGAATCCATCGCCAGTTACCGCACCCTCACTCCTTAAATGAGAAGTTGTTAGAGACAATGCCAAGTGCCTGGAAAAGATTTTGAAGAGTTTTATATTGTATGTAACATTTGGTAAAGGGTAATTTATTTATGTAAGTGGAAAGTTACATGAGGATTTAAGTAACATTTAGAAAGACTCAATAGAAATTCTCTGAATTGTACTTGGCCAAAAATCAAACTCTATAAAACCCAAATTGACATATTTTCCAAATATAGTCTAGCATATAAACAATTTGCTTTATCAGTGTTTCTGTTTCAGAAAAACTGAACTGATTCAGTTCAATTATGTAAGACTAATACAAATATCTTACTGTTTTTTAATAGCAAATACCTTGATGGGTGTGAAATTTTAGCTCTTGATACCCAACAGGTATAAATCCACAAGCTTACCAGGCAATCTCAGACATTTTAGGTTAGAAATAATAGTCTGGGCCACATGGGAACTTTGACATGAAATTTGGAATACACAATCACACTCCTTTCCATCAGTGACTTCACTGAATCCCATTTTTCTCTGTTTCGTGGGATCTATAGAGTTCCACACATCACTTCTTATTCCCCTTTAGTGAAGGTCGCTAGAAAAAAATTCAATTCAAGGTTTGCTTTTTACATAAAACTGATTTACTTTGATCAAATGTGTGGATGTTATTACTATTATTCCAGAAATTTATTATAATCACATGTCACAAGACTTTTACTTCATTAGACAAATGGGGAGTTTGGACATTATGCACATTAGTCTCAGAGGGGCAGGTTTCATTTTCTTCCATATGTAAAATTTAGAGTCATGTCCTTCAACCCTGGTTAAAATCCCAGGCTGAAGCCAGGTCTACCATTAATATGAACTTGGACAAGTTACCTAACTTATTAATGGCCCAGGTTCTACATCTGTGGATATTAATCAGCCAGAAACCTAAATGAGTTAACTGATATAAAGAACATAGAAAATGACTGAACATTTAATTATTACACAATACACATTGCTGCTTATGTTACCAGTATTATCTTTGTCACTGAAACTTATCTTTACGCCTTAACAATTATCCAGTCCTTCAAAATATTTTCCATTTTCATACTCTGAACATTTCCTAGCTCTGAATAATGGACTAACTTTAATTTTTAAAAAAGTCAAAAGATATTTTCTTTATCAAGTATTCAAGGAATTACATTTTTGGCCAAAAATAGCTTCTTCTTTCTGTGGAATGGCTTAGTGAAATGGATACGCATGCTGCTTATTTTTTAGAGTTCAATAATAAGACTAATGCAAATATCATGCTGTTTTTTAATAGTGAATATCTTGCTATTAAATACCTGTTTTATTGGTGTCATATAATTGTTTTAACTAACATAAAATGTTGTGACTCATGCTCTGGAAATTATTTATTCCTTACGGGATGACAGGGATAGTGAAAGAGAAGTTCATTGATGTGTTCCTTCAACTTTTCAGGCAGGAACAGAAGACTTGGGAAACTAGCCTTGTGGCTGATATTTAGTCTTTTTTTTCTTATAAAATCTAAAAATAAGCAAAAATATATCCAATCAGAGAGTCTAAAAATATATCCAATCATAAAATGAAAGCTTACACACAGTATGCCTTGGCGAGAAGAGAGGTATTTAGATTGTATTTAGTTTGGCTGGAGAGAGACATCCTTTGACAAAGCAATAAGCACAGTCAGTTCCAAAACGTTTGTTGAAACTTTGAAAAATCTTTCTAAACTACAAATTATCAAAAATATTATATAAAATGAGTTGTGGTTACATTTGTAAAAGTACTTTTGAGTTATAATATTGATTTTCTCCTATTTATAATTTAAAACATTTATTCATATGTCATATTCCATGTTTATACCACAGTATCTCTATTTATTTGCTGCTTCTTTCCAGAACCAACATCTAGATATTTGGAAAGATTTTTTAAGTAACAATGCTGAAACATTAGGGAAAATTATGCATAGGAATTATATAAATTTTTGAATTATTTTCTTCTTTCTATGAATAATCAGGAGACTCCTGTATATTTTGATAATATCTATTTTGTATCCTAAATCGAGTTACTTTGTCATACAGTCATGATATTTTTAATGCATAAGTTATACCTTTTATGCCTCCCTTGCAATTTAAGGTTCTGTATTACATATGCGATCAAATTAGTCTAAGAGATCAAGACTATTCTTATTTTTAACACAACTGTTTAATTTTGGTTTTACAGCTTCTTCTACTTGGGCAAGTTGTCAGAATTCTTTATAATATAAACGTGCAGTTTCACAGGCATATTGGCATTTCACATCAAAGCTACACAGTGATATCTACTAAACTGAGTAACATTTGGGGATCAAGGTAAAATCTTTGGGAAGGATTTATAGACTTGTATTTATTATGTATGTAAGTTATACTGTGAAATTACTGTAGTATTGAGATCAACAATCATCACAGGTAGTATATCTGCTCAGTCACCCTAAATAATTTGTGATTGCAATAGCTGAACGTGCTTAACACACTATTCTGTACTTAACATAAACACATGGCTTTTCAGGTGATGAAAAGCAAATACAGTATGACTGGAGTCACTACTTTCCTCTGCCTGTGGGTGGAAGCAAAACATTTGTTTTGAATCAACAATTGTCTATTGCACATATGAGCATTTATCTTTATGGAGTGTGTGTGTGTGTGTGTGTGTGTGAGAATTTACTTCTACAACTTTGGATCGAAATGACATATCTCCGTATATTGTGTTGTTTTCCCCAATATGTCTTTACTGACTCCACTTGAAGCAGAAATATTCAAAAGCTAATGAACTGTATATTTTGTTTGCTTATTTGTTTCCCATCATAGGTAAGTATGGGTCTTCTCTTATGGACCTTAACATTCTATGTTTGATGCTGGCCCTTCTCTCTCTTCCCAATCCTTAATACTATCCTAGTGTATCAGGATCTGTGGTTTTTGTTGAGTGAAAAATTTTTTTTTTTTACATTAGAGGTCATAGTTTTATTAAAGTAGATAGGAAAAAGCTATTTTTTAATATGCTGGGAATTTAAATGATTACAAAATATTCTTCAAGTTTAGGATAATACATATTTCCTATACTATTGAATAAGAAATACTAAAACTATAATCTTCTGAAGGCAGTATTTTTTTCCAGGGAAGTACTTTAAATCCTCAGTGCTAGGGAGGATGTTTGTAGGAGAAAACAAGAAAAAAAAATAATGAAGGAAACTGTGCTTATATAAATTTGAAGAAAGACTTCCAGGCACTACTTAGACTAAAGTGGAAACAGTGCATGTCCTGTAGTAGTAACTCAATAAATATTTAATGAATGAAAAATGCTTTCAAACCTTTCAATCACATAGAAGAAAGTGTATATAATCAGAAAGCATTTTGCAAAAGCTATTTAAGAAAGACTGTAAAAGAACTTATTTTCACTAAATGATAACTTTCTGAATTTTCAGCATTTGCACAGATTTGTGCAATTGCAGCATGATAGGAAATTAGCTAGAGCTGTGGCAGTAGAGTCATGGGTACTGTATGTTTGAAGCAGCAATTTTCTGTAATTTCAAGACCAAACTCTGAATAAGTCCAAAAAGATTCTAAGGACACTGTGATTTACAAATGAGTCTAGGGTAAGAAAATGTGTTGTGCATATGGCAAATATAGGTGTGGCATGGGGCCTGAATTTATAGAATTAGAAGGAAGAAGACAATGACTCCCCGAGAGCAATGATATTCTGGTCACAACTGGATTGCCTATATCATATATGAAAATAGATGATTATTACATCATCTTCTACTCATGGCCAGAACGGTTCAGGACATTTTACCTATAACTTGCCTCTACAATGAGCTCCTCTCAGAAACTACTAGTAAATATGCATTGGCTTTTGAGTTAAAATTAGTAATTTATGGCCGGGCGCGGTGGTTCAAGCCTGTAATCCCAGCACTTTGGGAGGCCGAGACAGGCGGATCACGAGGTCAGGAGATCGAGACCATCCTGGCTAACACGGTGAAACCCCGTCTCCACTAAAAAGTACAAAAAAAGAAAAATTAGCCGGGCGCGGTGGCAGATGCCTGTAGTCCCAGCTACTTGGGAGGCTGAGGCAGGAGAATGGCGGGAACCCGGGAGGCGGAGCTTGCAGTGAGCTGAGATCCGGCCACTGCACTCCAGCCTGGGCGACAGAGCGAGACTCCATCTCAAAAAAAAAAAAAAAAAAAAAAATTAGTAATTTATGACCCAACCATTGAAAGATGTGAATGTATTTTACATTAATAGTAAAACACCTTGTAGTTTTTGGTGACAATTCTTATTTATGGTTTTTAAATCAATATTTGTATGTGTGTATGTCTGTCTGTGTGTCCATCTGTCTGCCTGTGTGCTTAATTAGATGTTTATTCTCTACATATCATTTATTTCTAAGTTCTGTGTTTTTGTTTTTTTTTTTAAGTGAAAGATTGTGTGATATATCAAAAAAGGAAAGAAAGATTTCAAGGGCTGCAAGCAGAAGTAACAAAATGAAGTGAATCTGATCCCAAAATTAAATTATTGTCTTCCTGTACAGACTGTGTTGAAGAAAACAAAGATAATTTTTTTAAAATATTGAAATATTCTGTTTTGATTTCCTCTTAATTATATTTTATTTCTAACTTCCATCTCATTATTTGGGAGGGCCCTTCAGGGGAAGAGGATAGGTAGCTAAACTCAGAACAAGGCATTAGTTTGAAAATCAAGGTTTGTGGCAAGAGAGAGTTGCTAACTTCCTAAAGCTTCTAGATAACATACTGTGGGCCAAGCCTGAAAGAATATATATATATATAAAATTTATGTGAGAAGTACATCATTCTGCTAAATAAGCTTAATCTGAGTGAGACTGGACTAAAAGAAGAATGAAGAATGACACAAAAGGATAAAAGTACAACCTTACCAAGAATGGTGAAGAAAACATTATAAATAAAAAAAGGCAGGCTGTAGCATTCTTGACTTTTTCCTTTTCCTTCTCATTTGGAGACCAGTCTTGATGAAAGAAAAAGGTGTTACAAGCATCCAGTAAGTATGCTAAACCCTGCAGGTATAGAGAATTCTGCTGACTCCCTTCCCTTGTATGACTCTGGAAGGAGGCACTGGAGGCATAGCATCCTCAAAACATCCTTGTTGGATCAGCAATGAGCTGAAAGAGGGCCTGGGAATATGTTTTTCTCAACTTCCTGTGATATAAAAGTGTCCAGAAGTTCTCATGTACTTAAAGACAGACAGAGAAGGTGGTCAAAGGGACTGATGAAGAGTTTCTCAGTGACAATCACAGCTCAGAGAACGAATGATTGGAGAATGAAACCTACCAGGAAGACTGTATTCATCTTGAGATCAAACAGGCCTGGTCTCCGGTTGGCCCAGACTGCATGACAGAAATTGGCTACTGTTCCCTATGGGTGTTTTATGAGCTTTAAAAAAATAATTTTAGTTGTTCTCTTCTTCATTAGTTCAGTCATATCCCCAAGATATTGTGTGTGCCATATAACCAGTTACATTTTAAAAATAATTATTTAATACCAAAATGGCGTACTTTTAGCTGAGATATAGCTTCAGTACACAACCAGAAGGAAGAAAGGAACAGATGCAAATTGGAGAAGAATTTGTGCTAAAGTGTGGCCAAATAAGAGCTCTGACAAGTTAAAAACAATACTATTTTAGTAATATGTTGTTATTATTATTATCAATGACGGTATCAGCACAAGAACTTTGGTTTTCCCTAGTGAAATTGTACATACTAAGAAAAAGTAATTTCTGAAGGAGTCTATAAATAGAGGGGATGTCATCAAATATAACAAATTTAAGAAATGAAACATATATATATATAAATGGTTTTAAAATAAGATCTAAGAGATCACTTCGTACCTCAGATGCCATAAATCAAATAATTATGGACTGTAGCATGTGATGGACTAGTTCACCACCATTCTGAATAAGTATAGCACAAGGAAATTGAGTTTAAAATATAAGAATAATTTATTCAATAAGAATCTAATACACATCAGTGAGATAGCCAGAAATGTCTTGTTCTGATGGTCTTTAGAATGTGATTTAGTCTTTATGCATAGCTAAAAATATGAGGAAGAGCCACACATCTTCTGAAGTAATTTCTTTCATGATTTTTTAATTTTGAAATATTTCCTTATATTTATTGTACTCTGTGTTTTACAGGCTGTCTCGCTCATTCAAATACACACACATCTACACATCTTTTAAACATGGCTAATGCTTAAGTAAAAATGCTCATGATTAATTATTTATATATGAACTTCTGTAAATTTTATCTCACATATGTTTAATCTAAAGGTGAAGTCGTTGCTTAATTGCTGTCCATATAGAAGGCAATGCTTGAGAAGATCTTATGTATATGCTGATTTCTTTTTCTCACATGACATTATACAAAATTTGATATTAATCCTTGATGTATGTTTGCATTAAAACACAAATATATTTCCACAGCTATTTGTAAAGAAAAAAAACCTGTAATCCTATAAATTCATCCGTCTTTTTTACATTAAATAGTAATGATTTCTGGTGAGATTTTTAAATAATTAATATGGCCTCTTAGCTGAACAGCTTATTCCTTCAACCGCTTTTATTTATTTATTTTCTATTAAGAATCACGAAGCAATATTCAGTCTAATGCAAGCCAACATTCCAAGCTACATAATTCCTATGAGAAAGGGGAAGATAATAAATTAGTTTGTATCTCATAAAGAGAAGGAATGTGAAGTAGAAAGATTATATAATTTGTAACTCACAACTAGATATTGGTAGAGTCAAGAAATCAGATTATCCTACTTCTCCAAGCATAAATCAATGCTTTCTCAATGTGCAAACTCAATATGGGTTAAATCAGGAGGAACAGACTCTTCAGTCTAAAACTTGTGATTTGGGATATAAAATGTCATACAGTAAAGCATAATTTAATCTCCAAACTCTTCAATGTAGTTCAGTTAAAGAATTTAAGATGAGTTTGTTTCAACTGTTGAGTTAAAAAATGGACGTCTGAATTCACTTCATTATCACTTTGATGTGTGAAAATTATGGAGGAACTCTCTTCCAGGAAGACTTCAAGACTATGCTGTTTTGGAAACAATAATTCTCACTCTTACTGTTCTTTGAAATGAGGCTGTTTTGTCAGCCTGAGTGGGTGCAGTGGGGAGAATGTTGCTTCATGTAGCCATGTGACACTTCAGGTAAAGGCAGAACTTGTGAGAAATTCCCCACTAAAGAGAAAAGCAAATCTGCACAAAGAAACTGCAATTTTTCAGATGTTATATTTTGCAAGTCATCTTTTTCTCCTACCTACCCTCCTTCTTGAAGCAATGGTTAAGCTTTTCTTTGCCAGCGGCTAAATTAAGGTGACAGAAAGTGGAGAAACGATGAGTTTTTCCGGAGGTCTTGAACTTGTGCCAGTTTGCCTGTTTGACTATGCATGAGGGATGGCAGCGCTCTGTCAAGAAAGGCAATATTTGGTGTCATGATCTCAGTCTGGTTGCATTCCTTTTCCTTTGGTGTGGGCTAGGGTAACTCACGATGACAGGCAAGAGTAGGGATAAACTTTTAAATACATACACCCAGACTAAAAAGAAAAAAAGATGTTGTGACTAGTTTAGTTCCTTTAAAAACAATGAAGTCTGTGCTAACTCTTATAGAAAAGTTTGAGACACTTGGGATAGAGTCCCAATAATACATGGAAGAAAGGATTAAAATACAAGAAGTTTACATTTATAAGGTGATTTAGGAAATCACTTAGGAAAAATTGATATTTTCATAATATAATCATTTATTTTCCTGGACCACTTTAAGTCTCATATGTAATCTGCTATCTTTTCCTTTATAGAAAAAAATAAACAAATAAAAAACATGTATTTTCTTTATAAAAATGAGCTTTTACAAACTGTATTTTACAGACAAGAAAAATCAAGGGTCAGAGAGGTTAAGTGTCTTCCCCTTATGATAGTTAATAAATGTTGGAGTCAGAATTCTAACCCAGGCAGTCTTGCTCCGAGGTCTGCACAATCACCTACTTTACTATATAGGCTAAATAATTGAAATTTCTTACACTGACATGAAACCAAAAGGATATTGATACACAGAGAGCCAATAAACATCTTAATGTGGTTTGTAGGTCTGAGTTATGGGTTTGGGGAGGGAAAAAGTAAGCTTGCAAAGTTATGACAAAAGTGTGGGCATCAGAGTTTACATTTGTAAGCCTGAGAAGTCCTAGGTTGTGGCAAGGTCCAAAGTGGCCCCTGCATTGGATTGCTACAGCAAAGAGGTGCTGGAAATTTAGTGTACAGTGTTTGACAAATCTCACACATGAATTTTCAATTTACTCTGAAACAAATACAGGATAAAAATGTGGTCAAAAGATAGGGGTTGGAAAGGGTAAGCCATATGGTGTGGCCCCAAAGAGAGGTATTATTCTACAAAAGGAATTTGTAATAGTTTGGACATGACTAAAGAGGAGTTAACTTGTCTTCTGGCAAGTGGGTTGCAGCCATTGAAGTAGCCTGTGGTATATATAGGAAGGCTGTGTATAGGAAGAAAAAAAAATGCCATTAATCTGTAAATAGCCCTGGACTCTGGCATAAATCTAAGCAGACTTCTTTTCTGGAGTGAAAGCCCATTAAAAAGCAGCACACCAACATGGCACAAGTATACATATGTAACAAACCTGCACGTTATGCACATGTACCCTACAACTTAAAGTATAATAATAATAAATTAAAAAAAAAAAACCAAAACAAAACTGATACACAAACCAAAAAAAAAAAAAAAACAAAAAAAAAACTTCCCCTCTTTTTAACCTCACCCCTAACATATGTCCTTAGTGGTATAGCCATAAATAAATGATGGAACTATGTTAACTATGCTAACTATAAGCTCAACGGCCTTTTCTTAAATGAATGATGTTTTTCACAGTTCTCCACCTCTGTAATCAAGTTACACTTATGGAGTTGATTGAAATAAGCAATCACACTCTGAAATGTGTCCCCAAATTATCATAAATGGTAAATATAACAACAATGCAACAGGGAAATTGCCTTGTTCAAGAATGATATGATGTTTATAGATAAATTACTGAAATGCAAAAGCTATCATGTGTTCCAATGAATGTCTCTTCTTTCCAATATTATATTCTAAAAAGGAGCAAATGCACATACATTTTTGTATCTGCTTCAGGGAACTCTCACAGATTTTATTATCTATATTTTTAGTGGTGCTCCCTGACTGCTCACACTGCTGGAGTGCCTGGCATTGGGGACAGAAAAGCAATGTACCGTGGTCAAGAGTAACTATAATAGTAGTTTCATTTTGAGCAGGCTCTTTGCCCAAAGTCCTAATTCAAGTGATGCTAAAGAGCTCTCTGGAGGTTGTAAAGGAAGGCAATTGCAAATGCGTAGCTCATAAAATTACTTTTGCTTGGTTTGAAGGATACTTACTGAAAAGTTTTCATTCTGCTGCTCTTCATCGTTAGATACTCAGATTCTACAAAGTGGGCAGGGCAAAACGCTGCAGTATTTGGCCAAGAGGTCAATTGCAAAAATGGCAGATCATTGTATTATTTTCTTAAGAAATGTTTTGTAAGTACAATAAACCATACAGTCCTCTGAAACAAATATTTTATTTTCTCAATTTTAACAGATTAATTACAATTTATATGTGGTCCATAATAAATGAATATCACTGGGCTTGAGTTTCTCAATGGAAAACGTTTAGTACAGTGTAGGTGATGCTAGTTTTGTTCTTATTTTAGTTCACATGTAATTTAATATTCATTTCTTTAGAAGTATCTGCATTTGAGATTTAACTTTTATTTATGATAAAATATTAATGCAAATATTCTATTAAAACAAGGCAGATATTTCCATATTCTTATCCTCATTTTCCATGATATCTTTTAGTTCTTGATTATCATGAGTAAGCTCATTTTTCACATATGTGTAGTAATAGTCTGGATAGACTTTTATATTTTACCATGTTTTCTCATCCATCTCCTTTTACCCTACATTGCAGATATACGTCTATGCCAACATCATTAAGTAAGCCATCTTTTTTCCATTGTCTTGAAATATTACATTTGTACATATTAAATTTTCATACATATCAGGCCTATTTGCACTTCTTTTTTATTTACTTGAGTTTTAAATGTATTTTTCAATGTAATGGCATAGTAGTTTAATATTGGTAATGCCATCGTTTCTCTTCATATATTCTTTGTATTTTCTACAAATTATCTCTTATAGACAAAAGATACACAGATCTACAACCCAACAAAATCACAAATCTACAACCCAGGTATGTTTTCCCATCTGTGTTTTATAGTTTCCATGCCCATTCTTTGCAGATGTTTTTTTAATCTAACTGTCTAGTTGATTAATCATATTATCTCTATGGCATTTTTCAACTCATTTGCAAATTATTAATTAATGCTCTTTTAGTGAGTATATAAAATTTTCATTTGTACACTTGACTTAAAATTTGAAGTTCATCGAATTCGCCATCCCCTTCTTAACCATTCATGAACATTAGAACATGTGGAATCTGACCTTACTTACTCTCCCCATCTTCCATGTGATTTTATTATATTATTTTTGTTTCATCTTGTTCTTAATTAATTTCCTAAATCAATCATTTATTAATTTTGCTTTAATCTAAAATACTTATTTGGAGTTTACGAGAATGATTTCCTTTCTTCTAGGTCTTCTTTCCTTCTTGTTGACATATATACTTTCGAAGTTCTGAGAGTTAGCATCTAGAAAAGATAAAATCTCTGAATCATTCTCTGAAAAGCTAATTTGATTGTCATTACTTTCGAATCAAAGTGTGAATAAGCTTAGAGTTTTCTGTTCAACACTCCATTCTCTCAGGACTTTGAGTGTACTGCTGTAGGCTGAAACATGCTCTTGATGCAAAGCCTTGTTCTTCTGCTTCCCCTCTGCTCTCTTTCTCCTTCCTCACGTGTGCTCATGGTTCACTTCCTACATTTATTCCTGCCTTGCTCAATTCTCTCCTCCACAGAGGGGATATCCCTGGGCCCACCTGCTTTAACCTCCCACACTTTATCAGGGTGCATTATCATTTTTTATCTGACATTACATAGATATTGCCTGTCTCTCTCATTTGAAGGTCCAAGTCCTAAGACTTTCTTTCTTTTCATTTTTTTTTATTTTTTTTATTTTTATTATTATTATACTTTAAGTTCTAGGGTACATGTGCATAACATGTAGGTTTGTTACATATGTATACTTGTGCCATGTTGCTGTGCTGCACCCATCAACTCGTCATTTACATCAGGTATAACTCCCAATGCAATCCCTCCCCCCTCCCCCCTCCCCCTAAGACTTTATTTCATGTGGTGCAATGTCACCTGTGCCTAGAACACTGCCTAGGTTATCGTGGGCACTCAAGATGTGGTTGCCGAAAGAATTTGTAAAATTTATATAATTTATAGTGGATATTATACTATATTTTTATTCCTCTGAAATAGTGGTTATCAATCCTGGTTGCACATTAGAATCACCCAAGGAATTTTAAAAACATACCTGTATCCATATCCCACTCTGAGCTTTCTGATTCAACGGAGCTGTCTGGGGGCACAGAGACAGTGGTTTTAGAAAGCCACCCAGGATTTTCATTTCTCTCGCTGCTTGCTTCTCCAAACAGAATACAAATCTATTTGTTAATTAAATTTCAATTTATCAAATTTAAAGCACATTTCTTACTGCTTTTCTGGTTTGCACCAAGGCATATTAACTATAGCTTTAGAATGAGATAATCCTTTTCAACATCACAAAACTTTTTGTATTTTCCCTCTTCTTTCCCTCACATTGACAAAAATCTTCAGAAGCCTTATTTTCCTTCCCACTAGCCCACATACAAATAGAGACTATGAGACATTTAAAATGCTGTTTTGATTTTATATTCCCCACATCCTTTCCAAACCTTTGAATTTTTTTGTGCTACTTAAAAACGTTTAATTCCATGTTATATGTAACAATGTGTATGACACGCTTTTGGTGATTTACTCAAAGTCATTTGGTAGTTCTTTCTTGTTTACCGAACTCCATGATTTCTTGAAGGGCAAAGTGCCCACCTCTAGTCGATAAATCATTGTCAGCCTAAGACAATCATAATCAGATTCCCCTTTGCCAAGAATTGTTTTATGTATGGACATACCTTCCATTTGGGCCAATCAGTAATTACAGGAAGGTTGTTATTGTGCTTATGAGACAGATATTTTCCCCTGATAAAAAAAATAAACATCAGAAAAATGACCATTACTTTTCTGCTTCCTTTTCTTCTGTAAGAATGTGATGCTTGGTTCTGCAGTAGCAATCCTGTGACCGTGAAATGATAACATCATTAAAATGTTAAAATGGAAGGATAGGAAGGGCCAGTAAAACCAAAATCAGCAACCACAGCAAGAGAAGTATGGGACCCTTACAACCAGAGTTCTTGGAAAGTACAAAAAATAAATGTTTATTCTTCTTTTATTCAGAATTTCTTTAGCTTTCAGTTTAACACAATCAAACTGGACACAAATTTCATTTTAGTTTCAAAAGCCTCTTATTTAACATATTTTTAAACTGTCAATCACACTATCATCACCAATTTGAATTCAACTATAGTACTTTGTAAGTTGCATCACTCACCACTGTTTATATTCTCTTTTCTCCTCCCTCATGTTGAAGTTACAGCATTTTATATTGACACTTTACTGAGGCACCTTTGAATCTTTGCACATATGTGAACATAAATTTCCTCTGCTTTAACGATTTATTATTCTCGTGTCCCAATCTTTTCGCTAAGAAATCTGAAAAGTAATTGCATTGCTTTTTGACTTTTAGTGTTGCAGATTTAAAGCCCCATGCTAGTCTGGTTCTCTTTTCCTTGACCCGTTTATGTTACATAGTATATAAGATTTCCTTTCTCTTTCAAGATTTTAAAAGGTACATTCAGAGGGCCTTATATTTTTAGTAATCTTCTCTAGAAGTTTGCCTCAATTTGTTTCTTTTAATTCTTCTAGATTGGCCAGGTAGTGTGGCTCATGCCTGTAATCCCCATGCTTTGGGAGGCCAAAGTGGGAGGATTGCGGGAGCACAGGAGTCTAACACCAGCCTGAGCAACATAGCAAGACTCTGTCTCTAATTTAAAAATATATATATTTTTAAAACATTTTAATATGAAATCTCCTCAATTTATGCTCCAACAGCCTCAACTTCTCTCTTACTGTACCTATGCACAGTGTCATGAGATGCATGTTTTTGATCTTCTAGGTCACTCTTTCAGTTCTTTTTTTTTTTTTTTTTTTTTGAGATGGAGTCTCACTGTTGTCACTCAGGCTGGAGTGCAATGGTGGAATCTTGGCTCACTGCAACCTCCACCTCCTGGGTTCAAGCGATTCTCCTGCCTCAGCCTCCTGAGTAGCTGGGACTATAGGAGCTTGCCACCATGCCTGGTTAATTTTTTGTATATTTTTAGTAGAGACAGGGTTTCACCATGTTGGCCAGGCTCCAGGCTGGTCTCAAACTCCTGACCTCAGGTGATCCACCTACCTCAGCCTCTCAAAGTGCTGAAATTACAGGCATGAGCCACCACACCCAGCCTGTTTCAGTTCTCAATAGTGATCATCTTCTCATTAAATTATTTGATACAAATATATTGAATGCTATTTTTAAAGTAAAATATTTTAGAAGTCTACTTGAAAACTTTGTTTTTCAACATTTCCCAAAACACTTTTGTTTTATTCTGGGTTCAAGCTTGATTTTCCTTTTTCTGATTATTGAGTTTCTTCTGGTTATTTATGCATGTACTTCTTTATCTCTGCCTGCTGGTGATTTTTCCAGGCCAATTTGTAGTATCACTGATTATATAGTAGTAAAAATGAGTGGTCAATGTCTTGTGGGCCATTAGTAGATATTTGACAAATCATGTATTCTTTGCTGAGAAATAAGGGGGAGGTGTTTCTGCCCCCAGATTTCAGTTGGTGCAGACAACAGTTGTGTCCCAATCTCAGGGCCCAGAAAAGATGGTCAGAACCAACAAAAAACTCATTAGCACAGTCAAGTTTGACTATCTGGATAAGTTTCAGAGTCTTAATTCATTAGGCCATGTCTTTTAATTTACATTTTTGTGGTTTCCCCATTTTTCCCAAATAAGTATTTGTTTTCTACCTCACCAATCCTTCAGGAAGTAAGGCCTGAGACACACATTCCAGGATGTAGTCCTCTTTCCATCTAAAGAGGCATTTAAGAAGATGTTCATAGAAAGACGAAGTTAGGGACAGTTTCCAAGAATTCCAAAGCTTAGTATTGTTATTTCTAAAGCCCATTTTAAAGGACTTTATAATTTAAAATATCATCTGTTTCCATACATCATATGTAGTTTGCATCATAATTGGGAAGGATAAGTGAAAATAGAAAAAAAACTCTTAAAAATACAGACTGCAACTTAAACTCAAAATTTATTATTAGAACTATGTTCAATATCATTTCTATTATTGGCTACTATGTGAAATATGCTTTGTGGTATATGATTGCACTGAGTGGAAAGAGCACAGATTTTCCAAGATTTTGTTTAAATGGATATGCTCTCTTATAAAATATGTAAAAGAAGATATATTTTTTGAGATTAATGAATTAATTTTATAAAATACAAACATTAAAGTATCTAATTTTTTTCATATCTATATAAACTGAGACCTGTACATATCTATGAAATTATTCTGATAATTAAAATGATAACATTAAACTGGAGTAAACCCATGTGATATGCACCATACTAAATTTCCCTAAACTGGTGGTTCTCAAACATTCTTAACGTGTGTCAGAATCATCTGGAGAGTGCGTTAAAACAAAGATTGCTAGATGCCACCCACAGAGTTTCTGATTCAGTAGTTCTGGTATAGGGCCTGAGAATTTGCGTTGTTAGTAATTTCCTAGGGGGTGCTGCTTTAGGAAGTTTGGGGAATACAATTTGTTAACCATTGCTCTAGACAAAGATGTCCTTGAGTCACTTCAAAAATTCATTAAAACCTTTGACAAAGCAATAGCATACTTAGTTGTTCACATTTTATTTGCCAATCTTTTGCCTTCCCTTTTGTTTTTACTTTTTACAGTAGAACAAAGCAGAATGGTTTCTCTACTCTGCTCCTTTCTCCAGGTTTCAAACGGGAAATGCACAAGGGTGGATTTCTTTGTTAGTTATAGGCTGAATGTTCAGCCTTGAAGAGCTGAAGCAGTGTGCTTTACTGGCAAAGATGAACCATAAAGCAGCATCGTCCTTCCCCATGACGGTCTGTGATGAGTGATCTGCAGAATGGATAAAAGCAAAGTAGCTGCTGTGTGGCATTCACTTTTACTGTCAATGATATCATATGTTTGCATTTACTTTAAACGTGATCAAATGTAATAGGAGACAGTGTTGACAGATGCTGAAAAAGTGTTAACCTTTCCTTTTATCTTTCTTGCTTATGTGTGTCTTGTACCATAAGGCTTCTTAGATAGTTTTATTAGCTGGTAGATGAAATGTTGTACAAAATACCCACACAAAGAGTTCCATTGTTAGAAAGAATTGTTTGTAATTCTATAAAGGATGTAGTCAAACTGCTTGGTTCATGTATAGTAACACCAGACACTTTAAATAAAATGATTTGTATAAAAGTGCATTGTTAAAAGAAAATTAATTTGTTTTGAATGTATACTGAATTTATATTAAGTAATTGAGTCCAGACCTATAGACAATTGGTTTATCCTGTATCAGAAAACCATTTTTTCAAGAATTCTAACTTAGCTGATTTATATGAATTCAGAGTACAGTGTTTTTTTCCTTAAAATTTAACAATAAAGCTATGTTAAAAGATATTATTATTTTGTGTACTATATATTTATTAAACTAAATAGGCATCATACGAAGCAAGTGTTTATAGTCCTTCCTTTCTGCAGATCAAAGGATTCTGTTTTACTCTACAAAGTTAATGTAGAAGATCTCTTGGGAATGCATAAAGACCCTCACTCTATAACATTGAATATATTGAATATATAATATTGAATATATAACATTGAATATATAATATATGAATACATTCATATATATATATGGGCATAAACTTTATTTTATACTGAATGAAATGGGATGACATTTTGGAATATTAAATTCATCCATTTTATTTTTCTTATATCTTTCTTGCCTTGTAATTCCAATTCTGAAGCCAGAAATATCTAAGATAGGAAAAGTTGGTTAGTTGACCATTGTAGCAAAATGAAAGCAAAGAAAACTTCTAATTATCCTGAGAGTATTTTATTTTTATCATTTTTGTCCTCCCCTGTAGTGTCAGGTGATGCCAGTGGGTCTGTCGTGGTTCTGTTGTTAAAAAAAAGAGGAGCTACTCTGACAGAAGTTGAAGAGAAACACATGAATTAATGAAAAGGTAGAGAACAGGGCAGGTACTAGGGAATATATACCAACCTCAAGAGCTGAGGGAAGGTCAGATCAGCCAGTAAGGGCTTCTGGCCATGGTCAAAGCCAAAACAAGTACCCAAGAAAAAACAAACAAGCAAACAAAACCACATCATAAATTAAGTCCAACACCAAATTTATCAAGGAATGTCAAAAGTATTCCATAACAGAGGAGACAGAAGGCATATGGGGACTCTCACATCTCAGGGTAATTTGAAACTACATGCTACAATGTTCTACAACTGTATTTTTGAGGAAAAAAAGGAAAAGGCAGGATTAAGAGATATTGAGCTTTTTTTTTTTTTTTCAAAACAATTGTTTAAGTAATCCAAATGAATTATGATTTATACGTGATAGGGAGTTTATTGTTTTAACTCACTACCTGGATTGGGAGGAGAGCTGATTAGTTAATACAGAGTGTGTATATATCCTGGTATAGTCAACCTGGTTTGGAAACCAGAATGATTTTTGTTAATTCATGTTATCCCAACATCAATCTGATTGATCAATTGTCTTATTTACATTTTTGATAAACATTACTATTTGTAGTTGCATCACAATAAACTGGAATAAATGTCCAGCTTTTGCTACACATCATTAATAGTATGTGAGATACATACACAATGAATGGAATTCTCACTCAAATGCATAGTTAAATCTCAATGACCCAACTCTCTTTTCTCAGCTTTCTCCAAGGATAGCAGGCACAGTTCTTGCTGATAAAATGCTGTTCTGGGATAGCTCGTTCTTCTGATACTGGGTGGTGGTAGGAGAAGTATTTAATGCTACTCCTTTTTGAACACTTAACACACGAGTGAGTTGTGCCTTTGCTACCATTGCAACCTGAGAGCTCCACAGATATTCAAGACCATTAGTCAGTGGAGTCAAAGGAAAATAAAAGGTTACAGTTCAGGTACATGATGAATATGCTCAAGAAAAATAGTCCAAGCTGTCTGTCTGGCAATAGAGAATATTGAGAATGCCATTTGCCATTTACCATGTGGCATAAATCTATAATTATTTATCTTATTATTTGGTAATGTTTTTAATATGCAATTACCACTTTTGGTCACCATAGTGCATAAAGATTCATGTTTAATTAAAAATTAACAAGGGATTTCCCTGTCCCCAAAAGCTGATGATGAACATGACAATATATTGTCCACATTCACAAGCCACCATGTAGACTTATGAAAACCATTAATCATATTCAATACAGATGACCAAATAATCTGTGAAAGCTTCAGCACCTATTTAATAAAATTAGTCCTTATGGTAAGAAGACTTTGTAAGTGGCAGATAAATATAACTCTGATAACTGACTTATCATTTGGATCAAATAGGTATTTTAGTCTAAACCCATTTTACTCATTTGATTTCAAGTTTTCTTGTGCATTTACAAATAATGAGACAATTCCTGTCCATGTTGGCTCTATTAGCAGAAGAAAAACTTCTCAAACAGTTAAGTGACACCAGTTTTATGTTGTCACCATAAGCTGCTAGAAATAGAAATTTAAAGTATGGTTCATTTTTCTCTATCCATTTCATGGAAACAAAGTAAATCATGCTGGCAGTTAATTCTGTCAAAAATGAGGCATCTGATTTTATTGTGCATGCCATTGTATATTCAATAAATGTTTCAATACTGTAACTATATTTTTGTTACTTTGTGGTAATAAGTTTAAAAATTTGGTGACTCATGGTATTATAGAGCAACAATATATTTACTAAATTACTCAAGAAAAATAGTCTGAGCTGTCTGTCTGGCAATAGTATTTATGCCAGAATTATTAAAAGTATTTATGGAACTTGGTTGTAAATGCACTTGCTTGTGAAGCACATGTAGCTCATGCTTGCATGTCATCAGATGTCATATTACACAAATTAAAATAAATCTGTAATTATTAAAATTTTTACAACTTTTTGTAAAACTATCACCAAATGAAAAAGAAAACTTTTAACTTGGCAATCTGCACCGTTTCTTTTTTGGTGGCTGCCCATCCAGAAGTTAATTTAGATTACATTTATGTATTTATAGATGCTAGATAAACAAGTTATTTCACAACATATAATTTTTCCATAGAACTCTTCTTATAATGAAATAATTGCTCAAAATAGAAAATATAGTCGGCAGAAGGAAGAAGATGGGATGAAGAGAAACTGTATATAAGTCTTCTTCTAGGGTTCTTAATTTTGAAATTCAGTCATTCAGAAGTTAATTGTAATATCTTGGAACATGCTTTGAGAGGCTGGGTTTTAAAGTAAGTCCTGCCTGGAAGCGAACTTATACCTAGTTTTGGAAAGCAAAAGGCAGCTTAACTCATTTTGGGAATCTAGAGTATGGAGCCATTGCTGGTCTCCTGAACTCGACTGACCCAAAGTGTAGTCACATGGCTTAATTCACAACAAAATCATATACCAAAAAATGTGTTTCTCTTTCACAGATGTTAGTATCCTTGTAGAAATGCAAAGTTTTAGATAATCATATCTAGAAAACAGTTTCCTTCTCATCGTAGAAATTTAGAAGAATGATGAAGATTATCACCTAATGTCTGAAGCACATGATTTACAAAAATGATTGGAGAGCGTAATAGTTTGACAGGCTGTATAAATCAATCTTGGGGGAAGAAACAACTCAACAACCAGTAGAAATCCTGATAGTAACTTTGATCTTGGGTGTTGTTCACATAGTTCTAATACCTTTCTGTTTTCTCATCATAGGTGTTGATGAATAGGTTTGTGGTTTTCTTTGTCAATAAATAGATGAGTAATAAGCTATCTGTAGCTGTCCATCAAGTTTTTATTAGATATAATATTATTGACCTTTAAATTTACTAACCATGGAAGATTTTGATTCATAAGACATATAGGATGATAAAAGACTCTGAAGATCCTAGGAGGTCTGTGTATAACCACATTGAATAGATATGTAAACAAAAAGTCCTGCAAGTTAAAATTAATTTGAACTCCTTTAAAAATTTCTTTCCAGGCACATATTCCATGTATTTACTCACATAAACCTTTCTATGTGGAACTACTTTATATGTAACAATTTAGAAATTCAGATGTGAAAGGTCAAATAATCACATCCCTACCATCATACAGAGAAGAAAACAGGTATATGAAAATTATTTGCTGTTCATAAGATCACATATTTTTCAGTAATGACAATTCTAGAGTCAGGATTTGTCTCTTCTGAATTTCTGTTTACTATTATTTTTCACTGAATTTAATATGTAGTTCTATATTTGTATTTAGTGTCTGCTTTGGGAGTGAGCAGATACACTGTTTATAAAGGTAGTTTACATAGAGTAAACAATGATTAACCACTACAGTCCATGACAAATGACATCCAGACCATTTATTTTGTTGTTTATTTTTTACTGCTTAACTACTAGATATTTATAACCGGAATACAGCTTCCTTTCCATCCTAGACATTTAGAAAAATGATGAACAGATTGTACCACATAAATTTTAACCATGTTACTTACATAAATGAATGAACAGGAATACAGTTTGGCAGGTTTTATAAATTAAGTTTGAGGGAGAAACAATGGGTTAAACTTAAATCATGCAATAATAGAGAACAATATTAATTTCTTCTACTTTTTCCTTTGAATCAGTACTCCTCATATTACTGTGTTCAAGTGACTCCCTTTTCCCATAATATTAATGACATCCTCAAACTATATTTACATACTTTACTATATATTTCACTCTGTTCCTCTCAGTATAATGTTTATTTAATCATTTTCTCCAACACTTTTCTCATGTTTCTGGTTCAACCTGTTCTCTTTTCCTTTCTTGAAATTTTTTGTTTGTTTTTTGTTTTGTTACGCAGTCTCGCTATTTTGCCTAGGCTGGCCTCAATCTCCTGGGTTTCAGTGTCCACCCACTTCAGCCTCCCCAGTAGTTGAAACTACAGGTGTGCCTCACCATGCTAAGCATCTCTGGACACTCAGTACTAGTTCCCGCTTAGCATTTGAGAGAATATTCCAGTTTATTGTCGCCCTATGTGACTAAGATGCCCTTTAACCTATGAACTCTAAGTGGTACATTTATAATTCAGAAATGGAAAAAACTGTCCTGTAGTAACACATATCCCCAGGAATTCAGTTGCTTAGCACAACAAACTTTTTTCTCTCATGCTGCTTTTCTAATGCTGGTTGTAAGTAGGACTCTACTCATAAGTACTCAAGACGGAGGTAGATAGAGGTTTCATTTCAACACAAGGCTTCATAATGCCTAAGGCAGAGAGAAAGGAATATGAGTTGTGTGCTGGCTTCTAAAACTTCGTCATAGAAATGGCACATGCATTTCTACTCTTATTTCATTGTCAAGATTAAAACACATTGCTGTACCTAACTTCAGATGGGAATTGGTAAGGAAGTGAAATTCTACCCTTTGCCTGGAGAGAAAGCTAGATCATTTATGATAGAGGGTCATGTTCTATGTACTTCAGACTTAAATTCCATTTTCACAGGTTGAATTCTGAGAAGACTTCATCATCCCTATATCGGAGTATAATTAGCATAATCTCTTTTCCTAAAGTGTGGACAGGATCTATAAATATGATAAGATATCACTGCCTTGACTAGGTTTCTTTAGATGGTAAAGGTGAAGGGATTTTGTAGATGTAATGAAAACTCCAAGCAAGATGATTCTGAATCAATTGAAAGAAAGATGATCATGAGTGAGTCTGACAGTCAGGAAAATTTATTAAAATAGGGACTGGTCCTTTTCTGAAGAAAGAAACTATAGCTATGAAAAAAAGAGCTTCCAAGTTGTGAGATGGCCTGTAAGAAAAATGTTTGGGAGAGGGCCTTGTGGCAGGGAACTGCCTCTAGAAACTGAGAGATGTCTCTAGGTGATAGCCCGCATATACTGCAACCTAGGGAGACCCTGAACTTAGAACCCAGCTTAGCCGTGCCTAGACCCTGGAGTCACAGAAACTGTGAGATAGTAAATGTTTGTATGTTCATTTAAACCACAAAGTTTGTGGTAATTTGTTATACAATAATAGAAAAATAATACATATTTTCATGTTCTCTTTTATATTCCCTCTATTCTATCTATTATATATTTTTTGGAATTCACTGGATTATATCTTTATGAATGTAATATATATAGTATCAATGATATAAAACATTCATAAAGATGTAATTGAGTAAATTAAAAAGAATGTAGAGCAATTAAGAGACAAGGTACTGTGCCATTGCCTAAACTACAGTGTAGGAATATGATTACAGTTTATTGCAGGATTGAATACCTGGGCTCAAGTGATCCCAGCCTCCTGAGCCTCAGCCTCCTGAATTAATAGGACTACAAGTATGTACCACCACACTTGGCTACTTTTCAATTTTTTGTAGAGACAGGGTCTTTCTATGTTGCCCAGGCTGTTTTCAAACTCCTGGTCTCCAATGTTCCTGCCACCTTGGCCTCTCAAAGCACTAGAATTACATGCTTATGCTACCATGTCTAGCCTGTGAGTCTATTTTTAACAGATATGTCTTGATTGAATAATCCATCATTAACTAAACATCAATGTATGCCTATTATCAGCCAGAAATAGTGATATTGGTGATATAGGGCTTAAAAAACCGATGGCTTAAAGTTTTTGTAGTGAACAGGGATAAATAATGTGTTATTAATAAAATTACATTAATAAAAACATTTTCAAAATGTTGAGTCTTTCATAAAGTGGAGTGATTTATTCATGTATTCATTTGTTTCTGCTAATACATACTGAGAATCTACTATATTCCAGGATATAAGGAGCAGCTAAAGTTTTATAGAATAGGTGATGCATGAGCTGGTCTTTAAAAGGAATTTGCATCTGCCATATATTAAATAAAAAGATGAAAAGTACATGACCTGATATGTACACAAATAATGCACGCCCTTTACGAGATGAAGGTCATGGTAAATACTCTATGTTCTGAGGATGGAAAAGGCCAGAATCTAAGTGGTTATGGGATAGAGGCCCTTTTAAATGTTGATGCATCAGTAACTTTGATGTTATTCTACCTGGATCTGAGAGCAGCAATGAAGGTTAGTTGAAGAAGTGTGTTTTAAATTCCGTCTCAGGATTTAGTCATTATTCATTCTTCTGAAGACTTTAAATTTGAGAAAGATCTCCCTGAGGATAGTCCAGGTCCACAGGTAAGAACATGGAACGAAATTCTCTAGTGAATTTTATTCTTGAGCTCCTGAGGCTTAGAGCAAGGCAGATAAAAAGCAACTGAGCAAAACATATCAGAAGACAGTAAATTTTACCTTATTTTTTTTTCAGTTGTTTCTATAACTTTTAAGAGTGTAATAGGAAAGTTGGTGATAGGAATGAGAATAAGAACTAACCACCCTGTTTTATTTTTCACCTTCGGTCAATCAAGTGAAAACGTGTTGTCAATAGCCTTCACCTCTGATACCCAGTCAAGCAGCCTCCACTAGAGATCAATTCACAATTGAACTACGTGTTCACGTGATTAACCTACTCATTCGTACCTCAGCCACATTATAACTATGAAATGGGAAACTTTCACTTTTGCAGGTCATTATTACTCCTGTGAAAACGGGCGTCACTATAACATTGCTCTCAGTCTTACAGCTGTCTACTAACAGGAAATTAACTTTAGAAGAAAACAGCATCAATTGCTAATTCTATTATTTAACATTTAATTTTATAAACTTATTTTCATCTTTACATACACATTAACTCCAAATTATACTTTTAATTTTTAACACCTGAAAAAAATGAATGTATATTAAATTTAACAAAAACGATTTAAAATTCACATGTGAGAAAGTTATTTGAAAGAAATTAAATCTAGAACTTCTTCTTATTGATATTTTTGGCATTCTTGTAGGTAAAATGCAATATGTGGCCTTCTGAATATTTCTAACGTGGTAAAATATTAACCTCATAGAAAAATGGTTGTACTATTGTAGAACTTTCTGATTAAATGTTTCTCATCTGTCACTCAAAATTTTGGAAACTGGAATTTAGTTTCTCATCTAGAGTTGTCACAATGCTTTTGAGCTAAGTAAAATTGGCTGAATTAAAGATATTATACTTAAATTAAAATTGTACCCAAATTATAAGAATCAGCTGAAACATAATCACTTCACTTACTTTTATTATAGTTTAAAAATTCAATAGATGCCATATAATTTTGTTCAGAAATAGTATGAATTCAAAGTCATTTGTGGGTGTAATAGCATTATTCATTTTTTTAATTTTTAAAAGAAATCCCAATCTCTGAACTGTAGTTAGAAAAATGCAGTCATGAAGCATGCTGACATCAGTTTTAGGTCCCAAAAGAAAGACAACAGTAATCCCCCCAAAAGAAGTGCCATTTAATCTCCAGTGACTGCACACTGTGGTATGTCTCCTCCTCCCCAAATGCCTACTTTGGTGCTGGTATTGCACCCTGGCTGAATTTGTGCCAGCATTTTGGGGAAAATGTCCAGTTTTATCCCTTTGGTCAAATGAATGTATTTTCTACTCTAGGAGCCAATCACACTATTTCAGGAGAACTTTAGACTTTTCACCACTACCTCTAAAATGTGACAAGGTCAAAGCAGTGTTAGAGGTAAATAGAAATAATGTGTGATGTTCAGAGTCTTCATAAATACAATGTCTAGTAAGTGGCTAGTATTTTGCATTTTATGTAAGTTATGACATGTACACAGTGACAAAACTTTGAGGTTAAAATAGCAAAATGCAAAGTTAAGTGACAGGAAAATGTTACTAATATGCTTTGCAGGGTAGAATTTAATATAATTTTTACAGTGGACAATCATCATATTTTAGATAACATTTTGAACAGAAACTAATATGAATCAATGTATTACTAGCCAAGTTGCAATAGAAAAATACTCAAGTTGTATTTTTTAATTTTTGCTTCCACTTAGTTCTAGGTTTCTTACATACCTTATTTCATTCTCTAATAATGATTCTTCAACTCGGGGATCCCCCTCATCCTTTATAGATGAGTAGACTGAGGTTTAGTATGATGAGGTATATTTGTACTCATTTTTTTATTCAAGAAGTATCCTTATTTACTTGCTTATGATTGGTTTTTCTTTTTTTCAAGTAATGATTACCTAACTACTGGCAGGGTACAGTGTTAGGTGCTGCAGAACCCTGACAGAATTCTAAATCTAGTAAACAGTAGTCCAAGAATTGTGAAAAGAGAAGTGCTTTCCTCAGATTTGTGATTCTAAAATACCCTATATATTATGAAGAATAGGCTACATTGAAATGTTCATTTAAAATATATGTGCTTAAATTGCAGTATTCTTTAGAACCTAAGAACAATCTCAGTAACCCATATAGCACTTTAATGAAATAACTTGAGCTCTCAGGCTGCTGACCAGCAGAGTGCATTGATTTATCCCCTGTTCTTGGGATTCTTTGATCTTGTCATAGGTTGTGCTGTTTGGGAACTCAGTTGAGCCCAATGTAGATTTGCTTCAATAAAGGGCAAATGTGAAGGATCACTTGCTGTCTTTTGATATATTGCTATACTCAAACAATCACTGTGGTCACTGGGATACAGCAATGGGTCTGGAGAATTCACTGAAAAGTAGAGTCTTTGGACAGGACAGGTTCCCTTTTGAATCCATGTCTCTGGCACAATGTACAATAAAAGCTCCAATGTGAAATTACAGGTCTGCTGGGAAATTCACCAAGGACTTATGTTAAAATAAAAAAAAAAATCTCGAATTAGGAAAGGCAATTTCAGTGAATAAAATAGCTAAATTGACCCTCATTTCCTAGGTTGAGGAATTCTGACAAACTACAATGTTGTGATAATACACTTTACAAATAAACAATACTGTGAAATGAAGCAAGACTTCTTTTAAAATGGTAACAAAATAACTAATGTTTTATTATAGTACAGATTTTAATGTATCATAAAAGAAATGATGTGATAATATATTTTACTAAAGAGCTTAGTGGTAGGAGTACAACTCAATTAAGGACAGACTCATTAACATTTAATGTCATTTGGGCCTTTATTGCTTGTAAATGTATAGTTTCTTAACTTTCTCCTTAACTCTTACTCAAAATTCTAGTGAGCCCTACATCTTTCATGGATGACAGTGCTTCTCTATGAAACTCCCACAGATGAATTTTTCATTTATAAGAGACGCGCTTTTTTTTTTTTTTTTTTTAGAACTGACACATCCTGATTTAAGAGAGCTAAGCTAGTAGGGAAGCGAATACTTGTCATTGTGAAATGATCCCAAGTGAATTGAGATAATGGAAGGAAGATGCAATTTTGACATGTACCAGTAGTTTCATACACGTGGCATAAATAATGCTTGCAATTTTTGAATAGGCAAAATACCACTGGCTCTACGCCAGCTAGGATTTTAGGACACCTGTAAGTAGTCTGACATTCCATGTGAAGTACCTATTTCAAAGTTGGAAATAGTACTATTTTTTTTGAAAAATAAAGTATTATAACAATGTTTGTATTGAAGTTAGGAGAAGGTATGTGTTACTCTATTACTTTAGTATTTCACTACAGAAAACAACGTTCCAATATTCCATAGATAAATAAGAAAAGCAATGTATTATTTTAGGCTCTTATTAAAGCATATAATTATTACATATATATGCATAAAAAACCGAAAGCTTAATATTACAAATATCCATGTGACAACAGTCTAAAATAAATAAATGTTAAAGCTTCATCCTGATAATTTCAAAATCATTTTTCAGTAAATAAGTGTTACAGATAAAGTTGAGGAGGTAATGTTCCCTTGGTACCTGTCTTCAATCCTATTCCATTTCTTCCTTCACAAAAGCAACCCATACGGTGAGACTGATTGGTATCCATGTTGTAACACATTTACTAGTGTTATTTGTATACATAAGTAACATTTTGGATTGTCATATATGCATATTGTGGATAGCAAGGACTCTCTACATAGAATAGGATATCTTTCGAAGTCTTGTGATATGGTGTCATGATATATTTTTCATTCTACAGCTTGCTTATTCGCCTTAGTGTATTTGAGATCTGTAAGTTTATATGTATAAAGTTAAAAAAGATAGGTCATTCTTTACATATTCTTCTAGTTAATTATATTTCCAAGTATACTGTTTTTTTGTGATCTTCCATTTTATGTAAATGTAGAACAAATATATTATTACTAACATCTAGATTTTTATATTTACTATTTTTTTACGATTGTTATTCCCATCATATCACCCATTGCAATTTTTAGTCTCATTTTATTTTTATTTATTTATTTATTTTTGAGACTGAGTCTCATTCTGTGGGCCAGGCTAGATTGCAGTGGCGCTATCTTGGCTCCCTGCAACCTGTCCCTCACTGGTTCAAGCGATTCTCATGCCTCAGCCTTTTGAGTAACTGGGATTACAGACACGTGCCACCATGCCTGGCTCATTTTTGTATTTTTGGTAGAGATGGGGTTTCACCATCTTGGCCCAGCTGATCTAGAACTTCTGACCTCAAAGGATCCACCCCCGCCAGGCCTCCCAAAATGCTGGGATTACAGGCATGCAAGTATATACTTTAAATGGTTACATTTAAATGTTTTAATATAAACAATAAACACAATAAATTTACTGATTAAACATAAAAGTTTTTTATATGCATACTTAAAATGTACAACAGGGTTATCTTAATTTATTTTTC
This sequence comes from Chlorocebus sabaeus, assembly GCF_047675955.1. NCBI lineage: Eukaryota > Metazoa > Chordata > Mammalia > Primates > Cercopithecidae > Chlorocebus > Chlorocebus sabaeus. The sequence continues at coordinate 80,618,220 of NC_132916.1, forward strand.
CGATTTTCAATACATTATTTTCAATTTTATTGTTCTTGCTTTAATCCCTTTTTTAATACCAGTGGTTTTTTTCCTAGTAGTAAGTACTGATTAAGATATTAAAAAAGTCTTAGCCATTTATTTGCTTACTATTGCTTTATTTCGTCTATAACTTTTTCCTTCGTTCTTTTTTGTTTCTTACTAACATATTTTCATTCATCATTTTTTTAGTGAGTGTTTGTGAAATGTAAGATTTCTGATTTTTTTTTGTCTGAAAATATTCATTCAGCTTTCACATGTCAATGGTATTTATTTTGGTATGGATTTCTAGATTGACAACTATGTTTTCTAAACAGTTTTGGAATATAATTACTTCATATACTAGCTTCAAATGTTTTGCTGAAAACTGCAGTAAAATTGGTTGTAATTTCTTTGAAGAAGTTTTTCTTTTCTCTTTATTTTTTTCCTTTTGTACTTTAGAATTTTTTTTCTTTGTGTCACGTTATGCATTTTTACTACAATGTAAACAGATATAGGCTTATTATTTATTTATTTACCTTGGTTTTCTGTGTGCTGTTTCATTCTGCAAACTATTTTTTTCTCTCTTTCTTTAAATTCTCTTTAAATTTTTAATATTTTCTTTTATATTTAAATCTTTTCATCATGCTTTAAGAATATCTACTTACATATCTCTATTCTCTACTTCTGGAATTCATATCAGTTGTATGTTGAAATGACTTCATCTTTCTTTAATGTGTAATAGCTCTATTATAGTTTCTAAGTTCTTATTTATCTGCTTTTTTTATATTTCTGTAACTTTAACTTCTAAATATGTAATTCTTCCTTCATTTGTGTTTACTGTAGCCATGTAAATTGTCAACACATTTTATTTTTTTCTTTAATGTCAATGACTTTATTCATTTACTCTATAATTTCTGTTTGCTTTTTCCCAGTACAAGCAATTTTTCTATATGTATTATAGTCTTTCTATTCTTTCTTCAAACACTTGAAGTTGATTTTTCTATGTATTTAATATGTAACATGATTTTAGACCCCACATTCACAGATAGCACATCCTGACGTCCCAACTTATTTTCGATGTTTCCTTTTTGCTTTCCATAAAATTAATGATTAAACAACCAACTTCCTTAAAATATCCTCTAGAGAAATTGGAAAACATATTTTTAGAATGATTGCACAAGGAGGCTTTATGATATTTCCAGGTAATACCAGATAATAGGTACCATAGTGGACCTATAGGTCCACTTACAGCTGGACCATAATGACCAGAAGACTTATTCTTTTTACACTTAAAATTTGCTAGTCAAGAGGAAACAGAAGATTAGCCTTTCGTTTTGCATCAGTTGGAAAGAATAGTTTATTTTCAGGGAGGAAAGGAATATAGAGTCATATATTAGGATGAGGTAGTTTCTAATCTCAAGACTTAATGTTTGAAATGCTTGAAAAAGTCTGAGAATGAGTATAAACCTAAGTAAAAAATACATTCAAATTTTTTCATCTATTACAGTAAATAAATTTGCCTTATTTCCATTTTTGTCACAGATCACAAAAACTAATTTGAAAATAAAGCTCTCTATCATAAATGGGAATAAAAATTCAAATTACATACAACTCACAGTAGAGATAATTAACAAAACAGTAATAATATTAATCAATTTGGTTTTGGTATGATAATCATTAATCATATAATTTCATTACTATGTATTGAATACTTAGTGCATATTAGACACAAAGTCATGCACTGAATGTGTAGAGATGAACAAGACTTAGAATTTGTCCTCAGACATCTGAGATTCATGTGGTGTAACTTGGAGTGGGTGCTGAGAATGACTTGCCTGAGAATTCACTTATTGTATTCAATATTCCTAGAAATCACCTCAAACCTATGTCTGAGAATTTCTGGAGATGAAACCTTGTAATATTTCTGTTTGAAATTCATGTTCTACTGGATCCAGAGTCAAAATGGTTAGGTTTGACTAGTTTAATTTGTGTTGACTGTCCTTTAAAATTCAACGTTTATATTTTTTATCCATCTATGCCATTTTATTTTTTCAAAATGGGCAATTTGAAATAAAGGGGAAATTTCAAGGATCATGAATGCAATTTATTACATTACCTTAACTTCTATACCATAAAAGCCTCTCCCAGAGAATAAGCCCATTTATATAAGTATTACAGTAATGATAATTATTCATTTAATATATAGTATGCACTAGGATCTGTATGTGTATTGCCTCATTTAATTCTCAACAACTCTATGAAGTAAAAATTATTACCTCAATTTATAGATGATGATACTAAGCCTTGGAAATTTAATCAATGCTTGAATCTTGGTCATTATATCTCCAAAGCTTTTATCTTCACCACTAAGGTGTATTATACATTACATATATTCCCACAGACCGGCAGGATAGCACCATCTTGATCACCAGATCAGGTCTAAACTCACCACTCTTAGCCACAGTGTATCCTTCGCAAGATGAAGGAAGATTTATTCATACCAAAATGACCCTAGAAATCTAATAAAGAATAAATTAAAAAATAACTTGAAATGTTGTTTTGTCTATGTGTAGGCTTATAATTATGTTTATGATCACATGTGGCTAATTTTTGACATACTTTACTGTTTTCTATTTATTTCTAGTTTCATTAGAAAAGAATGGAAACTATTTTGATCATTTAGTAAATTATTATTCCCTAAGAAAAATGGAAGTTAAAGTAGATACAAATAATAATTAGGAATGCAATATGAATTATCATGCTAAACTCTAATAATTGTACATAAAGTTTTGTTAATTACAGAGGATTCTCCCTCGCAGTCAGTGAAGTTGATTAGAATCACTTGTAGACATGAGAATGCTTACACAATCAAATGAAAGTAATGTGGTATTTTAATTACCCACACCTGCAAACATTCGAAGGCAAATACCCTAGTGATTTTTTTTCAAGTGTTGGAAATGAATATACAACTTGTTATCAGTCTGAAATTTATAAGAATGCTTCCAAACTTTATTCTTTCATGAACCATGAAAACTAGTATTTCCTCATAGTTCTAAGATTTCTTCCTAATAGTTCACTTTTTATCTAGTTTCTCCTCCATCTCTTTCATTTACTACTTTATTGTTAGAATTGTCTTTCTCCGATTACATTTTTTTTAAAAAAAACGGTACTACTATTCAATTTTATATAGAATAATCTGCAATTTTCTTGGCATAGTTTATGCAGTCATTCATAGTATATGTAATTACTTAAACTGGATCCAAACCCATTAATGATTATTTTGCTTTAAGGAAAAGAAACCTATCAAAATTAGCTATGAAATCATTGAAAGATACAAAATTGTTACAAGACTCAAGTCCAAAGTCACAGCTTGGTCTCACAAACCAGGACTACCCCTCTGGCTTCATGAGCCCCAGATACTGCGACTGATTGGCTTCTCATCCTGACTACTCTTTATATCTTCTTTCCTCTCTCTTTCTGCAGTCCAGATTTTCTCCTTTAGTTTACAGAAAATAGCCTTTTTATTTATGAAGATATACTTCCCCTCATACTTAAATCTTACTGCTGAGACTCAGTTTTTCCTAAATCCTAATCCTTGAGAAAGGGGAAAAAAAAGTCAGTTGGATACATTTGAGGGCCAATGTCTACATTGTTCTAATCAGTTACAGCTGACTGGCAGGAAGTGGCATGCTCGCTCTAAGCTAAAATGGAGGTGTGACCCAGCATTTTAGAAACAACTGCAGGTAGCAATCAACTCTCACAGAAGGTAATGCAAGTCAGACATAGCCCCTTTCCCTCAGTGTCCAGTCCCCAAATGTGTCATCTCTAGGAGCATTTTCATAGCACCATGATCCTGGATCTCCGATCCTTCTCATTTGACAGACAGATACATTTCCTCATGCAATGCCAGCCACGTCCCTGAGATGTGATGGTGAAGGTTCAAGTAAATGGATTTGGCTGTATTGGGTACCTGGTCATCAGGGCTAACTTCAGCTAAGTAGATATGATCGCCATCAATGACCGCTTTCTTGACCTCAACTACCTGGTCCACAGATTCCAGTATGTCAACCCATGGACATTTCATGTATAGTCAAGACTGAAAATAGGAAACTTGTCATGAATTAAATCTTATTTTCATCTTCCATTGTGAAATCCTGCTAATATCAAATAGGGTGATGTTGATACTGAGTATGTTCTGGAGTCCACTGGAATCTTCACTACCTTGGAGAAATCTGCAGCTCACTTGAAAGGTGAAGACACAAAAGTCATCTCTGCCCCTTCCGCTGATGTCTCCATGTTTGTGCTGGGCACAAACAATATGAAGTATTCCTCAAGATTGTCAATGATGTCTCCTGCATCACCAACTTTTAGCCCACTGGCTGAGGCAATTCATGACAGCTATGGCATCTTAAAGGCACTCATGACCATATTTTGTGCCATCTTTGTCACCCAGAAGATCTTGGATGGCCACTCTGAGAAAATGTGAGATGGCAATGGAGCTGCCCCGAAATTATCCCTGCATCTACTGGCACCGCCAAGGGTGCAGGCAAAGTCATTTTTGAGCTGAATGGGAAGCTTGTTGGCATGGCCTTCTGTGTCTGCACAATGTGTTGGTTGAACATCTGACCTGGTGTCTAGAGAAAACTGGCAAATGTGATGACATCAGGAAGGTGGTGAAACAGCCATTGAAGAGCTCCCTAAAAGGCATTCTTGGCTACACTGAGGACCAGGTCATCTACTACAACTTTAACAGTGACACCTACTTTTCCACATTTGATGCTGGGGCTGGTTTTACCTTCAATGACTGTTTTGTGAAGCTTATATCCCAGTGTGACAATTAATTTGGTTAAAGCAATGGAGTGGTGGATTTTTTAGACCACATGGCCTCCAAGGTGGCCTCTGTACCAGCAGCCCCAGAAGGAGAATAAGAGACTTTCAGCTACTGGAGAGTTTTCATATTCTAACATATTGAAATCTCCCTTCCTTGACATGGTTTCCATCCCAGACCCTCTGAAAAATGAGAGGGACTTTGGGAGTCCTACCTTGCCATTTGCCATTAATAAAGTACACTGTGCCCAGCCAAATAAACAAAACAGAACAAAAACAAACAAACAAAAAGAACCCCAAACCAAAACATTTGGCATGATCCCAGGATCCTTCCCCAAACATAGCCAGGCATTTGTGTGAAGTATCTATACCCAGGGAAGCATGGTTGAGTCTCAGCGCCCAGGGATTTTACGTGAAGTTGATCATCTAGCATGATAACAGAAACTCAGGACCTCAACAATGAAAGAAGGTATATCATCAATCTGAATGTGTGTACAAAACAATCCTGATAAATCTGATAATCTGTTGAAGCATGTCTAATTGCTCTAAGCTTATACAACATAATCAATAAGTAACAGAAAAAAATTTAGGGTCACATTCCCTGGGGTTGACCAAGAGTCAATCAGGTTTGCAGATTCCTGAGGAGTCATTCAAGGAGTGACCAATCAGACCTGCTACGTTAACTATTTCCTCACAGTCACATTGTCACTAGGCAGTACTCCTGGTACTCCTCTAAGGCGTTTTTTTTCTCTGTGACAGTTTTCATCACCTAATATTGTTCATTTCTTGATGGTCTCACCTCAAATAAAAATGTAAGAGGACAAGGATTTATTCTTTCTTTCTTTCTTTCTTTCTTTCTTTCTTTCTTTCTTTCTTTCTTTCTTTCTTTCTTTCTTTCTTTCCTTCTTTCTTTCTTTCTCTTTCTTTCTTTCTTTCTTTCTTTCTTTCTTTCTTTCTTTCTTTCTTTCTTTCTTTCTTTCTTTTCTTTCTTCTTTCTTTCTTTTGTGTCCACAGGGCCCTGGAATAGTACATATATAATCAATAAATATCTGTTAAATGAATGAATGAACATAGCTTTTTTTATCTTATTAATTTTAATTACTTTTTATTTTAGTTACTTATTTATTCACCTATCACCCAGGAAGACTGGACACTCTTAAAGTTACAAATATATCTTCATCTTTTTATGTCGAATACCTAAGGAATGTCAGACATATTGTGGGCTCCCCACACAGATTTGTTAGATCATTGAGAACAAATGGACCAATAAATGCCTTATTATAAGAATAAAATAAAAGCCATTTTGTAATCACAAAAGAAATACGTTATTTCATCAGAAGGGGACAAATAAGTACACTAGAACCTTAAGGCTGAGGGAAAATGGTATGGCTAGAATACATAAATTACCCATACCAGCCATGCTCATGTAACATCTATTCAATTAATTTAAATTGTGTCACATTGTTATAGAGACTTCATTCTTAAGTTTTGAATGACAAAAGGAAACTTAACAATTACTTATTAATATTGACCACTGAAAAAAGCAACAAAATTTATATTCAAGTAATAAGTTATTCATTTTTAATAACATGAAAAATTCCTCTGAAATGCTTAGTGGTTCTTATAAGGGTATCACATTTTATACTGCTAATGTATTGGGAATACCTTTATGTCTACACACTCAGTGGCATAAGGAATACCACATTTTTCTAACTATTTTAATAAATCAAAATTCAGTCCTATATTTGAGGAAATTTTTCAAAATGTCAATCTTGTTTATATTAATTTTCTTCTTTCAGCATAAAGAAAAGTCCCTGAAATTTAGGTTGATTTAGGCACTATATAACATAAGCTTTCCGGATAGAACTTGTTTGGATTCAAATTGCGTGTTTGTTCTTTAGATACTGTGTGAACTCAAGCAAAAAATCTTGGCATTTCTTTGCCTTTGTTCTCTCAGTTTTGAAATGGGATAAATTCTAATACCTTAGGGTTGAGAGGATTAGACATGTTAATGCATGTATAATGCATGGTAAATGTCAGTAGATGGTAGGTCTTTTGTCAGTCCACAGGTTACCAACAAGATATGAACTTCTCCGTTTGTATGGGCATTTATAATTTGGCAGCATAGCTACTTCTGCAACACTTTTGATTCATAGGTATCAGAGAAACCATAGTGACAAATATTTTCTCTTTCTTGATGAAACATCAAACTTTGTAAGCTCTGTGGGCTGCTGCCACTAAGCAGTACAAAGATCTCAGCTATTCTAGAACTTCTCAACTCCTGTCTTTTACCTCATTTTAGAAAGCCAGCCTTTTACTTTGTTCCCCAAAGTACTTCTCTTTCTCCTACTCATACACATAGTATCATCTCTTCTGAGTCTCCAGTTTTTAAAGGAGTTTGACTGTCTCTGTGATTTTTTTCTGCAAAACATCCTGAGGCATAGAATTTCAAAGGGCCTGCTTTTAATACCCCTTTGAACAGGGAGAAAGGGAAACTATTAAGGAAAATGCAGACACTGATATGTTGAGAATGATCCTGCCATGCTGCAATGTTCAACTTTATATTTTTCCCTACTCACATAGTTTTAGCAATTACTAAGTTAGTTATATCCATACTTTAGTATTATGTTTTAATTCACCTCACACTATAACTTACTACTTTTGATCATATTAATTTAAAAACAAAATGAGCAAATTCAAAGAGCTTCTTTAAGATCATTCATGAATTAAGAAGGAAAATTACATTCTGAAGAGATAGAAGCATAGAATATTTAGGAGTAAGAGTTGCAGAGTCAGACAGCTGTGGAATTCAATATGGGTTCCAACACTTAGAGCCACTTACTAACTTCTAGCCAATAAAGATAGGTATCAGATTTGTGGTTGCAAAGGGGTTGTGAGTGGCAGGAGAAATTGACTACAAAGGGGAACAAGAGAACTTATGGGTGTGATGGATGTATTCCATGTCTTAGTTGTGGCAATTTGAAAACACACACACACACACACACACAACACTACACATCTAAAAAGGTATAAGTGTTACTGAATAAAAATCATACCACAGTAAGCCTCAGTGAAAAGAAATGGGATGATGCGTTTTCAAGGCTGTATTTAACACCCGGTGAGCATTCAGTAAATATTAGCTTTTATTACCATTATTACTTAGTATTCTCATAAGAAATAGTATTTTCCTTGAAGAGATATGTGCAACATTTTGTTACAGTATGTAAAAGTATAAATTGTGGGGAACTGAGAGGGAATAATATTGGATATACTTCCTACAGTCTCTCAAATCTATGGATATGGAGAAATGATTGGATTGACATGATGTTAAGGCTGGTTCAAAGGTGGAAGTGAAAACAAAAACAAACAAAAAAAAACCTGAAGAAAAACAGAGAGAAAGTCAGATCATTAAGCGCTTTGTCTCCTTAGTTTTAAGATTTGTTTCTGGTTTCTCTGTCACAGGGATTTTGGGAAGCAGGCCACTGCCACCTATTCATATACAATGGGCTTTTTTTTTTTTTTTTTTTGAATGGCCCGGTTAAGCTGCCTCCTACCTTAAAGCTAGAAATATAGAGCTTCGTTTTAGAATGATTATACAATAAAAATGGAGTAATATTTTAATATTATACTAAGCTACTTATTCAGAATTTAACTGAAGTGTGTAATTGCAGTGTTATGGAATGTATCTTCAATGCTTGTAGAATACTAGGGGTTTTTGACAACTTTCTATAAATTTGGTATGTTTATTTCTGGATTAGTTTAGTAGAAAGAGCAAAAAATGTATAACCTCTTCAGTAGAAATACAAATCTTTTATTTTTAGATAGCTTAAGGCTTCTTACTGGCTAACAACAAATTATATAGTAGGGTTTTGAATAGAAGAACAAGTAATAAGCCAGAAACTTTCATAGGCTCATTCCAGCAACTCCTAAATTTCTCTTACCTGGCCATTGGGTGTTAGATTATTCATCATTACTTGGAAACTGAAGATCTTTAGGGACTGTTTGAATAGGGGAATATACACCTTAACTGAGGAGTGTTTAATTGTAACTATGTTTTGATTTCAGTTCTTTTAACTTACTGGCCCTATGACGTGGGACTTACTACTTAACTCTGAGCTTCAATTTTCTCTTCTGCAATAGTGCAAAAATTACTCTATCTCCTTCTATCTAAGGCTGGGAGGATTAAATCCTATAAATCAAGTAAAGTACTCAGGAAAATGCCTAGACATAGTAACTCAATAAGTGCTACTTATGTTATTATTTTTATTGAAATAATTTGGCACAGGTCAGAAAAAGCAGATCTAAACATAAAATTTGAAAGAGAAGCAAATGTTAAACAGGAATAATACTTTCCAAATCACATCTATTAATTTTTTTTTCTTTCTGTACTTTTCTTTTTGTTTTATAGGGGCTAGAAGTTTGTGTCTCTAACTTGAATGTGTTTATGGGGGTGAAAATATTACAAAAGGTAGCAATAAGTAATATTTATGAAATATTTATTCCGGGCCCTGCTCTAAGCACTTTCCATGTGCTTAGTAAGCCAATCCTCACCAATCTTAAGAGTTAAGTACTATAATTATGTCCCTTTTAGAGGAGAGACAGGCCTTGTACTGGTAGTTTGTTCTGATTACACAAAAATAAAATGGTTCAAAGAGTCTTTGGTCTAAAAATGACTTTGGAAAATAAATAGAAACTTAAAATTGTGTTATGTATGTTTGTATTCTTAACACTGGCATTCCAATCTTCTTTTTCTTACTCTATTCTTCCTCTTTTTTTCCGTTGCTGTTGATGACTTACTATATTCCCTTGATGGTACCAGACAGTTTCAGTATATTACCTCAACTGATGTACATGAGGAAATAATGTTAAAATTGTCAAGTTTACAGCTGAGGAAAGTGAAATACAGAACTTAGAAACCTGCCCATGCTTATTAAGAGGTAATGTCAGGTTTCATATAACATCTACTTGCTTGCATAATCTGATACCACTACTGGTAGGTCAGTGAAAAATACGATAGAAATCTGACCACTATTTTAAAATACTGTGACATTGAAGGCACAACTGTTAAATCATATTGCCAATTTCATTCATTCATAATACTCAATATAACATAGTAAGATGGTGGCTGAACCAGTCACTATTATAATTAATATTATACAGACTATGCTAAATAATTTGCAGACAAATACGACTATTTATCTTATCAAATTTACCACTAGAGAAGCAGATTTGTGCGTTTCATTCCATCTTTGCCTAGTGTTACCTGTTTCCATCTCTGACTTTAACTTCTTTTTCTATTATATTAAATTCATATACTGCTAAAGGGATATGGACTCTCAGGGGCTTATTATTTTCCTTTCGCCGATGCCCTCAAGGGTGCTGCAGAACGACTCCTGCCTCCTCATCATTACCATACACCACATATGACTGGGAGCAGCTGCACATCCTTACACGTACACACACACACACACACACACACACACAAGCACACACCCCTACAGGTATATTTGTCATACTTCTTTTTCAACTGAATAAGATAATATTAAGAAACTTTACTTCTAAAAATGGCTTCAGATATTACTTTTCTCATATATAATGAAAGAAGAAATGTCTGACAAAATGATTTCCATGTTCTTCGAAATTTCTCAGTCATTCCCACCTTGACCTGAATTCTATAATCCTTTATCCCTTCAGTCATCTCTATTCATATTCTATCTGGTAGATAATTCTCTCAAATGTGTCAAAAATATCTAAAGCCTTGTGTTTCATTACTTTGTTCTTGTCAAGAGAAACAAAGGACACTCTTACCTAATACCAGATCTTGTAGCTCACATTGTAGTCTGACGCTTGAATCAAATGAAGATTTAATTTCAGATTTTTTTGTTTAGCTTATTAACTTTATATAATTTTTTAAAAAATAAATTTTCTTATTTATTAACTTTACTTAGTATTAATAGGCTTATGTTATAAAATATTAAGTAATGAAATAATTTAATTTTAAACTATAAAAATTACATTAATATTCTTTATAATCTCAGTTTTCACCTCCTATTTTTGTTTTGTGGCTGTCTCATTTGTGGTCATTGCAGTTTTCTGTCTTAAATGCATTTTATGTTGAAGAAAAATCTGTGAGGTCTTTTTTAGCTGCTATCTTGGCTCAGTTGTTCACAGGTGAGGTCCTCATCTTGGAAATTCTCACTCTCTTTTAGAAATTCTTATGTTCTCTACTCCTGGAGATGGCTGCAAAGACTATTTTCTATATATGCTTATTTTACCTGGAATTTTTCAGGACTTACATGGTCTTAGTAAAAACTTTAAGGGGTAGACAATTATAACATTTTTAATATTAAAATATCCATGAAGTTGTGGTGATTCCAGTAACAACAAAACAAGAAATTCTTAAGAGAGACACTAATTAGTGCTATGTTATTAGCACACATGTTTAAAAATTATCCATGATATGTTAATTTAAGCAAACCACAAAATGGAAGTGCCTTTGTGACTCTTAATTTGAGGCATTAAAACAAAACAACTAAAATGATAGATCTATGACATTTTATATTTTTATTATCTGTCTAAGCTCAGAATATATTGGTTTAGAAGAATAACTTTTTAATTTGGAGATTGTCACATCGTGAATGCTCAGTAAATATCTGTATAATATTTTATCATTACAGAAGGGATAATTTTGCTGCAATGCAAAATCTGAAGACGGTGGACAATATACTTAACTTCCAATTGTTTCCCTATGGTAACTGAATTACATTTTAATATATATATTTTTTCCCAGCAGAAGGGCAGTAATTCTTTCAAATATTAAACAATAAGAAAGAAATTATGTACTTCACATGAATAAAATTTTGGAATAAATTAGCTAGATAATAATCTCACCTTCTTTGCATTAGAGATAAAAGGTTGGTCCAAGTGATGTGGTAGCCCTATATATCAAACCTTATGATCTGCCATTTATATGTTTTGGAATTTTTAAGTATCTGACATGAGAAAATTCAGTTGGTATAAATCAACAGAGAGAACAGGTAAGTGTCAGTGGGGAAGCTAAGGAGGTATTTCCTACTTCTATTAGATGTGTAAGAGCCTTTAATTGCCACTGTTTTCAATGAGTTACATAGGAAAGAACTGCAACGTACAGAAGAGTTTTTTATGTTACTATAACTAACGAAAAATCCACCATCTACTACACACTACCTGATGGAACACATTTTATTTCGTGATGCTAGGAATGATCAAGAGTTACTGAATTTGCCTTTTGTGTTAAATATAGAATTAATTGTTTCGCTACTATTTACTAGATATTGATAGGTAAAATTTTGCTTTCCTAAATTGAAAGTGAATTAACTAGATTATCTTTATAACATCTATTATACATTTAATATAAGCACATGTTTGTATGATTAATGAATATTGAAATTTTTTTGTGTGCTAGACAAAGTGGTGGGTAAGTCAGCAAATACCTTTATAGTAAGCAAAGATGTATTGCTACATTTACAAGCAAAAGTGTAAAAGGAAAATGCAAATGATTACTCTTAACGTGATGCCTCTTTCAACCAGCATATAAACAAAAGTAAGACATTCTTCCATCTACATGTTTATTATTACAATATTTTAAGCAGAATTTAGAAAAGCTAAAATGTTTTGCTAACTATATACATTTCTCTTTTAAAGTAAACAAAATGGCTTATTTTAAAAAGAACACCAAAATTCCCTATTTGTATTAACAACAAGAATTTTGAATGTAGTATTCCAAAAAAGATAATATTGAGAAAATAGTCTAAGACTGGGTATTGCCAAGAGCTAAAAATTAATGCTATGGAATGATAGTTTATTTTGTTGTATTTTTGAGTAAGAAAAATAGGCCAGGGAGAAGATGTAGAAAACATGAACAAGAAAAACCAAACTTAAATATTTGACATATGTAGGACAAGGCATTCTTGATGGATCATTGTCTTAGCTTGTTTCCTGACCCACATAGTACCTAATATCAATCAGAGAGAAAGTCTTCTGACTACAACCCCTTTTTACAAGCATTTCTCCCCAGTGCTCTGTCAATAGAAAGAAAAGTTTTGATTTATTCACTGACAATTATTGGCTATTCTATCATTCTTTTCCTGTTCAAAACATTTATTTGATATTTCTATAAATACAAATTTAAAATTGAATATAGGGACCTGAATGTACTGGCCTTGGTATGGGTGTATATTCTATACAGATGCATTCTACTAGCAAAAATTAGTGTTTTCACGGGAATTGAGCATAAAGATACTAAAAATACAGATCTTTGCTGAAGAATTCTGATGTAAGATAAGTATCTCATAATTCACAGTACACATGATGCTAACTAATTTTGTGAGATAATGATTAATTTGTTGAATTAACAGAATGTGTTTATGTTGAACATTTAGTTTTGCCCAATTACGAAAGTGTCCCTACTCACGTGGGTATTTGGATGTTATGTGAATATAACCCAGAACATAATGTTAATTCTAAACATTATCATGTTTAATGCTGTGTGCTACAAAAGGGTTCAGATATAAACATTATAAATACCAGTAAATTATTAGATATTTTGTCTAATTAAATATAAGCATGCATATATTTGCCAACATTCAATTAATAGTTCTGTTTTTAAAAATTTCATCTAGATTTTAAATATTTAAATCCTGAAGTTTATATCAAATTCCTATAGTAGATTTTGTAAGAGAAAGGAAATGGATTAAACAGAAGTTATAATGCCTCTATTAGTTGTTCTCAATTACATTGACTATATCATTTGAATTGCTGGAAATGAAGAATAACTATTTTACCTTTAAATGATTTCCTTCCCATAGACAAATTTGTATGTATCAATATTACCAGCAGAGAAAATCCTGAAGGATGAGTTTTCAGTTTCTTGTGTTATAGTTTCCCTTTAATTTCAATGTGAAAGGCCAGAATTCCATCTATAATACATGATCTGACAAGAAAAGAAAAACATCTGCAATGATTTCATTTGTGATTCCATTTCCTGCATTGCGTTAGATGCAATATAAAACCTTTTACACAAAACATCAAAAATGTTTTATTTTGATGATTAAAATAAAAAAAATAAATAAAGCACTCCCAGGACGAAAACTGATCATATTTCCAACAAGCAGTCTTGTTTATTTTATCTACCTGAAACATTTGAATCTCCAGATTAAGTAGTTTTGCTAATCGGTTTACATCTCCAAGCAGGCTGTAGTTCCTTAAATATTTATACAGTCTTAATGTACATCATGCTGGTTTTATTAATTTTAACCCCAAAGCCTCTTCTACCAATTACTACTTAATTACTATATTGCTTTTCCTGTTGATCGCCTTTGTTCTTTACTACAATATTAAAAAAAAAAAAAAAGGTTGGGGAAGGGTGGAGGCATGAGTCTTAAAACAGCTAAACAAAATACCTCTTGGAATGATTCAGTATGCAGGACCTCACTCCTCTGACTCACCTGTCTATTGCAGGCAAACTTCATTGTTTTGGTTTTGCTTTGTTTTTTCGTAATCCAAAGGCATATGCTTTCTTTTATCCTAAGAAAACAAAATAAAAAAAAAAATTTTGTTTGATGGTGTTGATTTTAGTCTTGATGTACCTTGATAAAAGCACATCAAAGTCATTGAATCATCCCATCTTTCAGCCCATCAGCAAAAGAAAACATGCCTCATAGAAGCTTACTAAAATCCCTCAGCCCCAAAAAATTAAAATATTACCCTGGTGAAATTCATTTAACATTTTATTTTACAAAATGTGTTTGTGAAAGGCGTTTGTTTCAAGTGCTAAATTTTTAAAAATTCTAATATCTTTCTAGAATGTGAATTATTTTAGAATGTAAAATTGTACTTGTGAAATGCAACGATTAACACACACACATAGGATTGGAATATTTGCCATTTAAAATGTTAACTTTATCTGAAATAGTATCATTAAATATAACAAGGAAGTTTATTATTAAAAATTTTGAATTTCCCTAAATAATCACAAAGAAATATTTTTCACTGCAAATATGAATCCATTTTTAAATCTACTCAAAGGATAAAATTCCATACTATCATATTTTAGACACTGGGAATTGAAATACTCAGTTCTGGTATCTAAAGAATACAAGTTAAAAATTATACTCATTTGATATGTTTACTTATAGTTTGTGATTTTAATCTTTTACACCTATCATTTATTTCAAAGTGATATATATATGCACATGTATATATATCTCACATACAAATCACACTTATTCTTTCATATATATATATATATGTCAATGGAGGGACAGTCTGAAGCAGTAAGAGTAATAAATTGATATGCACTTTTTTTAAAAAAAGTGATTTATTATTTATTGTTCCTTGTCTTACTAGAAGTCACTGGTTGATATTAGTTGCCAAACTTTTAAGATAATTTCATTTAATTTAAAATGACTTACACTCATTGTTTTTCATATCATTTCAATTCCTCACAATTGTTTTAGCTTTTTAATGGCAGTTCTGTTTAAGAAGTAGCAACTCAAACTAGAGTAAAAAAAAATATTTTTTAAGTAAATTATACACAAAATATCTGAATTAGGCTTTGTAGTTAACTGTAAACTTTTTTTTTCAATTTTTAATCCAAGTTTTTTTAAATTATTATACTTTAAGTTCTGGGATATATGTGCAGAAAGTGCAGGTTTGTTACATAGGTATACACATGCCACAGTGGTTTGCTGCACCCATCAACCCATTATTTACATTAACTTTTAGAATAATTGAGTATTGATTCTACATTGTGCTTTACAGTGATGAAAAATATATATTCTTTATGTTGCCACTAGTACATATTATTTTTCTAACATTTTAAATAGCATTTAAATGTAAACCCTAAATACTCATACCTGTCCCTAGCACATAGTAGATGCTAAAAGTATTTGATGCTTATATGCATGAGTCAATAAGTAGGTTCATAGTACAACTTTTCAATTTATCCTGATCAACTAACTACTGCACGACTCTCATGGTTTTTATGTAAGTAAACAAGCTCCTAACAATTTTTTTCTTTCTAGTCACCTTGCAGGAATTTGCATGTTATATTTTCCCATATTTGTTTTATACCTCCAGTGAAAACTCATTTATCCAACCTCAGCTTACTCAGCTTTCTTGCCTGTCAAGGCATCCAGGACACTTTCTAGTCTGGTCCAACCTACTTCTCTAACTCTCTCCCACTGTTTTCTGGCATGAGTCTTCTCTATTCTTGAGACAATAATCTGCTAGCTTTCCCTCAAACATATCTAATTTGCTCTTAACTTAGCATCTTTGTTTCGGTTGAAGCCATTATCTTCTTGCTTCTAACACAAATCGCACTCATCATTGAATCTTTAGATCAAACCCTATCACCTCCAGGAAGCTTTCCCAACCACTGTGGTTTCCTACTTCCCTTAGAATCCCTACACTATGTTATGACTAGACCACTCCTTTGTTTGGAGTTATGATGTATGCTTCTCTTGTCTGTTCAATAGCGACATAAACCCTAGATTTTTGCCCAACACCAGTGTGGTATTCGTATGGAGATGCTCAATGTATTTTAGTGAGTAAAATAAGTAGCTATGCTCTGCTGGATAATTAGCTCACATTTCTACTCACTGGAAAAGAGTGAGTAGTTATAATCCAACGGCATAGATACTATGAGGATTTAATTATATTTGTTTACATGGAACTGGATTTCACCATTGTACAAGGTTCCAATGAATCCAACATATGTAAATGACATTATACCCACACCAAGCCACAGGCTGCTATGTTAGGACAAGATTTAAAATCAAAACCAAACCAAACCACTTCCTTTTGCTGAAATATGAAATGGAATTTGTTTTCTTTTCAGTTTTTTGGTTTGTTTTTGAAAATCAGGTTACATTAACACAACCAATGCTCTTCTAGTCTGCATTTTGGTACAAAAAAATGAAGATTACAGGATAAAAATTTTAAAGCGTATCTTATTTTAAAAACTGACAGTCTTAATTTTTCTTTAACAAGGATTTGAAGAGATCAATCATCTATTTTTATATTCTGGAGTTCAGTTGTACACAGAGGACCTCATTGCTTGAACTTTCCTTCTCTTTATACATAGACATTTTTATAAAATATTCATAAGAGATTGTTGACTATAGAACTATGGCAATCCTCTTGAGTGATCCTGGGAGTTTTTCAGTCAATGAGCTCCATGCGGCTCTGGCAGCATGAGCTACGCTCCATAAATCAGACTAAAACCATTTTATGCTGCTTTTAAAATTACTGCTATCAACAAAACCCATGAGGCTGAATTACTTAATCTATGCAGATGTTGTTAACTGCATTAATTATTTAATTCTGACAATAAAACAGCAGTTCCATTTGCCTTAACGCAGACCATTCAGGCTGCTAAGTTTTGAAAGGAAATTTAACGTTATGACCGCTAGATGGGAGTAGACAACCTTTTAAGCTATATACAGCCAGTTTGACAATGGCAGTTGCTAAACTTAGATGTAAGGTAATTCTAGGTTACTGTATTACATTTCTAACCAAAGCTCACAAAATATCTTTTGTTAACTAGTGTAGGTTACATTAAGATTGAATTGCTTTCCTCAAGAACTAAATTGATTTGAGGGAACTTTCTTCTTTGTTGCTAGTATAGTCATTTCTATGATTTCATGATGAATACACAATATAGAAATTTTAGTGTCTTTATTGACATGAAAACCAATTTCACATACCGGTTAAATAAACACTAGTTCCATAAATTAAGTGGTCCTTTTGAAATCTGATGGTATTTATTTACTCATATTAATTAGAAATTGACACAAGGAATTGTATAGATTATTGCTACCTTCAGACTGCTAGTTAATGGATTACTTTATGCACATGTGTTGAATATTAAGCTTCTCCAATCAGGCATGAGCATGAAGCCAGACATGTACAGAAAGCAAAATTATTATTACTTTTTTAACTAGGACATAGTGAACCATGGCAGGACAATGAAATTATAATTGGTTCTAATTAGCACTCTTCAAACTGTTGATTTTTTAAAAATTTCATTGTTTTTGTTGTTAACCTGAATCTAAATCACACAGGAAGAAAGGCAAAAGCTATCTTAGGATATAACACAAAGACAACCAAAATTCATGGATAGCTCCTTCAGTTTGAGTGAATATCTCTGAAGCTTAAAGCTTATATTTGGGGTGTGTGTGTGTGAGTGTGTGTGTGTGTGTGTGTGTGTGAAAGCTGGGGGTAGGGCGGTGGACGAACTCTGAAATAAAAGTTTATTTTAAATTGCAATATTTTTCTCAAGAAAAAGCATGTCACTGTAACAGCTATGCTCTTTTTGTTATTGTTGTTATCATTTATAGCTACATAGGGAGTGGGGTCATTAACTTGAGGCAAATGTCACAATTTCTGCAAAAGCTTTGAGCTTTCTTACTTTGCTTTGTTTCAAGAATTGCTGGAAATCTCTCTGATTCTAGCTCCAGTTGTCTTCAGTGAAGCCTGCCACACATGTGAGATGAACATGAAACTGATTATCTTCTTTGTACAATGCTAGTCGACATAAAAAAATTTAGATATCCATTTCTCTTACATATGTCAAAAATAAAAAAAATAGTCTTTCAAATGCATGGTCATACTGTGTAACAAATTGAAATCTCTACGAATTTTTTTTTTTCGTGTGCTCAGGTTCACCTCTATTTTTAAAATGTGAATTTTTCAATGTCAAAACTTTGCAAAATATCTGAACAGAAATGACAATTGGAGCTGTTCTTTCAGGCTTATTTTCTCTATAATGCCAATAGGCTCTTTAACAACCAATTTTCATCGAGGTATAATAGCATGTTTTACTTTGTTTACATTCGTTTCATACAGAATTTATTACAAACAGTTTCTAATAATGTTGTCTTTGTTTAAGAAATTGTTCATAAATATAATCTCTCACAGCAGGTTTCTTCCAGTTGATCCTTTAACCACAATTTTCCTCTTTCAGTCTCATCACACAGTTATCTTTTCGTCAAGTTTACACTAAATCTGCAAAATTACTTGATTTGCACAAATGCTGAATTTTATTCCAATGTTAGTGTTTTTTTTAATTAAATATTACACATTTTAATCTAAGTAAAAATACCAAAGAAAAAATATAAAAAGTTGTTTTTATGAAAATTGTGAAATGTTAAAGAATACAGTAACTATCAACTATGTCTACTATCCTATTAACTTGCAATAATATGTCTTTCAAGTGATGAACAAGAAAAAATGTTCTTTGTAATATAAATAAAATATGCAATTTCAGAAGAAAGTTCTAAACAGGTTTAAATGTCTTCAGTATTCTTCTTAAGAAACTTGAATTACATAGCATCATTTTTAATAGTAAAAATAATACTATGACTCTTCAATATATTTTAAAGTAAATATTTTCATTCATACACAAGGTGTAAAAAATGCTTATTAAATCAATTTGGAGAACGAAATATATCTCATTAATAACACCTCATTTTATATGGCTTGAGAGCTTCAAAAGGTTGATAAATTTATTTCGGAAAAAAAAATATAGCAACAAGACAAGTTGAAAAGAAAACGTCAATTCAAAAACAGATCTAATTTAATTTTCTTGTTTTTATGACCCTGATGACATACTGGCTACAGAAAATATTTCAATTATAATTGATGTACTTCAATAGTATAAGTAGAAAGTAAAAGATTATTATCAAATGATGCTTGCTACTTCTTAGCCTTATTTTTCACTAAAATTCAAACAGATTTTTTCAGGTTACTGTGTCTTGTATTATTATGTGTAGGATCTTAAATGATGCTCAAATTTTCATCTGTTTATGGAAGCATGTTTTGGCACATTCTCTGCATCCTGTATTTTCCAGTTAACTAATTTTTATTCTTCTTTCTTAGTTGTAAATATCAATGAAACAAATATATATATATATATATACATATATATATATATATATATATAGAGAGAGAGAGAGGTATAACTATTTACAGGGTATACATTTTAATTTCTATGAAGTATTTCACTTTTTGCATTTATATAAAAGTTGAATTGTCTTAAAAGAAACTCCCCATTGTCTCTCTACGTGTGTTCTAATGCATTGCCTCATAGCCAATCATAAAATCTGCAGAAGATACCAAATTGAAATTGCTGGGGACAATTGAGTAATGCCACATGGGTTTTGACTCTGGTTTCTGCTGTTTGAAAGTGTCCAGTTTGTAAACAATGTGCTAATCCTGGAGAGAGTAAGCCATTTTCAATTTAACTATATAAAATGCAAATAAAGTCAGGTTATATTTTTCTGTGCAAGTAAAAAGGTATAAAAAATAACAATGAGCTATGAGTGCTTGCTAATTTTTTGCTTATGTTTTACTTATATTTTGTTTTCTTGACTTCAATGTATTATTGCCTGGGAAACTACATAAACTTCTGAATGTCTCAGTTTCTCTATAAAAATAAAGAAACCACCACCTGCCCTCTCTCTGTCACTCTTGGTTCTTTTTTAAAAATCACAGAAATATTAGAAGAATTAATGAAATCAGTTTTGCAAAAGCACATTCAGCCCTGGGGGAGAAAATGCTCTGAGGAAATATAACATGATAATATCAAAGAAAATGTCTCTCTAACAACAACAAAAAAGCTACAGGTATGTGTATGAGGTGAACAAAGCAACTAGTGTACATGCAAAGAAAACATGTCTTAAGGTATCTAACTTTACTGTCTGCAAACCTGAAGCTCTGGAGGTTCCTCTCTTGATTGCCAGTTATTCTGAGGATTATACAACTTCAGTAATTGAAATAGCTTAATTGCTATAAATATTATTTGCCAAAGCTTAACATGAACCTGTTTTTTTCCAGTTAAACTAGAGCAAAATTTTGTTATGAAGAGGTGGAATAGACACTGTCTTCTGCTTTTGCTATTGGCAGTGGTAACAGATGTTATATGCTGTTTTGTCTTTTCTGTTTAATGATATGTATGTGCGTAATTTAAATATAAGTTATATGTTTAAATATAACATACATATCTTAGATGTGTGTAAACCTCAGAAAGTGCACATATCCAAAACCTGATCTACTAGATTTTCAATCTATTAATTTTTAAACAAGAACTTTAACAAAATTCAATATTTCAAAATAAAGTAAATGAAATATAAGACAAGTATATTTATTGAAACTGACAACCTCAATTAGTATGAACATCAAATATACATACCTATAAAATATTGTATAGGAAACATTTAAGATTTATACATATTGTTCTAATTAGATATTTTAGTTTACCCAGTCAAGATACAATCTCACACCCTATTCTGTTAAACAAACAAAAAAGTAGTGGTGGGATTGTAAACTAGTTCAACCATTATGGAAGACAGTATGGCGATTCCTCAAGGATCTAGAACTAGAAGTACCATATGACTCAGACATCCCATTACTGGGTATATACCCAAAGGATTATAAATCATGCTGCTATAAAGACACATGCACACGTATGTTTATTGCGGCACTATTCACAATAGCAAAGACTTGGAATCAACTCAAATGTCCATCAGTGGCAGACTGGATTAAGAAAATGTGGCACATATACACCATGGAATACTATGCAGCCATAAAAAAGGATGAGTTTGTGTCCTTTGTAGGGACATGGATGCAGCTGGAAACCATCATTCTTAGCAAACTATCACAAGAACAGAAAACCAAACACCACATGTTCTCACTCATAGGTGGGAACTGAACAATGAGATCACTTGGACTCGGGAAGGGGAACATCACACACCGGGGCCTATCATGGGGAGTGGGGAGGGGAGGGATGGCATTGGGAGTTATACCTGATGTAAATGACGAGTTGATGCGTGCTGACGAGTTAATGGGTGCAGCACACCAACGTGGCACAAGTATACATATGTAACAAACCTGCA